>NC_142181.1:16904718-17600968 GCF_026936395.1 Plectropomus leopardus | reverse complement strand
TCGTTTGAGTGGCCAGTAGATGTGTTTTTCTAATAGTTTGCTCAGTGTACAACACAGAAATCAGACTATTTGTCTTGACAGGAAAGCTCAGGATTATCTTAATCCCATTTGCTTGGAGCTTGGGAGAAAGTGAAATGTCACAAAACAAAAGCCCTGATGTTTTTAAAATGTAGGTTATTTACCAACTGAAGCATGATGCCTCACTTAGCACTAATTTAAGTTCTTACAGCATTTTTATTAGTAATATGTTTACACTAAAACACAGTTTAGAGTTCAGTAGTTGGTAGGGTTTTAACAAAATAGATTTAAAGTGGCCTTGTGACTCATGTTCAGGTTTATCACCCTTAAATTAAGTCTGTCTCTCTAGAAATGTGTGAATGTTTAGATAGAGGATGTTCACAAAAGCACTTTCAAGTGTGGTTAAGGGAAAGCATCTTGACTGAGAATCTGATTAAGTGAAGAATGTGTTTGATGACTCCTGTCTGGACTGGACTTAAAATACAGCTGGGTCAAGATGTGTTGTGAGACTTTTTGGCTTTAGGCTGTTTGCCTGATGGAGGTCTAGTTGCAACATTGCAATAAAAAAAATTCTTTTGCAAGTTAGACAACGTGGGGGAGTTTATCTGCAAATTTTGACTGTAATAGACAAACAATCTGAGACATCTGATTTGTGTTTTGAATTGTCTTTTGTGCTGACACTGAATAAGAAATGTAAAACTACATATTATTTAGCCCAGAGTCACTAAAGAGGAACAAGTGGGCGGCATTTATAAAGAAGAATGATCTATTCAATTTTAACAAATGAAGCACTTTGTATTATAACTCTCATTGAATTTAAAGCAAGACCCATAAAGCATCACATCAGACATCATCTGTGATTAAATCATTGGTTTCATCTCTCTCTCTCTGCTGATGCTGTCACTGCCCTGAGATCTTCTTCAATCCTGGACTATATTTAGCTGTAATCCCTGACTACAGATCTGACCCCGGGCCTGTCTTTTCTCCTCTGTCTGCTGCAGCTTTGGCTTCCTGACGCGGTCAGGCAGCGGCCGGAGCCCCACCCACATGAGCAACTCCGCCTCCAGCTGGGAGATCATCGGAGACTCAGAGGCTGCGGATGAGACGGGGCAGCGACCGCCCCCCTGAGCCCGGTACGGACCACGAGCTCACACTGTTAGACGCCCTTCTTCCCTCAGTCACAACTTCTTCCTCAGTTTGTAAAAGAAGGTGTGGTTGTGACTCAGGCAAAAATTACAAGGACATTAGGAGCTCAGCCTCAGTGTACATTACAAAAAGGCATTATGTGAGTGTGGAGAAGAGAACGTCTGAACCTTTTTAAACAACTTTCATTTCCTTTTGCCACTCCTGCCCTAAATCCCCCTATTTTTCCACAGAAGTGATGAATAAGTACATAAAGTATGGTACTACAGTATAAATGGTACAGTGTACCACAGTATTAAGAGGGATACTTTTTAACTCACCACATTTTATCCTTCATCATAAGGAAAGTGAAAAAATGTTTATTACTTATAGATATTTATATAGACCTGCAAACATTCTCATCAAAAACCAAAGACATTACAAGGTTATATATACTGAAGTGAGACTTTCCCTTCTAGTTACATTTAAAACAGTATATTAAGTTCACCACTGATCCACAAGAGGGTGTTGTTTCATATTACAGTTAACGATCAAGATTTTACCACAGATCTGTAACTTTTACCTCTGTAGGGGAATTTTTAAGCCATGTGTGTAGTCATGTATTTTTTCATGATTTGAAGCACTTTTATTCTCAAGGACAAGAAAAGAAAGTCATATTACCAGTCTCTTCCAGCAGTGAGTGCATTTTAAGCCCTTACGCCTTAACTTACTGTTTTATTGTTAAAATGATATTTTCTTAGTTTTTAGTCATTGCACAGAGCCAAAGCCTTTGGCTGGAGGGTGTTTGATGCTGATGCCACATGTCTGCATGTGTGTATGTGTGTGTAAGCACATGTACTCTGGCTGGTGTACCAGCTTCTTACAATTGGTTGTTTATATCAAAGGAGCAGTGTGTAGGATTTAGTGGCATCTGGTGGTGAGGTTTGCTGATCCCTTTGTTTCCAAGCCTGTGGTGGCCTTCAGGTAGTGTAAAAGCGGGGGTGACCCTATTTAGAGCCAGTGTTTGACAGCCCTGGGCTACGCTACTGTTGAAGAGCATCCACTCCAAATGTAGATTAAAAAAGGGCTCAATTTAAGCAAGGGTTCTTAGTTTCAGGTGATTATACACTAATGAAAACATGATTATGAATATTATATTCCACCTCTGCCAACAGACCCTCCTAAATACGACACACTGCTCCTTAAAAGGATGCCTATCAGCTTTCTTGTGGAAGTGAGAAATGGCATAATTTTTTTTTGTGTTTTTGTTTTTTTTAATTTCCCACCATTTTTAGCTGACAAGTTACTATAAAGTAGGACTGTCATCTGGCCCAAAAAATCCGTCCCAACCCTACATGAACCCTCAGAGTTGCTGTCCAAGCACAACCGGAACTCGAACCACAGCAGCAGTTTTCGGCCCGAGCCCGAGTATAAAAAAACATAACCTTTCTAAAAATATATAAAATATTATATTTTATTTATAAAAACATTTATGACAAGATTAAGTCAATTTAAGTTTTTTCGAGGTGCGTTCGTACATAGTCACTCTGAGCACCAGAGTACACACTAACACAAACACAAGGGTTCATAGTTTTGGGCACGTTAGGAATATGCCGTTTGGGTAGAACAACGAACTTTCAGGGCGGCGCAGCATACTCTGGAGATGGAGCGGCAAAGTGCCATGCACAGTGAAAGCCAAACTTAACCATTTGTGAATTCATATGAAAATAGAGCGCTCTAACACCGGGAAATCAGTGAGAACACAACCTGATTCAAACCCGGGCGAATGTTAAGAAATGATGGCGGTTTTGGGACAGACCCAATCATGTTCAGGCAGAGAATCAAAGCTCTACCATTAGATAATCACAATCACTCTGACTGATCTCTCTTTTGCTTCTAAACGTCTGACTTCTAGACTACTCAAACGACAGATCAGTGGTATAAATGTTGAGAGACAGTGAACGACCTTCCAGTCAGATCATGTTTTCTTAAAACATTGTGTTTGGAATTTATTTTTGTAAGCATGTTTTTGTCTGACAATACGGATTTAAGATGTAATTTGCCATGTGAATGAATTTTATTGCTGAAATGTGATACAAACAATTCAAAATGTGGATTTTCTGTGATGTTGAGATTTCAAGATTCAATAAAAGTCCATTAAACACTGAAGTGGATTGGAAATCAAAATCTTAATTCCCTCCCCTAAAATTCAAGCAAAACAATATTAGATTCAAAAGCAGCAAATGTTGCTGCTCTTGAATGAAAACTCAAGTGCTCGAAGTGATGATGAGGTCATCTTTGGACTGACTTTTAAGGAGGACGAAGGCGTTCTTCACTATGTCCTGGAACCACGTCAACAGTAAATTCTGGGAAAAGGTGAACATCAGGGGAGGGTGTTTGTACACGCTCTGCTTGTGTGTGCGGCGAGTTTTGTGTGTTAGTGTTCGACCATCTTTAAAAAGCTCTGTGTCTGGCTGAATAGAAGGAAGTGGCTCTGACTTCCCCAGGAAATGGGAAGAGGAAACCCGGGGGCTTCGACCTCTCTGGCTGCACTGGAGCCGCAAGACGACTCACAGGACAGAAAGAAGGAGGGAAGGGTGGAGAGTAGACAGAAAGAGAGATACTGCCTCCCATTGTGCCTCCTAAGAGAAAGGAGGACAAGTTGAGAGGAAAGTTAGGAACAGAGAGGATACAAAAACGCGAGACGGAGAGATATTTGGACCCCGGATTTAAGTTTCAGACTTTGTGGAGATGAAGCTTCTCCTCAGAGCTCTGAGTGCTCTGCTCTGCTGCTTGCTGTGCTCCTCACAAACACTGGATCCTGCTGGGAGGAACGTCTGCCACAATATCAGGTACAGCTTCACCTTCATTGAGACAAAGTATTTCTCAAGCAGCTCCACTTCTCCGTGAGTTTGGGATACAGCTTCTTCATCTGAATACAGGCCAATATTTCGTCCGTTCAATTATTTTCTCACGCTATTGCTATTGTTTGTACTTGTTTGAAGTATGAAATTTGTCTAATTTGATTTTTTTTTTTAATATTCAGGGACCCCTCCACCCTGGTCTGTTGCAATGGATGGCGTCAAGACGGAGATGAGTGCACCATACGTGAGTTTAACTATTCCAATGGACCGTAATCTGTAGGATTTCTACTTTTTCTGCCTGAATACTTACTTTGTTTTCCTGGTGTCCCATTTGCTGATGTGTGTGTTTGTGTGCGTAGCTGTGTGTGAGGGTGAGCAGGCCTGCCTGAAAGGGGAGATTTGTGTGTATCCCGGAGTGTGTCGCTGCCCACCTGGCTTCTACGGAGCTCACTGTAAAACAAGTGAGTTACAGTAAACAACAGCAGCTGTTTAGCATCAGTGGGTTTGATGTCGTTATGAATGTTTTTATGAAAATCCTTATCTGAAATGTGTAAAAGTTCAGATTTAGTTAGAGTTATAGAGTACATTTCTCCATGAAATGTAGTGTAATAGTCATATCTTTAAATGGATATACTCAAGTTGAGCCCAAATACCTCAAAATTGTACTGAACTGAGTAATTATACTTAGTTACATTCCACCACTTTACACTGGTTTCAGTGTTTTGTACAGTATTATTGTTACATGTATTCCCTGTGTTTGTTTGTTACCAGGCTGTCCTCCTGAGTTCTGGGCTTCAGACTGTCGACAGGTGTGTCAGTGCCACCCACACGGTCGCTGTCACCCCGTCACCGGTGAGTGCACTTGCAACCCCAACCGCTGGGGTCCGCTGTGTCAGTACACCTGCAAGTGCTCCCGACATGGCCACTGCCATCCCGTCCATGGAAACTGCACCTGTGACGAGGGCTGGTGGACGCCAACTTGTTCAAAGCCGTGCCAGTGCGTCAGCGGGGGGTCTACGGGCCCGGGCTGCGACCAGCTAACAGGCCGCTGTCAGTGCAATAGAGGCCACTGGGGACTGAAATGCCCCGTTCCTTGTAACTGCTACATGTCACCATGTAACCAGCGCAGCGGTGTGTGTGAGTGCGAGGCAGGGTGGTGGGGACCCAGCTGTGACCGGCGATGTATATGTGACCTCACACACAGCAGCTGTGACCTAGCTAACGGGCAGTGCTTGTGCCACCCGGGGTTTCACGGGGACTTCTGCAACCAGCCCTGTGACGCTGGGAAATACGGCAGTGGCTGTCTAAGGAAGTAGGTGTCAGTAGATATATTAGTTTGTTTCAAGACCTGCGTGCTAGTTCCGACTCTTTCCGTTTTTGTCTCCTGTCCTCAGTTGTGGTTACTGTAAAGACAACCAGCCCTGCTCTGCCACTGATGGTGCCTGTGAAGCCTGCGAGCCCGGCTGGAACGGTACGAGATGTGACCACCCGTGCCCGTCTGGTTCTTATGGTGCCGGCTGCCAGGAGAAGTGTCCACGCTGCAGGAATAACGAACCCTGTGACCCAAAAACTGGGAAATGTTGGAGGTGTGACCCTGGATGGACTGGACCCAGGTGTGCATGCATGTTTTAGGCGTAAATGAGCACTTTTGACCGTGCTGTACTTAAAGGGAGAGTCTGTCTGCTTTTTTTTCATTTCTTTTTTCTCAAATGGAAACTCACATTTATAGATTCATAATCAGTGTGTTATCTACAGTACAGTTGATGCTGTCGGTACGGTCCCAGTGTGGAGAAGCAGACAGGTGTATTGGGGCGCAGAGCAGTGTAGCAAGCTGCTGTGGACGCCATGTTAGTTTGGATCCGAAACAAGCTAAATGATCGAGGCAGAGGTGGACCAGCAACTCCTGTCCTGCACAGTAAAATTAACACAAACTGAAGAGACTTAAATGTTTGATTCTACGAATACATCAGTAACTAGCCCACTCATGAACTTTGAAGCTTTTATGTGTCTTAAAAAAGACAGTTGCTCCCAAGTAGCTGACTGAGACTACACATCATCATCACACTGAGCTGTACAACACGACTTTACAGCCTCGTAGTGGCGGCATCGCGACCGTAGTGTCGTTCATCATAGCCTAACATTAGCTTTTTACTTCTGACAATTACATTTAGGCTTCAAAAATCCTAAAAGTGGGGGCGCCTGGTGGATCAGTGGATAGAGTGGCGCCCCATGTGCGGAGGCTTCGTCCTCGCCACAGCGGCTGCAGGTTTGAGTCCAGCTTTGGCCCTTTGCTGCATGTCACCCCCTCTCTGTCTGTCCCCCTTTCATGCTCAGACTGTCCAATCCATTCAAGGCAATAAACCCCCCAAAAAAAAAAAAAACTTAAAGTGGTGTTCATTTGTGAGTATTATCTAGCTGAACGTGTAAGTATCATAAAAATTTGTTTACCACAGAGCCGTTTTTCTGCAATGATCCAAAATCCAATGGAAAAGGGGACCAGGGTGAAGCAAAAAACGTCATCTGACGTGATATAAAAATCCTAAAATATGTTGTTTTTTATAGTAATGGCGGCGCCCTTTGAGTCACACTGAAGGTACGAAATAAGTTGTTGTCTTTTTAAAGTGTGTGGCATGCTATGGAAAATGTTGGCTGTAACAAAAAGTAACAGTCTTTGTGAAGGTAAAGGTTTGTGTGAAAATGCTTCTTGTCTTTGCTTTCGTCCTCCTATGATTTAAGTAGTCAGCATTATAGATTGTGTGTACTTTATATGGACTGTGAAAATGAAGTGTGTGTTAAAGATGAATGGACAAAAACATTTTGTGCCCGCAGTGTCCATAAATGCCTATATGTGTAGGAAAACAACCACAAAAATCTGTGAGATTAAGGTTTAGGATTAGAATTTGATTGTGCAATAATAGTTGGTGTCCTCGGACATTGCTCCCTGTCGCCCAGGTGTGAGGAGGCCTGCTCTAACGGGATGTTTGGAGATGCCTGCAGCTTCCTGTGCAGCCCTTGTTTCCATGGTAACTGCCACTATGTGACGGGAAGATGTATGTGCCAGCCAGGCTTTCAGGGAGAGAGGTGAGTTTAAAACAACTTTGACATAGTTTCATTCCATGTTTAGGATTTTTAGTCATTGTTTTGTTATGAAAACCTGAAAATAGCAGTGGTGTGAGCAGATTGATAAAGGCCTTTATTCCTAAGGTTGGCTGACCCTGCAGCATAAAGATTTGTGTGCGAATATTTAAACAGAGAAACTCTTTCCCACAGTGTGAGGTTTTAACCACATTGTTAAATAGACCTAACTAAGCCAACTCAAAGACAATCTTCACTGCTTCCTTTAGCTTTACCTTTAAAGGTTTTGCACCCATTTTAACTCTTAACCCATTAACCACTAAACTGGGACTAACATTATTGTTTTATTTAATGTCAAACTGACATTACCAATGTGTCATAGTGCAGTTAATAGCACCTCTGGCGTGTGCGATTTAACCCCTAAAAAAGCAATGCGTTCATAAACGGTGTTTTCATAAGCTCAAAAGCAAAAGACAGCGTCTGTAAACGTGAAAAGATTCATGTGAATTTAGTTTTGTTTTTTTAAACCTGAACAATTCGACTTTCCATACCAAGTCATTAGTATAATTTAAGCAAATAAACAAAGTACGCCTTGGAAAATATTTGGCAGTATCATGGTCGTATATGCAATTTGAGGTTAAACATGCAAAACCTCTACTCTGCTCCCTTCAGTTTTCTGTGACGCAGCAGTGTTTATTGCAGTAATCATTACAGTGTATTTTCACTGTACACTGAAATAGATCGTGACTCAGTGTTCACACACAGGATTTTTTGTGTGCTGTGATGATGTCATTGCATTACTCGTGTTTTTTTTTTGTCTTTTCAGCTGTAACAGCAGCTGCCCCGCCCTGCAGTTTGGCCTCAACTGTTCCTTCACATGTGACTGTGGAGAGGGGGTCAGCTGTGACCCAGTCACTGGTGTCTGTCCCAACAGTATGTCCATCCATCCATCCATCCATCCATCCATCCATCCATCCATCCATCCATCCATCCATCCATCCATCCAAATGTGTCTGTGTATATTGGTACATGTATTAGTGAAGGGCATCACATGTGTCTTGATGCGTTTGTGTGTGTGTCCGTCTGTGTGTGTGTGTTTGTGTGTGTGTGTCAGGTGGCAGAGCAGCTGTACTGGCTGGTGTGCTGGTTCCTTTGCTCCTGTTGCTCCTTGCTGTGCTCTTCTGCTGTTTGTGTTGTGGAGGAGGACCAGTTGATGGCAAAGACAGGTCTGTACCTAATTTCCCTCGATCGATATTATCTCACATAGCAGCCTGTATAAACCCAAACATTACTGGACTGTCTTAAACTGTTGGTAAAAAAAGGGGCTTTAACTTTGATTTCAAGCCATGACAAGATGTAACCATTTCCCTCGACAGCTCCGGAAAAGAACATAAACTTAGTAATGTAACACAACCCATAATCTGGAAGTATTCATTTATTTATTCCCTAATGGTATAATGTGCAGAATTGTCAGTTACTGTATCACCAGCAAAAGTGAAAACACCCTCCTGATGCACTCTTGTTTTGGAAGGAACATTGTCCACCTGCCATTTTGCTTTCAGCACCGTGTTTGCAGTTTTTGTAGCCTTCTCTTGGATGCATGCTGCTTAAAGTCCGACCTGGTCAGTAAGCAGAAAATACAGGGCAGAATCCCTGCAGATGAATACACCAAGGGATGATTGAGAGAGATTACTTCTGTTTTGAGTCTATATTTTTATTTTTCTTTAGGATAATCCAGCACAATATACCTTTAAAATTGGCAATTGGGGAATTATCGTGACATTTCGGGTCGTGGAAAATCATTCAGTACAAACAATTTGAACTAGTGAAGTTTAACTGTATAATCAACACAAATCCAACTATAGCAGAGTGCAATAGTGTGATATTCTTACACCATAAACCTTTCTTCCAGAGCGGCGGTTGCTGATGGAGGCTTATCAGTTCGGATGAAATATCATGTCTACAGCGTCCTGGCTAACATCGGTGCTGCCCTCCCCTGTATTTCTAATTGGTCCTCTGGCCTGCCTCGAGTCACTGGTCAGTCAGACAGGACAGTATTTATATTGTTATAAACATGGGAAATTTAATGCTTTTGTTAAAACCTTAAAACCCTGGAACCTTTTAATAGAGGACAGGCCTTGTATAAATCTGAATAACATAATTTTTTATTTAATTTTTTTTCATGTAACACATACAGTATCTCACCATGATCCAGAGCTGACGTTCAACCACAGCTTCATTGAGCCTCCTTCCTCTGGCTGGGTGACTGAGGGCTCGTCCTTTGACAGTGATGAGGAGGAGGGAGAGGCGCTCTACTGTGTCCCTCCGAGAGAAGGTAGGAACAGGGTCACACCAGACCTTACACTGCCCTCCTCTGGTGATGAGCTGAGCTCCCACTACAAACTTCTCCTTCAGCTCTTCTAATGTCGCTTGACTTTTCCACGTCTTTTGGCAGACATCCCTGCGGTGGCGGGCGGTGAGTTCCAGGAGATGAGCTCCAAGTGTAACATGTTTTTAGACCCGTCGGGCTTCAGCAGTGAGGACATCACTTCGCCCTTCAACATCCCTCGCACCTCCAGCAACGCCAAGTCCAAGCGGCCGTCTGTGTCTTTTGCAGAGGGCACCCGTTTTAGCCCCAAGGAGAGGCGTGGCTCAGCTCAGGACCCCGGCGCTCTCCCAGGACACACACGCAACAAACCCAAGTCACCTTGGGGGGTTTTGATGCTGTCTGCGCTCCAAAGTCCAGGGAGTGCTGCTAGAACTGGGGAAGAAGATAGAGCTGAGGGCGAGGAGGAGAAAGACAAAGTGGATGAGCAGCCAACAGACAATCAAGAGTCAAACTGTGAGGCAGGGGACCAGGAAGTAGACAGAACCCCTTCTCGGGCCACCCTGCAGGTCCCTGGGGCATCAGGACGAAGACGGACTATGTCCAACACAGCTGCTCATAAAGGGACGCAGCCGACATCAGCCTCTGATGCTCAGGTCTTAAATAAGGTCACCACGGTGTACGTAACGGTGGGTAAGGCAGGTAGGCCCATGTCGAAGACAGAGACGAGCTCTGAAGGCCCCGTTCAGGCCATGCTGCGACGACTCGGCAGCCTCCAGAGACAAAAAGAGGAGTCTGGCAGGTCCAAGTCGAAAACAGCTGAAGGGATTACCAAACCACCGAGGAGGAAGCTCGGCGCTCGAGCGAGCGTGTGGGAGCAGGGAGGGCCGCCTGCAGGGGAGGTCGGCATCTGTAAGCCAATCCGGAGAAAGCATGCTTCTGACACGGCTGGTGCTAATGACACTCCGTCATCAGAGAGCGGCACTCCAAAAAGGCCTCTGTCGTCCATTTTGAAGAGCGTGCCAGAGGTGAATTCAGCTGACTCTGGGTCAGATCTGAGGTCTGAGGGTGGTGACACCAGCACAGGAAAAACTGAGGGGACCTACCTGACTGTGGGACCAGCAGGAGACGCCGTGAGTCTCACTGAGGTCATCGCCAATGAAGGCGCAGTGGCCAGTGTGAGTGATGAACCCTGCTATGAGAATGTCATGATTAAACACACATAACCTTTGAGAAACAGCACATCAGCAGGTCTGATCCGAACACAACTGCATGTTTATTACTCTGCAGTCATTAAGTTACAGCCACAAAGGGAAAACTCTGTTATTTGTTTCACATTTATGCACCAGTAAAGCTTGCATATCGACATTTACAAAGCATTTGTTATTTCAAAAAGTACCTTTACCTTTAGCCTAAAGTCTACAGAATATAGATAAAAACACAAGAAATTTATATTCAGGGTTCCTACACATTTTCCAATTAAAAATTTGATACTATTCCATACTTAAATTTCCAGACTTCTTGGTAGCTTTTTCAGACCATATTTGACATGTTAATACAAATAGCCAGCCCTAAAACAAACTTGCTTTTATCTACTGTGGCCTTTTGATAACATTACACAGTCAAACATCTCTGCCAGAGAGGAAGTAAACTAACCAGTGATGCATATACACATATTATTTTCCCCTCAACATATTAAATGAATATTGTTTATTCGTGTTTAGTTTCTTTTATAATTAAGAACAAATAAAGAGTTGAGAAAAGTTACATAATTTAATTTTCACAGCATAAGTGGAGCCTTCTTTATTCACTGTGTTCACTGAAATGACGATTAATGCAGCCATAAAGGTCTAAACTCCTAAATGTTCAGACAAGCTTAATATTTGGTTATTTGTTATGTAATGTATATTATTTAAAGCTATTGCTGCATTGTCTTTTTAAACTAATTTGGTTGCAGATGTCCAGATTTGGTTTAGTTATAAGACACTGTTGGCGGTGCTGTGATCAGTAGCTGCAGAGGCAGCTCTGTGTAGGAGTGTGTGTTCTGTTGCAGCCACGCTTCTTGCCTTGCTTTTGACAACATCATTACTCTGTCCTGTACTGTCTCACACAGAGGTAAACATTTTGGCTGCGCTGGCTACCTGCTCCAAAAAGAACTCTGTTTGTATGATCAGTTTAGCTTTAGTAATTCTGAATTTTATATTTTAGAAAAGAGAGAAAAGAATAGAAGCAATAATCAAAAAACAAAAACATTTTTTCCATACTCTCTTTTCTGTGTCCATAATTATGCATAATAACTTAAATCAAATTCCATACTCTTCTATACTCTGTAGGAAACCTGGATATTTTACATTGAAAGATTAAAAAAAACCCCTACAGAATAACAAGTGGTATTTTGTCAATTTCTCCTAACAATACCATTGATAGCATTCTGTAGTTTTGCATGAATATAAGCAATAATTGTATTTATTTCCTCTAGTTATGCATGTTGTATTAACTGTATACATATTGTCCTGTAATACAGAATGTACCAAAGTACTGTAATATCTGGGCCTGTGTCTGCTTCTACTCGGAAGAGATAAACAGACATAAAGCCTGGAGAAATGTCTTTTTAGAACATCTGGGTTATACCAGGAAGAGCAGAGGAAATAACGGCAGACATATCATTGTAGTTATAAAGCAGCATGAACTGTGTTTTTGGTGATTAATGGTTTATTTGTTATGGATGAAAATACAAGTAAGAAAAGACTGTAACAGGTTTTGAACATGCATCAAATGTGGCTCCCTCTGAATGAGTACATTGTTTAAACATCTGTATATATTAGTCAGTAGATGTCAGAGTAGTAGAATCATAAGAATGTTTCACATCTACATCCTGCAGCCAAAGTCCCACCTGTCATTGTGTTGTGAAAGTTACATGATGCTGCTGTTGGGTAAAACCCATTATTGCAATTTTTAGATTTTTTGTCATGACTTATGGGAAAAATCTGTACGACCGACCACGTACCAAACTATAATGAAACTTTGGGGGATGGAAAGTCTTATCAACCCTGTTATATTTTCATTATTCACTGTATATATGCTTATGATTAGTAAGGAGTAAATAAACATTTTGAATTTTGTAGATACATTATTTAGAAAACATAACTGCATTACTGTCTGTGTATATATATCATTTCTATCACACTGAAAACTAAGAAATGAGAAGCTGTAAATCGTTTAAAAATAACCTTATCAATGTTGTAAATAAGCTTTTTTAAAATGTATATGTAGCCTAAAATTGACGTTGAGACTGCCGACAGATCAGCTTCACCTCAGCTTAGCGTATTGTTATTATAGTTGTGTATAATTAAATAGGTCATTTCATATCGACAACAGATGGAATGAACTAAATCAGCTAGTTGAACTTTGGCCATGTTGAGGCCATTGGAGAGCAGCAGTCTGTGGATTTTCATCGATCTCCAATATTTGCTGAAGTTGACGGGCAGTTATGTGTTACACTGAGCAAATGTGTGTCACACTTTCAACAGCAACTACTCTGCCTTTTTTCAGGTAAAATGAAGAATCTGTAACGTACAACTTTAACCCAAATTATTATATCAAAATATCGGGAAACTACTTTTCTGCCCCAGTGGTGTCTGAACAGCCGAGCCAGTACTTGGCAATGGATCTTGGATATGGAGGCGACGCGAAGTCAACTCTCTTGGTCTTGAGGTCCACTCTGTAGTAAGCATCTAAAAAACAGAAAACAAGACAGTCATTTCCCCCCTGCTTAGCAGCTCATGGTCATTTTTGTGTGATAGAAACTTTTTTTTCTATCTTATCTTTGGTGAATCATAAACCAGATAACAGTACTGAAAATCACTTACATGGACAGTTCACCGTGACATCAATAATGCATTTGTTTGGTCTCATCTGTTAATCAGTCTCAATGGTTTTGATGTGAACTGGTGAGCGCTGCATGTAATGGAACTACACGGCACTCATCTAAAAAAAAAACCTCCAACTCGAGCAATGTGTATTTCCAGAAATCATGACATGATTACTCAAGATAATTCACAGATTTTGTTGTGAACAGTTTTATGTGGGAATTTTTTTTTTTTTTTTATGTGCTATTTTACTTCAACAATATGCGTCGGGGAAGAGTACATCTACCCAGGGATGAGGGGCTTGTGCTCATGACAGTGCAAGATGTAAACGTTTATGGCGTCCTCCTCGGCTGAGCTGGATCATTAGCTAACTCGGTGGTGTCAGGTGAGCCAGCAGTTGATGCACACTTCTTTTTGTGCGGTGATGTGGTTGGAGGGTGTAATTTAACAGAAATAAAGTAGTTCGTACATGAAAATGCCCACAACAAGGTCTGTGATTATCTTTACTATGTGAGTCATCATTTCTGGAAAGACACATTACTGTTGAGTTTTTAAAATGTTTTTCTTTCACGCTATCTCTCTGTCCTATCTAATAAAGGCAAAAATGGCAAAAGAAAAAAAACAAAAATGAAGCAGACACCTCCAAACTGATAAAAAGCATTACAGCTAGGAGGAAAAAACAAAAAATTGATTTGGGGGTAAACTGTCGCATGTGACAGGCAGAAAAACACAAGAATATCAGTAATTTTAGGCATCTGTTTCTTTGTCATGTGGACTAGAACACAGCATGTGAAACTTGTTATAATAAGTCATCTGTGGCTAAATGGCGCTGGGGAAGTTTGGTCAAATAAGTTAATAAGTTAAAATTAGATTCTTCTTTCAACATCTGTAATTCATTTTACAAAGGTCGCCTTTTATTCATAAAAAGCTGAAAAATGTTCCCTTGGTTAAATGGGTGCATTGCTCTCTTTTAACCACCTTACCCTTTGAACTTAGATAAAATAATGAGTGTTACATGATCATTTATGCTGTTAAAATGTTTTGTAATATAATGTAATGTTTTGACAGATGACCAGATGGTTAAAGTATGTAAAAGAACAAATTATTCAAAAAAAGTTAAGATTGTTATTGACCTAAAGCACACTGCTAAAGGATATGTTGCTGCTGTGTTACCTCCTTTAAAGAAGTAGACGCTCTGTATGGGCAGACTCCGCTGGATGGACCCCCAGTTCCTTCTGTCATTTCTGGAGTCATAGTTGCCTCTGTTGTTCTGTCGGTAGCCATCCCACCGTCTGTCCTGGTCCCAGACTTGATCCCAATGTCTGTCCCAGTCTCTTCCGAGCCTCTCCTCCATCTCCATCCTCCTCTCTGCCAACCTTAGACCCATTTCCATCCCCCTTCGTGCAAATTCTTGTCCCATGTTCATGCCCCGCTCAGCCATGGACTCCCATAAGGGTGAGCGGCTTTGCCTCCTACGCCCCCACTGCTGTCCATACTGCTGGTTCCACTGCTGTCCATACTGCTGGTTCCACTGCTGGCCCTGCTGTTGACCCCACTGCTGGCCCTGCTGTTGACCCCACTGCTGGTCCGGCTGGTCGTCGTTGCGGCGTCCACTTGGCCTCCAAGGAGGGACGTACATCCTACCGACCATGACAGCATCGATGGGAGACTTGAGGCCCTTCCAGTCCTTGTCAATGAAGTGATGTTTGTCATGATGCTGCGGCACTAAAGAGGAGAAAAAGAAAAACATTAAGCTGTATAAGTGGAAACACCTGCATCCACCTCCAAAACAAGCACAAATGATCTGTAACATCACAACTCACAGCCAGAGAAGAGCTCGCTCATGATGCGTTCATAGTTGTAGTATATGTCAGTGTAGCGCCTGAACAGTGTGGACGGAGACCTCTCAGACATGGTGATGCACTCCTCGTGGGACGGCTGGTGCAAAAACTCATACGTGTAATACTGATCCCCTGGAAAAAGCAACGGGATTTAAGTGGCTTCATGTTACCCATACAGAACTGTAATATATGTCATACATGCCCCCATATCAAGAGCGTGTTGCCATATATGTTTCTTTTAAGACAATATATTATCACATCTTCTGGATATATGAAGTTTGTAACATATATGAAATCATTTGTGTATGTACACAGAAAAATATTTGTGATTTTTTTATTATTATATGTTGCTACCATATATATATATATATATATGTATGTTTTGTTTTCTTTTTTTTACTAGATAGGACAGAAGATTGGGGGCCTGACATGCAGCAAAGGACCACAAGCTGGACTCAAACCTGCGGCCGCTGTGGCAAGGACACTGCCTTCATAAATGGGACATCTGCTTTATCCACTGAGCCCCCAGACACCCCTTGCTACCATATATGTTTACGATATATATTTATTTTATACTTGCAAGTTTATGAAAATAACATATTTTTTTAAAAAATCTGTTTGCTTACATTTCTGTCACAGTCTTCTGTGTCCTGACTCTTTTAGACTTGATTAGATTCTATTGTCTGTTTAAGGCTCATTTAAGTTGCCTTCATTAGTTAGTCTGTCTTTGTTTCGGGGTTTTTGGGTTTCAGTTTACAGTGTTCTCCCCTCCTCTGTTTCTGTGCTGCCTCTCACTCATTTGCACATCTGCACACCTGCCCTGCATCAGCCTCGTTAGTCCTTCCTGCTCCTCAGTTTCTCCCATTCAATCAGCTCCCTGCCTGCTCCTCTTTTTCTCCACCTGCACTTCATCCCCTCGTAAGTCTAGACTGCATCTTCTGATTTTCAGTTCAGTCTTTGGATGTTGGATCCTTGATTTGATTGTGTGATGTTCAGTGTCCTTGGAATTTAAAAAAAAAAGTGAGTTCCTGTTACCTGACATCTCCTGAATTTTGGCCCACCTGCTCTGCATTACATGACAGAGTCTTGTTAATTTTAAATGTCTGTATTTTATGTTTAAAAATATAGTATTAAAATATACTGATGTGCTTTGGGATGAATATATATGTACACAACATATACATGTACAATATAAGCATATATTATATCTTTACATATATAACATTTTTAAAAGAAATATGTTGATATATGGTGTAATGCCTGGCTGTACCTTTGAAAAAATAGACTTTCTCTTTTCCATTGTGACCCGGAGCGGGCAGAGCAAATGCTGCATCCACATGATCAGGAATTTTGTCAAAGCCCACGCTGATATCTCGAGGATAGTCCTCATCCAGCACGCCGTTATCAAACCTCCAGTACTTGTTTCCCTAATGAACATTTTGATTTGTTTAAACATTAAATTGTTAACACAAGAGGGAGCTGGTATACATGATAGACTAATACCAACTCATTTCCAGTGTCCCTACCTTGAAGATATAAGTCTTTCCTTGACAGTTGATGCGTGTGAAGGCAGCATCAATAGGCCCGCTGATGCCCCACACGTCCTTTATGAGCTTTGGATAACCAGGAAGCACCGACTTCTGGTCCAGTTCAAAACAGTAGTCCCCTAGAAAAAGTTCATAAGCATGTTTCCTTGCAACAGAACTTAGACTTAAAGTTTTGCCCGCTATTCAATGTCTGATTACTACATTTGAATATTGGGTGATCACTCACCTCTGAAGGCGTATATAGAGCCATTTTTCAGCTGCATGAAGGAGTCAAAAGGCCTCCCACTGCAGGCCACGGCGTCAGGGTCAGGGGCTGCGGTGGTACCTGTTGTGACAGGAACAGTGGTCGTCTCAGCTGAATCAGTCGTAGGGTGTTTAGCTGTGCTGGGGAGCATTTGTGCCGAGGGGTCCGTCTGCGAAATGGAGGTTTTCTGTGTAACAGGGATTTTCTGATCTGGTTTGGTGTCCATCAGTTGAGGGGGGTTGGTCATTTCTAGTGTGGTTTCTAGGTGTTGCTGTGGTCTGCGAGCAAAGTCCGGTGTGGGTGTCGGCTGATGATTTAAAGCAGTGGCAGTCGGTGGCGTGATATCTTCAAACATCTCATCATCATCATCCTCTGCAAAGACGAATGTGTCTCCACGAGCTGAGGGAGGAAAGAGATATCAGTGACATCTTTAGCTGCACTGCTTTTACTGTCTTTACCTTATCTTAATCCTTTGACGCCTGACCCAATTGGCTTGCTTTCTTTCAAAAACATAGTGAGAGGGCAATGTGCAATTTAACAAGAAAATAAAATTGCAAGAAATTACTGGAAAAAAATTACTGGAAAAAAAGGAAAAAGAGAAAATAGTAAAAAAACAAAAACCTAAGAAATTGCTCCATGTTCTTTTTCCTCTCCTCTTATCTTACATATATATATATATATATATATATATATATATATAATTTTTTTCTCCAGACATTTTTCCTAGTTTTCTTTCTTTTTTTTTTACAGTTTCCAATAATTCCCCCCAGCTTTTTTGGTCACTGTGAACTAATTGCAATTTGCAGAAAATTCTCTCCAAGAAAGTTGCTCATCATGTTTTCCCCCATTTTTGAAAGAAAGCAAACACGTTTTCTCAAGTTCCAAAGGTTTATATGCTTGTGAAAGGCCTCTGAATACAGCACAAGAAAAGTGATGCCGATCCAGGTGTTAAAGGGTTAAATAAGCAGAGATTTCTTACTTGTCCTGCCACAGGTGACCTGATAGTCAGAGCAGCAGCTCTTGTAATACTTGCACATGGAGTCACATTGGCACTTCTTCTTAGAGTCAAAGCCATTCTCACAGCGACCCACGCAGGACTCTGAGGATAAAAAGACAGGATTTTAAAGAAAATTGATTGTCTCTGTTTTGTATTTGTGTATTCTTTACATCTCCGAGGAATTTCCTCCTTTGGATTATAAAGTTATATTTGATTTAATAACAGCTCCCATGAGGTAAAGACTGATGACCATTCATGTTTTCGCACTGGCCTCCTTCATGCTTTGCCGACGAGAAGTTTCAGTTCTGTAACCTCACCAATAGATGGCACTAAATTGTACACACCTGACCTTTAAAGCATTTTTTTTTAGCCATAAAGGCAATAAATAACAAAATTTGCTGCTCTTCACAGTTTAACTCAGTTTTAAATTTGAATAAATTCTGATGTACATATACCAAACCTGCAATCTGAAGACACTGCTCTGTTTCCTGGTCATTTGTGATTTTTTTCTGGAATTTTGTAGATTTAACTGATAATTAATGAAATTGTTAGTAGCTGTCCTGACTGTAATAAATATGTCTGCTTGTGTAGACAGGGCACCCAAAGATGGTGCCTCTGATTGGTTAAAGGTCCAGTGTTTGCAGAATTGAATCTTCTCTTGTGTGTCAGAAGTTTTAGTAGAGCTACGGAGGCTGATGTGAACATGAATGGTCCTATCTAGACCTAGTGTGGCAGACTCCTTGGAAGAGGACTCGCTTCATATCTAGAAATAAGTGGTTCATTCCAAGGCTCAATTGGCCCTCATCAGGGTGCTGGGTGGCCCACTGATGATTTTCTAATGAAAAATGGAAATAACTGATTAACTATGGGGATTTTTTTCTGCTTGGATGTAAATTAAGGTGCCAGTGTACATGAAAAAAATAATCAAAATAGAGCCTCTGTACAAAAAAATCGGCCCCAAATCCTCTAAGAGAGGTACGGGATAATCCCAGGATGTCCCCGAGTCCTGGAAATGCCTCTGCCTTTATGTGATGAGCTTAGCTACACGTGTTGGGCTGCTGAGACTGGATTTGCTTTGTTTATTTATTTAATCTCAAAAATATTACTGAGTGCATAATAACTGGCCCCTGGCCTCCTTTCATTTTGTAGAAGTGGCCTCTTGGCAAAGCAGGTTAAGTGTCTCCGTTCTAAGGTAATGACAACATAATTATTATTAACTGATGAAAACATAGTTAATAATATTTTATCACATTTTTGCAAATCACACACACTGGACCTTTAAATTAGTTAAGAATGTAAGTAATGGTGAAGTTAAATGTTTATTGCTTTATCCAATATATAGTTGTAACCCCTGATAGAAATATACAAATACAGTAGCCTACATTTAATGCAGAGAGTGAGTCCATTATTTAACTTCAGCATGACAATAAAATACAGAAAAAAATGAACAACCTGCAACACCTATTCATTTGCCCACAATTTAACTTTAAAAGTGATTTTTGATGTCCTTACCTTCTATAGCAAAAGTCTCAGCGAGCAGAGCGAGCAGCAGGACGGTCCACAGCCTCATGTTGCCTCTGTGGTGTGTGAGGACAGACTGAGAAAGTAATGACGGACCTTGTGCTCTCAATCATTGGAAACATGTGTCAGTCACCCTACTTCCTTGTTTACTTTAACCTTATTTGCGAACCTCTTTCTACTCGTGCAAATAAACAAAGACACACAGAGAGAAAGAGGTTGATATGAAACAAAAGTTTAAGCAATGTGACCATCTGTTGACCTCGGTTATTTTTGTGTTTTTACCCAAACTGTAGTTCATGTAATGATCGCAGAGCAGTGATTTTCTCTCTCTGCAGTGAGTAATGCTATCAGTCAACAACATTACCCTGTGTTATTTCATTACTCTCTTTCAGGACAAGACCAGACCTGAATGCTTGTAATCTGGTGTCCTTTTAAGGTCTCAGTGATAGAGAGAAGAACAAAGTACAGGCCTGCTGTGTCCAAAAGATGTAGTGCGGTTTAAGGAGTAATTCTGATTTCATTTTTTTTCCTATACTCTGTTTTAAAAAAAAGACTAATAATTACCTTGTACCCTGTACCTTATTTAAACAGCAGTTGTGTTTTTTTTGCCATTGTAACATTTTGAAGAGAAATGAAGCTTGCTCTGAGAAGTGGATAGGGGTGGTTGTATGTCTTGGTGGTATCATATTATAAATTCTACATTTCAAAATGCAACCCCCTCTCCCAACACACACACACACACACACACACACACACACACACACACACACACACGCACATACACACACACACACACACACACACACACACACACACACACACACACATACACACACAAGCATAAAGTCAGTCATGGCACAACCACTCAATCAGTTTGAAACATTTACAAAAAAAAACACTGTTTATTTAGTAGTGTAATTTTACATCCATACAAGCAAGAAGACATTTTGTGGATTTCCAAAGAAAACTGTATATTTCACTACTTTGTTGATTACTCACTCACACACAATAGTGCAACAAAAAAGTCTGAATATATTTGCAGTATTTCCCAAAGGTTGATAGTTTTGGATGAACATGTGCATCACAGGACACCATTACTACATTATGTTTGGCATCACCACAACCATATCAGTTAAAACTTTGAGGAAGTCTTGATTTGTTGTGTGTGTGTCTAAATGTGGATGTATCTGATGTCTGTCATATATTAAAGGTGTTGTATATAATGTATTTATGTATATACGTTTATGTGAGGCCGTGTGACCAAACACATTTCCTTAAAGAGGATGACAAACAATCTGCTCTAAGAGAAGTGTGAATTTGGATGGGGAAGTGGGTCACGTTTGCCCTTACACCACACCTCCTATAGTCCCTGAGTTTCTGTGGATCGTCATCAGTAGGTATCCCAAAGCAATGAGGAGGATGGCGATGAAGAGGAAGAGGATACCACCCCAGGGCTGTAGGGGCAGAGCCTTCATCAGTTCAAGGCTCTCTGATGGAACCATATTGCTCAGAACCAACATATATCCCAAAGTCCAGCCTGTAGATGCATGCCCCACCTGTAAAAAGGGGACACACTGAAACCCCAGCACAACATGGAAAAGCCAACTGATTCCAGCAAAGCAGACAGGGCTGTTGATAACTGCATATTGAGAACTGAGCAAAAGATGGACAAAAAGATTTCATTTATTTCCTTTGCTCCTCACCTCTCCCCGAAATGAGATGGAAGAAAAGTAGCGCTCATCGAAACCATAGCCCTGCTTTAGTAGGATCTGGATGTAATTGGACATGGCGCAGGTATTCTTCATGTATTTCTCTTCCAGATTTGGTTCACTAGTCAGCTGTGAGTGGAAACACAGGGGTTTAAGATTTTTGTCACTCAAATCTTAATCCATTTGATATGGCTGAAACAAAAGTCTGCTGGTCCATTTGGTGGTTTTAAACATGAACACGTTTGAACATTTATTAGAGGCTAAGCTCAGAGAGCTGTGATCACAACAGTACCTCAGAGATGGTCATGTTGCAGATTTGTATGACTGCTGCCTCCAGATGGCTATGGGACGTAATGGAGATGTTGGTGAGAAGTTGGATTTCGTCGATAATGAAGAAGAGAGCAGAGAATGCCTGTGGAGAAGATGGGACACTGAGTCAGAGGGAAAAAATTTTTCAGATAAACAAACAAAATATATTTTTTTTAAAAATTTAAGAAAAAAAATATATAATTACGAGAGAAATGATGGAAGGACAGTTACATAGGCTGGCATGAAAGATACTAGCAAGAGAGTAAACAGAAAGCTTTTTACCGCTGTACGAAGTTGCCCCTCCATAACGCTATCACTTAAAGTTGTGTGGTTGCAGGTTAGATTGTATATAATATAGGACATTCTACAACAAACTGTAACTTTCATAGAAAGTAACTTTTGTCATATTTGCTGCAACTGTCATGATGTTCGCACAGCGCTAAATGAGCCAGATCTGTAAAAATCTGTGATCTGTGAAAAAAAATCCTGTTCCTCTGCCTCCTCTATGGTAATCTACAAAACCACACCCACTGGAGGGGAAATCTATCAGTGCAACAATATCAACCAAGGGCTGAAATAGAATACCTGTAACTCGCTAAAAACATTAGATTTTTAGCATGTCAGTATATCTCGGTTACTTCTTTTACACTGCTCATCTTGGAGAAATGATCCCACTGAATGGCCAGAGGTGACTTTGATATTATTATATTAACAGCTTTCAGGCATATTGTTGTTTGCTAGTAAATGTAAATGACAAGGAGGCACCATTATGTAATACAAAGTCAAAGGAGAACAATGAATTGTTTTCCCCTTCGTTGGGGGCAGAACTTGAACAGCTCTGTCTCTGTTAGTGCCTATAATGGCCTTATCACGTGAACAAAAATAACCAATCAGAGCCAAGGAGTCTCTTAAGCAGTTTTCATTCACATCATGCACTGCTCCTGAAAATGAAAATAAGAAAGTTGGTTTAGCCAGTGCATGATACTCTGGTTGACAATATCCTACATGGCAGCTGGGTCAGCAACTTTCTCATTTTACAGCTAAACAACACATTAAAATAGGTTTTAGAATACATTTGAGGCATGACATTAGCAATCCAGAAACAGAATACAGATTCATGTTTGATCAGCGCTGCCAAGTTTAACAGTCTGACTGCAGTTCACAAAACATGATCGAAATGATTGACCTCTCAGCTCCGATTGGTTGTTTTCCGGTGCATGACTGTAGTAAATGCAATCACAAGCAGTAGGAAAAGGAGGAGAGACATGAATTTCTTCACTCGTCTCATGTACTTTGTTTAAGAATATAGTGACTGTTTGATTGTAAAAATTACTATCTTTAATGACTAGCCAACTATTTTTCTCAGTAAAATTAATTTGTCCCTGTAAGTAGTGTATTATGTCATGTGTAAGGTATCGGCATTTACTGTTAAATATGTGTACACTTTGCTGTGGAGAAGTGGAGAATTAGTTATCAATGTAACACTAAACCAGCAAAACAGTTTACACTAATGTACAACCAAGTAATCAAAAAAGCTAAAGAATGCCTTAAATGGAAGATATTTGGTTTAAAACTATTCAGCCCTTTTTAGAAAAAAGCACAAACTTTTGTCCCTTTATCTATAAGTTGTTGCTGTCTCTGTGGAAAAGGCTCGCTCACCAAGAAGCTTCCTCTCACGTTAGGCTGAAAGACTCCATCAAAGGAGCACTTAGAGTAAGAGCAGTTTTTGAAGTCGAACATCTGATTTAAATTGTCCCGGCAGCCTCGGTAATCTCCTGTGCCCACTACTGATAGAGACATCTGGGGGTCAAACTGGACTGGTCTGTACATCTTAGTACACGGAGAATCAAAGACATCCTCTCCAAGCTTGATGGAGCTTTTGAACTCTCGTGGATAACAGGGATTGGTCACTACAGGTCCTAGACCTTGAGTCTGAAAGAGATAATAAGAATAAAAGTTAAACATTCTTCTGGTAATTTTCCAATAAAGTGCAGCATATGACAAGTAAAATTCAGAGTAACTAGCAGAATTTATAAACATCCAAAATTTGAGAAAGATTAAGTAAGCACACTGGATTATGCCCCCGTGAATATTTAATATAATTATCACCAAGGTGATGTTTCGACTACTTGCTTTTTATCAGACAAGTTAACAATGGAGACACATGCCTTCAAATACTTACTACACCGGGTCATCTGACAGATCACATAGCACCCAGTAGGCTCACATTCATAAATACATAAAGACAATTTTAGTAGGTAACATCTTTTTTTTTTGTCATTATATGTCTAATCCATACGTTTTAAGTTGCTATCATTGATTTTTTTATTAATCTCACCTGCAGACATTGTTTTTTCTTCTCCTGTATTGTCATTTTGTCAAGCACCAAGCCTTTTTGCTGGCAAGGTATGCATGCTTTTGTGAACTTGTATAACATTCAAAGTTTACCAAGCACATTACAGTGGCTGGTAGTATTTGTTACTCCTGCCTTCTTCTCCAAATGAAAACCTCATGTAACCCCACTTCAAAAGATCCAAACTATCCCTTTAAGACAGAAATCATGAAAATATCAATGTTTTTCAACAGCAGCCATATGCAGCTGTTAGGGAATACAATGTTTTAGCATTACCTTGATAAGATGAGCCAGCAGTCTCTGCAGGATCTGCTCTTGGCCGTAGCACAGGAAGCTCTGGGTGTATAGTCTGTGGGTTTGTCCGTAAAGCATCAGCTCAATCATATTTTCCTTGGCCTCTATCTTTTCGGGGGTCTCAAAAGTGATCTGTGTGGAAGCTCCACCTAAATCCAAAGCTCCAACCGTCTCTCTGTCTGGATTCAGCCAGCGCCCAACAAAGCCATACTGAATGACAAAAATGGACATGTCAAGACATAATAATTTGAACTGATGAAGTATATTTGAATTTTCCAATACTGAACATAGGTTACTTTTAGAAAAAAATGAGCCAAAAACATTTTTTCAAAGCCTCCATGTGTGGAATTTTTTTTTTAGCTGTGCAACCAGCGTGAATTAACCCTTGATAACTGAGCAATCTGGCTTGATTTCTTTCAAAAACATGTTTGTAAGAAGGCAATGAGCAAGCTAACAAGAAATGACAAATGAAATGAAAAAGTTATCAAGTTACAAGGAAGAATATGAATTACATAAGGGGTTTCTTTGATGAATATTACTTGAAAAATTGCATCTAGGTAATGTAAGAAGAAGTTATTTAATTTGTTCACAATAACACATCATGTTAAAAATACTTTGCATTACACTGCATACTTTAAACTGGATTTTTTTGGAGAGAGAATTTTTTCCAGTGGTTGGCACATCATTCGTTTATGGGGAACAACTATAGCAGCTGCTGCAACCCTTCCTGGCTTGTCAAAGGGTAAGACTATAATAATAATAAATTGATTCCTATATAATTACCAACCTAGCCTCTCCACTCTGGTATTATTTTACTGAGCAATTACCCAATACTTTACAGTAAATCCCAGAAATTTAACATTTATAAATCCCCCCTATAATAACCTTATCAACCTCTTTATTTGGCTATGATTTCTCTGTGTAATTACCCAGTAGGTTATTTTACTCTTGTAACTTGTAAATATTGGTATTTTACTTCATTAATCACCACTATTTCTCAGTAATTTCTTCACATTACTATGTAATTACTATGTACAATACAATTATTGAAAACAAAGCGTTACTTTTTTTTTTTTTTTTTGCAATTTGCGGGACATTTCTTGCCATTTCTTTCCCATGTTTATGAAAAAATCCCTCTTCTGACTGTTTATTAGTTGAACAAAAAAGTCAGAGCTCACCTTGACAAAGTTTTCAAGTAAGTAGTTGACTGTGACCCAACCGTAAGCCCCCTCCTCCGTTCCACTCAGCATGGTTGCATCTTTGAAGTTGAAAGGGTAAGAGCGAAGTTTGTTTTCCACTTCCTTCAGTATCCGCTTGGCCTCTGTGGGACTGGTTATGCTTTTAAAGAGGTGAGAGTTAAATGAGAAATGAAACCATATTAAATCCCATATTAAATCCCTTTGAGATCCATGCAAAATCTTGTTTTAACAAGAATTTTTACTGACTTCAAGAGTCTCATGCCTGCAGTTGCTCCCAGATAGAGTTGAGTTTGGTGGTGCCTGGATTTCGGGATATCCTTGACAGCTTGGTTCAGACAGGCCTCCAGACTTTCTGCTGCACCACCAGGGACATATGCAAAGCTGGATATCCCTCCACCTTGATGGATGGAAAAAGTAGTTCTGAGTTCTCAACCTAACAAAAGCTTAAAAAAGGCTCTGGTCGGTGTCGCTGAGAAAACTTAGGGATCCGTTGTTTCATAATTTGTCTGTGGTTGTCAGTATCAGCCTTTACAGCCTCTACCAGGAAAAGGTTATTTTAAAGAAGTGTTACTGAAGTGATAGGAAGCGATAGGAGCTTACCATCTCCATGACACTCGCTGTGCTGGCTAACAATCCCAGTGCCATTTTGCTTGTCAGCAGGCCATTTGTAGATGTACATGGAACTGTGCGATGAACCTGCATCCATAACAATCCCATACTGAAACAGAAAGAGCATGAAATGTCAGAAAAATACATCAGAACATACACCATATCTCCAGTACCTAATTTTAGCTTTAATAATGCTGCTAAGATTGGAATTAATCAACTTACCCAAATATATTGCTTTGCTCATGTCATATTGACCTAATATAATATCTTGAAATCTCAGTGCACCTCTGATAACACAGGCTGACTGACTACACCTGTAAAACTTGAATTTGGCCTCTGCTTTGAGGTTGTATGCCCTTATATGGAGGCTTCACACTCATCTTTCTCCCTTTATCTGCCTGCTACCACTTAAAAAACTTTGCTAGAGTTAGAGAGATAGTGTCAAAGTGAGACCTTAAAAGGCTCTCACACGCCTTTATTTCCAGCACTGTAACTGTCTATTTGTAGTTATTTCTAAACAATCTGTTAGACAACTTAATTTTACTCATAATGCTGCAGCTAGGGTTCTGACCAAAACTAGAAAATATGACCACATTACTCTGGTTCTAAAATCCTTACACTGGCTGCCTTTCACTCAGAGAATTGATTTTGAAATCTCGCTGCTGGTGAAGAAATCACTCTGTGGTTGAGTTAGGCACTCAACCACAGAGTGATTTCTTCACCAGCAGATATATGTCTATATAATATATGTCTGACATGCTTGTGGCATATGAACCTTCTAGGACCCTCAGGACATCTGGGGCCAGCCAACTGACCGTCCCAAGAGTTAGAACTAAACATGGTGAAGCAGCGTTTTGTTATCATGCAGCACGAACCTAATGTAGGCCCAAACTTGGCAAAATATATGAATCTTCCAAGACATGAGGATAATAATGTTAAATTTGCTTTTAACAACAGTAACTCAATGTTCCTTGGTGGAGTTTGTGAGAGTGAGGTGTTAGAAGTGGTCAGAAAGTTTAAGACTAAAAAAATCAGTGGATGGTAATAGTATTGATATGTCAGTTATGAAAGAAGTAATTGATTGTGTCCTCAAACCATTTACTTTTGGTAAATTTTTCCTGATAAAACAGAATAGCCAAATTGGTTCCAATCTATAAAAATAGTGACAAACATATCGTATTTAATTATAGACCTGTGTCACTGCTACCTCAGTTTTCTAAAATACTTGAAAAATATTTGTTAACTGACTTGATAATTTTGTTGAGAAATATGAGTTACTGAGTGACCATTAATATGGCTTTAGGAGCAATCCCTCAACATCTTAAGCAGTATGGAATTTGTTGAAAATGTAGCTGCAGCAGTAGATAAGAAACAGCACGTCACATCTTTCTGCAAAACACTGTTTAACAGCGTGGAGGCCAAGCTCAAATACTGAGCTTCACTCCAGCCCATTGCATGTCAGAACAGGCAAAGTGCAAAGAGCTGAATCTTGTATTTTGAGTGTTTTGCTAACACACAGACTTACAGATGAGTGTAGCGCTGTTATGTTTTCTTTTAGCACTCCTGTTGACTTGACTTAAAAAAGCACCAGACCCTCCACACTGCATGTTAAAATAGTGTAACAGTAATTGGAACAACTTTTTAAACAGTTGACCCCAATGTAAACTTTAGTATCTTTGCATCTTTCTACTGCTTAAACAGCCTAGTTTTATGAAAAGAGCATCTTTCAAACAGTAAACTACTTCTTAGTAGATGGTGCCTTGTTAGATAGTTGCACCATGTCTGTTTTAAACTATTTTCAAGGCCAAGAATGGACTTTCATTCTCAATCAACCCTACCTTCTTTCACTGAGAACATAAATGAATATTCAACTTCCTCTCACTCAAACACTAAAACATACTTAAATATTGCAGCCTCTCCAGTAAAAAGACCAAACAAATGGTCTCCAGCAATGATCTAAAAGGTTGGTAGTATTACAACTATTGGACTGATCCCAAAGTTTTACAATTTAAACTCCTGTAAATAATAAATCAGACTGAGCCTGATATAAAAAAATGGAAAATGGTTTAAAGTATGTATGCAGCAACTGTCAGCTACTGCTACAGCTACTTTATAAACAGTTTTGCCAGTGAAAGTGAAAGCCAACCCCAGCTTTGTACGCTTGGTGCTTCGCCTTGCTCTATTTGCATTTTCTCAGCACTGAGCTCTTTGAGGCTGTACTATACAGCTGCTACTAAGTCCCTTCGTCATGCATCCTTGGCATTTTCACACAGAACCAAATGGCGGTGGCATCATGCAGCTCCAGTGTGTGATTTTAGATAGCATACTGGCATCATGGAATCAAAAGAGACATGTAACACAACAGCGTTGGCCTGTGACATAAAACCCAGGCAGTGTTTTCTAAACAATGGCAATGGCATAACATGGCGATAACAACCATTCACTGCTTTTGTTATATGTTGGCCGAACACTTTGAGGGAAAGGAGCCCCCAGATCTCACAGTTTTCCCAGTTTGTGGACATTTATGGCCACTGTTCTTCTTCTTTGAGTTAGCCACTGATTGCTAACAGCTTTGTAAATCTCCCAAGGGTGAATTTGCAAATCCTGGCAAAGCAATGGCCCACCTTACTCTGCCTTAATCTGCCTCTGACTCACTTACCCTGACATTCTTACATAAACCTTAAACAATCCAATCACACGAAGACAGCAAGTACTAGCCACTCACACCCCTTTCCCACCAAAATTAGCACATGTGGGTGAGTTTTTAAACACAGGTGAACCCACTACAAATAGGCTATAGAGTGCATTCCCACTGCCAGGTAAACAGTAGACGTCAGCAAGGACAGAGATCTGTGAAACTTTATGGTGGTTTCCTCTCTCTGTTTTATTCAGTCACTCTTTCAAACTCATTTCAGGCTAATTTTGTTCAGTGCTTTGGTGCTGCTAAGGAGGAAACAGAGGGTAATTAGTGACAGCGTATCATTGCATCTCGCCTGTTAAGGAGCTGAATTTACCGCCTTCACCTGGGTGTTGAGTTCCCATCAACGTTGTCGATCAGAGCTGCAGGTGATAAATAACCGTGTCTACTGCAGAGTCATTTCTTCTGTGTTGAATGCCAATCATATGCATTCCCATTAGATTAAAAAGCCAGATGTTAGCAGGTGTTACTGTGTTTTTTTGTGCAGTGGGACTGAGGCTATAGGGAGTCATCAGGTCATTTCTTCTTATCCTAGGATTCGCAAATTTGCCCCTGGTGGTGGGTTGCACAGATATCATGCCATCAAAACGTCACACCTGTCCCGCCCATGGTCCTATCTTGCAGGCTGTCCTGTTTGTAGAGACATCATTTCTGTGCTGTTACTACCTCCTTACCTAAAAGGCGAGATAACTCTGTCCCCTCATTCCACGATTACACCTTATATACAGAACAACTAAGCGGCATAATGGTGGGATATTCCCGCCTTGAACAAGCAGTGTAAAAAGGGGCTGGATATGTGCTTCTTCCGGCCTGGCACCTGGGAGAAACCTTTTTTGTAAAGTGCAGCCTTGCCAGCAAAATAACAAGAAAATACAGGCAGGACTTTAATCAGAACAACTTTTTTTGACCATTGACCCCGATGTAAACTTTGGTATTGGAATTTCTAATGTGCTCAACCACATGTATACATAAAGAAAACCCTGATAGACAGAACTGGTGTCCTCTACATATGCACATTTTTAAAAAACCATGATGCAAGTAAGAGATAGGAAGGCTGGAATAAAATATAAATCCTGGATAAGAAAAACAGACCCTACTGTCCAAGAAAGTCAGACTTCCCCACTTCAGCCTCGATAAAAACAACAAAATTAAGTTATATTGTAATTCTTTTCATACCATGTTCTCAGCTGTTTCCACGTCTTTAGCTGGAAGGACCACCAACAGAATACCCACTATTGCC
This sequence comes from Plectropomus leopardus, assembly GCF_026936395.1. Classification (NCBI taxonomy): domain Eukaryota; kingdom Metazoa; phylum Chordata; class Actinopteri; order Perciformes; family Serranidae; genus Plectropomus; species Plectropomus leopardus. The sequence continues at coordinate 17,571,133 of NC_142181.1, read as the reverse complement.
AATATCAGCAGCACAACCGCAGAGACGATTTGACAGTGCTGGTGGAGAGTCATACTGGAGACTACGCTTGGAAGCTCCCTGCAGCTCTGCGCAAAAGTGTGTGAGCACTTAATACTCAGCAAGGGAACGACATAAATAAAGGGCGTGCCTTAGTTAACTGTTGTTGTGTTGATGATTTCAGATACAGGGCCTCTGTTACAGCTAGAAGGTACTGAGCATAGTTTCAAACAGCTACCACGGAACAAGGCCAAAGGAGGGGAATGATTGAAGATAGCAGTGTGGAAAAAACCACTCTGCTGATGGGAGGGAAAGAAAGGGAAGAATAAGATTTATATGTGATAAAGGTATAAGCAGAGGAAAATAAAGACTATTATACTCCTATTGACATATAACATATAAACAAATAGAATTTATTCATGTAATATTTTAATATTGTGCATAAAAAGATAGATGTTATTAAATGTGGTAATTCATTTTTCTGACCTAAGGGATTTATAAGGGACTTGTTTGTATGGGACACTGATATATCTGTATTAACCAATGTGTTGCTGTCATGTAAAAACTATATATTTACAAACTGCCAACTTTTCATAGACTAAGATAAACAGCCTTATTTTCAGCTTTTTAATAATAATAAATCCTTGATTTACCCCCCCCACAAAAACCCCCAAAAACATTAAAAGGTGCTTTTATTTAGCCTTTATTTAACTTGGTTTGTCCCACTGTAATCAAACATCTCTGTTACAAGGGAGACCTGGCATATGAATAATATAAAATGATTAGATAAAACAGTTGCACACAGACATTCAATAGATTTCACGTGATTTTGAACTCATTCAGTGCCATGCCATGTGTTGAAGCTTAAGATCATTCTGCTGTTGTGATTATCAGCTGATGTGAAAACAAGAACCGATGAACCAAAAAACAATGTAAAGGATAATGGATAATATAGGATAATGTATTTGAGTTTCACAGGCTCCTCTTTGCTTTATCTCAGACGACAGGACGTTGTGGGGCTGATATGAATGGCCTAACTGAATATTGCATAATCTTGCAGCATGTAACTGAAGTAGGTCATCCAACCTGAATCTGACCAGACTTGCCTTTCTTGGGAACACATTGTTATACTATCAATGCCAGCAGTTATATTTAATTTACTAGTTACTGCATCTCAGTTACATGAGTTTTGTTAGAAAATTATTTGACTCATCTTTGTTGGACACACCCCATGGTTCACACAAGTTCCCAGATTCCTTAAGCAATTATATTTAAAAAAAAAAAGTTGGGATACCAGGTCAGGGCCTGCAGGTAAATTACTAATAGTTCCACAGAAATTGTGGCTTCTCCTCTATACCACAGATGTTGAAATCAAGATTTTAGGCTTGCCGGCTGTGGTCCTCTTAGTGGGTCTGGTTAATGACAGCTCAAAGAGGCCAACTGAAAGAATATTTCACCCACAAAGTGACCATTTGTATATCAATCAGGCATGTCATGTTTTTCTGTCATGCCTCCACCGAAAAATTATGAACATATTGGTTTATTGATCAACTGGGGACCACCCTTAAAAACAGCAAAACTATATCAAGACCTCCGTTTTCAAACCCTCACCTGACTTCCAGTATAATAATTCATTTAGTTGTATGCTCAGTGCTTCACAAACATGCATGTTTGCTAAAAAAAAAACAAACAAACAAAAAAAAAACCTTACCCTACTGGAGTCTGGCTTTGAAGAAATACATTTTGATTTCAGTTCAGTTTTAAATAGCTTTTAGATAAAATGCATGTCTTTGTGATATAAAAATAAATAAGTGGTGGAATCTAAAAATACATTTCAAAATGCTGTTTAAAAAGAGAAGAAAAAATAACTGGATTCACAAATTTAATTAACAACACATTTTTAATCAGGTATTTTAAAGGGCAATTTCGTTTCCTGATTTGCATTTCCACTTCCTTGCTCCTTTTCCCCTTCCTATAAACTATTGGATTTACTTAGTCGTATTTGTATTTGTGGTCCTTCATACAGTATGACAAACTGATAACACAAACATATACAAATTATACTTTTATGGGTGAAGTATTCCTTTAACCCTTTAAAATCTTGGCAAATTGGTTTGATTAATTTAAAAATCATGAGGAGAAGGTATTTATTAACTTCACAACATATCCCAAAATTTAGAATAAATTATTCTAAAGTTATGCAAGAATATTACCTGAAAATGAGCAAAAAAAGTAAAAAACAAAAACAAACAAGAAATTGACTCAAAAATGTACTTGAAATGATCATTTTCTTTTAAATGTACTCTATTTTCTATGCCATAGTCTAATTTTAAATATAGATTTTTAGTAATTATAAATATTGTTTTCAGGACATTTTCCCCTAGTCTTTTTAGTAGCCCATGTGTCTGGCAAATTAAAAAAAAAAAGTATACAGTGACAAGAAAATAACTTGAAAATTAGCTGTGGAGAGACTGTAAGGTAGTATAAAAAAATAGAGACAAATGTCCAGAAGTATTTATTTATCATTTTTGTAATATATATTAAAATGATGTTACAGAAAAAAATGCACATTTTATGTTATTTCATTTATGCCAATTAATTAAAGCCATTTCCTTGTCTCTTTTAGGGTTTTACTTTTCCTTTTTACGTCATTTTCAGATCATTTTCTTGTACCTTATTTACTAATTTCATTTTATCAGGCAAACTTTTGGGCCATTTCTTGTTTAGTTAGAAATCCAATCAATTTGCTCAGATTTCAAAGAGTTAACCTCAGAGTAAATGGGTCTGCTTTTATGTTCTGCAATATTCACCTACTGAGCTTTTTACTCTTTTGAACCACAATGACACTGTGTCTCAGAGGTTGTTCTGCTCTTCCTCCAGCAGAGGGCCTGTAAGTGATGCGCTCTGACCGGCTGGTGATAGAGGGAGGAGGAGGGGGCGCTTCCCTTCCTGTTCACCCCCGGCCGGCAGTATCTGCAGCCGGTGGGCGGTGCAGACCCCTGAAGATACCGACTGCCTGCGGATGCTGCCCGAAGGATGCGATTGGTCAGGAGGCTCCTTTTAAATAGCGGTATCATATTTTGTATTTCTGCACGGAGAGGAGCCGCTACAGTGCGTCAGATCAGGTGGGAGGAAAAAACTGTATGAGACGAACAAATCTTCTTTGTCTGCAAAACACAGACAACAATAGTCTTTTTTCTTCTCTGGAAAACAAGGATTTGCTCCTTGCTCTTTCAGTTTGAGGTCCTGTGTGCAGAGATTTTGCCTCTTTAAGGACACTTCTGCAAACAGATTGTGTGAGGGCATTAAGTCATCTGTTGGTCGGTGGGATAGAAGACACAAAGCAGCAGCTGTTAGCTGTGCGGAGACATACTGTCACCTGCTCAGGATCTGCTTATGTGAGTGTTTACAGGCTTACTGCCAGGGATGACATCGAGAGAGAGGTGATGCAATTCGGTGAAAGCTGTCTATTAAGATTTACAACTGTGATTTACAACTGAGGCCTTGCAGGGCGCATCTCTCGGAGGCTGGACATCACTGAGGCCTTTGTAAACAAACAGCATCCACAGTGTTTCTGCTGGTAGATGCTCTTGTCTCTGACTCTCTTCCTGTGGAGGCTCTACCGACATTTCTCCATCATGTTCAGCTCAGACAGACTCACAGTCCCGGAGTATGTCAGCCGGCTTCAGAGAGGTAGGAGCGGCTCCAGCCCCGACCCTAGAGCAGTTTCTCCGGGGATCAGTGCGGACGTCCAGGCGGTTCTGGACAGCTCCCTCCCCGCCCTGCGCTGCGCCATCAGGAGGCTGAAGTCAGCCAAGGAGACCTCCGATTCAGACGAGACCCGCAGGGCCATCGCGGAGCTCTACCAGCTGGTGGAGGAGGCCTGGGTTTTGCCCACTGTAGGCCGTCAGGTGGCCGAGGAGATCTGCAACAGGATCCGGCTCGATGGAGGCCTGGAGCTGCTGCTGCAGCTGCAACAGACACCTGCTGTGGAGATCACCTATGAGTCTGCAAAACTGCTGGAGCAGATACTGATTTCTGAGAACAGGTAACAATGTGACAAATGACACTTTACACAGCATGATGCAGTCTAATACAGCAGATCTGCAATAAACAAATAAGTACCTCTTTTGAAGATTTTAATGTTCAGTTTCTGTTCAGATTGTGTTTCTTATTCTCATGTAGTTTTTGAGGCCTTACTTAATAAACTGCACCGCATTGCAGCCTGTTTTTTGCACAGGGATGAACAAAACAACACAATCAGTTAACAATATCATACAATGCATTAAACTCAAAGGTGTTTCTACCATATGATCTCATGACAAAAATACAGAAATAACTTATCAATATAACCTATGAGCTTATAAAGTAGGGGCTGCTCTTTATTTATCAGAAGGGGAGTGGCTGGGGTGACGTTTATTTTATTTTCCTGTCATTATTTTACTTTTAATTATGTAGAGCTGGAACCACCTGTGAGTTCAAAGACTGGACATCTTACAGGGTCATTATTTGCAACACTACAACTATATTGAACATAAATTTAAATGCAGCACTTGTGTTTTTGCTTCCATTTTTCACAGGTTGTTATTGAAGATATAAGACTTTCTGTGACATTTTTTAAATTTTTTAAAATCAGTGTAAGCGAGCACTTCTCCTTTTCCAAGGTAATCCATCCACTTGACAGGTGTGGCATATCAACATGCTGATTAAACATGATTATTGCACAGGTGTGCCTGGGGATGGTCACAATAAGAGGCAGCTTAAAACATGCAGTTTGATCACACAACACAATGCTACAGATGTCCTAAGTTTTAAGGGAGCTGACAAGTGGCACGCTGAATGCAGAAATGTCGACCAGAGCTGTTGCCTTTGAACTGAATGATTATTTTACAGCCATAGGAGATCTCCAAATTAGTTTGGCAGCACATCTGACTGGCCTCACAATGGCAAGTGAGTTAAACCTGTGAAAAATGGGAACAAAAAACAAAAGTTGCCTTTAAACTTTTGTTTAGTGTAAATTTCTTTTGAGATAATTTATTATCCTGCTCCTGGTGGAAAATACTACGACTACTACAACTCCCTTTAACAAATATTACATTTCTTTATGTGTCCACAAAAACACATAGAAATTTAACATTTTGAATGTTGTCACCTAAACTCACTACCAGTCTCCACTGGGTAACTGCACTATTTATGGAAGGATACTGTGGGAAATAGAGGCGAACCATTTTAAAAAATATAATTTCTCACTAAAATGAGTACAAGTTGGTGGATCAGACACATGCTGAATCAGAAACCAACTCTTGTTCAGTCCACAACACCTCTGGTTTCTCCTACTCCACAAAATAATAGAATCAAGACTCGTTCATGTTCTTGCACCTCCCCACTTTCCCCTCAATGTTTGCTGTCTACCCACTTTGTTTCTTGCTTGAAAAGTAATTTGGTGTAAACCTGGCAAAATTTACCTCCATTGTCATTCCAGCCAAAGTTAATCAATACCTTTGGTGTTGGCAAACACATGTTTTTGTCTCATTTGTTTAGGGATGATCTGTTTACTGTTCACTTCCGAATGGCAGTCTGTCTATCTATCTGATTTTATAAGTCAAGTTTTGTCATATTTACAAACTTCTGTTGGCAGAGATTATGTTGCCCGTATGGGTCTGGGTGTCATCCTCAACCTGACTCGACATCAGGAAGATGCACAACTGGCTCGCAGTGTCTCTGGGATCCTGGAGCACATGTTCAAACACACCGAGGAGACGTCTGTCCACCTCATCTCTAACGGTGCCCTGGATGCCCTCCTCTTCTGGTGTCGAGGTACAGACCCCACTGTGCTGCGCCACTGCGCTGTGGCACTAGCAAACTGTGCCATGTATGGAGGCCACCGCTGCCAGCGATGGATGATTGAGAAACAGGCAGCCGAGTGGCTTTTCCCGCTGGCCTTTTCAAAAGAGGACGAACTTATTCGTTTCCACGCGTGTCTGGCTGTGACTGTGTTAGCTGCAAACAAAGAAATTGAGAAAGAGGTGGTGAAATCTGGAACCTTGGAGCTGGTGGAGCCATTCATCGCATCTTTAGATCCGGATGACTTTGCCCGCAGTTTATTAGACAGTGCAGACTGCATGCAGGGTAAGACGGCAGCCGATCTGCAGCATCTTTTGCCATTACTGGATGGCACAAGACTGGAGGGAAAGTGCATCGCAGCCTTTTACCTTTGTGTTGAGACCAGCATCAAGTCTCGGCAGCGCAACACAAAGGTACATTCACTGTCTACTTTTTATGAAGATCAAAATTTTCGGCCTTATAGTATTGTAGCTTTGTTGTGACTGAGTTTTAATTTGTGCTTCTTTCAAGATATTCCAAGAGATTGGCGCAGTGCAGAGCCTGAAAAGAATCGTCATGTACTCTAGTAACGGCACAGCCTGCTCTCTTGCCAAGCGGGCGCTGAGCATGATGGGGGAGGAAGTGCCGAAACGTATCCTGTCATGTGTGCCTAACTGGAAAACCTGTGAGGTGCAAACCTGGCTGCAGCAGATTGGCTTTAGTGCCTTTTGTGACCGATTCCAGGTATGTTTAACAGTTTTGTTAATCAATACAGTCATAAAGATCCAACTTTAAAACAACATGTCATTTGTTTCTGACAATCTTACTGTACAGGAGCTGCAGGTGGATGGAGACCTCCTGCTGAATATCACAGACCAGGAACTTAGCTCTGATCTGGGCATGACTGCAGGACTCACTCGCAAGAGGCAAGTGGTTCAAACCTTTAACACAGGAGCAATGCAACACCCATCTCACAAACACCTCTGCAGTGGAACAACAAGTATTAGGATCCTTTACTTAAATAAAAGTACTAATACCACCCTGTTACAATACAAGTCCTGCACTGAAAATGTTACTCAAGTAAAAGTACGGATTAAGAAAATCTGCTTAGAGTATTTAAAGCAAATTTAAAGTAGAAGCAGGGCCAACTCTTGGCATAGGTGATATAGGTGGTCGCCTAGGGCGCCATCTGCTGGAAGGGCGCCACCACGCTGCCAGTCCCCCTTGGCGTCGAGGGAAAATAATGAAAAAATAATAATTTTCTATGCCCACTGGCGCGTGATGTGTCGTTATTGGGTGCGGAGGTGCGGGTTAGGTTTAGGGTGCCTAGGGCACCAAATTGGGTAGGGCCGGCCCTGAGTAGAAGTATCCAATACATAAAAATCTCAAAATTATATAAAAAAAAATGGAAATAGAAAAAACACCCCAAACTCAAAATTATTTAAAAAGGAGAAATACACCCCAAAAACACACACACATAGATAGACCAAAAAACTCTCTAAAACTTTTTTTTTTTAAAGAAAAAAACTCAAATGTTTATCAGAATGGTTGTGAATTAATTTTCTGTGTATCAGCTTATTCACTTCACTAATCGTTGCAGCTGTACTTGTTTTAACTGTTTGGTAATTTAGTTTATAACAAAACATAATATTTTAGAAACTCTTCTTATGTTTTCATGCTAAAATCTTACTCTGTAAGGAACTGCAGGTGTCAGACAAATGCAGTGAAGTGAAAAGTACAATATTTCCCTCTGAAGTATAGTAGAGTAAAAGTATAAAGTGGCTTGAAAACAAGATACTCAAGTAAGGTACAAGCAACTTAAATGAATACTTGGATACAATACTTGAGTAAATGTACTTGGCTTCATTCCACCACTGGACCTTTAATCCGTCTCATCCTGCAGGTTTTTGAGAGACTTGCGTGTATTGAAGACTTACGCCAACTACTCAACATGTGACCCAAACAACATTGCTGACTGGTTAGTTGATGTAGACCCTCGTTTCCGTCAGTACACCTATGGCCTGGTCCAATCAGGAGTGGATCGCAACAACGTCCAGAGCCTGACGGATCTGCAGCTCCAGCAGGACTGCTACATAGACAACGGAGTCCACAGAGCCAAGATACTCTCTGCTACCCGAAGGCCCTTTAAACCGTGCCACACTGACGCCCAGCCTGCAGGGCCCGACGTGTTCATCAGTTACCGGCGGACCACCGGCTCCCAGTTGGCCAGGTCAGAAGTGAAATAGGGAAAGTGTAAAATTAAGAGAAAAATGGTTGAATTACAGCTTTTTCCAAATTTTCATACTTTCTCATCTCCTCCCCTGTCTGAAGCCTCCTGAAGGTGCACCTGCAGGTTCGAGGATACAGCGTCTTCATAGATGTGGAAAAGCTGGAGGCTGGTAAATTTCAGGACAAACTGATCCAAAGCGTACAGCGAGCACGCAACTTCATCCTAGTCCTGTCCGCCAATGCGCTCGACAAGTGCATGGGTGATGCTGACATGAAGGATTGGGTGCATAAGGTCAGAGATTTTCTGTTTTTTGCATGTGAAGGGACTCGATGTTGAAGTGTTTGCTCTAGTTATATTTAAAATGTTTGCTTAAAGAAGTATTTCACTGCTTGAAAGGTGGTCTTTTCATAACACTAGGCTGTCTGTGCAGCAGAAACGCACAAGTACTTTTGAAATTGGTGCTACATAATCAGAGAACACAGAGGAAATGGCTTTGGCTTTCACTTTTGCTCAAGAGATAGAAAACATACATCTTCCAAAATGAACTGTACTGCACCAAACCAATAAATGCTCCCACTAGTGGTTGGCATAATGTGCACTTGTCTGCGTTGACGATGACTACGAAGCATTCATCAGTTGCGCATGAAGCCAAAAAAACTCTTTTTCTGGGGTATAACATCCCTCGAATGATCAGCACTGCTTCTGCATGAACTAAATTTTGGTAGTGAAACATGTAATTTCACGGGGGTGGAATTTACACTATTTTGCCACAATGAAAATTGGCAATGAAAAAAACAAACAATCTCGTATTACAGTTTAACAGTTTGCTAAAATGTGTTTATTAAAACATTTTAGGTGAGAATCAGGGAGCACGGTAACATATTTTCAGCTCATTTATCAGCACTTGTGAGTTTTACCATTTGATCTGAGTTTGGTCTGAATTTTAGAGAGATAGTGGCAGCTCGCTGCCACATGCCATAAAAAAGCTGCACTTAAAGTCTGATCAAGATATTCTACATTTATATTGATATAATGGCTGCTTGCAGAATCATAGTCCTGTTGCATTCATTCTCCCTGTCTTAGCTGTCAGCTGAAGTTACATTTCACACGCATAATGTAGCTAAAACAAAGAAAAGTTTTACATTTGTGCTTTTACATGTTTGAACCTTATAGTATTTTGTAGATTTAAAGGAACTCTCATTCATTTTTCAGGAGATAGTCACAGCCTTGGCTGGTAAGAAGAACATAGTTCCTGTCACAGATAACTTCCAGTGGCCTGACCCCATGTCCCTGCCGGAAGACATGAGAGCAATTCTCAACTTCAATGGCATCAAGTGAGTAACTGTATGCAGTTAAAACTCAAATAAACCAAAGCTTTACTGTGAAAAACCACATGGTTATTGGCTGTCACATCTGTGTAACTGGGACAGCACAGTTTCACGTTGCTGACCACATGGCTGTGTGATGTACATACTTAAATCAGGAGGGGAAATCCCATTTTAACAGATTTAACGGCCAATTTAACAGTTTCATGCTAACATTAATATTTTAAAGACTCTCCTCGTTCTTTAATAAATATTTCATGACTACACAGGTTGGCTTTTTATTGTTTTGGATCTGTGTTTAGCAGATCTGTAAAACATCCGTTAGACACAACTGATTTGCCTTTAATGCACATCCTTAAGTGCCTGTTGCCTTTTCTTGACGCAGATGGTCCCATGAATATCAGGAGGCCACGATCGAGAAGATCCTTCGCTTTCTGAAAGGACACCAAGACCAAATCGATAGCGCGGACGCCTCCAAAACGCAGAAAAAGAAATAAACTGTCATTAACAGTTTGATCTCAGCTATAATAACTTTAAATGATGCCAAATTCTACATGGCCTACAGTGAACAGGCCGGCAGCTTTCCCCGCTCTGCCCAAATGCATGTGAAGTGAATTTGATCGTGTTAAGCTTACAAGCTCACACAAAGACCTAATATATATAGACCTAATGTACTGCAAACAATGAATGGAAATTAAAAGGGGATTTCAGATTGTATATATTTAAGTGTAAGCCTTTAATGATAGTACCCTCATTCTGCTGTACATGTGTAATCAGGTACAGTATATGCCTTCTGTCTCTCAGGAAAATAACTGTGATAGATCAGCCATCAATGGCACCCCAGCAAAATCATCAATAGCAATGTCTTAAACATCCACTAATCACAAATGTTATAGTAATCAGTTTTTATTTAACTCGTGCTGTATATTCTTAAGCAGGTCTCTGATTTCTTTTTAACATTTGTGTTTTTATGTTTAATTTGTGATTGAAAAGAAACAGTTAAAACAGATGCACTGAATTTTTGGTGCAGAAAGTATCTATGGTAGCATAATCCAAACTGGAGACATGACATATTGTACAGAAATAAACGAGCTACATGCTATAACTGCACCCCAAATTTAACCAAATACAGATTAACAGAGTGTACAGGCCATGTAGTATTAACCGTGTCCTTCCTTCTGTGTAATTAACTTTGAATTGACGTATATGAACTTACAGAAGTGTGAAATGCACCGATGACTCCTTGAAATTGATTCCATCTGTGTCCTGTAGAGTAACATTACATTGTGTGATACATTAAACTATCATTTAATATTGTTGACATGAGGCTTCATTGACCAAAGTGCTAAGTCTGACAAGTAATTACTTGTCCCCTTTCAATGTTCCCTTGGTGTATAAAATAGCAACAAAAAGAAATCCAGCAATATAGAAGAGATACACTAATACTTATAAAACATATAAAACAGGAGACAGATCACATCTGCACCTGTATAAATAACACATTTTAAAAAATAGCTTTGTAATAATATGCAATAAAATATTTAAGTATTGCAAATTAAACAATGCTGTCATCAATATGTTTTGGTCACATATTGTTTTATAGAAGTGTACATTACTATAGACTGACTGCAGCCACTGTTCTGCAGGGCTTGTATTTGCTCTCGCCTCAATATTATTTACCTCATAGCATTTATTAAATATATACTATGCATGATTTTACTTAAAATACAATGTAAAGACTACTACAAAAGTAATCCCTCTCAGTCATCACTTATGACACACTAGAAGTGTGTGGTGGTGAATTTTTCTGCCCTCTGTCTGTCTGTAGTTTCTTAATTTCTGTGTTTGGGACTTTCATGGATATTTACACTCACAGCGCTCAGGTGAGGTGTGGCCTAATAAAAGGATAGACCATAAGCAGACGGCATCCAAGAGACACATTTGCTGAAAAATGCAAATATAGTGAGGTGAAACACCAAACGAGAGTGAATCTGGGGTTGGCTTTTACATTCACTTTTTCCACTGAGCATGTTTACAACCAGTAATTAAGTTCCTGCAAAGTATATCATTAAATATGCTCTGTCTGATTGATACATTTTTTAAATAGTACCAGGACCTCAGTTTTATTATCATGTTTTTTAAATGTTCTGAGTGTGAAACAAACATAATTAGATCCCTTTATTTGAAAAATGGGGAAAAATTAAATGTTTTTGCAATCCTTAATTCGAACTTGCCTTAATTGCATGTGAAATGTAAACAGAAACAAATTTAACCATCAATTTCTTTTCACAAAATGATCAAGTTTTATTCCAATAAATAAAATTGCCACTTACAAATATTGCACAACTGATTTACAATCAAAAGCAGACAGTTTTGCAGGTTGGTTTTGTTACAAAATATGTCTGATGATTGGCTTTGAGAAAAAAATCTTCATGCTGATCAATTCACATTAGCTGATAAATACTTCACTTGGCCTCTAAACTTCCCTTTGTGCATTTTAAAGCTGATTCTGCAGCTCTTGTTCCCTCACTGTACATCCAGGTCCTGACCCTTGTGTTAATGCTGGCTGTGGGTTTGTGCTCTGGGACTATCCAGTGTTGTTTGTGGTGGTGGGAGGGGGACTCTTCAGGGAGTTTGTTATATAGAGGAGGGTCGAGGTGCAACTCAGTAATCCTTGGCTGCAGCTGCAGTTTCACTCCCTCTGCTGTGCATTACTGATAGTTGCGTTTGGACATTTTGGCACAAGTGATCTCTCTGCATAGTGTGATATCATGAATAACAGGACTTCACTGTTCAGGGTTCTACTGAGACTTTCCACTGACAGATTTAGGATAACCCTTAACATTACTGACAGTACACTCAAATCTGCAAACAGACAGCAGTAGGAAAAGTACTTAGATCTTTTGCTTAAAGGTCCAGTCTGCGTAGGATTTAGATGGATTTACTGGCAGAAATGTGATATAATGAGTTTGTTTTCTTTACTTTATAATGACTTGAAACTAAGAGTTGTGTTTTGCATTAGTTAAGAATGAGCCGTTTATTTCTTCATATGGAACAGAGATATGGTCTGCCATGTTTCTACACTAGCTCAAAGCAGACAAACCAAACAGTGGCTCTAGACAGGGCCATTCTTGTTTTTCCATTGACCACCATAGTTAGCACCCCCTCTGTGAGGCGCAGCGTCGAAAAAAAAAATTTTTTTAATGTGATATTAGCATTTCTTTTGGAGAGGAAGAGACCTGTGCGAATATTTCATCTCCTAGTAAAAAACTTACGAATCTCTGGATTTGAAGTTTTTTGAGAAAAAAAGTTAAGCACACAGTGGGTGTTGGGTGAGGTGCCTTTCTGCGAAACACCTTAAGAAAGACATTGATTTGTTATGTAAAAATGCTTTACTTAGTATTTTAATCAGTTTTCTGTTTGTTTTGGACAGAAAGAGACCTCTGCAGGTGATTCAGCTCCTGGTAAAAACCTGAACAATTGACGCTGTAGAATTCTAGAAGCCACTAAATTCCCCTTTATCTTACACACTGTTCCTTTAAAAGTAGCAATACCACAGTGTAAAAATACCTTGTTAAAGTAAAAATCCTGTATTTAAAATTTAGTAAAACTACAAAGCCTTGACATCCAAAATATACCTAAGACACCCAAAGTAAAAGTACTTAAATCATATTACTGGATTATAATAAATGACAAAATTGTGTTTATTCATTCTGCCCTCATGCTGGCAAAGGTGGGGCACATTTTAAATACTGTACTTTATGTGCTGTTGAGTAGCTTGTGAATTCCCCCCTGGGCATTGAGCAAGTCTTATCTTAACCTATAAAAAAGCCATAATATAAGTAGTAAATTATGTAAGACGTGAAAGGTAATATATTTGCCTGTGAAATGTAGACAAACACTCAATTACTTTCCACCACTTGAAGTGTGGTGGCTGAAAACAGATTGATCTTGTTTATACCAATTTACCTCACATAGGTTCCCAATTTTCATTTGTTCCAAATAATTAATTGGATTTGGATGGTTCATTATCAAACAAATCTCCTGTCTCAGCAAAAAACTCATATAGAATAAAAATTCATGGTTAAATGATCTCAATGAATGATATCTGTAGATCTAAAACACTTCGACTCAAATAAACACTGGGCTATTATCTGCCACCTCCCTTTCTGACCCTCTGTGAAGCATGTGCACCCCTGCTTGATATGTTTTGAAACATCTGAGGAGTTTTTGTCTTCTAGTTACTACAATAACCCTGTAGTGTGCCGTTAGAGTTTTTGAAATGAATACATTTAAAATGGAAATGTAAGGAACGTTCTTTGGCTTTCATTACGCTGTATGAAAATACATCAAATCGCAAATGAAAGCATGCTTTGAATCTCGTTTCACAACACCATTTGTATGAATGCTGTGATAAAACATCAGAAGACTGTGGTTTGTTTTTTTACCAGTCTACACTTTCTCATTATTAATACAGGGAAGGTTTTACTGTCATATCAGTCAGGAGGTTGATCCTTCCTCTTTTGCTCTCCATCACTTTAGCTGGATTAAAAGAATCCCATCGCTGAGTTAGCGAGCTGCTCCGTCACTGTTCAGATAAAAATCTCTCTGCATCACAGAAGGACACAGATGATGTCTCTGTGTCAGAGCTGCCACCTCATAGACGGACATCAGGACACACTTAAGCTCTCTGCCTCTCTTCAGGTCAGGCTGCTGTGGAGTCTCTGTGGTCTCTTCTGTAGTCCAAACATTGCAGGGTCCTAGAATGACAAATGGTGAATAATTAGCCTTGTTTCCCCCCAAGAAGTCCAGTTCAGTTCAGTTCGTCACACATTAGAACAGGTTATATTTGCATTGCCATTGTCAAAAGTTGTGGGTGGTACCAATATAACTGTTTCATTCGGTCCCGTTTTATTCATTACACCTCTGTTGAGGTACCTAGCACACTGATGTGATACTAAAAAGGTGGAGCTAGATACACTTCCGTCTGTTGATTGGTTAAGACAGAATTGTCACAGTTGCTTGACAAGGACTCAATGCACTACAGATTGTGACAAACTCTGGACACTTCAGCCTGTTCTTTTTTGTTCTCAAAATGTTGGCGCGCAACCCTGTGGACAATCAACGAGGTGCAGATGTTCCTCTACATCACCAATGAAGAAATACAGCAAGAGCTGCATGGAGCAGTGACACGGTTATTACTATCTGGTGACAACCCTAACAACATTTTAGGAACTGTCTATGGTGGAAGACTATCATGATTTGAGGTTTGAGTATATTGTAGACTTTGCATTTTTTGTTGGTGTTTTTCTTGTTTCTTATATTATGTTTCCTTTTTTATTTTGTACTTTCACTCCTCTTGTGTCATGCCTGGTTTTACTCCCTGCATTTGTGTGTTTTCCCTCCCTAATGTTTCCCTGTTTAATTTCACTTGTCTTGTATCAGTCTTGTTTGTCCATGTTAGTCTCGCCGGCACACCTGTTCTGTTTTAGTCTCATTTGCTCCAACCCTTGTGTTCCCTGCCTCACCTTCATTTGTTGGCCAATCCCTGTTTCCCTCCTTCTCCCTGTGCCCACCTACCCCGGCTGTGTGTTGTTGTCTTGATTAGTGCCTTCTGTGTATATATATATATGTTCTTGCATGTTCCCTTTTGTTCTTTGTCAGTTTGTCTGTTATCCCTGCAGCTGTTACCATTTCTGTTGTCCCTGCTGAGATTTCCCTGCTGTTATCCTGCCCGGTTGTCGTCCCTGTAGTTTCCACCATCGTTTCCACAGTCGTTTCCACCGTTGTTTCCACCGTTGTTTCCATCGTTGTTTCCATCGTTGTTTCCACCGTTGTTGCTCCTGTCTTCACCAGAGGTCTTCGGTATTATCCTGGTTTGTTTTAGTTTGGTTTTTGATTTGTATTTTATTTGTAAAATTGTGATGATGATGCGAGAAGACGGATGTAGGGCTTAGCTCGGTTTGGATTAGTTACCAGTTCTAAGTGTACTATACCGAAGGTATGTGGTGGAAACACGGCTATTTATTCTGCTCATCTAAGAATGTTTTTTTTTTTTGTAATGTGCTTTTTGGCAATGTCTTTTGTAACTAGAAAAGTGAATTAGGCCAGTGAGGCAGGAGCAAACTCACCCAATTATTCCAGAAGGGATGAAGAGGATGATGGCAGCGAGAAGGAAGGGGAAACCCTTCATAAAGTGCAGTGTTGCTGGGTAGACGGAGTTAAAGACACCACTTCCCACCAGAAAACACAAAGTCTCCACACAGGCAACAGTGGCAAACAGGGCACCTGGCGGGAAGTACAAACACACAACTATGTATACAACACGCAGGACACAAGCAGTCCCTCATGACAAAAGGACATGTGCTTCAAATTAAAGTGCACTGTAGCATTATAACTCTGATCTAATTATGACAATTAAAGTTCACTACACAGCTGACACACTGAGCTAACTCCCATCCAGATGTGTCCTCATCATCTGGTACATTTACACAAGGACAAGAAAACAATGTCTTTTTGCCGCAATATCACATTTCGAAATCACTGCTGTGTATAAAACAACCTGTTTTTTTTCACAAGTAGTATTTGCACATTCTGTGACTGACCTTGTTCTGATGGCCCCACGAGCTTGGACAGCTTTGACCTGATCACTGGTGTCGCAGCCATGAAGAGGAAACACAGGCCGTAACCTGGTGACAGACAAATGAACAATTTGGTGAGGTGACATATCAGCTCAAGAGATATAATATACATTGTGAAACATTGTAACCATTGCCAATACCTTAAATAATGTTTCTGCATTTATATCTGCATGTGTATATATGTGCTCTGTTATAAATGCCCCATACATAAATGTACAACTACTTTACAATCTCTGAAATCCTCACTGCTTTACATGGTTAAATTTTCGTGCATTGTGTTAATTATTCCCCACAGGCTACAAGCAGAGCTGAGTTTTACTGCCTGGTACCCAAGGTTGCCTCTTCACACAAGGTCTGTTCAGTCTGTCACCTGCTGAGCTGTATAATGACAACATCTGCCTGAAAATGTGGTGTGAAAAAATGTGCATGTCTTCAACACTTGTGCTGAGAAAGCACAAATAAATAAGGATAATGATTTTTGGATATACTCAGCTATTTTACTGCAAGATATTATCCCAGGAAAGGATTTCAGTTGGCCATATTTCTTGATGCCTTATAAAGACTGAATAAGCTTGATAATGCTTATTTGTGTGCCTAATTGTGGAGTAACCTTGAAATTATCTCACTAACATTTCCTAACTTCCCTTTTCTTTGTGAGTAGAAATCTTTTTGAGAGAAAAATACACATAATTTAAAACATCTGTATAAATCGTTAACAAAACATCTGAAGATCACTAACTCACTTTCTCTCACCTGTGAACATGAGCTGTGTGGTGTCAGCTACAGAAAAGACCACCAACCCAATGATATTGGAGGCCAGACCCACAAGAGCCACCCAGGAGTCCTCCAGGCAGCGCTGCATGAGCTTCAGCCCCAGCAGACTGCTGAGGTAGGCTAGGTGCTGAGCTGCTGATCCATAGCCAATGAGCTCCGGCCCCCAGCACAGCGGCGAGCTCAGCTCGTACAACACATACAACTCCCTGGTGCCAAAGTGTACAGTCACCACCAGAAAGAAGCACAGCGTGTAAAGCCACAGTTTGCATATGTGAAGTCTCCCGCCCGCCTCACTACTACTGCCTCCTGTTGAGAAGAGGTGCCAGACAGCTTTATGGTGGCGACAGCTGAGGAGCTTTGCACTGGGGTCTGGCAGGACAGATTCACGGACAAACAGGTAAGCGTACAGAGCCGAAGCCAAGTTGGTGACCAGGACCAGCCAGAATGGATCGATGTACCTAAATACAGGCACAAAAATTCAATGGTAATGATTACATATTCAGATAGCAATGATTTAGATTTTTTTGTGACAAAAAAATACTTATTTTAATTTAACTTTGCTGCACTGCAAACATTAAACTCAAACAAAATAGAGATGGCCTAAGTCAAAGAAGACACATAAAAAAATCTGGGGGAAACCCAGGGCTCCAGTTATGTGACTTTTACTTTTGGAGTCATATATAGCTCACGTTAAATCATTCTGGTAAAGATGGCTCCATTTATCTTACGCTTTTCTTTAATGTTTACTTCATACAAAGAGTTAATTTTTCAACATCATAGAGTATTCATTTTATGACACACCTTATGCATTTTTTCCACTTACACTAACTCAGACAAAGGAATCCTGACCCCGCTTGTTGTCCAGAATAACAAATTTTAGGAGAACTTGTGTCATATAAATATTAAGAAACTAGACAAAAAACTTAAGCCACCATGACACACCATAGAAAAAAAATATTAATAATAAAATGAAAGTAGATAAGTGTTTCTTAATACATCTATTGTTTTATCAAAGAATATTAAATGGGATTAGTCGAGTTGATCCCATTAATTTTAGCCAGCCTTACAGTCAAAAAGATCCCAAAACCTTCTTAAACACACCTTCTTTCCCTGAAAATCTATATGTAATGTGATGTCATTCTAAACAGCTGCTCCACCCATTTATTAAAAGTAATGACATGTTTTGATTTCCAGCGTCTTTAAGCCATTCTGCATCTGCAAAGATTTTGATCTTGAGCAAAGTACTATGGTGTGAGTAACACTTATGACCATGCCAAAACGTCTTACCCTTTTGCCCGCCTCCACTGCCCTCCGATGATGCTTGCTAACATCCCTGAAAGTCCCAGACAAGCCTCCAAAACTGCCACCCTGAAGGTGCGGGACTTTCTGTCGCTGATATCAGCCACATATGCAAAGCAGCCAGCCAGGATGGCGTTGAAATCACCCGAGAGGCCACTAAGCAGCCTGCCCACCAGAAAGTAGACCACAGGCAGCTTCAGGTACATCACCACCAGGTAAACCACTGCTTGGAGGGCCAGGCCTAGGTTAGGCAGGATAAGGACACGTCTGCGACCTGCGAGGTCACTCCATGAGCCGAGGAGAGGCACCACAAGCAGGCCCACAGAAAAGCCCCCAAGACTTATGTACAGGTTCCAGTGGGCTGTCATGGTTTCCACCTCCTGTGATAAACAATATTAATTGTTAAACATGAGTTTAAGATTCTCAATTTGTTAGGTCTGCCATCCTATACATAATCACATTTGTTTTGCCTCATAAGTGTAATTTGGTCCAACTAAATGTGTATGACAATCATCGGGGCCTGGGAAAACAGGGCTTAAAACTGCTGATCATCTATGTAACCAGCTACTAAACTAAACTTAACTACTATTGGTTCCCTTTTGAAAGGCACCAGTGAAGCAGTTCAAAATGTGCATGTTGATCATTTCCTGGTCGCTTAGTTACAACTTGTGACTGCTGTTCTTCTTAACTGCTCAAAAAAGCTGTTCTTGCAGTTTTTTTTCCCTATGCACCTGCATTTTAGAGCACAGCTGATTCTGAATCTCTACATTTAATGAGCCACATTTTGCTTAAAAAATGCTTCTAAATGTACCTGCATTTATGGTTCACTCCCAGAGAAAAAAAATCATATCAAGATCTCTTCTTTGTCCAGCCTGTATCTCCTAGACACAACTGAGCTCAATTAAAGAAATAGCATTTTGACCATTTTCTCATGCTCATTTTTCTCTCCCACTGCAGTAATCTTTACTTATATGATATAAACAATTGTTGAGATAACAATAAGATCCAAAAGAAAGCTTGATTGGCTGATAAATTAGCCTGCACAAATTCATAAATGTGTCTCAGTGATCAAATTCAAGTCCCAGCTCTGTGTATTTTATCTGACTTGTCTCATTTATGAACCCCTGCTCATATCCTTTTACCATAATCTCAAAATAAAATAATTTGTTGTGGCCTTGCCTTTACTGTGCCACAGTCACAGTGTTTCATGTGTTGCTTATTGTCTAAGTATTGTATGCTTATGTGCTGCAATGTCAGTGTAGCACCATGTCATTTTTTATTGTACACATTTCTGTTAATACTTTTATTCTATTTTTATTATTGCTTGGCATGCAACTCTTACATTTCTTGTTTTAACTTAAGCTTATGGGGTGATTTAAGGGTGACTATGGCACCTATCCTGGGACTATATAAGACAAACATAATTTTGCCCCTGTTCCTTAACTCTTTGAAACCTGAATTATTTAAAAAGAAATCTGGGGAAGAAATTACAGGTTACACAAAAATTACTTGAAATTTTGCCCAATAGGAAACTGTCATGTAAACTATATTTGTAATTGGTAATTAATGTGAATACAGTGTTCCGGACATTGATAATGATAATTACTTTGCTGCAGACTTCACTCACGATGTATGTGCATTATCTTTCTACAGCTCCTGCAAATTAGGAAACTTTATTCTAAGTTTTTTGGCCCTCCTTGAATTATCCACACCTGGCGCATGTCTAATAACACCTGCAGCCATCAGAGCAGATAGTATGATTTGTCTGTTAGCTCCCTTGCAACAAAAACATGCATGTTTAGTAGCTTGTACAAACGGGAGTGAACAGGGCAGCTACTTCAATGGAGGGATCTTTGAGTAAGGCACTTAAATGTGGGATTTGCTGACATTGAGTATTTTGAATATTTAAAGACATGGACTACCGTTTGAAGGGGGTCGGGGGGCACGGAGGTGTTGCTGCACTCGGACCTCTTGGAGCCGTTGTAACCGAGGTCCTCGCTGATGCGGTCCCACAGATACTGTGTGGACAAAGGCGCCTGCAGGGCCAGAGAAAACATGGACAGGAACAACACCGGCTCCACAGACACCGGCAGCGGGCATGTAAACGGCGGTCGTACGGAGCGGGTGGTCGGTACTTCAGTCTCCTGTTTGTGGCCGGTGGTTTCATCGTCGGTTGATGACAGCACATCGCCGGGGAGGATGGCCGCAGTGTCCGGCTCGTCCATGTCGACTTCACTGTAAACATTAACTGTGGTAATGTTTCTTACTTTGTTTTCAGAGTATCTGAACACAAGCGAAGCATTAAGTTGCACACTAAGTTGCTCTCTGTAACGTTAGCTGTGTTGCTAACTAGCTTAGCATGCTAACGTTAGTTTGCTGTCTGCTGGTGTCTCTGTGAGGTGAAATCAAACGAGGTTAAAAGTAACTTATCTACCAGCTCAGCAGCATAAAGGAAGCGATACTGAGGCACAATATAGCGTTGACTCAGCACCACCGTCTGGATAAAGACGTGAACTACTTTTGTTTTTGTTGTCATAAGGAAGTGATGCTCAACTTCAGGCCCGTGGGCCAAATCTGGCTCGTGACAGGTTGCCGGGTGGTTCCCCAGTCATTTTATGATTCACAATGAAAATAAATTGATTGACAATGGATGTTTGTGTACTTTCACTGTGAATGAGGTGCTGGAGTACATAAAAAGAATACAAATAGAGCTTGTTTATGAAAAAAAAGTCCCATAGGAGGATCCCCATGACCCTCAACAGAGGTCAGGGCTGATGCTGCAAAGCCGCTATTATGTTGTTCACAGCAGAAGCCCATTTTTCTGTATTCCTCAGCAGCGATTCTCATGCTTTGCTTATTTCTAATCACATGGAGCTTGCTTGGGCATCTTCATCTGTGTGTGTGTGTGTGTGTGTGTGTGTGTGTGTGTGTGTGTGTGTGTCTTCTTATCTCTCTGCCTCTGTTTAGACACAACTAACAAGCCTTGTAGAAATAATGGATGCATATTTTATCATTTACCACAGTCAAATCATTCATATCATATCTAATATGTCCTTTATAAAATCCGAGGACAGGGCTGCTGCGACTGGCCCCTGGCTTTCTGTCATTTTGCAAAAATGTGTCTCTGGGCTAAGCACATTGAACATCTCTGTTGTAAGGTGTTAAATTTATTCCATACTCAACAAATATGCAAATGCAACACGTTTTTGCTCACATTTTTTTACAGGTTTAAGTCATACATCTGAGACTTTTTTAATGCTCTCAATAGATGTTAGCTATCTCTCTCAAATTTTGGATATATATATATATATATATATATATATATATATATATATATATATATATATATATATATATATATATATAATATATAAAAAAAATTTCCCTGGAGTTAATTTATGACTTGATCAATAGAGGTGCTTTTAAGGCCTTAATTGTGTACACAACAGTAGAGGTAAAAGTACATTTATAATTGCTTAAGGCACCCTAGAAATATCTAGAATAATACACCATATATACCGTAACTTTATAAATATGCTCATCATTTTGTTTAAATTTTTTTTGGTTCTTTCAAAGTAATGCGCAACAATCACATTCACAACAGAAACCACTATAATACACATTCCATGATCAAAAAAGGAGCAGGGAGAAGATAAAAAATGTTATTTTGCCTGCCCTTTTCTCAATAAATAAATAAACAAAAGACATAGATGGTCTGTAATTTAGTTACTTAAACAATATTCACAGTAACTTCTGAAAAAGAAAAGTATCAAGAATCATACACAGTAAGTGACCTTAGACAAGGGGACAAATCCTACTTGACAGCTTCATAAAGTCTATTTATTTTCTTTATACATTTTCTGGACAGTATTTATGCAGCCCTTTAAATCATTAAATCAAGCTTTAATATGTTATGTGCTTACTTGTGCTTCAATTGAAATTTTCATCTTTGATCATTGAAATGGAAAAAAAAACACCTTTGGTAAATGTTTTGTTAATACTCTGCTTTTGCCCTGAAGTTGACAATAAGTGTGTAACTTAATGAAATATTTAAGTTTTAATAGTCTTTACTTCATAAAAAGTCTGTTGGTGTGCCTAATTATTTCTTCTCTTTTCTGCAATATGTCATCATTATCATGTGATGAAGAGCAGGAATAGCAGATGACTAACATGATAAGACAAAGAACAAGATGGCAGCAGATAAGACACGTTTGAACAAGCCACGTTTGCAAATGTATTTAGAGGTACTTAGCAAACCAGTTATTTTAAATTATTTAGGTGTAAGCCATTTTTAGCAGATGACAAACAACAACAATTAACTCCGGCTCATTTTTTCTTTTGCAGAATACAATGACTCTTAACTAAAACCAGGAGAACTAGAATTAGAATACGCCCTTCAACAGCACTAATGACAGCAGTATCTTATGATTATTGGCATGAGTTCAGTCTTTGAGTCATAAGCTGTGGTTTGATGTTTTTTTTGCATGTGCTAATTCTCCAGTTGGTAGATAAATTATTATTTTTTAGCATTGATCAAAGAATCTACACTGATATGAGAGTCTGTGCAGAAAACACATCTGTCCTATAAAAAGTAGTTTTATTTGCTTGCATGGGACGACATGTATGATATTTTAAGTTGATGCACCAGAGAAATAATTAGACATCAACCAAAACACATTGTCATTGTAATTTTTAGTTCTGGTTGATGATAAACTTATTTTATCTTGCACACTTCATAAAAATACAAAAAGGTCATATGGATGTTCAATATACTACCGAATGAGAATTTTAAAAAGGCTTTGAGGACTGAAAAAGCATGTTTTAATCTTTATATGAAGAGTATAAGCATAAGGTCTCTTCTTTGTATAGTATATATAGATGATGAAGGTTCTACACTGGAAATTTAATAGATATTTTTTTAAATGATGGCAAATTTTGATGACAATAAAGACCACTTTAATTTTTCTCTCTGCTCCATAGGTGAGAGTAACGACGATGAACGGCTTCATACTGTGACGCTTTCAGAGGAAGGGCTGGGAAACTGCAAAGATACTGCCATCACCTTCACAGGTATACTGTCGACTTTTACATAAATCAGTTAATTGCTCAATCCCCCAGTTTCTGTTGTTAAAAACTGAGATATTTTTGAAGTCAACGCTGTTTTATGGTTTAGAATGTGGTTTGATGCTGATTCAGGATCCCTCTGACCGGTGGTCAGTGGCGTGCAAGGCACTTAAGGGAAAGCAGCATAATCCCCATAAATCATGATTCTGTCATTATGGGGCATTCCCTACTTAGCCGGATGAAAATACAACATTCTGCAAGTGTTTTGGGTTTTTTTCCCTTTAAATGAGCTATTTATGAAACACATTCTGCTCCAACACTTAGTCAGTGGCCTGTCATGTCAAAATATAATGGGCAAGACAACCCTCCTGTGTCTATTTTGGACGTTCAGGGATGGGGCGTTGATTTATGCTTGTTACATGCATGACAACGCCTCTTTTCAAAATGAACTTCTGCTCATTCATGAAATGCACAGTTGCTGCTTGTTACATGCCTACTTGCTTTTTAAAATAAGAGTAGAATGTGAGAAAAAAACATTTTCAGGTGAACTTCTCAAGTTTAGGCAGTGCAAGCATGTGATTAGGTTTAGGATGACACATCATGGTTTGGATTATAGTGACGTGTTCAAACGGAGTCGATTTTACCACGAGAAGAGTCTGATTTAACTGCTGCATTCAAATGGAACATACGTCATAAGCACAATATACTACACATACTAGCGCACTATGTCGTTATTAAAATAACCTTTGGTTTCACATTGGACATGAATGGGGGGCTCCTGGGTGAAAGTTTGGAGGAGTTTATTTGACCCTCCCACCCGGACTTTGTCGCTCTACACATTATGGTGCCCCATAATACAAATGACACAGGTGCTGCCCTCCAATTTTCTTTTTTATTCTTCTGATATCTAAATGTGAAAATGTCTAAATGTGGATAATTGAGGAAACACTATAATGTACTATATATCTTTTTGCCCTTAACTGTATAAGCTGCACATATTTCGGAAATATTCTATTTACAGGCTTAAGAGCGTATTGTTTTACCTTTTATGATTAACCTTTTTATGCGTTGCTTGAACTATAATTTACAAAAAATAATGAAAAAAACTCAACATAAAACCATTCTAAGAGCAAATAGAGACCTAAATCCGAGGTCACAAAATGACAAACGTTAAGTCTCCAGGAGTGTAAATAAGAAAATGATCCAAATGATCCATCAGAAAATGTTGTCACGGATCATTTTTATGTCTTTGTTTATAGATGAACGTCTTGTTCCGTATTTATATTAAACTTTCTAATCCTTTGAACCATACCAACCGTTAAACTAAACACTTTGCTCAAGCAGGGTTTATTTATCATAACCCACAATTACAACCAAGTAAATACACTCTTTTATTTGTTTAGTCACATTTACACATTTAAAAAAAATAGTTATGAAATTGTCTTTAAAATAATTTCCTATAACTGTTTTGGTTAGCCCACCAAACTCTTTTTTCCCCTTTTTTTCTCTTTGTCTCTTAAGAGGATTTTTTTTTACAAATAAAAGTCAAAATTTAAATTACAAATGGTGAAATTGCAAATAGTTTACTTGTTTGTTTGTTTGTTTGTTAACCCTAACCCCTAACCCTGAAAGTAATTGTTCCTGTGCTGAAACTGTCACGAACTTTGACCTGAATTTAAAACCAACTCAGGGTTTCTTTTAACAGTCAGTCATTACAAGCTCCAGTTAAACCCATTTAACCTTTTTATCACACACACACACACACACACACACACACACACACACACACACACACACGCACACACGCACACACACACACACACAAACACAAACACGCACAAACACACACTTGGAGGATGATCTGGTTTGTCTGCATGTCAGCCTCTGGCTTTTCATCGGAATCACATTGTTTCTTCTAAGTAACGCCTACACGACACGCTTACAAGGCCATTAAGCCTGTTATCTAATAGAACTGTTTTTACAAATTGCCCTCTCCTTCTACAAGACATTGACAACACTTTGTAGTTTGTTTCAGACATAGTCAGGAGTGATTTTTATTTGCCTTATTTTGGGGTTAACATGCCGTTTCACTCATTTTCACAAACAGTGATTAAGCATCATTCTCTGCACTGCTATATCAAGTGCCCAAAGGTGAGAAATGGTGCTAATAATCAACATTTTTAAAATTTTTTTTTACACCTGATGACAAAGCAGCTGCTGCATCTTACAGTCAAAATCAAAAATATGAGCTTTTCCTGAAGATTATTGGTCCTGGATGCTTACCTTATCTAGCCCCTTCCAAACACATGGAAACACTCCCTGTACATGTGCGACCCTCTCTATAAAGTTAATTTTTAATCTTTTTTCAGGGTTATATACTGTATATACTGTTATATATACCGGGAACTGTCTCTTAGATAGTATACGGGTGACACTAATTATTTTCCTCTCTCTTCTTTTGGATGTCCATCACACTGGTTGGATCATGGCTGGGTTTCTTACATGGATGTGGAGGTATAGGAATTACATTGTAATAGTCCTGACACCTCTTTTACTTCTGCCTCTGCCCCTGATCATCCCGACCCCGGTAAGAACGTGAATATATGTACAAGTGTTTTTCTGACATGTGACATATCTGCGGACATAGTTTACACTTCAGACATGCTGAATAGGGATGGCCTGTCTAACTGCATGATGTCTATAGTCCAAAGCTGTACAATATTTATTGAAAAAAGGGTTAGTACAGAAGGTTTGAAGTGAGGTTGTATAGGTTGCTCATCCATAGACAGTGTAATACACAGCAGATGGCAGTCAGCACACCCCCAGTTTGGTGAAGCAAGCTGGAATCAGGCACAGAAGTTGAAGCAGGGTACGGGCATGGACAGGGGTCAACAACAATATATATATATATATATATATATATATATATATATATATATAAGTTACCTGAAAGTCAGATTTGTTTTAGCAAGACATCAGCACCATTTCTAGCCATGATTGTGGCACCAAAACTGGATATTTTAAGCAGAAACATGATCGTTCACTAACCGTAACCACATTTCTTTGTGTCTAAACATAGCCTCAACTTAACCGCAGCATTGTTTTTACTCCTTTTTTTAAAATTTATACTCAGCTGCAACAGTAATGTTTCTTAGTTTAAAATCCAGGAGCACTTTTGATTAGTGGGAGTAAGCAGTGCAAAGGCCACAGTGTCCTGACCTTAGATGTAATAAAACCCTGTTGTAAAACTGACATTGCATGATACATAGGGGAAGTGTGTAGAGATTGTCTCAGTGGTAGAGGATGATATTGGATAGGGGTGTTATTTGAAGATTTGTTTTGCTGTTAATGAGGCAAATACGTGCTGATTCTGCTGCCTGTGACCGTAGTATTGAAAGTGATTGAAAATGTCATTTTACCTTTGAAGAGACTGGAGAGAGAAGAGCAGAGACTCATTAAACAAACATCAGCAGCTGATGTATTAGAGCACTACATTATACTGTTTTTTCTGATACATACTAACATGCAATTTACTGGGGAGGTTGTATAAGTCAAATTTTGCTCAGAAAATGATTATACTCGGTCTTTTCAATCAAAAGAGAATCTATTTTAAATCCTGTCTTTTTTTTCAAATTAAATTCTTAAATCCAAAAAGTATATTTGAGAAAGGGAGAGGAAGAGCCCTAATGGTACTGTATCCGAAGCTGTAGCCAAATTTTGTGAAACCACTGCAATAAAATGAAAAGGACAATCAACAAGGATCAAAGGCCCCAGTTCCCAGGGACATTTGTTGCTTTACATCGTCTTCTTAGTTGCAGCGTGTCCAGGAAAGTCCTCCATCGGTGACCCGTTGTACTGTGTAATCTTTGACTATGATGAATTAAAGTGGGATCATGTTCAGTGGCTCAAATATTAAAATCTCTATTCCTTTTCATCTTGGCACAATTCATGTACATTTTAAAGGGACAGTTCATCTAGAAATAAACAATACATACTCTATCCTCTTACTTGTAGAGCTATATATCAATCTAGATTGTGTTGGTGCGGTCAGCAGAGTGTTGGAGATATTGGCTATGGAGATGTCTGCCATCTCTCCAATATAAGAGAAGTAGATGGTGCTCAGCTTGTGGTGCGTGTGGTTGTAACAGCATCCATCTACTGCTTGCTCCACCCGCACCACTGAGCACCGCAATGTTACGGCCCAGCTGAGGAGAATGCTGTTAATGTTTACATCAAGACCAGCACAAGCTTTTTATCTAGTTTGGTAGAAGGACTTTAGTTCCTACATGAAACTGCTCACAACAGTGTCTTTGGATTATCTTCAGTGACCAAGTCATGCTTTTTTGAAAGAGACATTGCTATTGAGTTTTTTGTTTTTGTTTTTTTTGCACCACAAGCCGAGTACCATTTAGTTCCATTATATTTGAGAGGAGACAGACATCTCTACAGTCAGTATCTTCAGCACTCGGCATCTCACACCAAAACTATCTCACTAAAAAGAGGAAAAATATGTATTTTTGATGTAGGCATGAAGTGCCCATTTGATAGGAGATGAGCATAAAGCTGTTTGCTGTTAGTACAGCATGATAATAATCCAACATGCAGGCGCAAATAACAAATGATAATAGACAATACCAATATAACTGAATTGATGAAGTGATTAAACACAGGGAGTTATTATGAAATATAAAGTGGTAAGTAAGGAAAATACATGGCTATTGTCATTTTTGAAAAAGAAATGAATCCAGCAGCAGTTACGTTGATGTTTGGTTTGCCTTACAGACAAGAGCACCAGTTTACTTTGTGTGACTAAGAAATGTGTTATGTAATTTTTTTTTATGACCGGTAGCATATGTTTGATCTGCAGAATTTCAACACTAAGCATCCATGTGCCCGAGTCTAGTTAAAAAAGAATTTACCGCACTGGTTACTACAGTCATCAGAGAATGGTTAACCATGCTAACTGATCTAAAGGTTAGCCAAGGTTAAGACGTTTATGATATGTTGTTGTTCCCTTATAGGCTTTAGCTTGTGTTTCTCTTTCAGTAGCCATCACTTGTACATGTCTTACGTGCATAAGACTGTTTATGTGTAAAATATACTGTGTATTAAGCATGTTAAACAACACAGTCCTTGTCTGTCATTACAGGAGGCAAAATGTGGCTTTGTAATAATCCTCATGGCGCTGTACTGGTGTACAGAGTGTATCCCTCTTGCTGTGACCGCCCTGCTGCCTGTTATTCTATTTCCTATGATGGGCATCATGGAGTCAGGGGAGGTATTTCCAATCCATATAGTGTAGTCACATTTTAACAAGAGATTTCTTGTCATTAGTTTAACATGGATTTTGATTTTGGTACTCTTCTTTTTCTTTCCTTATCCAGGTTTGTATCCAGTACCTGAAAGACTCCAACATGCTCTTTATTGGTGGGCTGCTGGTGGCCATCGCTGTTGAGCAGTGGAACCTGCACAGGAGGATCGCCCTTCAAGTACTGCTTATTGTCGGCGTGAAGCCATCTTTGTAAGAAACGTTTTTCTTCACATACATGCTGCAGCTACAATATAAAGTGTGTGGATACTTAACTCAGTTTAACTCAACATCAATTATATAGCACAATGAAATAAAATAAACACCAAAGATAAAATAAAAAAAACTGATTAAACTGATTAAACTTCAAATTAATACTGTAACATTACTCCAAATTAATAATAATAATAAAATCAATAATAATTTAATAATAATAATAATAATAATAATAATAATAATAATAATAATAATAATAATAATAATAAATAAACAAACAATAAATAGATGGGGGTAAATACCTGTAGCCAGGTACCAAATGATGTGGAATGCCTTTCTGGAAGAATGGACGCATTTTTTTTCTCTCTCTTTACATGTTTACTTAAGTTCTTCATTAATCATCTGTTTTGCGTCCTCTCCAGCCTAATGATCGGTTTCATGAGCACCACTGCCTTTCTGTCCATGTGGATCAGTAACACGGCCTCCACAGCCATGATGCTGCCCATCGCCAGCGCTGTGCTGCAGCAACTGTGTGACACAGAGGCCAAAGCTGAAGAGAGGGATTACAACCTATCTGTTGCAATGGAAGGTCAGGATAACGAGTCCTTTGAGTTGGATGACACCAGTGAGCGCAAAGCAGTCAAACCACAGGAAAGCAGCATCAAGATGGGTGCGTGCAAGTAGCAGTGTCTCTTTTGCACTTTTTAGATATTACATTTTTATTTTTAAACTCTTTGGTTTTTTTTGGTTTTTTTTTACTGTTGTTCTAATGGTGTTTTTTAGATGCAAATAAAGATGGTGACAGCAAAAACATTAAGGAAATGCAGGAAAAAGACATGACATCAAGTGAGTTTTTTTTTTACTTTGTGTTTGAAGTAATAGCCTGGTAAAAAAGAATAAAAATAAGGTCAGCAGAACTTAGAAGTTAGAGTAGTTAAATTACAAGCCAAATGTTCTTGCTGTGATTTGCACAATGTTTAAAATCAAATCCTAATCTTAAATAGAGTGCTGGCCCTGTTTATACCTTTTTTTGGGCAAATTATTGACCAGCAGTTTGATTATGTCACCCAAGATCTCAGTAAAAAATTAGCTGCTGCTGTCGTGAAGGTATATGCCAAGCTAAACTTTCATAAATTCATGTTACATACAAGGTACTCCAACAGTTAGGATGTCTTTTTGCTGCTTAAGGTATCAGCTCTGTTGTTCCAGAAATTTGTGACAGGAGTCCCGAGGCAGAGGAGTGCCAACTGAAGAGGGAGCAGAAGTACTTAAAGCTGACAAAAGGCATGAGCCTCAGTGTTTGTTACGCTGCCAGCATCGGTGGGACGGCCACCCTCACTGGAACCACACCCAATGTCATCATGAAAGGCCAGATTGATGAGTATGTTCCTTACAAAAGCAAATAAACACACACACACACACACACACACACACACACACACACAAAAAACAAACACAGATATGAGTAATATTCCTATGACTCAGGTGGCAGAGAAGGTCATCAAACAGTTGAAAGATTGTGGTGCGTGACAAGTAGTGTAAAAGCGCTTGTAATTACAAAGGCGCTATATAAGTTCAAGTCCATTTACCAAATAACTGAGAAAATGGTACAACTACTTATTTCTAAAGGGTGGCCAAAACAAGAATAACACCTCATTGAAAAAAAATTACTTTTAAGTTGGTTGAAAAAAGTTTTAATGTAACTTGTTGGCAGTTACAGACTTGAGAGCCCAGCCATGTGTCCATGTTCTGCTGTTTTCTGATCATTTTTCTGATTTTTTAAATCCTCAACAGACTCTTCCCTGGTAATGGAGGCATAATCAACTTTGCAAGCTGGTTTGGCTTCGCATTCCCCAACATGGTGCTAATGCTTGCCTTGTCGTGGTTGTGGCTGCAGTTTATGTTTTTGGGTTTTGAGTAAGTTTTATGTCATCTGTTCTATTAATTCATTATTGCTACCAAAGCATCCAGATTCTAAAAAATCTAAATTTTCATGTGTTTTCCAGCTTTAAAAAGTCCTTTGGATGTGGCAAAAAGAGAGATGTTGACAGGGAGGCCTATCAGGTAATCAAAGATGAATACAAGAAGTTGGGCAGAATGAGCTTGGCTGAGAGCTGCGTGCTGATTATCTTCACGTCGTTGGTTCTTCTGTGGTTCACCAGGGAGCCTGGGTTCATACCCGGCTGGGCCACTGTGCTCTTCAACAAAGACCAACCGTGAGTACAATAAATGTTACACACAGCTTCTCATTACTTTTCACTGATAAAGTGAGGAGGTGAACAATTAACCAAGCATTGGCCAAGTGTCAGAGGAGAAAATAAGGGTTTACTTTTCAGCTTATATCAAATTTAGTCTCCATGTTTCTGACTGTTTGCCAGTCTGTAGATGTTTTATCTTTGAATGATCCAGTGCCTTTTTTGTGATTTGCAGAGATTTCAAAAGTGTTTTCTCATCAGGTTCGTCACAGATGGCACTGTGGCCATATTAATGTCAGCACTCTTGTTCTGCATCCCGTCTCATTTACCCAGATGCTGCGGGCGGTCTGAGGATGGTAGGTCAGCCAGCATGTTTGTGTTGATTTTGTGTGTGCAACAGGTACATTAGTATATTTATGTTATTTTAAAAAAGGTGTGCAAACAAGTTGATGTAGATTGATTTGGTGTGAGTTGTCAAGTGTTGGAGATATCAGCTGTTGAGATGTGTGCCTTTTCTCCAATATAATGGAAATAAACAGCACTTGGCTTGTGGTGCTCAAAGCACCAAAAAGAAAACAAAAACATTTGGAAAAACTCAACAGCAAAGTGTCTTTCCAGAAATCATGACCCGGCCACTCAAGTTAATCCACAGATCTTGTTGTGAGCAAATTCTTGTAGAAGCTAATTTCTTTCTTCCAAACTACTTTTGCAAACTGAAGTGTACATCTACTGCCAGCTCAAGTAGCAGCTCAAGTCACGCTGTTATGATCAAAAGCCTCTTGTCCATGAGCTGATGCGCGCTTCCCTCTGCACTGTGATAAAAATTGAGTATAGTTTGTTGACAAAGAGTATGCGAAATATCTT
This sequence comes from Plectropomus leopardus, assembly GCF_026936395.1. NCBI lineage: Eukaryota > Metazoa > Chordata > Actinopteri > Perciformes > Serranidae > Plectropomus > Plectropomus leopardus. The sequence continues at coordinate 17,539,397 of NC_142181.1, read as the reverse complement.
GAGTAACTGGGTCATGATTTCTGGAAAGAGAGATTGCTGTTCATTCATGAGCACCACAAGATGAGTGCTATTTAGTTACATTAAATTGTAGAAAAGTCAGACATCTCTGCAGTTGTTATCTACAACACTCAGTAACTCACACCAAAACAATATAAACTGATAAAAAGCACTACCCAGTAAAAGGAAAAATACTGATTTTTGATTGCGGGGTGAACTGTCCCTTTAATACTTAAAATGGGCACCAACGTCTAAGTTCTCTATTTTAATATTATTCTGTCATTTGCTGGGTGACACTGATGACATTTGGACTGAAACTACGTAATTCACAACGTTTTAAGAGGAATACGAATATATATGTTGATGCAAGAAGGCGGGAACCTGATTTCCTCTCAACTCCATCTGTGCACATCTGGACAGATCTGTGGGAAGAGCTCATTTATGTTGTATCACATTTTATGTTTGCGTCATGTTAAAATTGTCACATGAAGATAATGGTTTAGTTTTATAAGTAAGCCTGTCTTCTTTCTCTGTACAATAACAGACAAAGATTCAGTCAATAACTTACCACCTGTGAACTCATTTTGTTGATTTGGTGTTTCCTAATAAACATTATCCCCACTGCTTCCTGAGTTGTAGCCTGATAGCCCCAAGGTCAAGCCTGTGCAGCAGGACATGCTGTGCTGATCCTCAGACAAATCACTCTTTTATCAATTATTTTTTTTCTCTTTTCGTAACTTAAGTTAAGCGTGTCCAGCTCCTGCCTTTAAGCAACAAGTCCTTTGCTTTTCCACCTTTCTACAAGTAGCAGTGTGTTTTGTAGACAGAAGAGTGACACAATGATTAACACACTTGTTTTAAAACGTTTGAAACAGACTTTGAGGTGCCAAAGTCCATTTCTTACCTTGGAAATGAGAAAAACACAAGTTTAAAAGAACTGATCCAGTTAAACCACATTTTAATTATAATTTTAATGACTTTCCAGTTTATCACATTTTCTTTTTATCTTTATGGACCGATTTATGATCTTGGGCTCTTATCTGTAGACAATAAAGACTAGACTTTTTTATAGTACATATTTATGACTGTCCTAACCAGTGGTTGAAAATAAACTGTCACCTCTAAAGATTGACTTTTTTTCTCCTTGTGTTAACAGGAGCTCCTGCTGAAGCCCCTTCACCTCTGCTGAATTGGGACATCGTCCACGAGAAGATGCCTTGGAACATACTTTTGCTTCTGGGAGGAGGTTTTGCATTGGCGCATGGAAGCGAGGTAATGCAGTTAATCATCAAGTCAATATTTTTCTGATAATTATCTTCTCTGTTAATGTTTGGACACTGATGTTTGTTTTCCCGCCGTGCATAAAGAAATCTGGACTTTCGGTGTGGCTTGGAGAAAGTCTGATACCGCTGCAGAGCATCCCTCCTTTTGCCATCTCCATCCTGCTGTGTCTGCTGGTGGCCATGTTCACTGAATGTTCCAGCAACACGGCCACCACCACGCTCTTTCTGCCAATACTGGCCTCCATGGTGAGACAGGATGTAGTACTCTCTCAGTCTCTTAAGTAGTTGTTTGACATTTTTGGAAACTATGCACATTCATAAAAGACAGCCTGTAGATGCAGTGACTCTCTGGGGCCAGATGCATAAAAATGTGTGCATATTCATGTCTAAAACTGTGTGTAGGCACAAAGGCAGAAATATATGTGTGTGCATTGCCTTTGTTCGATTTATAAAGTTCTGCGTGCGTTGGATTGTGTTTTATAAATCTTGATCATTGTGGTGCTAGGTGCACATGCATGAGCCTCATTTCCACGCCCACAGTCATAAATGTAAAACGACCTGTTTGCATATCAATACTTGTGCCTCTACACCACTTTTTAGACTGGTCAATGAGAAATATGGTAAAGGGAGTGCAATATTACAAACTGTGTCACATTGGCAGGGTTCTCCATTAGCGCCAGAGCAGCACAAATTTCTGTGTAGTGGTATATTGCTATTTTTGGCCAAAAAAAAACATGTCTGAAGCTGCAAAGCATTATAATGAACGTAACACAACTCAGTGAGTTTAAATGAGCCTATCAAATTTACTAATTGGTCTAAATTAGCAATTATTTATATATTTTGCCACAAGGTAGCCTTTCTGCAGTGGGCTATTTATGATTATTATGTACTTTGCATCACTTGCATTTAAGATAAACATATCTGTCCATGCACTATTAATTCTTTATTTTCCATCAAGGCTTTTCCTTTTTTTGGATTTGGAATCCATAGCTAGCCTTTAGGGAGACTCGAGACTAGCCGTGATTGAGGTTTTGCAAAATCTAGAGGAAAAGGTGCCACACCGTTGGCGTATGGTGCACATTTTAGTTGATAAAATGTTTAAACATTTTTTCAATTCACTGTAAAGGCTACACATTTGGAAAATGTAAAAATCATGTTAGGAATAAAACAATGATAAATCAAATGAAAATGTGGAAAAATATATGCATTATTAATTTCCATATAGTTTTTTTGTCAAAGCCACTGTCAGCCATTGGAGAGGAGCTAAACAGCTGCAGGTTGTCAACCCCTGGATTCAACAAGCGCAAAACAACATTTTAATTATTGAGCTTTAGAACTGATGGAAGGCTACCCAGGCTAGCTGTTTCCCCCGCCACTGAGCATCTCCCACCATGGAGCCATGACAGATTTAGACTTGCCTGTTTAGCATGTGTGAATGTCCTTTTATTTTTTTTTAACCTAGGCCACCGCCATCAAGATACATCCACTCTACGTCATGTTTCCCTGCACCATTGCTGCCTCGCTGGCTTTCATGCTGCCTGTAGCCACTCCACCCAACGCCATTGCCTTCTCCTACGGCAACCTTAAAGTCATAGACATGGTGAGACCTGTCAGAGAAACCCCATGAGTGTGCTGACATGTACACAGTGTTTTGGATAAAGGCTCATATCCAGTTTTTAGATAAGCAGCTTATAATAATCCTTATATCTGATCATTACTGTCTATTTACATACACACAATAACTTTAATGTTACCATGGAAACTAAGCTCAGACACACTGAGCAGCAAATGCAATGTGTATCTCAAAAAATTGGGATTATTACCTTCTCTGACAGGGTGTTGACAGAACACTGTATTGCCTGTACCAGGGCACAGATCTATTTTTGTTTATGTGGTGGTATTTTTATGCTTGTTTCAGGCCAAAGCTGGGTTCATTCTGAACTTTATTGGAGTCATAACCATCAACATCGCCATTAACACATGGGGCGTGGCCATGTTCCAGCTGGATACCTTTCCAAGTTGGGCTAATGCCACCCAAACTCCTTGAATGTGAATCCAGGAAAAGAGAAATGGAAGAAACTGGGGGAGATTAACAATATCTGCTGCTTGATCGAGATTCCACCACTGGAGGGCCGGGCTGTCAGGTGACTTCGTATTTTTGTGTAAATCTTCCCTCCAGTCAGTGTGACCTGATGTGCATCAAGGTCTGTCCTTGAGTGATGAAACAGGTTCCTGTATGCAGCAGTTTATCTTATATACCTTCATATTGTGATGCTCTTCAGAGACCAGCTGGAAATGCTGATTGGAAACACTGGAGATCAAATCATTGATGTTTTGACTAAACTGAGTTCTTTTCATTTATATGAGTAATCATTTGGACTGTCAACCAAGCAGATTTCTTTCAACGACAAGACATAACATTTCAAAACACGTGTAGATGCAGGCAGAGGCCAGTCTGGATGGTAGTGAGAAAAATACTGTGGCAAAACTGTGACATAGTGAGTCCTCATTGTATCTGTGATAAGGAGGTGAAGTGAGACAGTATTTTAGAGGAAATATGTATAGAGGTCAATGGCGAGAAACAAATAATATTTTGATCGAATTGTGCCATGATTATTTTTTTGACAATTTAAAACATAATTCTTCAAGCTAAGAAAGTCGCTGTTTGTTGTAGTAGTATTTAGTTTTTTGTGAACCGTCATTTATGTCTCCTGTCTTACACAATACACACCACCTACACCTTCCAGCCAGCATGCTAGTTAACTTAGCTATGTTCCACGCATAAATGTGACATTTATTTTGTAACATTATCACCCTCGATGTGATTTATCCAGGGACTCCTGGTCTTTCTATCAGCTGGGAGGCAAAAGAACAAGCAAGAGCTGTTGCTCATGTGAGTCTTTTCCAGCGTGAAACACAAAGGCGCTGTAGCGTCTGTAAGAGAGGAGGATATGCCACTTATACTGCTTGTATAGTCTTCCTTATTACATATTTTCACAGTCTTGTCATCTGATTCAAAATGACCACAAACAAATGCAAAGGAAGTGCAAAGAGACATAAAATGACTACAAAAAACGGGTGAAACAACCACAAAGAGACCCCCCCCCCCCAAAAAAAAACACAAAATGACCCTAAGGAGATACACAATGACTACCAAAAGACACAAAACACTGAAAGATTTACTACAACTACAAAGAGATGCAGAGATACGATACTGAACCATAATTATCCTTACTTTCTCAGCAAATTATAGACACTGTTTTCAGTGCAAGTTTGAAAATACTGTACTTGCTTAAAACTAATTTGTCTGTCAACGAGAGAATATTCGGCTTCCAGGAAAATAAATCTTTGGAATAGAGATGCTGCAGGATCAAGGACTCGCTGTAGTTTTTTAAATTGTTAAATTTAATGACGGGATCAAATCTCATTACCATCCATAGGATTAAGACCATTGGGGTCTTCCATTGATTTAAAGAGAGTCAAGAGGACAGAAGGCAAATCCCTTCAAAGGATCAATGTGGGAGAAATACAAAATGATTGAAGGTAAGGGAAATCAACTGCAGGCAACTGATCTAAAACATTTAATTGCAGTCTTTGGCAGGGGCCCATATATCTACTGTATATAAAAAGCAAAAAACGATTTTGTAATGGTGAAAGTATACTAAGAGGTCAAATGAGTAAGCAGTTATGAAATCCAACATTTTTGTTTTATCTAGCCACCGTTGTGGTAAAGACTGAACGACGGCAACATTCAGAGGCAAAACTGTCACTCGTGTTGAATAGCTTCTCACAATAATGGAAGTTAATGAAGGTGTGATGCAGGAGAGTTGTCAGAGGTAAGAAAACATCTTTATATCACAGTGTCTTATATCTTGTGTCCCAGTTTGTGTTTTGTGACTTTTTAAAAAAACAGACGGCATGTAGGATATTTGTGCAATGAGGTAACTGACTGTGTGCAACAACTGTTCTTAGTTAGATGTAAATCTGCACGATGCATAATATCAGCATTTATCATACCGTCTGGAAAGCTTTACCACTTGACTGTACTTAACATTTTGTTTTTTAATAAGGGACCTGAATTGGTAATGCAATGGTAATTGTGAATGTAACATACTGAAAGCAGTCATTTGGGAAGACAGCTGCACATTTTATTATTAAATATCCTTGGGACAGGAAAAGTAATAGCTGAATACATATAACCTCACCCTGAAGTCAAAAGGTGAAGTGATAAATCTCACTGCCTCAGGTACTCTGAATATTTTCAAAAGACTCATAAATCACTGTTTCTAATGACATAAAACATTGAATTAGATTTTCCTTTATATCACACCCATGTTCTAATCTACCAATACCTTTTTCATTATAGAAAAAAAACACAACTCTTATAAAACAAATAAAAATGAAATGGCATTGACAAACATGTTGCTTTATACCTTTAAGCTGTCTGTCTTAGCAAATTAAAAAAATATATTACTTTTTTTTGGGGGGGGGGTGCAGGTTGTCAAGGTTTTTAAAAAAAGAAAACACGGAGTGCATGTTTTCTTTTTTTAATACTCAAATAAGCTTCATTGTATTGTAGCATTCTTAGATATGAAACAGAAAATTGACCTATATACTCAGAGCTTTCTCCTGAGTGCTCAGTATGTCTCTCCCACTTATTGTCTATGGATCAGCTTCCCATGTTATAATTGATGTCGTCACAAATTAGAGTTTAAGTTCTCTGGTTTTTGGATTTGGGAGAGAGTTGTTTATGTGCACTAATATTTTTGGACGGTTTAAGACCATAGGAAAACATGCATGAATTTTTAAAAAAGCTAAGTGACTCACTGGGAACAAGGTTTTGTCAAAACACTCCGTAGTTGTGACTAATATCATTTAAATAACAATTAATCCCCACACTTTGTTCCAGGTTTTAATGATGAAATGTTATCTTTTATTTAAATGTTCCCACTCACAGTGGCATTTTCCAGAGAAAAGGTGTGCTACTTTCAAGTGTGAGTTGTGTGGATGTGTCCTCATTGAATAAGGGTTGAGACATCTCAGTCACGACAAGTATGTTTCTGTAAACTACAGATATGTTACATTTTAACGTTTCATAAGCACAATATCAACATTTTTTGAAGTGTGTAGATCTGATTCCACGTTTATTAGCTGATTTTGTTATATCTGGAGGTCTGGAGGTAGAGGAGGTTGTGGATGGCTGCCTGGCTGCAGACTACTGTTTGAAACCCAGAAACAATGCTGGCTGTTTTTTAGTGAGTCATCCCTGCATTTCCAGTGCTGATTGTACCACTAAATGTGGGTGTTAAAAGCCAACACCAAGATTTTTTTCCTAACCAAGTGGTTTTATACCTAAACATAAACACATTTTGACCACAGTGTTGCAAACTTTTATTTTAGGCCATTGGGTTGGTTAATTAATCATGGTCAACAGTTCAGTTCTGGTTGGGGATCTTATTGCTTTTTTATCCCCCCTCTTTCTGCCTGTTTTCTGTCTATCTTCACTGTTTGCTGTCAATAAAAGGCTCAGTTTTGTAAGCTTAATTGACAGTTTATTTGGTACATCAAGGTCAGGTCCAATGTTTTTGAATTGGAGCCAAAATAAATATTGTAAAAAAATTGGGGGCCAGTTGCTTCTCACATTCTATTTGTAGCTAAAATAAAAAAAATCACATACAGATTAAAAAAAAAATCAGTTGAAAAAGTGCTCAACACCTGAATGCCATGGCCCTTCGCTGTCGACGGTGTCATGCTTCTTTGTTCGTTTGAGTTTTTATTGCCTCTTAATGTAAACACACTAGTTTTGCCTGCGTAGTTCCTACTTGGTGCATGTCTACAACTATACAATAGTCCAGTGGTCTTGCTTGATAAACCAATATTGTGAGGTTGGCCACATCTAGTATATCTTAAAGACAAGTGTCCGAGGAGCAGGATTGTTCCCTGGGACAGACTTTGCTCATGCCTGGTCGAGCTAAAAACGAAGCGATCTAATGCAGTAGTCCTGCAATAAATCCGCATGCAGGAAGGTTACACAGTTCAGGTTTTATTGTCTGTTTTGTGGGTGTTTAGACTGTAGTTGTGCTGTTGAATTGTTGTTACACAGGAGCTGTTGATGGTAAACAACTAGTTTATAATCATTTTCTTGTCAGTTAAAGTCACTTTAATGACTACACAGCTATGCTAGTGTAATTTGTCACTGCAAGTGTGTAGCAACATGTTTTCATTATAATCATCAAGGCTACAAGGCTTGTAATGCTGGAGGAAATTAGGTAGTACTTTAGCACTCCCGGTTCCCTCATCTCAATGTCAGTGTTTTTTTTTTTGTTTTTTTTTAATGTGTTTTTGATTATAAGATTCCCAAAATAAGGTCTGCAGTTTACTCAAGCTTAAGAGACTCTCACATTTTGTTCAACATAAAATATGTTGTTAAATACCCCACTTGTGAATTTTGAAGCTTTTATGTCTTACAATAGGTGGTTGCTAACAAGTGACTTAATTAGACTATAGAATGTCATCAAGCAGAACTGTGCCAAACATGACTTCACAGCCTCGTTTTTGTGGTGAGGTTTAAGTCATGTGACGGTAGTGCAGTTTGTTTACAGCCTAATGTTAGCTTTTTACTTCTGGCAATTGCATTTATCCTTCCAGAAGGATAAAAGAGGTGTTCATTTATGAACTTTATCTTGCTAACAAAACTTAGTAAAATCTTAGACGTTTGTTTGGCACAGAGTATAATTTTTGTAATTATACAAAATCCAACAGAAAATCTGACTGGCTTTTTGACAAGAGAACCAGGGCATGACTAACTTCCACAGCTACCTAATTAACACATAATCCCTGCAGCTTTTATTGAGATATCCATCAACATGATCACAAAACCGCAAAAAATTACTTAGATTACTTACAAATTATACAGATGAGTCAAAATAACTAAACAGCTGTTGAGCCAACAGGTGCTAATTCAACTTGGATGACAAGGCACTGATTTCCATAAAGCCGAATGTTACTAAGTTGCTAAGTGTAGATAAGCGTGAACATCAGCATGACTACATCGTTAGTTGTCAACATGTTATAATTTATTTTTTTGTTTATGAACATTATTCTTGAATGCGTGTAACACGCATAGGCGACCTCGTGACTCAAATTAAAAATCTGATATCTTGGATTGTAAAAACTTTGATTCATGCTTCATGACACTGACAGGTGATTATTAGAGTAGTAGGAAGAAACAGCTTTATTGCTTTTATATCACAATAGGGGTAAATATGCTGAAACTCTGCAAAACACGATAATTGCAACTGAGAACACCCAGGCACTGGAACAATTATTTCCTAGGAGACAATGAGACTTTCACTGAAGTGGCCCCTGAGATCTGTTCCCACATTGCTCCCTCCTCAAGAACTCCACCTCTGGCAGAAAGAGCCTTCGGCAGCAGCTTCGCTCGGCACTGTAACTCAAGAGTTTATTCAGTCTGTAATGAATCCTCTATCTCTCTGTCATTCTGCCTCGCCCTCTCACTAAGGACAACGTTTGTTCAAGGTATAGCAACGAGCAAAGGCGAACTGCTTTCCTGGTTCATTGGAAGGATAGGATAGGAATCTACCTGCAGTGACATACCTCTGCTCCCTCTCCCTTGCTCACTTTCTCATTTATTTCTCTGCCTCCTGGACTCTTTCAGCCTCATTCTGTCACTGTAAAAGTTTTAGAAAGGATCTAAATTACTCAAGAAAAATAATGCTTAAAGACACCCCCATGGAGCATCTTAAAACGAGCATGATGGTTCTGAGATTAGCTTGACTTCACATTCTGCAGACCTCAGGAGCTTGATTGATGGGTATGTCAATAAAAAACATTAACTCCTATTGGCAATAAGAAACTGACATTTCCAGATCAACTGTTTATTTTTAGCTATTGCTTTGTTTTTGCATGCTTGAAATGCACAACTGATTCAGTCTGTGTTTCCCTGTGCACACGTTTATTTTGCACAGTGTAACAGTGAAATGAAACTAGATCACATTTAAGACAGCCTTTGCCATGGGGCGAGCTCAGAAACCAGGGCACTGCGCCCACTCTCTACCACTGGCTGTGATCAGTAGTGTATCTTATGTCCCGTTCAGACAAGTAACCATTCAGTCAGGCAAAGAAAGACTGATGGAAGGAGGAAGAGAGCGCTGCCAGCTGCCAATGACTGCACCAGTAGATGTTTTGGAACCTGTTGCAGCAGGTTTTTCTTTCTGTATATCTCATTGCTGGGCTAGCCTGGATGGGAGCCAAACACACACACACACACACACACACGCATGCACACATGCAGAACAACACACACACACACACACACAGACACACACACACACACACACACACACACACACACACACACACACACACACACACACACACACACACACTAACACACACACACACAGAATGAGGATGATATTCCGAGCTGCCAAAATCTGAAACCAGCCCATCAACCATTTCCATACATATTTAGACAGTCAGTCTAATCGAAGAGCTTCACTTTGAGCTTGGAGCCTGAGCTCAGATGATGGCAGAGGTTACTGATTGAGAAAATCTGACTGAAGCTACAAACCCACCAAGAAGAGAGGGGGCAGTTATTGTTTGCAAAAGTTAGGTGAGTTGGTTTGACAGTTTTCCAGTGTGTGAATGTTTAAACTGCTGCAACAATTTAGCTTTTTTTTTTTTTTTTTTTTAACCTCTGTGTGTGTAGAGAGAACACAGTACTGCATTGAGACTGTTGACACAGCTGTAGGTGCTTAATGCAGGTTAACCTCTAGAAGTGTTCTCGTGTCAGCACCTCTGATATAATACTGTCAGTATATAATACTGACAATTAGACAAGCATGGCTTCTCTCTACGTCTTCTGTCATAGACATGCAAAAGCCTTACATAATGATTTTTTTCTGAGGCTTGTGAAATTTTGGGCAAATTTTAGGTATTTGTACCTTACTTGAGTATTCAAATGGTATGTAACTTTAATAAAGTTGCATAACATTGGAAATGAGTCTTTATGCTTCTACTCCACTGCATTTTAGAGGCAAATATCATCCTTTCTACTCAACTACCAGGGCTGGAAATAGAGATCATGCAGGCAGTGTGGTGGTTTAGGGGCCTGTAGGGGGGACCTCAGGCTCTTGTCAGTGATCCAAATTGTGTTTCTGCATCAACTTTGAAAACTATTTAATTACATTAATAATTATTTTCTATGTTTTTTTTTTGACATATACATTTATGTAATGATAATTGCTGGATGAAATGTATGTAGATGTCCTCTGTCATGTCTCTGTTTGATCATGTGACAAGACTATTTATGGTAGCTGGTTTACATTCAAAATTTGAGTACTTCTTCCGCCACTGGTGGTGGCGATGAGATGTGTGTGCTCTAAACCTCTCTACACTTTAGATTAATATTCAGAGTCATACTTTATTGTCCTCAGAGGAGGAAATTTGTTTTCACCATCTGTCTCAGAACAGTTAACACACAGGATGTACACAGATAAGAGCATCACCATAAAAAAAACCCACTAAAAGCATATCTGTTGCAGTATGCTCAGCTATTTAACACATTAATGGTGTGGGCAAAGAAACTCTTTCCCAAAGCAAGATTTCTTGCAGAGTGGCTGTCTGTACCTGTGAGCAGAGAAGAGGATGAAGCATGCGTTTACAGACATTTTTCAGATCAGTTTAGAAGAAGAAAAAAAGCATCTGTTATGTTTTGTTATGTAGGTTTTATTGACAGTATCGTATTGTTGTGAGCATCACAAACTGTTGTAGATTTTCAAAGCCAGTCCCTTTTTTAGGGACAGAGCTGTACTATCATACTACTTTTCAAAGGGGCGATAACTTTATATTTTCACTCAGTTTTAGTGTAGTAGTTCAGTCAAAATACTGCAAATTAGGTAATGTAGTACAATAATGTTCCTGAGTTTGTAGCATTAGTAATATCTTAGAGTAAGGAACTTATGGAACAACAGCAAACCTGTTACCAAAAAACCAAAAGCTTAGTTTCAACCTGACATAAATGCATTGATAGAAATCCAAACAATGTGAAATATCCTGCCGGATGCGGTTTTATTGTAATTTTCAACACCACGCCTTAGCTGAATGGTGGTTGAAGTTGTCGCACTGCAAAATATGCATCAGGTGATTTATTCATATACAGCGCTCCAAATCCCACGTGATCTTAGAGAGCTGATACTGTGATTAAACGTCATCCTACAGGACAAATCTCTGTCTTTTGATCATTCAAACAGCACGTGTGATTTTAGGGAATTCCAAATAAATTAAGCACAACTGTTACATACCAACACTGCCCCCGATAGGTTTGCTTCTCCAAAGGATTAAGGATGCGCATATAATAATAAAAACATGAATACTCAGTCAGTGTTACCATGCATATGAGTTATCACCGCCCATGAAAACTACGAAAATATTTGCAGGTAGGCGTCCTGGATAGGGGAGTCACAGGATCATATTAAGGTAGTACTGATCCCACAAAAGGTTACATGGATTATTTACTAATTATAGTGCATTACTTTTCGTTGGTATGAGTATGAACAATGAATGAGAACCGCCTGAACTGTTACATGCATAAAAATAATCGTCTGCATTGTCTTGTCTATAACTTGATGGCTGGTACTTGTTGACAATTGTTTGTTGGCTTTCTTTCAAGCCTCGACAGTAATTTGCATTTGCTCTGTAAGATCCAAAAACAAACATGATTTGCATATAGGATCAGAAGAATGATGACTGCATGTGATGATTGAAGCCTAGTGTGAGGTTTTTCTTTTCTCTATTGGAGCCCTTTCAGAATCACTTCAATCAAAAATACTTGTTCAGTATGTGTAGAACATAATTATATAGGGTTTGACCAAAATGGATGTGAATGACAGAGACAGAGTTTTTCCTAACTTTGCACTTCAAAATACATACATAAAAAAAAGATTAGCAATATCAAGCAAAATAGCAAAATAAATATATAAAAGGTGAGAGTAATAATTTGCAATCAGAATGTCTTCTGACAGTATTACAATATCATGTATTATTTTATTACTATTGCTGATACATCAACATGTTGCATTACTGCTGTTGCTGGTAGGGGTGGAAGTTTTAATTTCTGTATCTACTGCTAGATAGTTTGATCTATAACAGTGCATAGAATTAAAAAAACAACATTTTGTTGAATTAATAAAACAGTGTTTTGTATAAAAAAAATTCTGCAAAGTAAATCCTAACTATAGCAGTCAAATAAATTGGCTTGTACAATAATATTTTTTTTATTTTTCTCAATGATAAGATTTCACACTGTCATGATAACTTCTAATTTTTGTATTAGCAATTTAAAAAAAATCACTATCAATGCTGTCTATAGTAAACTTTTGCTTAGTTTACAACTTTAGAAGTCTGCTCATTGTGAAAACTTTCTTTAAACCCCCTTTTTATTTTACATAATATCAAACAGCTTCACTCTAGTGCAGCTTCACTCTAGTGCCTACAGCATGCTGACTGCCATCTGAAGTGTTGGCAGTAATTGCAGGGATTCATGTAAATAAAAACAAACCACGACATTTGCATATTAGGAGCCCATCACGTTACTGGCCTAAAGCCGAGGAGGTTAAAAAGAGGAGAAGTCACTGTTTCATTTCATGTCATATAATGTGGGTTCAAGACATGCTAATATTTAATTGTTGTTTCGATCAAACAGTTGTCACAAAGGAATGTAAATTAAACACATCAAAGCACCCTATCCACTGAGGATTAAGGCCAACATTGTTTACATTGTACCAATGGTACTATTCCTTTTCAGAAACAGTCTGTACGGTATAAATGTCTACAAAGACAAATACTTTTTTTACTGTTTTATGCTCATACAGCATCTGTGCTGGCCCCAGTTTGTGACTCTTGTCTTTTATGATTACAGTCACCCAAACCCATCACGTTTCTGGCCAAAGGCCAAGGAATGCTGTTGGTGCATGAAACAGCTTAAAAGGTTCCCATTTGTCAAATCCATCATCACTGAACAGTCAGATAGCCATGTGAACACTAAAACAGGTTTTACTGTAATCATTCCTCCTGTTCATCCTGGCCATGTAAACGTCCCCTGCTGATGTTTTGAATATATATCTTTCATCAAGAACTGTGGATAGAAAAGTCTATAGTTTTATATACAGCAGTGCATTTGAAAAAAAAAACAACAACTTTGTATGTAAAATATTTTTCAGTAACATGACTAGTAACTAAAGCTGTCATATAAAAGGGTAATGCCACATTAAATAAAATAAAATAACCCCCCCCCCTGAAATATAGTGGAGCAGATAAAGTGTAAAAAAAAGTTAAACTTGATTAAATACAAAATACTTCAAACTGTAAGGAAATGTATAGAGTTACAACGGATCATCCAAATATCCAAATATCCAGCATAATAAAAAATTAATAAGTTCACAGTTTTGTATGTAATAACTTCTAATTTCTACATCAGCAATGTTTTTAAAATCACAAGAATCAATGCAGTCTTTAGTAAACTTTCACTTAGTCTGCAACTTTTTAAGTCTATTGATTGTGACAACAATTTTTATTTTTTAAATTTCTTTTCACTCCCTTTTTGATTTTACAAAATATCAAAGAGCTACACTGTTGTACCTAAAGAATGCTGGCTCTGAACTGCTGGTATTAATAAAACCAATAAAACCAATTATAAATATAAACAAACCACAACATTTGCATATACGGAGCTCATCACGTTTATGGCCATCGGCCAGGAAATATTGTTAGTGTATGTCACAGCAGGTGCCCATATGAACACTGACACAGGTTTTGCTTACTCTAATTGTTCCTCTTGTTCATTTTGGCCATTTAAACATCCCCTTCTGTTGTGCCCCTTGTGATCTGCTTGAAATTTAAGTGATGGGGGGCCAAAATCTATAGTCCTCCTGCCTTGCAAACATTTACTCAGAAGTTTTCCAGATGCTAATATGAGGCTCCTACAATCTGAGTTTGATGAATCAAGTGGCTTTTAGTACTCTTTGTGTTACACTCTCTCAGCCGAACAGGAAAACACAAAGAGGACTTTTGATACACAAAAGACTGTAACTCTGCAAGATATCTACTTAATTTTACTAACTCAGACTGCCGAAGCTTCACTTTTGTTTTGAATACATATTTTCACCAAACAAGAAATGTGGATTTTGTCCCAAAAAATCTATAGTTTTACATTAAACGGTGCATCAAAATTTAGTAGAATTACAGCTTCACAGTTATGTCTCTGTGAATCAGTCGAGCTGCACTTACAGTTGACATCCATGTCTGAAAACATGGATGCTTCACACACTTCTTCCCGCTGGTAGAAGATCTAAATAATCAGCACAGTTTCAGGGTGGACATTCAGTATCTGACCAAATGTCTCCACTTCTTTTCCTGAGTTATGACATCAAACAATGGCCAGAAAAGTGTTTCTGCAGAACATTATGATATCACAGTGAAGTTGACCTTTGACATTTTGGATATAAAATGTTGTGACATCATCATTTTATCCTATTAGACATTTGTGTGAAACTGTGTCATGATTTACAAATTATTCTTGAGTTATAGCCAAAAACATGTTCTGTGAGGTCACAGTGACCTTTGACCTTCGAACACCAGGATCTAATCAGTTCATATTTTAATCCTTGTGAATGCTTGAGCCATATTTGAAGATATTCCCTCAAGCTATTCTTGAGATGTTGTGTTCACAAAAATGAGACCTTTGACCACCAAATCACTTCATTGTTCAGTCCAACTGGATGTTTGTGCCAAATTTGAACAAATTCCTACATGTTATTTGTGAAATATTGTGTTCACAAGAATAGGATGGATGTACAGACATACAGATGTACATTCGAAAACATAATGCCTTCAGCCTCAGCCATCGCCAGAGTGGAGGCATAAAAACAAGTGACATGATTTGCATATAGAGAGCTTATAACGTTAATGGCCAGAGGCCAGAAAACGTTGATGTCACAGTTTAAAGGGTTCACATTTGTCAAATCTTTTGTAACTGAACAGTCAGGTGCCCATATGAACACTGAAACAGGTTTTACTTGCTGTAATTAATCCTCCTGTTTATTCTGGACGTCCAAGATCCCGTCATGATGTGCTCTTATTAGTTTTGAATATATATTTGCACCAAACAAGGACTGTGGATTTTGTCCCAAGAAAATCTATAGTTACATTTTAAAGTAACTCTAAGAACATTTTGTGTGTAAAATTAATAAAACAATGTTTTGAATGTAAGATATGTATCACTAATGTTGGTAATAACTATAGCTGTGAAATAAACAGGCCAGTACAGTAATAGTACTATAAAATAAACAATCCCTCCTGAAATGTAGTGAAGCAGATAAAAATTGTAATACTGAAGTAAGATGCACATAACTCAAAATTGTAAGTAAATGTACATAGTAACAACGGATGCATTAAAAATCCTGCAAAGAAAAATAAATCAATACAAAATAAAAAGACCTTTTGGCCTAGTATATTAGAATAATATATTAATAATCCTTTGTTGTTTCTTATTTTGCTCAGTGATAAGATTTTACAGTGTTGAAATAACTTTTTCACCCCTGTTCTTTAAAAATAAAATCAACAGTTTTACAGTAGTGCCTGCAGCATGCTGGCTGCTATCTGAGGTGTTGTCAGTAATTGTACAGATTCATGTAAATAAAACAAAGCATGAGATTTGCATAGTAAGAAGCCATCACATTTCTGGGCAAAGGCGAAGAGAATAAAAGGAGGAAAAGTCACTGTGGCATATCACATCATATCATTGGGCTATAACACATGTGCAGAAAAATCTGCTCTAGTCTAAAGGCTCTTTGGCTGGCGGACTATCACAGGATGTGGAGATGATTGATTCGTTACACTGAGACATCAGCAGTCGGCCTTGGGTCGGAATATAATTTATACAATAAAGGGGTGAGAGTTACAACTCCGCATTTACTGAAAAGGTACTTGTACTGCTGTAAAGAAATACTTACAATATAAAAATGTTAAATTGTATACTGGCCGCCATGTTGTTCCCAAATATTCTATCAGGCGGGGTTAACCCTGAGCGGAAACCATCATTGTATTTCTAGCGCTTTCTGCTGTAACCCTCCAATTTAACAGCTCCAGCTACATTGCACATGTGTTGAACCCAGTAGTTCCCATGGGGTCAAAGACTGACCCCGGCCTTCTTTGAACAGCCTTGCTGAAGCGCAAAGAAATGTTGCTGGTGCATGTAACAATTTAAAGGACAGGTTCTCATTTTTCAAGTAACTGAATAGTCAAGATTAGGTTTTACAGTGTTGTGATACCTTCTAATTTTTTATATATTCTTTATATTTCTATATGTTCTTCAACTTTAGAAGCCTTCTTATTGTAAAAAAAAAAAAAATAAACCCCAAAACAAACAATTGCTATTTTTTTTTTTTTTTTTATAAAATATCAAACACTTAAACTGTAGTAACTACAGAATGGCTGCCATCTGAAGTGTTGGTAGTAATTGCAGGGATTCATATACATACTTGTAAAAACAAACCACAAGATTTGTATATTAGGAGCCCATCACGTTACTGGCCTAAAGCCGAGGAGGTGAAAAAGAGGAGAGGTCATTGTGTTATATCATGTCATATAATTAGGGTTTTAACCATGTTACTGGTATTACTAATTGTCAGTAACATCTCACAGTTGTTACAAAAGAATGCAAACTGGGCACGTCTAACCGCCCTGCCAACTGAGGATAAAGGGCAATCGTAATACTGCACCAACGGCACTATTCATGTTCAGTCAGGCTTTATATTATAAGAAGACACAAATACAAATACTTGAACCATTAATTGTTTCACACTCATGCATTACATTCAGATCTATGCATCACAATTTCTAAAAAATTAATACTCAGTGAAATTTGTAGGGTTGTTTAACAATACCTTCCACTGTTTTTAATGGTGTTTCTAGAGTCCTTTTTGTTAACCAGTTTTCCAAGTTATGAAAGCATTTCCTATATCCAGGATATTTCAAGTTACAAATGCTTGATTTTCATTAATACTGCTAATAATATTTTCTTTCAAATTTTGGTTTAAGTTGTGCAATTTGAAAAGGAGAAATGTCAAGTATGTCATCTTTGTTTGAATTAATATAAAGATGCAGTGTTGAATTGGTAAAGAAGTTAATATTTTTTATTGTGCAGCAGATTTAATGTTTATTTATACAAATGGTTAGAAGAGTTTTTGAGGTTTCTGGAAATACCCTAAGAACAACACTAAATGTTACTAAATGACTGGGTGATGTTGTTTTGTCTTCTCAGGGAAAAGCCTATGCCTAGCTCTATAAGTCAAATACAGTGCCAACCAAGGTCATAAGTTTTGTTTCAACATGGCAGGAGGGGGGTTGGCATCCTCCCCCAGGAGATTTCAAGCATCAAAAACTTAATATCCTGCATTCTGGTAAATTTTCAAGCATCAATTTGTGCCTTTCTGCAACATTTTATAGCATAAATGTCTTAAATTTCAAAAAATAAAAGTTCTCCGCTACTTTACAATAGGCGATGTGCCCCCTGCGTCCCCCTTGAAATCTACACCTGAGAGGCACACAAACTGAGACTACATCTGCACTTATTGAACCTGTACATAAATGGGTCATCTCAGGGACTAAAACAGCCAAAAAGATTTGCTCACTGCTCAGTTTCTTTTAGTGATCTCAACAGTGAGAACGTGGCATACACACACACACATTCACACACCATTGCTGGAGTTTCTCTTTCTGTAAGTGCATCCGTTCTGGCTGGTGGCAGCGTGTCTGTCAAGCAGATGAGAGGATTTGTTGCCACAGTGGTTAAAAGGCAATCTCTCAACTTTCACCTTGACACTTTAGCCTCCTTTGATGTGAACAGAAAGAGCTACGATTGCTACTTCTCTCTCTCTCTCTCTCCCTCTCTCTCTCTCTCTCCATCACACACACACACACACACACACACACACACACACACACACACACACACACACAGATGATTTTCTCTGCCTCAGCATTATTTGGCTTTACGTGACAGCCATGGTTTGTTGGCAGTTTTAATGAGCTTGGTTTATGTCGGAGGGTTGAAGTTACCTTTACTGGAACTGGGGCCACGTGTCCGTCACCTCCGCTGGGATCAGATGACACTTATTTACACTCAGCCGGATAGCCCCCATGTCCATGTATATCTGCTAATGTCAAACTGGCACTGAAAGTGAACTGTCAGAGGACACAGTATAGTGTATCTCACAGATTTCCAGAACAGTAAGGACTCAGTAGATATAATCTCAAAGGATCGATGACAAGAGGTGCTTTGTCAAAACACTTGGGATATGCTTCCTGTCATGTAACAACAGTTACATAACTTAAACGAACAGCTTCTTTTTTTTTTTTTTTTTTGCGTTTTCCTTTCTGATGTGATTCCAAAATTCAAAGGAACAGTTTGATGTTTTGGCATGTCTGCTGTGGTAAATATGGTGCCAGTAAATCGACATTGCCAATGTGATGTCACTCACTGGTTTGAGGACTTCCATTTTAAAGCCTTGAGTTTGGCATTTTGGCCTTCACCATCTTTGATTTTTGGAGGCATAAGTGACTATGTTAGGACAAAAGGTAAGATCTAACTCAAAGTATGGTGACACTTTGCAGACAGCGGCCATGCCATGAATTATGTGACATTTTAAGCCTTAATAAAATGTAAATGGATTAGCTACATAAAAGTTCAGCCCTGCAAATTGTTGCCAATTTCTTTAGGAAAGTAAAAATGAATTTTTCTGTTATTCATTCCCGGAACATACGTTTTTATGTAAAACCTAACAATAAAAAAAATACATAATTTAAGGCAAAACAAACAAGTAAAAAATGGAAAATTGTGTTGCATAAACAAAAAAAAAGAAGAAAAACAAGGAAAAAAGAGTGGATTTACTTACAGTAATTAAGCTGAAGTGATTTAGTTGTATTAGCTATTTAATTAACACAGGGTACACATCAATTCATTTTAATTAAAAAACAAAACAAGAAAACAGACAGATTTTTTACAGTTGTGTGACCTTTAACTTAAACTGATTCAGCCAACATATCTAATAACTGAAAATTGTCATCCATTGCAAATTATGCAGATCCCCGTAAGGCCAGAAAACACCACCGACTAACTGGAGGTTGCTTACAGTTTTTCTCTCTCCCATATGAATTTTAGCTTGTTTTCATCTCTTCTCAGGAGCAGATTTTGGTGCAGACTGTCAGAGTCCCTGACATTTTCAAACAGCATTGGCAAGTCTCTAACATCAACCCTTCAGGCCAGACTGTACACCTGTGAATCCCGTGGGACGTCCTGCCAGCAGTTGGTAGAATCACAGGTACTGAGCTGCCTCAGGCCTTTCTGTTTAACTCCAAACAGCTTCTTATGAGAAACACTAAGAATAAAAAAAAAAAACAACAGTTATGACTGGCTGGCTTTCCAACGACAGCTGTTTTAACCCACTATACATCTTTATTTCTTTTTTTACAGGTAAATTAATTAAACTGAGGAACGCACAGTTTGAAACATCAAATCTTTAATGGAATAAAGATCTTACTGTCATATAAACAAGAAGACACCACTTGTAGGCAGCACTTGAAGACAGCACTCTCAAAGCTAAAAATTAACATGTCATGTTTTTTTTTTTTTATCTGCACAAAAAAACAAAGTGTTAAAATGATTGTGTGCAACACTATCTCTCAGCCGGAAACAGGGATTTGTGCTGGAAGCCTTTTCCCTTTGGTTTCAGTCTTTCAGTCTTGCTAAGCTAAGCTAACCCGGCTGCTGTAATATAAAACTACCCTTTTGTCTTGTAGCTTGTTTGCACTCGACGTCACTTCCCTCCGAGGCTGTTGTGCGAAATACAAACGGAGGGCAGGAATTGATTTTCTACTGTAGAAGCAGACTAGCAAACTCTCATTATGCTGATGTTTTGTGTTGTTTATGGTTAATATATGATAACAGATAATGCCTGTGTGTGCAGTGACCACTTTGTCATAGGTAACTTGCCTTTTGTGGCTTTGTTTATGTAACTTTAGCTTATAGTTAACTATTCTTTTACTATGTAACACTGAAGTTTGGTTGTTTCTTTGATTTATTTGGATTTATTGGATTTATTGATTGGAGTTTGTACCTCTATAATTGAACAACAATAGAACAGAATAGAATAGACAATTGTTTATTAATCACAAAACAAAAACAAAAACTAAAAGCAACACCACTAACCCTTAGATTGCAGTTAACAGCTTAATGTTACACAAAGGACAGATTAACATGAATAAGAAAATAAATAAGACTTCTCCGTCTTCCTTTGCGTTGATCCGCGTCTTTAGAGGCGTTTCACATGACCTTTTAGAGTAGTTCACCTAGTAACGTAAAAAAATGTAACATCAGCGTTGAGAGCAACTGTGTTGAATGATTTTTCCTCTTGTAATAGCGTCTAAGCTGGTGCAGTACAGACCTTCCTCTATCTCTGCCATAGTTGCTGTTGACTTCCTGCCCTCAAGCTGAATTTCGTGTTTTATTAGATCCACATGACTGCAAACAAGCTATTGGAAGAAATACAATAAAAATGAAATGTTCTCCTGTCCCAGATGTAACAGTTCTCTGTGGTCTGTTTAGGGAAGAAATTTCCTCATAATGGCCTCAGGGGATTCTCAGTAAGCAGTAGGCATCTTGGCAACCTCTTGGTCCAGAAATGGGAGTGGAGAAAAGATTTCCACATTGAACCTAGCCCTGATGAGTCAGTCATCAGTTAGTACAGATTGTTATTCTCAGTTTTTATAATTTGTATCAATTGTAATGATGATGACACAACAGACTAGAGAGTGCCAAAGGGACATCTACTTCATCCAGCAAGAGAGTGACATCGTCAGCATGAGGACAGGATCTGTGAACAGAAGGCACAGCCATGATGGGACCATCAGTTCAGGGTCAGGATCAGCATCAGGACCAGGGCCCGTCAACCCCAACCATTTCCATCCGTACCGTCGACAGTTCAGCGATATAGCAGGCGCTACTGCAGGTTGCTTCCAACAGTCTTCGTTCAGCTGTGTGCAGGAGGTGTGCAGCCCTGACACTCATTCACACAGCTCGACCAGCGAGACGCCAACAGCCTGGGAGCAGTACAACGGCAGCATTCAGGTTTCTAGATTTATGGTACACTCATTTTATCCTCACCTATTATTTCAGTTTGTCCAATCCAAAACAAGTTGTTATCAGAAAGGTGACTTGAAAAATCGATAAAAAGGGCTTGAATTGATAGAGCAGCTGACCAGAAATGTGTACACTTCACTTTATTCCTCAACCTTCAGAGGATTTTCACCTGAATCCTGCTCTTATTGGTCTTATGGAGCTTTAAAGTGAATTTCAGCTTATTTTTTAGTTGTCCTGCAGATAACTGTTCTCATTTAGTTAACTGTCACTGCTCACATAGTGTGTGTGTTTAAACTTACGCAGCCTCTAACACCTCGTCCACACGTACATAGTTGTTTTTGGCAGCAGTGTGTGATTGCAACCTCACCGTACTGCAGCGTGTTGCATGCTTGCGGTGTTCACGCGCAGAGTTGTTACTGTGACGCTTTTGCAGGCCTGCCTGCTGTTATGAGTTCTGTGGCCTATTTCCACATTTATAAGCGCAAATCCACTCATTTGTGAAGTTGTGCAGCTCCTGCATTATAGCCATGTGGTCCTGGAAATTTTTCATATAAAATGCCTTCTATCTACAACTGTTTCTTTAGATGTGGAGATCATTTTTAAGTGTGGACAGGGATTTTTTTTTTTGTATACGGAGAAGGAAAACATGCGTTCCCAAAAATACCCATGGACGTGTGGGCGAGGTGTAAGTGTCCAGTTGAATATTGAGTTATTGCAGGTTTAAAGGTGTCAAATAAGTCAATTTTTTCATATTTCAGGCAGAAATCCATATGACAAATTGCACACTTGCACATGCTTAATACAAGTTGGCTTCTCTAAGCAATTCTTTTTATTTTCTAATTTTTTGCAGAGTTCGTACCAAGATGTACCAACTGTACCAGCAGAGTCCTCCTGTTTCATGTCTCAAAGCTATCCACCCTACAGCTCATCAAGCCCTCTACAGCAGGTGAGTGAGTGTGTCAGTTAAACCATTGAGGAACGCTGTAGATATGGATGAAATACTCAACTCAAGTGTCAGGGGCCTCTGGTCTTCACCTACAAAATGTCACTCAGATTAACACAAACTGACTAGGAAGAGACTCAAAATGACTACAAAAAGACAAAAACAGACCAAAAAGACATAAAATTACAACAAAGAGATGCAAAACAGCTGCAAAGATACACAAAGAGACTTACAGTGACCATAAAAAAGGGCAGAATAATCAGAGACACAAAATGACTACAAGAAATGCAAAGTAACTACAAAGTAACTAAAAAGAGATTTAAAATGAGTACAAAGAACCAAAAATTTACCGCAAATATCACAAAGCAACTACAAAGAAACTCAGAATTACTACAAAGAGACAGAGAGCGACTACAAAGAGATTTGAAATGACTGGAAAAGAGGCAACAAACAGAGACACTAAGAAACAACAAAAAGAAGCTAAACAGCTGATGTAGAAGAGGTGGTAGGGCCTTTTGCTTGTCTCTGCCCAGGGGCCGATTGTCTTGTAGTCAGCCCATTGCTGTAGATGATAGGATGTATGTAGTGATTTATTAAATAGGGGAGTGAGAGATTCATAGGTTTACCTTTATGTTTTGAGGATATTACAATAATTTACACAAGCCAAGACAATACCACCTAATCTGGTTTAAAAGCAGTGGACAATACATATGACTCAACAGAAACAAATTTAAAGAAAATGGCAGAAATAGTACCTAAAAAAAAGACTTAGTGTGTATTTTAGTGGGTTTTTTAGGGCATGATTTGTATGTATGTGTCCTCTACAGGTCCCATCCAGACTGTATCCTAATAATGATCAGTCCAATGGTTCAAAATATTCTCTCCAAAGTCCCTCCACTCAGTCACACCAGGAGAGCACTACACAGTCCCTCTTCCCCAAGCCCATTTACTCATACAGGTAACACTGCATCAACATATTTTTGCCAACATTTACATTTCTGTTTACTTAATTGATGTAGTCTTATTTAAAGCAACAACATGCAGAATTGTTTTGTGACTTCCATTCACTGAATATGGGTGGAGGTATGTTAAAATGTAAGTGCTTTGTTTTTGTTACATGTAACTATAAATAAATGCTAATGTAATAAATGTTTCCTTTGCGCTTGCAGCATCTTAATCTTCTTGGCGCTGAAGAACAGCAAAACAGGAAGCCTGCCAGTCAGTGAGATTTACAGCTTCATGACTGAACACTTCCCCTATTTTAAGGTACCACAATTAATGTTTTCGCTATTATATGCTGAACTTAACCAACTGAAAAAATATCAGGCTCATCAGGGGCAAAAGTAGGGCTGTGCAATATTAGGAAAATATGCAATAACATTACTGAATATTGGGATACTGCAGAGGTGAGAGTAAGTCGCCCATGAGCAAGTCACAAGCAAGTCCCAAGTTACTGTGGTGAGAATCAAGCAAGTAACAGGTCATACAAAATAGAAAAATTACAAATATTTAACCCATTCCCATCGCAAGTTGTTACATTTTGCCGCTTTGCAGTGGACTTCTGCATATACATATTATATTATGCTCTTGGTATTGCTAATTTCTATTTCCAGGATGCCACGAACATGATGTCAACACATAGCAGCCAACACATGCTGGCATGGATGGTTAGGATTTAAAGAAAAAGACACATCGTAAGGTGTAGGAAAAAAAAGTTAAAAAAAAAAAAGTTTCAATCCTGCCTGGATCTTTGTCAGGTCATTTAATCTGAGGAAGATCCAAGCAGGATTGAAACGTTGTCTTCAATAAACTTGTGTGGCATGGAGTAAGTGTGCAGGCGTTACCTTATTCCCTCATGTAAGTTGTTTTTTGATAGCCTTGCACCTACGCGATATGCATATAACTATCCTTTCAAGGTGTAGAAAAAAACATCACATTCAGTGGGGAAGTAAACACCAGACTCCTGCATGAAAGCCCAGGGTTTGTTGGACCCATCCACTGCCCCTCGCGTCAGACTTACAATAAGCTGTTACTGGCCATGTTTCCTACTGACACAACAGGTGCCGTCTGGCCATGTAATGATGCAGCAGGTGCTGTCTGGATGTCCACTGGCATAAAACACTATGACTGGTTCTGCTGCGTTGTCACCTTACACCATCTAGCAACGTTTCATGGGGACATGAAAGGGGGCTTTTGGCATCGCACTCAACGTCAAAGTGGCAGTACTTTACGGGTCCAGAATGAGAACTGGCTGAAATATTTTTAAGAAAAGTCATCTGTCCTCCAGTAAAAGTGAAGTCAAGTCTTTTACTAGTGTCAGTCAAGCAAGTCTGACCCGAGTCAAATCATGTGACTCAAGTCCCCCACCTCTGCATTAATGATATTAACTGTGATAAATCAACAGATATCAATGTGCACTCAGTTCTTGACAGTACCTGTGCTTGTAAAAAGTGATCTCACCTGTAGTCAAAATAATGCCAGTTGGCTGACGTGCTATTTTTTTAAGCACCAGTTCCTCTCTGACTTTGGTGTGCACTCATGCAAGTGATGCTGCAGCTTTAGTCTGATAAACCACTCACTAGCCTGCAGATTTTGACCAATCAGACGATGCCTAATGGTGATGGCTCTATTTGATTGGACAGAGAGTAAACAGCATGGTTTGTATCAGATAAAAGAGCGCTGTGGTTATTGCTAACTTTGCACTGGTGATAACAAAAAAAAAATATTATGTGGCACAAGCAGAACTGAAAATGTGGTTGTGAAGTACAACATTTTAACAACCCATACAAATTTCTGCTCCAGTAGTCTCTCTGGATCAAATGATAGTCTTCCTTTAGTAGATCATTTGCTGAAGGGTTTACACTCAGGTTTTTCAAGTGTTATCCTTTAAATAAAAGGCCTCCCAAGCCACATTTGTGTTGTGGCTGACAGTAAATACTCTCTAATGATAAATGACACACTGAAAAAATCAGTGTGCTAAACCTGCAGCTTGGAGGCCCTGAACCAGCTGGGTGCTAACCTGTTGAGGCATGAGACTGGCACAGAGAGTTTAATGAAGAGATGGTCTGTATCTGTTTAAGAGGAATTTAAGAGGATGTGGCAAATACTGTCAGTAAATCAACACCAAGTAGATATCATAATTACTTGATACTGCTGAGAAAGTGCTTGGTAGATTAAAACACATGCCCCTGTGCTTTAATATTGATAAAGTGATGCAGCTGCAGGGTTAGACCTCCAATTGAACCCTGGGTCATCACAAATACTATACATTCTTCAAAGGATTTTAGATATCTACAAATCAAATTAGTTGAGACTCACCTCTGGAAAGAGCTCAAAGACTTGCTGCCATTCATATTCAAGAAGGCACCTTATATATGGCTGCCTTCCAAACAGCTGCCTGTAACATTAAGCACAGGCTGCAGGGCCAGAGAACTCATGTGGCAGAGGATACGTGGTATATACTGCGAAAGTTGTGTTTTTTGGGATACGTCTTTCTGAATGCTGTTTAGTATCTTTGAGTTCATTTCAGTTCAGTGGACTCTTGCTATGGAATGCAGATATTAAACACTGCAGACGGTGGAAAATGAATCCCTGTTTAATATCGCCTGCAGGGAAGGAGGGTGCTCTGGTTTCTGTGTATAGATTGCAGTCAATATAAAACAACATTTATAACATCTGACACATTGATACTAAAAAAAAAGCATTGGGTGAGAGCTGTAGGGCCACATGAAGAAATGTAAGGGCAAGGGAAAATGGCATTAACCCTTAGAAACCTGAGATACAAGGAAATCATCTGAAAATGAGCAAAACACATAAACAAACAAACATACAAATAAACAAGAAAATGACCTGTAAAAGTGCTCAAAAATACATATATTTAAATCTCATATAATACATATATTTATCCTCATAAGACATAAGTGTAGTCTGGACATTTTCTCTAGTTTTTTGATTATCCAATAATTCCCCACTCTAGCTCTTCTTCAGGTAATTTTATTTCGTCTGAACCTTTTACTAATCTTTGCAATTTGTGGGCTATTTCCTGCCAATTTTCTCATTAGGTTTTTTAACATAATTTAAAGAAATTAAACCAAATTTCTCTGATTTGAGAGCTTTAAGTGCTTACAAAAGGCACCTGAAAACAGCACAAGAAAATTGATGTCGACACAGATGTAAAAGGGTTAAGATATAATTAATAGTGTAAAAACATAAGTGTGAAACAAGTTAAGAAAAAAAAAAGATTCACCTTCTGTGAAACTGTAGCATAATGACGGTAGCAGTGTTTCAGTACTCAAAACCGGTTTGGTCTCTGGACCACTTATGAAGGTCTCAGTCTTGTCTTGGACTCCACCAGACTCGGGATTATATTTCAAGACCGCTCAAGGCCACAACTGTGGGGATATCGCTAAACTGTCTGTGCAAAAAAGGAGTGTTTAATTAGAATGTTCAACTGATTTTAGTTCGTCATTGTTTGTTTGGTTTTATAACATCAGCTGCTTTAACCTTTTCCTCCCCGCATCTTCTGCATCCTTCCAATCGTCTGTTTTCAGTCAGCTCCTGATGGATGGAAGAACTCCGTGCGTCACAACCTCTCCCTGAACAAGTGCTTTGAGAAGGTGGAGAACAAAAATGGAAACTCATCCCGTAAAGGCTGTCTATGGGCTCTAAATCCAGCCAAGGTAGAAAAAATGCAGGAGGAACTGCACAAGTGGCGTCGCAAGGACCCCGTTAGTGTTCGTAGGAGCATGGCGAGGCCAGGTCGGTCCTTTAAATGTATTGAAAGATGTTAGTACCAAAGAATTTATATGAATTGAACAATATATGATTGTTTTGTATTTTAGTACATCTCTTTTGATTCAAACTTTATTTGATACACACTTTTTCTGCAGAAGACCTCGATCGTCTACTTGGAGAAAGACCAGACAGGCTCAGGTCTTTGCCACCTTACAGTAACCCAGCTTTATTATCCAGAGTGGCCCCTATCTATGGCGTTGCCTCATCATCTTACACCACAGCCCACCTTCAACCGCCCCGCCTCCCCATACAACGACCACAGTATGCCCATTTTCAACCTCAGCAGCCCTGCTACGTCCCCCCTGCTGCTGCACACCCCAGCAACTCATTTGCCCTGTACCCACCCTGTGGACGGCAGCCTGCAGCTGGCATCCCATCAGCCACTGGAAGTTTGCACTCCCCTATGGCTGGTAAGATACCACCTGTCAATGACGCCCTGCAAGCTGAGTACAGCTCGAGGAGCATGCAGGACTTGCTGTTGGAGGGAGATGCCAGCTATGACATTGACACGCTCAACCCCAGTCTGACTGACCTGCAGCTACAAGGTACGAGAGTTGGGTTGAGACAATAGTATGCAAAGGAAAGAAACAAGTACATTTTTACTGTGCAAAGAAACTAGAAGTGCCGTATAGAGGGTTACGATATTGCAAATTCTATTATCACAGGTGGAGCCCTCTTCTACCCTGAGTTGGTAATATTCTCCTTCAATCATTAGCACACATTTGGCTAACTTTATGCAAATTTCAGTGTAGGAATGTGTGCTCCTGATTGGAGGTCAGTATTACCCATAGAGTCCAGTAGAGGGCGAAGCTTGTGTGAGATAGATAAAGGACACATTCTTTATTCTTTATACAGGATCCCCATTAGTCGTTACCAGAGTCACAACTGTTTTTCCTGGGGTCCACAAAAAATGCAATAACAAGACAAGACATTTAATTATCACATCATAAATGCTTTACAACAACAACAAAATTAGGTCAAACTAAAGCAAGAGCTATCTCACATTCACAGTGTCACAAGGAGATCATCAAAGCAAACCAATAGAGCCCATATACTGGTAACATAGAAATACATGTAACTGTACAACACCCTGTTGTACAGTGAGGCAATACAGTTTATTCCTATCTGCCAACACTGGGCTGTGAAAAAGAAGGAGATTTTCTGGGGTATTGGTTGGAATGGCCTACTTGCAGCGTCCCTATATAACCCTATACCACAAATTAATACAAAAAATACAAGAATGTAAACTAAATTACTTTTAATGCATCCATACATCCATAGCTCAAAGTAAAATGTTTTAAAATTTACATCACAAAAAATATCAAGTGCAAACACTGTGAGAGTGTCAGTGAGAGACTGAGGAGCCATCATTACCACGAACACCTTCAATAGAAAGATCGGTAGGGATAATAGATGGTAGAAGGTAGATTTGTTAGTCATTTTTGAAACAAAGTTTAAACAAAGTTTAAAAAAAATAAATTACATTTGTCCTTAATCCTGCTACATCTTAGGAGTTGAGGGATGAGTTGATTAAAATCATCAGCTACTATGAAGATTCCATCTGGTTGTTTTACATGTTGCTGCTGATGGTATCATTCAGTTCCTGCAGTGCATTGTTCTTACGGCTCCCAACAAGGCTCACCCATTCAGTGCAACACCTTGATCAAGGATGTTAGGGGTTAACCATGTCTCTGTGAAGGAGCAGTCTCTGATCTCCCATTGCTGCGTGAGCCTCATTCACAACTCATCCACTTCATTCTCCTGCAACCGGACATTAGCCAGAAGAAGGCTCGGTACAGAAACAGCTCTCGTTCCATGTCGGGTCAGCCTCGCCCTGATGCCGGCTCTCCCCCCTCTCTTTGTCTGGTGCTTTTGGATGCAGGGCGACAGTCTACAGTAACAGTAATAACAACAAAGCAGTAATAACAACAAAGCAGTGCTATTGGCACCATCCCGAACTCGAGCTTGAACGTGCGTAGTGACGCAAAAGAGTGATGCACGGCACATCAGGCGTGGTCATTTGGTTGAGTTGCTAGGTACCATGGCAGATATCCTACAGTCTGGACATATCACAGAAACTGTGAAACACCCATTTGAGTCATATCTATATGAAATCTGGAGATTAGACAGAGAAATTTCCAATCGGGAGCAGGGCAGGAAAAAAGGTTAAAAATAGGGAGACTGCCACGTACATCGAGAGTATTGGCAGATATGGTTTGCCACAACATACATACACATCATCACACTCAGCTGGGGCACAGGAAGAGATGACACAACTCATCACGGTCAAATCAAAGTTTTGTTTACTCTGTGCCAACTAGCTTTTTTAAGTTCATAGAATGCTACTAGTTGCTTACATCATTTTGTAAGTAGGATGGCAAAATGTGGCATCATTTTGTTTTTGTACAAAGTCTGCATATTATTTTTCAAATAACGAAAATCTGTTGCTATGAGTTTTTATGCTGCTATTAGACCTCAGCAGGCATATTCATGTCAAAGAATCACAGGTGCAACCCCTGACATCAATGATGACTGTGTGCCATTTTTTCTTTATTTTCTAATACACCTTCTTCACAGCAGACATTTTGACTTTCCACAGCAGGAAAAGGGTTCACTCTGTTTTATTTAAGTGTCCCAGTAAGTTGTAACAGTGTAAGAGTGAGGCAAAAAACAGGACCCTGAAACTGAAGCAACTATTTCCTATATATTTCCCAGGTAACTTGTGGGAGGAATTAAAGGAAGACAGTCTGGTGCCTGATCCCCATGTTACCACCACAATCCCATCCACTACCTCTGCCCAGCAGGACCACCACCACATGCAAACCAGCTGCCTGCAGGTCATGTCTCCTGTTGATCAGACATCAGAGGTGATCACTGTTGGTAGACAAAAGGCAGAATATGAGGACGAGAACACGGGCAGAACCTTTGAGCAGCGTGGCTGTTTGAATGGACTTCATCCTGTGGTTTATCCAGGGACAGAGAGTCTGACCGGATATCTGACCTGTTCTGCATCCCTTTCCTTAACGTAAAGACCTGACTGTTTGAGCTCTTTCACACTCCATTACCAAAAATATGCTATATTAACCTGAATAGGAAATATCATCACAAGCAGGTACATGCCAAAGTATTAGATTGATGGCGATTTAAACCATCAAATCAGACTCTGATCTATGACAAACTCTACGCAGCAACAAGTTACAAAACATTCACTGTTTGTCACCAACAAGATATACAAGATATATATATTATATGCTTTGTTTCTGTTTCAATATTTCTTTCCCACCATTTATTTATTTTTCAAGAGCTCCTTTTATATGTCATGATGAGTTAGCAAATACAAAATGTTTCATCAATGAAAACACTTTATACATTAAAATTGTAATTAAGTTCCTTCTTAAAAAAACTTTATTTGTGAATTTAGTTATTTATTTACTTGTACCGTCACACAGATTTAAAAATTTCATATGAGATCCATGTGTTTTTAAACAATTAAAAATATTTTGTCATTTGTCATTTTTTAAGTTTTCATATCTATTGAAATACGATTAAAATTGTTGATGAGTTGATGACTTTGTTGATACATTAATATATCTGTACTTTACAGCTTTATATTTTACAGTGACTGGCTTTGCTGTGATATGGGCTCAGCATAAGAAAAGGTATTTACACTGATGTCCAATAACAATGTTGGAGGACGATGGGCGGTGTCATGGTTACAGTGTAGTAAGACTAAAGGAAGATGGCAGCAGAGGCAATATGTGACATGCAGGTTGTTCAACATGAGGAATTATCCTCTGATGCAACAGTCACATAATCTACTTTCTGTTTGTATTTACAACACAGTATAGACCACCTGCAACAGGAATAAACTTTGTGTTGTTGAGTTTTGACACCTTATATAAAAGTATTGTCATGTCAACTGATGTTATTTTTGAGGAAATCTAGACTGGGTCCACTGGGAAAACCTTTTAAACACAAATTATTAACCCAAAAAAAGTATTTTAATGTCTTATAACATGTCTGAAAGTAATCTCTAATCAGTGATCTTAACATGTTAATATATTTGAGAAGATACCATTTAGATTTAAACCAAGGAGTGCTGCAGGAGCGATGTTTATTTGTAGGCCAGTATGGACGTTTTCATGCTATTGTTCCCTCTCCAAAATTTACATTTTTTGTTCAGTAAGATAATCCTCAGAATTGAACACCACTTCTATGATTTTTGAAACTTAAAGGCAATCGCCTGAAGGAAAAAGCCAACATTAGGCAATAAATAAACTACTCTGGGGTTGCATGACTTAATGTTGCTACTTCCATAAGACTGTAAAGCTGTGTTTAGTGTGATAGCAACCTGTAATCTCATTTAGCAACTTATTTTTAAAGATGTAAAGGCTTTAAAATGTATGAGTAGGGACATATTTTATGCGGTAGAACAAAATGTGAAGATCTCTAATGCTTGTGTTAACCACACACCTTATTTCAGACATCTAACCAAAAACCTACTCCAAAAACCTTTTGACTTAGAGACGAGAATGGCAGTGATAAAATGCTAACTAATTGCAGAGTTTTGGGACTCAATCCTGCACCACTCTATTGCATCAGGTAACACCACCAATAAAAAGAAATAAAGATGGTAGATTTAGTAGAGCACAATAATATTTTTCCTCATCTCTGGATTTATATTTACTTGGTTCTCATTCTATTTATTTTATCTATTCTGTTTGATAATTTATTATCTGCCTAACATGATTTTTACACTTCTATTTAATTTCTTTGTTTAGTATCATCCTCAGGTGGAAAAAAACAATGGATCTCAAGATTTCGAAAAAATCCCATATTTATTGCATTGATGGAATTTCCGCTGTCAAAACTTTACACACTTTTTCATTTTATACTTAAAACATTTATCATAATTAAAGTATACACAGTGTTCAGTACTACAGAGAACGTACTGGATATCAAAATTGTTATCTGACTTTTGGCTAATGTTCTGACACTTCAAAGTGGCTAGCTATTTCTTTAAAAAATACTCCTGAAGTAGTAGTACTACATGGAAACATACAACAAATGACACATTCACATAGACAAAGTACACATTTCTGTTTGTCGCTGAGATGACAAAATGAATCATTCTGATGTGTGCTACTAGAAATTTAAGAAAAATCAGGAGTAACAATATAATGAGCTTCCTATACAAACTATATAAATGTACATCTGAATGGATTATTAAACTTTGTTTAGGGTAACTTTATTTATCTCATTATGTCATGGTGTTTCTGGCTCCTTTGTCTCTTTGTATTATTAACTATCAAAACACACAAAATGTAAATGAATCTTCCTGATGATCAAGTGGAACCCACATACACAGACTGAAAACAACAGTATGTACAGACACTGCATGTGTTTGCTGCCCACACACTCTCTCACACACACTGATGCACACTGATGATAAAACTGGCAGAATTCGATGTTCCTGCAAAGAGGCAAAAGGGAGAAATCTATTGGTCTGGCAGCTGAATACCTGAATGGCAATGTATGGAGTTTTAACAGGAGTGAGTCAAGAGCATTTAATGCCAGTTAACTGTTTGTTAGTTCATCTGTTTCTGGTCCTGAAGTGGTGCATGGAAAATGTCTAGAACAGGGAGGAGTAAAGGGTGGACAGTGGTCTTCCTATGGTCCCCCACTGTAGGAATAGTCTGCCTTGTTGTGCATCACCAGCTTGTTGTCCACAAAGTAGAAGCTGTCAGACTGCGTTTCGTAAGGGTGCAGGATCATCTCACGCACTGAGAGCGAAAAGAGAACACACAACACTCATTATATCCTGTTAGATTTAATAAAACGTCTCTGTGTGGGAGTGTTTGTCTCTTGTGGTCAAGTATGATTATTGTGTGCAACACTCACTTATTTCCTCGGACAGTGCGGGGAACTCGTAGATGTGCTCGCATGTGTTCTTGCTGCTGGGCATGCAGAAGCCGAACTCGAAATCGAAACTCTTGAGCAGCTGATCACGGAAGTAGTGTCTCTCAATCATGCGGAAGTTGTTGATGGGTGTGTCCCCCACTGTGAACTCCACTCTGCAGAGACACAGGGAGCAAACTAAGTCACCTATTTTGAGAGATTTTTTAATTTTTTAAAATTTTGTTTTGATGCATCAATCAGACAAATCAGTTAAGCCTCATGCAGCAACTTTTAACACATCCTGCAAACCAGTCAACACCCTGAATCATCAAACATACAGTAAGTACAACCACATACAGCGAGTTGGGCATATCTACCATGGCGTCTGTAGGCTGCTATTTCAGGCTTTTTCAAAATAGACAGACAACAGGGCGAAACATTGTTTTTTCTATTTATTTCCTTAAGTTTAGGCAACAAAAGCAAGTGGTTAGGTTTAGAAAAAAAAAATCATGGTTTGGCTGAAAAAAAGTACGGTACACTACTTTTTTATTAAAATAACTGGACTAACTTTTCGTTTCACACAAGAAATAATGATAATAATAATAAGATATAAAACAAGGAGGTTCCCAGGTGAAACAGCAGGCTCCCAGGTTAAAGTCCTGTGTTTGTTTGATCCATCCTCTTCCTCTCCCATCCACCTACACAGGCTTTCTTGCTCTTTATACTATGGAAGTGGCAAGCAGCATCACAAACTACCACCACCCATTGCGTCCCACCTCAAAGGGTGTCATTGTACTAGTGTCTGATGCTGAGATCCATTCGCAAAGTGATGGTATTTGACGAGTTAGGGTGCTGTCTGCTGTGCCAGAAGTAGACACTACCAGGTGCGTTTTATACCGTATCAAAAGTTGCCGCTGTGTGTTAGTTTCTGATGCTGATATCACCGACAAAGCGGTGGCATTGGATGGGTTGGGAGTAAGATCAGGCTGAACTTTGAAGATTGATCAAATTCAGGTAACCTTTAAAAGATAATTCCAGCTTGTTTACACAGTAGTAGCTTATTTGCTATACTTGTATGCACTTGTATCACTTTTCTTGTTGTATTTTGTTGATTTTTATGAATGGTGCAAAATAATTACACTTTTAACTACATGGCTTGGGTAGTCACCTAATATTCCATGCTTTCTTTCTTGTATGTTGTATATTGCCATGGTAAAGCACTTTGTGACATATATCTGTGAAAAGCACTATATAAATAAATGTAACTTAATTACTTTCTGACAAATTGTCATTACAACAGAGTCCATCATGGCAAGAAAATCGAACAATCAGGCGATCAAACAGGTAGTAAATAAGCCAACAGTTGATCCAGATAATCTTAAGACTTAATTTGGAAGTAAAATCGAAAACCCACATTCAAAGATGCAATGTTGACCAAAAATCATCATTGCACAGGAGAACTTTAAGAGCACAGAAGAGCAGGTTGCCTATTTTAAGTTATTTTTGTCATCTCACAGATGACTACTTCCTGTCCAGAACAACATTTGGTCAGTGCAAACCCAACCTTTAAGTGCAACAGTTGTGTAGGAGCCATTTTTGTTTATATTAATATTCAATAACTGAGCACAAACCGTTTTTGATCCATGCCATAGTTCATGTAAATGTTAAGGTGAGAAGTAGATTTTTCCTTTCTTTTTTTTGTAAATGCTTTTATTTTGAAGCCTTGCCCGAGCTACGGCCGTGAGATAATTAGGATGGTGCCCCGGCTGTAGTTAGTCAGCCCAGATAGACGCCAGCATACACTTTTCCAACCGCTTATGTTTGTTTTAAGTGCATCAGGTATCTCCAGAATGGACCGTGAAAATCAACCTGCAACAAGCAACATTTCGACACGGTAAATAACGCAACTCAACACTCATCTGTCTATTGTTTCATGTGGAAAGCGGGTTTAAACCTCTGCTGGGCGGCTACATGTGGAAACCAGAAACCATTAAAACGCGCTCTGCAACACGTCCCGATACCTAAAAGACAGAATTAGTTCCAAAACACTCCCTAGTCATCTCTCCCTTCATGCAGGGTAATCAGCTATATCTGTACTTATATTTATTTCATTTGGGTGTTTTTCTGTGAATATCTAAACTTATTGAGGATTAATAATGCATTTGTTGGCGTTGAACACGTTGTTGTTTCTGATTGTGTGCACACACTTCATTGATTGCACCTGCCCCACAATTTTCCAGTGCTGCTGTGATTGCCAGTACCTGACTCCAGCCTAAGTGTAGGCTATCTGTGAGCTTTATTTACATGCCTGATGACACTGTTAAAAGGTGTAGGTGCTAAGCCCATTTAATCTTGTTTTTTTTTTTTTAATTTTTGCAAAACAGTGTGCACTGGTATTGTTTGGTTATGACTTATTGATCACAAAGCGAAGTGACAACATAAACGGCTGTTTTGGGGGCAAATGTTTCCGCAGACTGCGGTGCTCTGCTCTGCTTTTGTTCATCTTTGGAATGTAAAAGGTCTGCTGTTTGGTCTGACAGTGGCAGTGGCAAATTAGCAATGGAAATATAAAAAAATCAAATTTAAACTAACCTAGGAGATTGTTTACCACCCCCTTTATGACTGGCTATCTACCCAGTCAGTTTGAGCTGTTTGACCAGTAAAATGAATTTTTGTTTATAAGCTGCGATTCAGTCTTAAACCTGAGAGGCCGTAATGTGCCAGAGTAATGTCTAGTCTGTCTTTTGTAGGAAAAATGTCTTTATTAAAGTATGGAGGTGTTATTTTACATTTATGTGGCATCATTTAGTTTTGCTGTGATTAGTATGTCTATTTATCTTTTAAACTTAACTACAAACAGGAATGTAAGACACTGCAATATTTGTAATCAAAGTAGATATGGGTAGTGGAGAAAGAAAAAGTTTAATTATGCCGACTGATGTGCAGCAGCACTCGTACTTAATGCCAGCCCTGCATATGTCAGTGCTCTACTCGGGCCACCCCAGTAAAAAAAAAATAAGTAAAAAATCTGCCACTGTTATTACAGATACCTCTGATGTCATTTTTGTGACGTTATTGGATTAGATAGGTAAGAATGAAGGTCAAAACTATCAAAATAAAAGTTGTTAATATAAACAGAATCCTCCTTTAAATTGGCCTTTCATAACAACAACAAACATATATCTATTCTGAGGTGCTATGCTAAATAAAAGCATAAAACCCTGACCACATTGTGCACCAAACACTTTAATATACATTGAGCCGTTTCATTCAGCCTGTAGTATATGGATGTCAGCTGTTGGTTGGATTGAAATCGGCAGTCAGTCACAGAGTAGGAGTCTGATGATGATGATGATGATGATGATGAAAACAACTCAGGACCACTGACAGCTACTCGGTGCCTGACTCAGCAGGTGGGCTCAGCCGCTCTGTGTGTTTACACTCATCAGCGTCAGCCTGCCGACCCACACTGACGCCCACTCACCTCCCACATCCGGTATGTGTCTTCTGTCAGTGCATCAGTGCTGACATTATTGCATCATGCAGCTTTTTTGGACGCATCTCTCTCTCTGAGTCTTCAAATACACACTGAATGTTAACTTACGTGGCTCCAACCTGCCGCAACTGCAGGAAGGCTGGGGTAAACTGGTATCGGACAAAACGGCCGGCGTTAGGGTCACAGTGCTTCCTGCCTCCAGCTAAAGAAGAGACATTTAAAAGAGTTAGAACTACAGCTCACATATTAAAATATCAATGAAAACATTGTCTATACTTGCTTATCCTCTGCAGGGTCAGAGAAACGAAAAAAAAAATCATACAATAAAATCTGTCAAGTAACATACAGGAGGTGGGACCAAACCATTGATTAGCAAGTCACAAGTACGTCCAAAGTATTTGTATTCAAGTCCCAAGTTGTAGACTTTTAAGAACAGAGGGATAATATATGAAATATACAAACGCTTTTAAAAATTGTACTTACTGTTAAAACAAGTTTGTTGGAAGTTGTTGTGTTTAAGTACAAACGGAGTCTTTTTTTGATATTGTCAAATGGAGTCGAAGGGCCCAGACTATGAAGGCCAACTGTTTGTCGCTTCATGTCATTTGTGTCTTTGTTAATTTGTTGTCCTTGCAGACACCACAAAGACTACAAGCAATGGCCAATTTGCATGCACGTTCTTGGCCTGCATGAGAGGAAATAACTTTTCGTACCAGCAGGCAGGAGTAGTGTGTGATTGCCATTCAAAAAGGGAAACTGGAAGACTGACAGGATGGATTTGAGATGTTAGTCAGCCAGTTAGCACATCAACACAACCCAGTCTTAAAAGAAGAAATGTTATTTATTGTGCGCTGGAGAAAAATTACTCAAACCGTTTCTGTTAAAGAGCTCAATGGCTTGAAAACTAACCTAATATAACAACTTTTGAAGTTTTCTTTTCTCCTGCACTGAACTGAACTGCCAATCAGAATGATTTCATTCACTGACAGACTCTGCCAGCTGTGACGCTTGTTCAACATGCTGAATCCACCGAAAAAAAAAAAGCCGACAAGAACCGATTAGTTTTGACGGAGCGGGACACACTGCAAAAACTAGGGCGACAGGTTAATTGACAGTTTGGTGTGTCAGTGCCCTTAAGTCATCAAATTTGTAACTCAAGCCCAAGTCACGTGACTGAAGTCCCCACCTCCGTAAACACCCTTGTACATTGTGTACAATAAAGTAAAAAGCAAGTAGCTCACATCACAAAACCAACACCAAGTCAAACACGGACTTAAACTCAGCCTCCAAAACATATTCAGAAGTTTGAGGCTCTGTTGTCTGATCAGTTATGTCGTCTCTGAGGTTTGGAGCTGACCTGGTGTTGGAGGTTTAGTAATCTCAAACAGGACCGTCCCCGTTTCCATGTCCCGGATCTTAAACCTGGTGAAGTCAATCATGTGGACATTTTCCTCTGGAGAACAAAGATAATCTGAAAGACAGAGAGAAAACACACTTTAGGCTATATTCTCATCTAGATACTACCAGCAGTCTTTTTCTGATCCATCCGTGTTTTCACAGTGAATGACGCAAACCTTTCATGTCAGGGCAGCAAGCTGTTAGTTAATGAGAAACTGTCATTTCTGTAGTTCTCTGCCAAGATACTGTGAAATCTGTTGTTGTGGTCAAGTCTGAACTGATCTCATTCTCAAGCCTGTTCTGTGCTGAACACTTTGTCCTAACCCTTTTTTTTGGATGCTCAGTACTGTATCCTCACAATTATGCCAAGGATGCTATGACACCAACAATTAGTCCACACCCTGCCCGACAGGTTCTGTGCTGCAGAGACAAATTACGCAGTCCATGAAGCCGTACAGTATAATGTACAAAGAAACACTCTAAATCCCTCTGGTGTGTCTGTATAACATTTTCATAATTTGCGCCACATAAATCAGTACATACATTTAAAAAAATAGACAAGCTAAGTCAAGTAAGTTTTATATATGTAGCTCAAAATTATTAGTTGCGAATTTGCTTTACTATCTTTACAACACACAACACCTTCTAGCCATAAATCATAAAATTGGAA
Source organism: Plectropomus leopardus (assembly GCF_026936395.1). Classification (NCBI taxonomy): domain Eukaryota; kingdom Metazoa; phylum Chordata; class Actinopteri; order Perciformes; family Serranidae; genus Plectropomus; species Plectropomus leopardus. The sequence goes on along the minus strand of NC_142181.1, from coordinate 17,500,700 downwards.
TAAGAAAAAAGGAGGGATTCCTCTTGCAGGATGCACAGAAATAATGCTGTTTATATCATCCCACACAGTGCATGCACTGTATCTCAATGTGATTCAGTATCTCTGTTGTGCTTTCTTCTTATAATGCTGTTAACCAATTGGAGTGAATCAGCTTGTTTCAAAAGAACAAGTCTGCAAGTTTTAAACTGCAAAGCATCTCATAAAACAACATCTATTCATGCAGTGTTAGCCTGTCTAATTTCACTGAGCCGGAATACATTTTAACATTTCGTTAAAGTACTTTACACATAACAGAACAAGAACAGGGGACATGACATTTTCATAATTAAGTTTTATATAACTATAACTCATAGTATTACCTCCTACATGTACCAGTATGATATTTTGTTTTATGGATGGGAGCCCTGCTTGCAAGCTTGCTTGAATAATGTTTCTTTTCTCTTTTTTTCTCTATTGACTTTTTAGTGTTTGCATATGGTCATTTTTATGCTTTTAAGTACCACTTGCTTTATGACTCTAATGTATGTTATGTCTAGGGATTTTGTTTTATTCTTTATTTATTTGGAATACTTGTTTGAGAATGAGATGAAGTACTGAAGGGTAAATTCAGTTTTTTTCAACCTAAGTTCATGATTTGTATCTAATGGGAACAACAATTTTTTAAAACTGGTTCACTATTGAGCTGCGAATCAGGCTGCAATGTAATCACTTGGGGCCATTTTGTACCATCAATTTATTTCCACTAAATGTGCTTCTTCAATGCTGCTGACAGGGTCAGATTACGTTTTTGGAGTCTCACAAATTATTGTCATGCTCCGCAAAGAGACTTTTGTCTATAACCATTTGAGGTTATCTTATAAGTTTCTGATATTAGTGATCTACCTTGTGTTTTCTCCTGATTCGTTTGTGCATCAAGAAGATTTTGTGGCTTTTGGATTTTGCGTGAGTTTCTATTTCACTCATTCATTTATTCATGTTTGTTTCCTGTTTTATTTTGTAGTCACTCTTCTCATGTCTTGTTTTACTTTCTGTCTTTGTGTTTTTCCCACCTGTGTATTTCTCTACTCCTCCTCAATTACCCTCACCTGTCCCTCATTATCCTTCCTGTATTTAGTCTGTGAGTTCCCTCCTCTCAGGGCCAATTCGTTTTCGTACCCCGTGTGAGCGTTCCAACCTGTTTACTTTTGTGTGTGTGTTTCTGGTTTTTGGATTTTTTGGTCTTCTGATCGTGTTTTTGTCATCTCCCTGTTAGATTAGTTTGCTTTGCCTTTACTTGGCAGAGGGGGTTCGATACACGGGAGTATCGAACCCCCTCTGCCAAGTAAAGGCTGCGACTTTTATCCAGCGTTTGTGTACGTGTTGAGCATTTGGGTCAAGTTCCTATATTTACAACCTTGACACTTCTGAAAAGTGTCCCTACAGAGACAATTTTATTAAGGAGTAAAATCCTTTTTGTTTAGCCAGGAACAGACTGAAATCACCATCTCCAAATTCAACAGACTCAATTTAAGTAAACAGTCATTTTATCATCATAAAACACACTTCATTCAAAGTCGAAAGAAACAAAATACAGCTCAGAATAACCATCTTAATTGATCTTTCTGCTGTTCCAACAATCACTAACTCTGGTTTGGTTGAAAAAAAATACTGAATTCTCCAAGATACATATGAAAAATATACTTTTTCAAGAGCTGATCCCCCCTATACCCATTGGACACTTTTGACACCAAAAACATGGTAAACTGGGTTCCAGGTTGAAAAAATATTGAATTTATCCTTTAAATCTTTAATCTTGAAAGGCATACAAGTCAAATGTATAGTTTTATGGACACCATAGAAATTATTTAACAACAACAAATACAACACACACCTCACAATTATACTATTTCTGACTCAACATTGTAGTTTCTTTTCACATTCACAGTCATTACTTCCAAGAGGTTTTTGTTTGCACTGAACAGCAGGATATTTAAGTTAACCATAAACAAGCCCCCTGGAAGACAAAAACTCTGAAGTACCCATAGCAGGGTGAAAGATTTGGTCATACTGGCACTGTGCGTGTGTGTGCACGCGTGTGTGAGCATGTGTGAGCGTGTGAGACACTCCCCTCCCAACGGAGCTGGATTAGACCTAAGAGGCTTATTGTGTTTTACCATCACATGGACCGGCTGGTTTGGACACACACACACACACACACACACACACACACACACACACACACACACACACACACACACACACACACACACACACACACACACCTACCATCTCATTAGGGTTATGGCAGGGACAGTTATTATTAGTAGTCTATGTTGCATAAGAGTTGAAGGGTCTTCCTTACTGAAGACTTCAGCGTTTTCAAAACAACAGTAAGGTGCAAGGACAAAGGTCAAAATAATCAAAATAATATAGACACACACATGATATGGTTCAGGTATTTGTGCACATGTGTCTGCACATACACAAACTCACACTGCTACATCCCTTCTGTTTGTGAGGGTTAGAGAGCAGATGGGCCACACAGGCCTTAGCCACCTGCTTGGAGATATTTATAGACCTCTTCATAAAGTACAGTACACTGTACCTGACACCTTGTTTAAAAATGTCCTTCTTGTGAAATAGGACTATTTAGAGCTTATTGTGGATTGCGTATTTTGGACGCTGATGTAAATTACAGATTCCATGTGACATAACCAAAGAGCTTTCCCTAATTAATTAAAATCTGCAAGTTGCATTGCAAAGATTTGGTAATATTTGGTGTCTCTCTTCTTAAATTACGACATCTTACCAAGAATCTATGGATCAGGGGCACATATTTTCTATCTATTCATTATTCTGTGGGACATGAAACACAGTAAACTTGTTTACGTAGGCTAATTACATATTAGAAATATATGCACTGCATTGTGAGCTAGACAATGTCATAGATGCACACACAAACATTTTTACACAAGTACTGACACATACTGTATATCCTGGTGAAATGTTGATTACAGCGTTTAAGTAATGGCTTTAACAGCTACATTAAGCACAGAAAACTCTTTTTAAAACTCTTTAATTTGTATGTTATATTTTATATCTGGAGTGAGTGAAGAACATTGTCAGCTTCCTGACTTGTTTAATCATAATTTTCACTGATGCAAAATACTGCTTTAACTTTGACATGCAACCCCCCTGACCCCCCTAACTTATATCTAAATATATTCAATATCCCCAGTAATTAACAATTAATAAACTTGTGTCACATCATCGTCAAAAACTAATGGACAAATTAGAAAGGACAAATATATAATCAATAAGAATTGCACTGTATTAACGCATGCATTTGTGTGAAAATTCATGTATACCTTGCATGAATATGTATATTTATGCATATGCATGTAGTTTGTTTACATTTGCAGCTGCTGCATCTGCATTGCAGAGTGCACTGGGTTTGTCTCTGGTGATAATTTCCTGTTAACATATACAGATGCGAGTGGAGTGTTTCCATGGTAAACATCACAAGACTGGTCGAGACGTTGCCATGTAAAGCTGCTCTGGCTAGAAAACGCAAAGTCTCTTTATATTGCCTTCCAGACTTCAGTAAGAGGGTTAGAGAGCTGGTGTTTGATGCAGTGCCCTTTAGTGCCAGTTCATTTGATGTACGGTGCTTATCTGCGCCGAGAATATTACTATAAGCCTACTGTTAGTCTGGGATTGTGTTGCTTCTAAAGCAACAGCAAGAAAACATTTTCACACACTATTTATAGTTCTTGCATGCAACATTGCCTGAAAGTAATCATTGTTGAGAGTAAGTCTGAGATGAATTCAGATCATCTTGACTAGAAGACAAACTCTGAACAATCATAAACTGGACCAAATACTGTTATGTAATACTGTGAAGTTAAAAATCAATTACATTGAAAATATTTACATTTGTAACATGATTTTTACCCAGCAATGCTATAATATGACGGTAGATGAGTGCTGTCAGAGAGGAAAGTGTACGTTTTTTTGTTTTTTTTTTCTCAGTATGCTAAGTTTAATCCAAACTACATCACATAATTTGATGATTTCGGCAATTGATGTCATACTTCTATATTGATGTTCGTCCCTGTGTTATACTAACGACAAAATGAAGTGAGCCCTTTTAAGGCCTTAATTGCTGGTTTTCAGCCTCATGGTCTAGAAAGTCAAGTCAATTTTATTTAAAGCCCATTATCACAAATCAGTGAGCTTTACAGCATATGACATCCCTCTGACCTTAGACCCTCACATGTACTAAGGAAAAAGCCCCCCAAAAAAACCCTGTAATGGGGGGAAAAATTGTAGAAACCTCAGGAAGAGTGACTGAGCAGGGATCCCTCTTTCAGGACCGACAGACATGCAATGGATTTCATAAATAACAATTCAGTTACAATAATGATATAAAGGAAAGAGAAAGAGAGAAAAAGAAAAAGAGAGAGAGGAAGCTATTATCAGCCCATTAAATGGCCATCATCAGTGGTTATCAGGAGCATACATTTTAGCTACTATGGCCCTACTCTACCTTCTACATTTTTTATATTGTTGAGCCCATTTCAGGCCAAAGATATGTGGTGAGATAAAACTGTGTTATGATGGTGTAATCTGCGACCTAACTTGCCAAGTCGCCAGTGATTGGTTTGAGAGCATAAGACACATCAGCTGTAAGGTGTTCGACTGCCCGTCGCCTCCTCAGCTCTGGTTGTTTTGTTTTACCATTTCACATACTTAACTTATGTCATAATACACTCTGTAACAAACATACTTATTTTAACCCAAACATTCCCTGAAATTAACCTTGTAGTTATGGCAACTAAACCTAACGAATGTAAAACGGAAATCTAACAAAACTGCAACTATTTTACAGCATTGATGTGTATCCTCTGGACTACTAAACTGCCCAGTCTGAGGCATTTTGATGATTGTGATAACAGCTGGCAACGACAATTTAATCTACTGTGCGAATGTCAATTTAAAGATTGCATCAGAATCACTGTATGCGATATACTGTAGTTTTCCTTAAGATATTTGTCTGTTTATGGAATAAACAATAACAACAACAAAACATCTTCACCATATTATCAAGTATTTTATTGTTTTATCTTGATTGAACACTTAATCTTTTCCCTCATGCATAGTCCAGTAAGGACTGAAGTAAGGAAGAGTTAGAAAAGAGCTATTCTAAAGGATAAAAAAGTGTCTTCCACTAAATTAATAATTTCTGACAAAAATGTCACTTAATTGAGAATCTATTGGCAGAGCACTCCGCATGCATCTTGTAGCTGTCACTGAGCAGCTCTCTTTGCGGGCAGATGACCGATAGATGCGTTTTGTGAATCAGAGATGGCTACTTGCCAGAATTTGCTGAAAAAGACAGATGGAGCATTTCATCTGATAGCTCAGACGATGAGGTCACTTTTACCCAGTCCTGTGCAAGTGTTCACACATAACCATGTCACTCCCACAGTCGTATTAAACCCAGAGCACGTTACCAAATAGAGATTGTATAGCCTCTGCACATGGAGCAGATTGACTGTTGACGACTCACTGTGCCGTCTTTTAGAAGTTTAATAAAAATCTTTGCAGATGCTCACTGTTTTGTAACAACAAAATGAAGTGTGAGCTGTGGGAAGAGAAAAGGAACACATTGCACACATTGAATGATGAGAGTCATTTTTGGTATGTGAGAGACAGAGAGGGGATAGAGGATGTTTAATCTTGTTTATGATGAATGTGGCCTCTTCTGTAGACAGACGTTTGTCACAGTCTGTTTTATGATGAGCCAGGGTCTTGTTTCACAGTTATAGCAGATGTCTAGGTTTGCATTTGAGAATATTTAGGATCATTACATGATACATTTTGTATTTTGCACAAAACATTTTGATTTGTCAAGGTGTAGATGGATTTCAAAGATGTTTCTGAAAACATGTTGCTGTGACAAATCCACTCACCAGCAATGTGGTGCCTGAGAGTAAGGAAATTAAATTTAATCCTGATGTGGGCTTAAAGTATAAATGATGTTCACAGCACCCTTAAACAACACAATAATGTGCAGGTCTGTCTAGAACAAATGACAGAACTTACTATGGATTTTTTTTTTGTTGTTGTAAAAAATCACCATAGCGATACCCAGTGGGCATGAATACTTCCCTTTTAAACTAAAACAAACAATCAAACACAAGTTTCTGAGTTTATTCTACAGTATGCAACTCGCAGAATATTTAAAGTAATGTTTTACTTAGCTCAAGGAAACAATGTTGGTCAGCTTTGTGAACTGTATGGGGTTTTTTTTTTTTTTTGCTGCGATTCTGGGAAACTGAATGCCACTGGGAAATTGAAGCAAGGTTGAACTGCTTTTTTGGGGGCCTGAGTTAACTCCACCCTCTTGTCCAAAAATTGTCACCCCCAGCTCCAAAACAACAAGAAGCCAACTGCCAAAATGCCATACTTGTGGCTTAAAAATGGGAGTCCACAGACCAATGGCTGACGTTATGTTGGCTAAGTCCATTATCTTTTTTACAGTGTATGGTTTCAGTACAACTGGTCCCAGTGATGTAGTAAAAAAGGAAAACCATACTCTCGTCATTCTGCTAACAGAAAAATATCCTCTTGGAAGTAAATAATCCCAGCTTTAACTGTGCATCTATACAAAGACAAACTATTAAAATTACTATAAAACTGAATGCAAAAAATCAGTTAGTTACTATCTCACATGAATTACCTTGTCTTGTAAAGCATGATATTGGTAAACATGTTCACACCTCATTTTATTTTTCCTTATGTCTTTCTCTGACACACACGCACACACACACAAAGTGCTCCACTTCACTTCCTTCAACACCATCACCTAGCAACGCTCCTTCTGATAGTGTGCCAGCTCGATTAGCCTGTCTTTTTCCTTCCCCTCATCCACCTGGCTGCTCCGCAACAACAAGGTGCAGCAGCAAATCAAAGAAGAGTATCGCAGGTTAGGCATCAGTGGTATGCAAATGCAATGCTTCATGTCTGGTAAAGGTATATGTCTGAGGCCTCCTCCTATAGACAGAGGGCCTCCTTTTGCCTGATTTCATAGGCTTGAGGCACAAAGAGGAATCAGGACGCGCAGATCTGATGGAGAATATTAAGAGGCTGCATGTCAACAGTGGCTTCAATAACAATATGGCATGATAGATTATAATATGCTTTTATCATGTCATGAACTCTCAGAATAGCTGATTTCTTATTGTGATTTCCATGTATCTAATGTCATGTTTTTAGCCTTACAAAGGATTTTACTGTGTGGTTTTTAAAGCACATTAGTCATAGAACCAAAGACCGACAGCAGATTCTTGTTAAACATAATAATTTTCACTCTACTGGAGTACAAAGTCAGTTCAGTCTTGAAAAGATCCCTCTGGCAGCAGCCCCTCTAAAGTGTGTAAATTTAGCACCAAGTCTTGAGTCATGCTGTGTTCCTGTGTTCAGATACACAGTGCCTGTCTGACACCAAAGTGGCATTCATAAAGAGCAAGCGAGCTGCCACTTATAGCTCCTTAATCCCCAAGATTAGCCTGGAGTTACAGACTTTCAGCCACAGGGATTGACTTCACATGCCTTATTCTTTCCATTTGACCCTGTGCTCTCCGATCAATGCCGAAACTGCGTGTTGAATTAATCCCGCAACATGAGGAAGAACAATGCAGACATGATTACTTGTCTTCACATTTAAAAAAAAAAAAATCTATAGCCAAATACAGCTAGTCACATTAGCATTACACCTCAGTGTTCACATCGTGATGTACAGTGCACCTGTGCATGGCAAGCTGTTTCATGTCTCAGTTAACAGCACCTGTAGGCAAAATGGCAAACGTTGAGGTTCGTGGAGAGGTTGCATTCTGAGCAGCTGAATGCAGATGAGATTCTTTTCCTCTTATCTTTCACCGACCTGCTTCACTGAGCGGAAAGAAATAATTCTTCTGTGAGAGGATTTTATGAGGACATATATAATATAATGCTCTAAACTCACTGAATCACGAAAATGAAAATAAGACATAGTTTAACATTTTGGGAAAAGCTTATTTCTGTACGATAGATATGAAGCTGCAGCCAGAAAACTGTTATCTTTGCAGAGCATAAAGACTGGAAACAGTGAAACAGGCCTCTCCTAAATAATGTTATGTTGGGCTGCATTTCTTGTATAAAAGGTGCCATACAAATAAAGTTTGTTATTATTATTATTAAACAAATGAGACAACAGCTTTTGAGATTCTGTAAGGCCAATTTTGTACACTTTGCAAGCTGTTTCCAGTTTTTGTGGTAAGCCAAAATAACTATCTAGCTTCATAGTTTACACACACAAGAAATTTAATCTCTATTATCTAACTCTTAGCAAGAATGCAAGTGATTGAATCACCCAAGCTAGCCTGGCTTCAATCTTGCAAACAAGCATCAGTATTGAGTGAGATAGCAGGCTGCATGTTTACACCTTTGATTTACATCCAATAAAAAGTGCTTACTCTCTGATCCATATAGAAATAGGCATTTTTGTTGAACCAGAAACAGCCCCCAAATTATTGCCAGACCCACCAGACTCCCTTTAAATAGACAGTAATTTTAGCGTTTATAGAGGCAACATATTTTCGCATCTAACTGGGTGAATTAATGGTTTATTTAAACCAAACCACAGTTGGTGATTGTTGGAAAAGTGTAAAGACAAACCAAGATAACTTTTGTGAGTTCAACCTTGTTTCTGTTGACTTTGAATGAAGTTTATTTTACTTCAAGTAGCAACCCTTTTGTATAACAGCTTATTTAAAGCAACTACAGCATTTCAGCTGCTCCAGTTTCTCTCTGTGCACAGCCACGAACCCAAAAGAAAGCAAAGGTAATTATTTAAAGTAATACATTCAAAGATTTTCATATAAATACATGTATGAAAAGTCAATATATCATCAAATGAGGTAACACAATAGTGATTAAGCCTATGGTACAAATGAAAGAATTGCAATATTTATATATTTGCAGTATTTTAAACTAGGTGTCAAAGTTGAAGGAGAAAAAATATTGTATTAAGTTACTGTTAATGCAAATCTATTGCCTCAGTTTTAAATGAAAAGGATTGACAATGAAGACTTGTATATATTTTGATCCATTTTGTACTAATTGAATTGTACTGAGTGTTGAATGATTCTAGATAATCAGTAAGAAAGAATCAGGAAAAAAAATTTGATTTGCAAAAAATGAGATGACAATTAGCACTACTGGTGTTGTTCATCAAAAATACATCTTCAAAATAAGACAATGGTCATGTTCTGCATTTTCTGACAGCTGATCAGTTTGGAATATTGCCGATAGTAATTCAACAAGAAGGACCAGCCACAGTGAGCTGTTAAGGCCCAGACGCACCGTACCGACATCTAAGAAATAGTGGTGGTGATGACAGACTGCTGCTGTCTCTGTCAAAAAGTTGCACCTAAACACATTGCCAAGACTACAGCCAACAACCAAATAGAACATATGTTCTGCAACCACATAAGAGGAAATAACTCTCTGAACCAGCAGGCGGTGATAGTCTGTATTAGTCATTTACCATAAGAAACTACAGGTGTCACTTAATCAACCAAGATTCAGTCTTAGTTGCCTGTTGGCTGAGATGCTGTAATAATCATTTGCAAGGCATTGAAAATCTTGTCAATGGGATCATTGGACCGTGAAGAAATGCATGCTGCAAGCTCTTTGTATTTCTAATTTCCATTGAAAATTAACATTTTTACTTAAGCATAGACAAAAATTTTAGGACCATTCACCTCCTATTAGTACATAGAGTGTCCTCTTTGCAAGTCGGTCTGAGCTGATATGATTTTTAAACTGGAAAGAATCGAGGTAGCTAAATAAATATGGAAAGTGTCAACACATATTTCCCTTTTTGTCAATTGATGCACACAGATGTAAGCGTGCGACTTTAACACAGAGCTCTAGCCAGGAATATCAGCACCAGCCAGATATTGGTATTGATCTATTACCATATCAAATGCTGTAGGACAATACAGTCTTACACAATGCACCTTCAGCATATTAACATTTGTTATATTGAGTTAATCTGATCGCAAGTGTGCCAACAACTGTCTGATTCAAAGAGTAAGATCAAGCAAGTAAAAGGCAGTTCATGAGATTCTGCTGATTGCTGATGTTGATGAAACAAGCTGTCTCTCTCCATGTCAAATCACTCTGAAAGAGTAACCTTGTGACAGCTGTGCATGAGTGATTAAGAACCGGCTGCACCAATCAATTTTAATTAAAGCTGTATCCATTGTGTTGGCAGACATCACAGAGTGGAAATGCCGCCCGACGTAGATAAAGCACTGCTCTGTGTCCCAGAGTTATCAAGGCCAAAAAATTGATCACCCATTAGTGTAAAAAGAACCAAGCTGTTCTGAGTAAATCATCTGGATGAGGCAAAATTACATACCAATGTAGATTCTTTTGAGGCAAGAATACCCACAGTGCAACAGAGGATAAAGTTTGGTGGTGCTCCTACATCCTATTACATAATAGTTCCAATTTTGTTTTTACTTTTTGTGGGTCTCTTTCTTCTAATTTGAAATGTACTCACTTTTATGGTAAAGAAATTGTAATGGGATTTAGCATTTTTTTCATCCAACAATTATGTAGCTTTTGAAACTGACAATCTAACAAGCACGTCCACTTCACTCAGTATGTGGTGGGATTCAAGCTCTTTTTCCACTTTACATACTACTACTGACATTTCTTTTCATGTGTACAACTGAGTGAAGTGCAATGAATGCCCCTGTCAAGCAAAGTGTGCACTATGATTATGCTGTTACATTTATGTTGTTAGTCGCACAATAGAACATACTCAAAAGCGCATTATATTAGTTCACATGCACAAATTAACTGCCACTTGAACGTTATAAGTCCTCGCAAACCAATGCGACTAATGACACAAATGTGATGCCATGTAGTCAGCCTTTGACGGCTTCTTATGGCCAATTCAGCACGTCGAATCAGCATTGGAGCCGGTTGGTGAATTAAATCACTGTGATTGGCAGTTCAGCTACTACCAACCACTGAAGGTGTGAGATTGAAACGAACTTGTCATATTTGCATTAAATCCTGTAAAATGTCTCTAACCTGTCAGTTGGCATGGTTCTTCTGACGTCGTATTCTCCGTTGACAAATGCTTCTGCGTATCAAAACATGCATGTGTACAGCTGTCCATGAGACTCCCTGAGACAGGGATGACACCGATAAGGTCACGGCCCAAGTAGTAATCTGTCATAAATTACATTGGCAGGGATGTATGCTCTGCTGTTATAGTTGTTGTTTTCCCATTAGACATGACACAAATCAGTACAGCGTATGTCAGGAAGGTATTCACAGTTTGCCATCCTGTTTTTTGTTTGTTTTGGGTTTTTTTTTACAATGGTGTACCTCTCTGAAACTGTAGGGGTGCCAAAAATACAGATTTCTGTATAATGTTGCTTCAACCCTTTGAAACATGAGAAAATTGGTTTTATTTCTTTCCAAAACACAGAGAGAAGGCAATGATAAAAATCAACAAGACATGGCCTAAAAAACTGCAAGAAATTAGTTAAAAGGTAAAAGAAAGAAAAAAAAAAAAAAAAAGCAAAATCCAAAAACAAACAAGAAAATGACCACAAAAGAATCCTGGAAATTGAAAACAATATCCTACATTTTTTTCCCCCTTAACATAATATTTAAATATATAATTATACAGATTATAAATATAGTTTTCTGGACATTTCTCCCAGTTTTGTGATAATTTTATAATAAAATAACTAATTTTCAAAGTATGTCAATTTATCCGGATTCAATTTGTGGTTTGAGCCCCATAACTTTCCAAAGAAGTACAGTCCTGTCTGAGAGTATTATAAACTATTGTGCAGTCTTGATAAACCTTTATACGCATTAACCTACTCAAACTTTTTTCTGTCTGAATCTCTGCAAATAGTGAGTAGGGATCTGGGGCGCCGAGGTTACTATGCTCCAACTGAAGAGTGTGTGTTTTAATTTCATGGTTCACATTTAAAAAATTGCCGTCAAATTGAAAGGCTAAAGAGCATTTCCAGTAAGAGGCATGTTTGCACTTTTTATCAACAGAAAATCCTTGCTCTCTCACTCTGACTGCTCACTCCAGAGCTCTTACATGGAATTAGACATGGTGGATGACAGTGGGAGAAGCAAATAACATTTTTAGAAATGCATTGAACACAATAAAATTATTATATATAAGAGCTTAACAGCAGATCTTTCTTATATGTTGATAATAATCAAGGAAATTTCATGCTTCTGCTGTCCATCTGTTGCAATTCTTTTGTATTAGAAGGTTACAAAATGTTGATTATGAAGGTAACATGTATTCTGTAACAGCAGTATTTCGGCTTGTGTCTAATAAAATAACGAACTGCCTGCCTGCATATCATAAATCATCCATTATGTTAATAGTGAACTGATAATGTGCCGTTTTTCATAACACAGCAGCTCTTCTCTGCTGCCTGGATTATAGTTCTTCTCCTCTACCGCCTGTGTGACAATGAGGCACTGTGCCTTGCTTATCAGTACTTAACCACTGTGACAGACTGGAGCTGGACTGCCCCAAAATTGTGGCATTTACCTCCCAAAAGCACAACTGCAAAAGTCATTTACACCGCAGGGTGAGGCATTTTCCACTTCCCTCTTTTCCAACTGCAATTTTCTTTCTCTTGCAGCAGAAAATGACAGTCTGTATTGTGTGACACACTATTCTTTTCTCTGTGGTGTGGCTTGTCGTTTAAAACGATTGGGCCTTGGAGAGACATTTTTGTGCTCTCATCACTTAACAGGAAACAAGGAAGCAGATTCAACCTCAGTGCAGTTGCACAAATCCAAGCATCATTCTGCTGCGTTTGAAATGAACAGGAATATTGCTGACACATTTGTCATCAAAATACATTTTTGTTACAAGATGCAACTGTGTAAAGCCATTAAATGAATGGTTAGGGAACACAGTAGCTACATGTAATTTGATATCCACAATGTAAACAAACGGTGTTATTAATTACCTGAGGTGCATAACGTCATTGCGGAATACTGCGTTACAGCACTCCTGAAATAATCCAGATTACGTAGATGTCAGCGGAGAGCGGAGATTACCGCACCATCATGAGTGATTTAGGTATAATTGCACTGACAGCCCTCGTATTGCTTTTCTGCTGAGGCGCCAACAAAGGGAAACAGATCTGATGATCTTAGAAAAAAGAGTCTGTGTTAAATTTCAGGAGTTATATGTTTAAGGAGTTTAATTTTTGACTTCACACTTCACTTTCAGTCGCTGCTATAAAATCAATTCATGAAATTGAATGCACGTGTACCATTTAACACAATGACTAAAAATTTGTTGTTTTCAGTTCAAAAGACTGATCAGTCAGTGTGAGAGTGAAATCAGGTTTTTAATAGTTATTAATAGCAACAATAGATATTCAAATTGTAATAATATGATTTTTGGGGGATCTAATTAAGGTTTTTTTTATGTTAAATATTCGGAAATATGATTTAGGTAAGTGGTGAGGCAAAATTAAAAATATAATTAGACTATCTGAAAAAAAAAAAGAAAATCATAACACCATTTCGTTTTTAGATTTAGTGGCTTACTTTTACATGATTAAAAATGAATGAAAACATAGTTATGAATACTACATACTATTTTGGCCAATAGATGCCTCTATAACCTACACACTGGCCCTTTAAGAAAGTTTACTATGCTAGCTTTCAAAACACACATTTGATAAGACAATGTTAGTGATTAGACCGTGAGTTAAAATTTTTAGAATTTTTACTGTCATCCACAGAGGAAACTCCACGAATAACATTGCTTTCTTTCAACAAACTATATTCTTTGGCCTTGGGCATCTATGGTTTTTACTCTTTGCCATCTCCACAGACTTTACACTAACATTTAATATAGCACCTTTCACAGTGCAAGGTCACAGAGTGCCTAAGTGGAATTTGATAAAAAATACTTGTTTATTTTCCACTTTTTTATGCAGTATATGATGTTGCTGAAATAAAAGTCAGAGCGACTGACTGATATAAAATGCATTGTAAATATATCATGATATACAGTCTGTAGAAATTTATGATCATTCTCAACCCAACTTGGCCAATACGACCACTTTGTCAGTGAACCTTCATGTTGTAATGTGACACATTAGTCTGTTGAATCTGCTTCGGAAGTCCAGATATGATGTGTCAATTGACGCTTGTTGCGATTATGATTTAAGTCAAAACAGCAGTATCTTGGTCAGCAATTATTTCATAGGCAGAAAATAAGTGATGCAGGAGACTATGGAGTATAATAAATTGATGATTGATTAATTGGTCATTATGAATTTAACTGAACATATGAAATTTAACTGATCAACTGACAGGCTATGCAATGCTGTCAGAGTACAACATCCAATGCAATGTGTTGCTGTCAGCTTTGATTGGGAAAAAAACACATTTGTAAATAAGCAAAATTTGTTGTTTTTTTTTTCTTCAGATAATGGTTAATCAAAGATTATTAATTTTACTAATAGTCAAGGAAAGTGCTTACAATTTGCAGCCCTACAGGAGACAGTGTAGGATATTATTTGGAAGATAGAATTTCAAAGTTTGTGAAACTCCTCTGACTCTGCTGGCTAACAGCCCTCCCTATCCTGTTTCCATGACATATTATGGAAACAGTTTCCAAAATATGTCAAACAACAGGCTGATGGTATTCTCCTCTTGTGTTTGTTCCACCTGAGTACTGTCTGTGAAGAGCCATAATCACTGGATCCCATCTCTGGCCACCTGTTACCTCAGAGCCACAGGTGTCTTGAGGTGAGGATGTAGTAAGAGCCAGGTTTTTTTTTTTTAGAAGCGCACCACAAAGTACATCCAGTCACCTTCTCTCTCTGCCAGTGCCTACACACTCAAACACAGAGATAAACAAACATGCAAACACCTACAATCACACGTTGCTTTTGTTATTGGGAAACTTGCCAATCAAAATCGGTCCAGTCAAAATTGTAAATAAAACCAAAAAGAAACTTTCAGTGTGTAAGATACCAGAGCTCTAACTTCTCACTTAAAAGTGCTTAGTCTTATTCAAAGCTATACAGAGAGAGAAAGAGTCATTTGAGACTGTGTCGCTGTCCATGGTATCTGTTTGTACTTCCTCGAGATAGCCAATAAAACAGTAAATGGACGCAAGTCACATTATTCACAGAAAGAAACGCTGAACAAGGAAGCAGCAGCAGATGGGTCTCACTAATCTCCTCTAACTGTAAGGCTGTAACTACTCTCCACACCGTGCCAATTACAGGAGCAGGTTACTTACTCTTGGTGATCTTCTGCAGCCCGAGCACATCATCGGGCGTTATTACGGTATTTCTGCGCAATTCTTCTTCAGTAGTAACCGGGATCCCCATGTCTGATGAGTTGCAGCCTTGCTGCACTTTCATGTCCAACAGAAGAGGGCTGCTCGGTGCGCGACCTGACAGGAGCTGAGGCTTTCTGATGCTCTCGGCGTCGTCGCCGCAGGGGCCGATTTACTTGCGTCGCAGCCTGTAGTTGCGCGCTGGCTAATACACCGTGCAGCAAACAGGCTCTGCGCTGCTACAAGAATAACTCATTCTCGTGCCCCCTCCCCTTCTCGATCCGGTAAAAGATAAAAATCAGCCCTTAGCTCCCTCCCCTCCCGCGCTCAAGCCTCATCGGCTCTCTCGCAAGCTATTTAATCCAAATCCTGTGGCTTTAAACCGACCAGTGGTGCGCAGCTGACAGTCTGCGCGCCTCGTCATCTGCTGATACACCAGTGCGTGCATGGCTGGGCTTTACACAGGAGCAGTAACAGATTACTTAATACTCGCTTCTCACCTCGGAGATGAGCTCCTACATCCGGTTGAAGCAGAGGTTCGCAGGTGTTAGAAATAACATCTTGAAGTGATATTTTGTTTAGGTGAGCTTGTTACCACTGCGTGAAAAGGGAGGGGTGTTAAATCAGTTTGCAGGGAGCTGTGAAAGGACTTCTTCTCTTCTTTGTAACCAGTCCTACTTGTTGAAGGTTCATGCTGTGTATACAGCTAAAATAAATTATCTTCTCGAATTTTGGTTCTTTAGCACTGTACAGCTCAACAGGTGAGATATCATCACGTCCTTTTTTTTCTATTAAACTGACGTTAATCTCTTTTTCGGCCACATGGGGGCAGAATAATAACCTTTGGTCTTAATGAGGATAAACAAGGATGGATTACTAAATGGGCCTATAATGCAGAGGCACAGGGGTTGAAAGTTTATAGTACTGAACAGTGGGTTTACCATAGTTTTTTTTAATTTTATTTTTATTAATTAATTAATTTTCTTATGAATAAAAGGTGGATGTGAGCAGTGAGAATGAATCAAAACAGTAAAGTTAAAACAGTGACCTCAAAGGTGCTGTTACACTCTTTAGAGTCAAGACACTGTGGAGTTGGGTGCAGACTTTACACATGATCCCTTTGGGTCTTTGTTGATAAAATTATTGTTGAGTGAAAATTTAAATGACATCTGGGTCATAAAGAAATGAAGAAAATACAAAAAGGTAGGAAAACAAAGATGGAGACTATCTTTCAGCTTTATAATATTTTTATTTCATTTTTCTTCATTGGAAAGTTGCTTCCAGATGCCAGCATCCCTGAGAAAGTGTAAAATGCAAATCTTCCGGACAGCCCCATCAATGAGCTAAACAGGCCGGCCAAGAGATGTTAACGTCTGCAAAAACACAACCCTGCACAGCCACCTTTCTCTTGTTAATCACAGACCGGTCGGTACCCTCTTCCCATCACTTGAGCAAGCCTTTTGCTTTGAGACGAGGAGATAGTGCCTCCCTCTGCTCGGCAAACTCACTGCAAGGCATGTGCAGAGCTGAGAGCTGTCCATGGTAGTACTTCATGAGGAGTGATATGATTATTTATCCCTTTGCTCTCTCAAATCTATGGATCCCAGGAGAGGGAGAGCACTTTTGTGAACAGGCTTATGGCATCATGTCAGTTAGAAACACGTAGGCAAGTAGATAAAAATAAAATAAAAGGGTTATAATAGCATTGAAACAAACTAATAAACACAAACTATCAACTAATCCCCTTTAATCCCCCTTTTATAATCTTTCTATGAGGTCTGTAGACAGAGAGCATTGCTACAGCTTTTACCGGTGTTACAGTTGCTCTGGAAGTCTGTGACAATCAGTTATGATGATACATAACTCCCAAAAATCCTACCAGTGAAAGCTTAACAATATTCAAAAGCCATCAGCTTGTGTGTGGCGAGGTGGCTGTTGAAGAATTTCCAAGGGATGGTTAGCAGCATGGCAAGCCTGACCCCTTCGCCATTCCCTCCTTTTAGCCCACAGTCTGCTGGACTCCTCTCTATGCAGTCAGCTCGAAGCAGCCTCTGCGGTGTGTCTGCATGTCCCTCACTCTGCGGATGGACTGGATCTGGGGGTGGTGGGCTCCCCAGTCGTTCCAGTGCTTGTAAGGGCCAATTTCAAACACGTACTGGTAGCCACGGTAGCCAGGGTACTGGTAACCCACCCAGCTGTGTGAGGAAGTAGAGAGAAACTCGTGTGAACCACAAAAATCTGTTGATGTTGGCTAACATCTGGTTGATCTGATGGACATTCTCACCTCTCCTTCTTACTGTTTTTTAACCCTTTGAGAAATTTTTATATTTAGTTTTTTAACCTTCTTTTTCTTTTTTTTTGCTAATCTTTTGGTAATTTTTGCTAATTTGGGGTCATTTCTTCTTTTGTTGCTTATTGCCCTCTTCCTATGTTTTTGAAAGGAATCTAAAAAAGAAGGAATCAAATTTCAAAGGGTTAAACCTATATACACGAATACATGTTTTTATCCTTTTTTTGCAATGAAATTTAAAGTTATATTAATAAATAAATAGATAGATAGATAGATAGATAGATAGATAGATAGATAGATATATTTGTAGTTAATATCTAAGGCAACTTCCTTTAGTGAAAATAACACTGTATTATTCTTATTTAATGATTTATACTAGTTTAATTTTACCACACACCATGCATATTAATTTTACCCTCCTTGATTGTTTCAGCACATGCAATAGATATGAAAGCTAACAGTATCTGTAATGGTGATGTGTCTTGTATGTTGTCAGCAGGTTTTCAGTCATTCTCAGGGTTTGTTTTGTGGAAGAAAAGTGTTTGTCGTTCGATGATTTTTATTGGTGTTCAACCGCAACGCTGCATGATCTGTTGCCCCAGAGTATTGCTTTGCACTATCTTCAGCATTTTTTTGTTGTTGTTGAGTTTGGTGTCGTTATGCTTTGATGATTGGGAGAAGGTGTGGAAGAGTTGCTGTGATTAGAGAAAATTGCAAGTTTGTGCATAATTCACAGGTAATGGTTGAATATTCATTAACTGTTATGACTGACAACATCCTGGAGGGGTGCTCTCTCCACTAACATAATTATGCTAGTGAAGCATAGACGGTGCCGAAATTTATCTCTGTTGCTGGATAGATGTTGTTGTGACACTTTAAAATACTAAAATTTTTCCCAAGTCTTAAGTCTTTTCCTCTCTATTTGTTGTTTCTGGAGGTTGTTTCTGTCTAGTTGGTAGACTAATTAGAGGTCAGAGAAGCTGAAAGGACTTACGTTCCTCCGGTGACCTGGATGCTGGCAACACGGTCCTGGAAGCCGTAGGACCACAAGCTGGGGATATCCTCATCACACACCTCCATCTTACGACCCTCGAAGTTTGGACATTCAAACAGGCAAATCTTGTGGTCCTGGGGATCCTATAGGAGACACACATTACTTTAAAATGAGTAACTATGAGCCACCTTTCATACAGATGTTGTCTGGAAATGTCTCACAAAGGTTAGGTGAAGTACAAAAGTATGCATGATTGCAATATTGTTGTGTGGTTATGATTTCGAACAGAAATGTTGTTTTAGAAGCCAGGGCTAAACCTCTGGGGGGAAAACACTGAATACTTGTGTTTGTCTTTCAGTCTGAATGTTGTCATATTGGAACATAGTGACACCAAAAATGTCAGTTAAAAAAGCTTTAATCCAAAAATACTGGAAGTGGAATGAGCCTATAAATACACATATAACTGCATCCATAAAAAGCACTTTCTCTCGTACCAATAGAGGATGGATGAGAGGTGCAAATATAGCCAGACAGCACTGAAAAAAATCAGCACTTGCAGCTGCAATGGACACAATAGAAAGTATCCCACAGCCTGGTCCCAACTTACCATTTTGACGGGCCTGACCGACATCATGCGGTCACACCTGTAACTGTTGGACCAGGTGTCCCAGCGGGGATACTCTCCCTTCTCCAGCATGAACATCTCACCGGTCATGTTCTGCTGCTCGAAACCCACCCAACTGCATAGACAGAAAGATAGAAACATATTTTGCTTTATACAGTGTTGTAAAACATAGTTGGATGGCAGGTGTGGTGATTTCAAAATCAGAATCGCATTGGAAATACTTAATTGATCCATGTGGGAAAAGTGGGTTACATAACAACTGTTCTTATATAAGCTATATGCATAGAGAAATTATAAGAAAAAGGGAAAATAAGAAGTAAAAAATGTGACTTGGCTGCTAAATGCAACTATGTATTACTGTGTGCATCATACTACATAACCACAGTGGAAATATATACGAATATTTCCCCAAAATAGGGTGTACAAGTGATTATAAATGCAAGAATTGTATAAATAAGAATTAAATAAGAATATTAGATGAAAAACACAATTAAATGCAGGTATATTTTAAAACTGATAATTAGTAAATAAGAATATCAGTTGAAATAAATAAGAATTAATAAAGAATATTAGATGAAAGAACTAAGAATGATTAAGAATACTGGTTAAAATAAATAAGAATTAAACAAGTATATATTTCAAAATAAATAAGAATTTTGAGAATATTAGTTGAAATAAATAAAAATTGAATAAGAATATTAGCTGAAATAAATAAGAAATACATCAGAATAAGCTGAAATTAGTATATGACTGAAGTGACTGAAGTGACTGAAGTGACTGAAGTGACTGAAGTGACGCTGACTTACGGTCCACACTCTACCCTGATGGAGCCAATTTTCTCGAAACCCTTCTCGCACAGGTTACGGCACTCGCCGAACAGGTCCATCCTGCGGCCTTGGAAGTTCTCAAATTCATAGAGGTATATCTGAAAGAGAAAACATGCATTTATTTCTGAGGTAAAATATGTTCAATGCCTTATTTTAGGCTTAGTTATTAGGAGTAGTTTATTTAAAAAAAAAAAAACAACAGTAGAATTACCTTGGAATTGCGCAGCCCAATGGCAGAATGGCTGCCAATGCTACCTTGAGCACCTGAGTGAGACATGATCAAATCTGGAGAAAGAACCACAAAGTCAGTAAGCAATTTAAACATATTTCACTTGTGGGCCTATGATGAGCATAATAACTGTTTCTTGACAACTGGAATACAGCATGTACACCCACAGTGGTGTGTAAAGTTGCAGGTGTGTGTACTATGATGATTTCACAGTACACTGAAAGACCCTGGAGTACTTACTGCAGGTGAGGTGAGAAGGAGAGAAGTTAGAAAACAAGATTTTAAGAGGTGCTAAGCTGCTCTCCAAGGTTAAAACATAGTGAGAAAAGCATATTTATTTCTTTTGGACTACTTTTCTTTTCTAAAACATCAACCTCAATGCTTTTCACTCGATTTAAACTTGAAAAAAAGAGAGGAGGCAGATTTCTGCAATAATATACATTCAATGCATAAGAAAGAATTTGCATTTGTCATACCCCATTAAAACATGAAAGTAGCAGAGGACTTTTACTGTGCCATAATCGAAGCTTTTTGCACCTTAAATTGATGCAGACAAGGCACAAGCTGGTGAGTAATAGTCACTACAACAGAGGAAACTAAGTGTTTGATGCTTAATATTTTCTAGTGGAGGACGTCCTCGGTCGATATGTGTCCCCTCCAATATTGACAGGAAACCAAAACAATGTTTTCTTTTTTTTCTTCTTTTTTTGTATGGCGAGAAAAAGTGGAGTACCACTGAACTCCTTTCAATGCTTGTCTTTAGTCCGTGCCATGTTCATACCATGTCAACTTTTTCCCTCAGAGTGGTATCTCACTGTAAAATTCACATCACATGACCTACATTTTTGTCCTTTCTATGAGAGGATGCTTATTAACCTGCCAATAAGCACTAATCTGTCCAAAATCCATATTTTACGGATAACTGAACATGAGCAGCATTTAAACATTTTCTGTTAATATTCCATTTACTCAGTCCAAAGTTAAAGTCTAAGAGAAGAGCCAATCCTTGGTCCTTTCAGGCCAAAGAGCGAGCAGACAGGAAAACCACAGTATTCCCCCAAATATCCCCTTAATATCAGAATGGAAACTTACAATTGCAGGCTGAAACGGACCGACCTTTGGAGAAAGTGATGGACGCAGGCGTTCTTCGTGGGGATATATATATACATTCACATCCAGTCTGAGTCTATAGAGGCTGGATTCTCACTTCTCATTGGCTGTGAGCTCTCTGAAGCACGGTGCGCGGTCAAAGGTCACGCTGCTTATCTGTAGGCAAGTCGTGCTGACTCGGCTGCCTGTTTTGTTGTCCAGCACCATTGTGGGGGACCGGGGACAGTCACTGCCATCAGCAGAAAGTTTGCTCTTCTATACACACACACACACACACACACACACACACACAAACACGCACACACACACACACACTCACGCATGCATGCATGCACACACGCAGTCACATGCAAACACGCACACAGACAGTTACAGTTACTTTTGCAGTCACTGCTCTCATGTTTTGTTCCTCGCTTTCTTTCTAAATTCTTTTCTCATTTTCCTTCACCTCCCCTGCTGTCATTATCTCATTTTTCTCTGATCTGTTTGTCTTTCACCTCCATATTCTCTTTCTTTCTCTTGATCCTTGGTGAAGCCGGCCCAAGCCTTTGAGCCCTGTGTGTGTAATGTGCTGACTGCAGGAGCGGCATCCATCTCTCTATTGTTTGGGCAGGCGAGCGTCGGATGCTCTTTTGCTTATTATACTGCTGGACATGCTGTATCCATACATGCACATATACTCCACCTACACACGCATGTCGTATGCACATATGCATTCATTCACGCAGAGAAAATGACCTCACGTGACCAAAAGGCCACAGATATATCAAATGTATTTTCACTTTCTATAGGCAAATATTCAAATTTTGTCTGCAGCTTTATGTGATTTTACATGGTATATGTGTCAATATTTTCTCATAGATCTTTCACACCTGTGAAAGATCCATAATAATGTAAAACTAACTGCAAGATGACAGATGTTATACTGAAACACTGTGATTCCCTCCTGATGTCAATTTAATGATTTTGATGCAGCCTTTAGACAGCGGTGAATTGTCTGTGGGCAAATATTTGTAGTGTGTATTTAGAAAAGGAATTATTAGAGCATAGAAAAAGAACCCACAGGAAATGTCATCTTTTGATTTACAAAATCCAAAGACAATATGGGCACTTTTGATATTTGAGCCTTTTAAGACATTTATTCATTTATTTTTTTATTTATTTTATTCATTATTCATTCATTTCTTCATTTTAGAGTAGACATTAGATGTAGAACAGAGACACAACTAGATCTGTTTTACTCTGATTCAGAATAATCTGCCCTTACTGCTCAATTTTAGTTGATAACATATTATAAGGGGCTTTGCACAGAGCTGATGCTTTGTGACCACTGACATGCACCCCTTCCTGCAGGTCTATGGGGTATTTAACACTTACTCTTTTAAAGACCAGGATTTAGATGTGTTTCTAAGGCATATGTATCCTTATTTAATCTTCACCTTTGCAAGGCGTGCTGCATTTATAGTGACAACAATATTTATATTGGTATTGCAAGCTTAGAGCATATATGAAGTAACCTGGCAGAAAATCATATCTCTCATAACCTGTCTGGGTGTGACGAAAATATCAGTTTGCTTAACCATTTTAAAAGAAAAAAAACATCTACATCAATGTTTGACTCAAGCTCTCATACACTCACATGCTGTTTGTTGAGCTCAGAAAACAGATCAGCTTCATATGTGTCTTATATTTACCAAAACTGTCATTATATTCTGAAAGTACAGGAGACAGTCTGTGAAAAAAATTATGTTTCTCCTCCTTGTGCTTCTGATGACATTAGCTAGCTCGCATCTGAATGAAAAACACTCAGTCAGAGGTGGGGAATTTCTAACGCAGCTGTCACTCTTGTCAATCACAGCTCATGAACTTTGTTCAAACTGTCAAACTAAGCAGGGCTGATCGAATAAGAATTAAGGTTCTGCTACTGCATTGCCCATTTCTTGCCTCAAATGTTTTAGGGAACATCTCTTAGTGCACCACTTTTCTGTAAAATGAGAAACTTGTCTAGCTGATGGGCAGAGCTTTGTTTTTGGCTCAAGTGTATCCAATTTGGTCATGAATGTATGAAAACATTTAATGTGAGAAAAGGACAATGCAGTAAAAGAATCTTATCATATTTGATCAGTGCTGCTTAGTTTGGCAGTTTGACCACAGATCATGCACAGTGATTGACATAATTGACAACTGTGTTAGAGACTCCTCGGCTCTGATCTGTTGTTTTCGTTCAGTTGCAATGGATTCTTGCAAATGCCATTAGGAGAGCAAGGAGCAGAGAGAGGATTTTTTTTATTTAACATCTTGTCTTTCTTATGTACTACTGTCAGGTGATAGTCACAGTTGCTAATATGACAAATGTATTTTTGTTTTGTTTTTTAAATAAAAGTTATCAACTACAGCTTTAAGGGTACACTGTATGTAGACCTTAATAATGTATATAAACAATCTAAATGTAATATTGGAGTTTTTGTCAAAGCCACCATGAGTTTAGAGTTTAGAGTTGAGAGTTAAGACAATATGACATGTAATGAAAATGTACTTTTGCACCATGTTAAGGCTTAAGTAGCTGATTTTAATTATTACTACTACTACTTATTACTTTTACCACAATAAAAAAACAACATAATATCAAATGACAAAGTAAGATTTAAAGTTGTAAACTGACTACAAGGCCAATTGTTACTGTCTCTAAACGGATATGTAGGCTAAGCGTGTGAGCTCCTTTGTATGCTCTGAATGTATGTGTGACTGCATGAACAGGCCTTTGTGTGCCTTTCTCTGTCCATGATTGTGTGTGTGCATGACTGAGCATGTGTGTATACAGGAGGGAATGAAAAGGTGACAGGAGCAGAGATGTGGGGTCAGTCGAGATGGACATGGCGTGCAGATTGGAGACGGAGCACGATGCAGCGCGCAAAGAACTCAGTAAGTATTTTATTAAAATAAAAATCCAGCTTTTATTAATTAGACACCTTTATCATTTTGAGTCATGTTTTTTTAACCCAGAATTTACATGAAAGGACCAAGAAAGTTAAAATGTTCTGTGTGTAGTCTGACATTTCTGTTTTGTGCTTAGCACTTGAACACTTTGTGTTTTTACTTTTTCACCACAGTCACTGGCAAGACCATCCACATCTGTGATGATCTGTTTCCTGGACCAGGCCGTGCCAGGACATGGTCCAGCCCATTGGTCATAGATCATTTGCAACTTGCACTTATCTGCACTGGGCATGGTGCCCTCCATCCAGTCCCCCTACAGCAAACTAAAGCCTGACAGCTCAGTGCTGAACAATGACTGGAGCAGCAATGTGCTGACTCCTGCCCTGACCCACAGGCCCAGCTGCTTTTCAGCACCAGCATGTATAAATAGGTCCGTTTACTCTGGGGTCAGGACATCGTTTTTGTGGAGCCCCCTGTGAGCACTGCACTGCTATTCTTTGGGGCCTGTCAGGTAAGCCCTCCATCTCGATCCATTCAGCCTATAGACCTTTGCAGACCATTGTGACTTTACATTTCTGTGTCTTTTGTCTTTGTTGTTTCTGCTGAGTCACATGAATGTATAGACTGAGGTCAGACATGCATACACACACACTGACCAAACACCGGGAGAACAAAATACCTTGTGCCAACACCAACAGCTACATCATCATTTGTGAGCATATAGTCAGCTTCAAGAATGGTGCCACATCAAAACAGATGGCATGTGATATTGGATGTGTTTGTTCATATAGGTCAAGATTAGACACAGACAAATGATAATAAACATTAGCTCAATAACACACATTCTAGTTTGTGTGGAGGGGGTGTCAGGTGGTGTTTGAACTGTTTGTTTTCCTGTAATCTCTGGAACAAGCTGTTAGGTTGGCCCCTACAATACCTGTTTTTAAATCTTAAAATGCCTTTTTAGTCTCTGGCTTTTAACTGGCTTTTGAGTGCAGCTTTTATATAGCTTTTGTAGCTTTTTTAAGACAGCTTTTGTCTTTAAGGCTGATCTTTTGTTCCTACTGCATTGTTTATTTAGTCTTGTGTTTTTATTTTAAGTTATTTTTTCCAATCATATGTGTTGTTTTTATTTCTATTCTTGTTAATTCATTTGCTATTTTTGGATTGTACAGCACTTTCATCAACGATTTTTTAAATGTACTTTTTAAATAAATTTGGATCGGATTGGATATTATAGTACTGTACGTTTGACTCTCCCTGTTCTCTACATTGAAGGTAAACCATCACTGAAACACACAGTAGCATGGCTCTGAATAATCCCAACCCACTGGGACCATGGAAGGTGAGTGTGATGTCTCGCCACGGACCATTAACAAAAGCAGATTACATTCTTATTTAATTTCATGCCTGATGACATCAATGATGTGTGTGTGTCTGTACACACATCAGTGTGTGCATTCGGCATGTGCATACTACATGTATGCATTTGTGTCCGCTACAGATCACAGTTTATGACCAGGAGAACTTCCAGGGGAAGCGTCTGGAGTTTACCTCAGCCTGCCAGAACATCATGGAGTGTGGCGTTGACAACATCCGCTCCCTGAAGGTGGAGTGTGGAGCGTAAGTCAAACAAAGATCTTTCACACAGGAAGAAATCACCTACAGCAAACAGATCTGTCCATACATTCGTACTTAGCAACTTTAGCAGCTCTGGTAACAGTCTGTTTTACAACTGTCCAAATGGTCGTGCATGTTGTATACTTGTGTCTGTGTGCTTGCTGGGGACAGCTGGGCAGGATATGAGCACTCCAGCTTCTGTGGACAGCAGTTTGTGTTGGAGAGAGGAGAGTATCCTCACTGGGAGTCATGGAGCGGCAGCAACGCCTACCACATTGAGAGGATGATGTCCTTCCGCCCCATCTGCTCTGCTGTGAGTCTCACTTCAATGGCTTCTGTCTCTCCTCTGTCTGACTTGTCTCCATTAAAAAAAGAAAAAAAACACTAAATTTGACTCATCAAACTGGTTTTCTGTGTGACAAGCCTACAGTCACTCACGCCAGCTGCTTGTTACAGTTAAAACTAGATGGTGATCTTTGGTGCTTGAAGAATTTGGATGCAAATTAAATGAAAATGGTAAATAACATTTCCTGTCTTGCATCCTGTGTATGCAGAACCACAAGGAGTCCAAGATGGTTTTGTTCGAGAAGGAGAACTTCATGGGACGCCAGTGGGAGATAAATGATGACTACCCCTCTCTGCAGGCCATGGGCTGGGGCAACAACGAGATTGGATCTATGCAAGTTCAGAGTGGCTCGTAAGTCTCAACATCTGCACTCAAATGAATTGCACTTTACGGGCATCTGACGTGTGAATGAACCACTGAGTGTCATTTAAAGGAGCCAGCATAGGACTGAGGGACGCACAGGAAAAGTGCACACTGACTTTTTTATGACATTTTCTGACACTTTACAAAAGCTATAACAGTTTACAGTGATGCAACCTATATGACACTTGTTTCGTATTGTAATTTTCTACTTTTTATTCATACATTTGAAAATAATTAATCAGAGAGACTGTACTGTGTTGGAGATTGATCGTACCCATAGCAGTTTGGCAATGGCTTCTGTTTGGTATACAATAACACCGCAAACTACACGCAAAACTGCAGTATTTTTTCTCTTTTAAATTAAGAGTCAAGGGGGATAATTTGAGGATATTTGATGTTACTGATATTTAATATATATTATAATTATTTCATACGAAGAAGCTTGTAATATATAGAAGATTAACTTCTTTAGTTTAATGAAATATAACAAATATAATCAGATTTTTCAAAGAGCATGCTTCCCATTTTCTCATTGTAATCAACTCTAACGTATGTAGACATATGTCTTGTCAAAATGCATCAATTTAAAAAGACTAACCTATCCTAATGTTGTCACTCTAGTTTTGATTTGATTTGATTTGATAGATATTTATTTAAAGCATATAAAACAAACAAAACAATAACAAAAAAAGGGACAAAATGGCAATAACAGAAATGGATGATAACCTATACACAGTCACTGAATAGATTCTAATAAACAATTCAATCTTATGTGTTCAAAAAGGAGTAGGAGGAAATATAAACATATTATTTCTTTATCATTTCCTACGCTGTCTTAGGTATTCATCAGTTAATTAATTCATTAACCTCATTTATAACATGTATACACACAAACACATTTATATACATACAAGCATACACGCGCGCACACACACACGCATATATATGTACACATATGTGCATATACATACATAATAAACATATTTCACATATGTAGATACACACGTGCATGCACCAAACACTTTGTAAACATCAGTGAAAGCTGTATTTTATATTGTACTTTGTTTGAATGGAGTGAGTGATATGCTCATTAAGACAAAAGGCCTTTAGTATTTAACTGCTTCCTTCTTCTCACATTGTTTTAAAGTGTGATAATAAAATATTAATCAATTATTAATCACTGCTTTCCTTTCCTCCTCCACCCTTCCTTCCTGCTGCCTCCAGCTGGGTGTGCTACCAGTTTCCTGGTTACCGTGGTTACCAGTACATCATGGAGTGTGACCGTCATGGCGGCGAGTACAAACATTACAGAGAGTGGGGCTCCCATGCTCAGTCCTTCCAGGTGCAGTCGCTGCGTCGAATCCAGCAATGAGACCTGCAGCTGCCCCTCCCAGCCTCTCACTCTTTACCTCCTCCAGCTCCTCCTCCCCCTTCTCCTCCCTTCACCCAGTCATTCCAAGCTTTAGCCAGCTCTGTCAGCCTTTAGTGAAATAAGGCTGACACTCTGCCGGTGCTTCACAATCAAGATGTTTACCGCACTTTTGTTTTGTTCTGTTGCCAACTGAGAATAAAGAGAAATGATGTAAAGAAAAAACAGTCACTGAAGAAAAGCCCCTGACTGACGCCCCACTGAGGAGAGACGAGGAGGCAGTTAAAAGCCTCATGGCGGCAGGATGCAGATATCACAATGCTCCTCATATCTGTGGGTAAAGATGGTGCAACAGTGATCAGTGAAGAAGGAATGGGCAACATAAAATAAACAGAAACACAAGAGTCTGCTGCTAACCCCCATGGTGCTCAGTGGTGATTCATTTTCATTCTGTGTTTGAGGGAAATTTTATGTTGCAGAACACACAAAGGCCTCTTTACTTATTACTTAAATACAAAAAGGGGCTCACAAGATCACATGACGCTTGCTCTAAAAATGAGCAGTGTGAACAAGAATAATTAATTTTACAGGACATACCACAACAGGACAAAATAGTTAAAATGTATTCAAGAACAAATTATTCAAAAAAATTAATTGATTAAAAAAAACATCATAATCAGAACATTCATAAGAAACTAAATATATATATATGTATATAGATATAGATATAGATATAGTGAGTATCAAGTGTCAGTGAGTGAAAAGGGTTAATCATGTTCTTGACCAACATGAAAACTGCCTGAGTTCCTGCTCTTACTTAAAAAAAACAGGAAACATTTCAGAAGTTTGTGTCATAACTCATACACACAGCAAATCTGACACCCAGTTACATCTAATCAGCAGTATATTTCCCACTAATACATAGCTCCCACATGTTACATTGAACATATCTTAACAACCTGTATTAACATACAGTAATAACAATTTAGCATTACACAAGTTAAGTCTACTGAACATACTGTAGAGCAGAATATGTCAGGTAGTAGATGTATAAAGGGAAAGAAAGAAGTTTTTTGATTGTTTTTATAAATGCTAAAAAATGTGCAGGAAAGTAAACATATATTGCAATAAAGAAAAATAAATAGGGATGCTAGAAATGACTACTTATGACACTGAATGTATGCCAAAAAGCCAGAAGGATATTAAACTATTAACAGTGTCATATTAGGGCTGGGCAATATGGAGAAACTCAATTTCACAATACATTTGATGAAATATCTAAAATCATTTTTGCAGCAGTATTGTAGGGTTGACATATGTTGCTTTTACAAAATATTTACACAATTAGAGTTTTGTATAATATTTATCAGTAATGTGGATATGATGAGGTGGGTAAAGCAAGTAACAGAACAGCTAGAACAGTCTGGTAAATTCAGAAAATGACATCAATCTTCCTTAATGCAATCTTTAAAACCAGGGAAAGACAACACTATATTTGGCATTTTGCCAATTATCTGTATTATTTAATTTTGATGATCACCTATACAGCTAACTTATTAAAAGGTGCAAAAAAGTGTTCGCATGGGAGGAACTTTTACTTTGTATAACCTCAGGGAGCCATTTTTATTTATTAATCATTTTAATTTTCTTAATTTAAAATTTCCCTTGACTTTGTAACAAGAAGTTGCTGGGAACTGGCTGTATATGATGTTGAACATTTCAGTTTTTTTTGTGTGTTGGAGTTTTTTATATTCCAAATTCTAAATATTGACAAAGATTTTCATTTTGCATGCATGCATATCTGTTTCAAATATTAATAATCGGTCTCATTAACTACTAATAATCACTATTGATATCAGCATTTGCTCTGAAAAATCAATATTGCCCCTATTGAAATTAGAGCGACAAGATAAAGAAAAACAAACATGCAACTTTTTAAAATTAGTTTTTATTGTTGTCATGTTCAATCCATACAATACTCTTGTCCCAAAACAGGCACAAGACAATATAGGCCTATTCATTTATGAATGCCAAGGTATAAAATTATTTTTGATAGATTTAGAATATTTTAAGACATTGTCTGGTTCAATTATTCATGTAGAAAGAAGAGATGTCAGAAGAGATGCTTTAAGTTTTATGATAAGAATGGTATCGATTACAACCTCTTTTTACAGTTGAAAACAGAAATCTGACACTACACTGAACTATTAGGCTACATGTATAGAAGAATTGCAAAGCAATTAAAACGATATAAAAAAAAATGTAAAGACAAAAAAAATGCTTGCTGAATGTGTCGTCCTTTTTTCTCAACAATCGTGCAACTCCACCAGTCCATCTTAAATTGTGGCGTCACCAAGATGCTCCGCCCCTGTGAGCTGAGCGGAAGTGGATGGAAACACAGGCCAGACTAGACCGACTCTGACAGCAAAAATACGTCTGTCGCTGCGGAGCCAAACTCTCCGGACCTCGTGTTTGCCGTTTAATTTTTCAGTCCGAATGGTGTAGAAGTAGAAAATACATCAATATGGTGAGCATTTGGGAGCGTCTCTCTTCGGCACCGAAACTCCGGGTGCCACTTTTCGCCTTTCTGCTCCTTTTTGTTGTCTCCCTCGGTGAAGGCAGGCTGCGCCGGACACGAAGCGTCAGCAGCTCGACGGAGGAAACGGTTGAAACTTACAACAAATACTACAGTTATGCTAACCTAACCGGACGTTTACAGTCTTTAGCCCAGAAATACCCTCACATAGCTAACCTGTCGAGCATAGGTCAGTCTGTGGAGGGCAGGGAGCTCTGGGTGATGCGGATCACCAAGGACCCCAACACTGACACACCAGGGAAACCCAAATTTAAATACGTGGGGAACATGCACGGAGACGAAACCGTGTCCAGGCAGGTACTGGTGTACCTTGTGGAGTACCTGCTGACTAAATATGGGGAGGAACCGCGTATTACTGAGCTGGTGAACACCACGGATATTTACATCATGCCCAGCATGAACCCGGACGGCTTTGAGAAGTCCAGAGAGGGGGACTGCGGTGGAGACAACGGGGGTCGAAATAATGCCCGAAATGCTGACCTCAACAGGAGCTTTCCTGACCAGTATGATGGGACACATGTCAACCAAGATGATGTCCCAGAGGTCATGGCTATGATCAGATGGATCCAGGAGAAAAAGTGAGTCTTTTATCGTCACACTGCACACACACACAACCCACAGCTGAATCCATCATTTTATCGGACTACGCAAACTGCTTCATGCATTAAAACACACAAACACACAAGCAAGACTTTTTATCAATTAAAGCACTGAAATAATAGTACTAATTCAACCAGGAACTGAGGAAACACAACCAAAAGTGAGGAAACACCAGAGGCAGGGGATAAATAAATAAAAAAAATAGATAGATAGATAGATAAAAGTAATAGTGATTAAACAAATAAAATAATCTGATCAGTAGATAAGAGGTAAATGAATGTATAACGGCAAAAAGTAAAATAATAACTAAATATGTTACAAATAATAAAATGATATACCATCTAG
This sequence comes from Plectropomus leopardus, assembly GCF_026936395.1. Lineage (NCBI taxonomy): Eukaryota > Metazoa > Chordata > Actinopteri > Perciformes > Serranidae > Plectropomus > Plectropomus leopardus. The sequence continues at coordinate 17,469,046 of NC_142181.1, read as the reverse complement.
TAAAACAGCAAAAACACACTAAAATGTGTAAATAAATAGTTAATAAATACATATTTGTTTGAGGTACATTAGTTTATATAAAAAATAAATACTCTAAACAATAAATAACAGGTAACCGGAAAAAAAAAGTAAAACACATTAAAGAGTGTAAAAGAGGTGTCAATAAATACATAGTTGTTTGAGGTCTTGTTTGAGGTCCTGTTGCCCAGAGCAAAGACTGGAATGACTTCAGTAAACTTCATTAACCTGAAACACCTTTTTGTTAATATGTATCTCGCAGAGAAGGTTTTGGGGAATGTCAAACATTTCTATCAATGAGCAACTGTGTTCTTTGTCGCCTTTCAGACCTCAGAGGCTGGCAGGTGTGACTCACAATAAGGTCAAGCACTTCTGTACTAGATCACCATAATGGCCTAGTATGAAGACAGGGATGCAGTTAGAGATTTGTCAGTCAGCAGAAATTTTATCTGCAATGCTTTTCCTTATAAAAAAAATGTTCAATTTTCATGCAAAAAATGCAAAACTTTAAGTTCCCCCAGCTTCTGGAATGTGATAGATTTTCGTGTTTTTTGTCTTATTTGAAAGTGCCTTTAACTACACTGCTGGTTGGTCAATACAAGCAATTTCAAGACATCACCTTTGGGTTCAGGAAATTGTGGTGTACATTTTTCACTATTTTTTGTCATGTTATAGATCAAATGATTACAGGGTGTCTCACATTAATAAGTCCAGAAATGTCTTAAAATCAGTCATATAAATCTAAATAAGGCCTTAAAGTTCATTGAATAGTCTTTCATTTGAAGTCCCGAGGTCATAATTGCCACAAACACTTGATCTAATTTTATATATACATCTTGTAATTTATTTTTGTAAAGAAACGAGTCAAGCTCTTCCAAGTTAAAGTCCACATTTCTAATGTTAAATCTTTAAGCCTGCCGCTGAGCTTAATTCTGTCTTCTTACCTAATACTTGCACTTACCCTGTTGGCACAACATGGATTAACCTAACTCATTCTAATAACCATATTCCTACATAAAACCTCCCTCTGCATGGAACTACAAATATATTACTTATCTGTATAACTGCCTGCAATACTAGTATTACAAGAAAAGTTGCTTTGTCCAAAAATCTGTCTTAAATTTGGTCTTAAAAGCAATACATTTAAGTAACAGTTACTCACTTACTTAGTTAGCTAGTTTTTATTTCTGTGTCATGCCGGTCTGGCCCATCCCACATGGAAGAAGACATGAAGACACCGTCACAATCCAAAGCATTTGTCATCTTCCAGTTTTAAAAATATATCAGCAAAAACCAAAACTCTATAAAACATAATTCTCTGTACCATATTCATATTTTATCATCCTAAATGTTTGCAGTTTGGTTTTTGAAGATACAGATGTTTATTTTTTTTCTGTAAATATAATTTAACTTTATTCTTAGCTGCAATACTTCAATGGAAAAGAGGATGGTTTGTCTAAAATCTGTCTTAAATTTGGTTAATTTATTTTCTTTTAAGGGTCTTTAAAAAGATTTATATTTAAGGGGCTGATACCCTGATCTAGATTAGTCGATTAACCAAAAAACATATTTGGGTGGCGTCCTGGTAGCTAAATAGTTGGGTAGCATACCATATAAACACAATGTCTAAAGCTCAGTTCAGCCGGGGACTTTGTTTACATGTTGTACCCCCCTTTCTCTCTTTCTTTTTTTCTGTTTGCTTCTCTGCTATTAGATATTCAATAAAACCATAAATGGCCAAAGAAATATCAGCAGATTTATCGCTAATAAAATATAATCATTAGCTGCTACCCTGATTTAACGAGTAACAAACATTTTGGCTATGAGAACTCAGTATGACTCAAAATAAAGTCGGCATGAGCTGCTTTCTTGGAGCGCCATAATCACATGGTGTGTATGACCAGACTTTAAGTCTACATGTAACCTTAAAAGTGACTCCAGTGCTGCCATGCAAAAGGGAATTTCCCTATAAGCAACTTCAAAAAACAAAATTATTTCCGTGTAGGAAAAGTCACACACAAGTATTGTATTTAGGTAGACTTGAATCTGTCCCTTAAGGCTAAACGAACCTATGTCTCTCCAGATTCGTGCTGTCGGGGAACCTGCATGGTGGCACTGTAGTTGCCAGTTACCCTTTTGATGACTCAGCCTCCCACCAGCAGCAGGGCCACTACAGCCAGGCAGAGGATGACAGCCTGTTTCGCTACCTGGCCCTGGTGTATTCCCAGAACCACCCTGTGATGAAGACCGGTGAGCCCAACTGTCCCGACGCCCTGGATGAAACTTTTAAAGATGGCATCACCAATGGGGCGCAGTGGTATGATGTGCCTGGTAAGATAATCCATTTGTTTTTGTTCTTAATGCCCACTTTAGTGCTGGAAAACTAGTTGTTGTAGCGGAATCGCTCTTGGTGTCTGTGGTGATCAGAAAACTGTGACCAGTAGTTCTTGAGTTGACCGTCAAGCCACATGAGTCACATGCTGTAAGTGTCTTTAAATGTACCCTCACACCTTCTCTAATAAAGCTAACAGAAGTAACACACAGAAGTAAGACACGTTTTTCCATGGAGGCGGCCAGGTGGGATTGGTGTGTTGTTTTTTGAATGAAGCCGTGTTGTATAAGAGGATTTTATTTCCTGTAATTGTTCTCTCATTTGCTTCAAGTGTTACATTTGTTATGAACAGCTGCCAAGTAAAACAGCTGTTCAAATCATTTGTAATGACAGTCTAACCTGTGTTACTGTGCGATATCTCCCCGTCTGAAAGCCAAGTATGCAACTTGTTGTTCGCTGCATACAGTATGTGGGTTTGCACAAGTGGTATGCACAAGCTTAAACCTGCTTGAGGAAACTCAGGAACAAATAATTACAATTTCCTTTACACGTGGTGTAGCACAGCTTAAAGGGGAGCAGCAGCAAAATTAAGAATTACAGTATTGTTATTTTTGTGAACATGAGTTCACTCTCTCTCAGCCAGAGAGCCAGGAAGTTTCAAACTTTTGACGCATCAAGTATATAAGTCTGGAGCTGCTCCGTAGACAATGAATGGGAGTCTGATTTTGTGGACCCATTGAATTATTTATTTGTTTATTTATTTTTTATACCCAAATTAACTTTAATCTGTTGAATGCTCATAATCATAGTTCGTGATACTTACAACAGTCCAGTGTCATCTGTAACATTTTGCACCATTCATTATCTATGGAGCAGCTCCAGACACCCTATCACATCACACATTTGAGTTTTAGCAGCCTGGTTTTTGGATTTGGGAGAGTTGTTAATGTGTACTTATATTTTTTGACCGTCTTAAGCCCTATTTGCCTATGACTAGTACTACCTGAATACCTCATGTGATTCAGAAATTACTCCTCCAAATCTGAGTTTCATGCTGCGTATTTGCACTGGATAAGTGAGTTTGTACTTTCCTCATATTTGCTGACATCGTCCCGTAGATATGATACCCATTTGTAACGACACTCATTTGTAACGCCACTCTACACAGTACAGAAACATGGCACAGCACTATGAGCAGTGATGTACAGTGCTAATCTAACTTTTTCTTTTAAATGTGGGTTAAAGAAACAGAAGCGTTTCTGCCACGCACTGGGCCTCACACAGCAACATTCTCCTAAATTTCTTTTATATTTTCTCTAAATTTTCTGGTAAGAGAAGATATGAGAAATCAACTCCAGATGCATCCAATGCTCTTTACCATCCAAATTTGCTCTTACCCAGGTGTGCTCAATGCTGAATCCCACTTGATTATAAGTCCCCTATTAGTATAGGTAACACTGCAGAAACACTATATAAGGGCAGGTTTTGTGTGCTGTGTGCAAAGACTCGGGACACGACACCAAAAAAGGTTGTAAAAAAGGAGGAACTTCTGCAGTAGTGAGAATGACGTAGGCATACTGTGAAAAAAAATGAATAAAAGTACATGTGATTTCAGGGAAATGTATTGACGTATTAAAGGTAAAAGTACATATGCAAAAAAAAAAAGAATTTTAAATTTAAATATACTTTAATAAGTATATATGAGAAGCTGGAACCATGAAATGGTGTTTTTGCATGAGACATGACTTACATGATGAAAGAAATATTTGCCTTTTTTTTTTTTAATTATTTGACTAGTTGTTTCAGCTGCACTTGTATATTTTCATATTTTTGGTTTGTGCACAAAAATCTTAATTTTTAAATTAGTTATCTAATAAATGTAGTGCAGTAAAAAGTACAATATTTCCCTCTGAAGTGTAGTGGAGTAAAAGTAGAAAGTGGCATGAGAGTAAGATACTCGAATAACATCTGAGGAACATAAGTTCTCAGATTTGTACTTATGTACAGTATTTGAGTAAATGTACAAATGTACAGTTCAGCTTTGGTCAGTAGAGGGACGCACAGCAACTGAAATTACAGTAAATGAGATCAATGCATCAAGTATAGTAGTATCTTGCATGGGGTTCATTGCCATGTCATTTACCTCATCATCTTTCTATATTTTTCTCTTCTGATTGATTTGAAATTTTGTTTTGCAAGCATGCATGCTGCAGAGCAAGATGAGCCCTCCGCACGCAAAATGCTGTCACCAAAACCCTTTCATTTATAATTGCCAATGCAATCTCTGTAATTATTGATAGGATTTGAAGTGTGGAGAAAACACAAAACTTAAGTATGACCCCAAATCATAAAGACACTGATTTGAACAGGAATAATTACATCACGATTGCTATGTTTGGTGAAATACGGTAGGTAATTTGCGGTGGAATATTTACTTGACAAAGTATAGTCATGACAGATTTGCACAAGGCTAAGACCACAGATGACCTCGGCAATTATTACAAACTAACAGTGGTTCACAGGTAATACTAGTCCTGTGCACATAGGGTTTATAGATCATAGGAATAATGTATGGATTTTGAAAATGGACATAGTTACCATTTAAGCTATTGCAAGGTTTTTCTCTCTCTGCAGATCACAAGTGAAGAAATCAGCCTTTTCCGAGAAAAGTAGCTTAGAATACACTCAAGAGAGTAACTTGAACAACTTGCTCTTCAAAGCTGCTTAGAGCAGAGGCAGCATGACCAGTAGCTATAATTCCTCATTTAACAAGTTCAGTTAAGAAACAACATAAAGCAAAGATCATTGATATGTTGAGTGCCATCACACATCTTAGAGCTGCATTGTGTAACTTGTTAAATCAGTTTAAAGATTGTGTAAATAGAGCGACATAGAAGAGACTTGACTGATTCATCATACGTAACAAAAATAATTTCAGTCATATTTTAGTCATTTAAGCTCAGAGTGCTCCACTCATCGTGTAATTCTGCCAAAGCCTGTAATTACTGAGCGAGTTAGAGCAGCAGACAGGTTTACCATGACAGTTAGTCAGGGCATATTAAAGCTTATGGCCTAATAGATTGAATATTCTGACTCCTCATAGATGTGTGTGTATATATATATATATATATACACACGTGTGTGTGTGTGTATCCTCTTAGTGTCTTTTAATACCTTACATAAAAACAGATTGTGCTGTTTCTCCACCTTCTACAGTTCATCTGGGTTCTGTATCACAGGCAGGAACTTGATCAGCTACTTTTGTTTTGTTGCTTTGACTGGTGGAGTTTGCAGGTGGTGGTGAAATAGTCTGCGGCTTCAGGTTACTGCACTGCTTTTCCTGTTAAGATTTGCCTTGTTGTAGTAAATTTTACGTAAGGATAGTGTGTCTTCCAGTTAGTGTTATCCAAACGGTAACCTCATGGGGCTGAAAAATTAAGCTGAAGTGCCAAAAAATTCAGTTTCTAGAAAAGCCACTTGAGACTAGATCCAGAAACCAGTAAATCCACACAGACTCCCATGTTAAATCACCCATCTTTACAGCAGAAATAAATGTTTATAGCCTGGTACGAAAACAGTTTTGGTCTCTATAGCTAATTTTCATATAACTTACCTGTTTACATTATATCAAGGCTTAAAGTTGTGCATATTTAAGGGTGTGGATACTTTGAGTCAGCTGTCTGCTACGCATCTCCACAGTCTGAGTCAGATCCACCCTTCACCCCTCCAAAGCTCCACTGACTTGTTCAAACATGGTCACTTCTGACTTAAAAAAAATGACTGCATGCTGATGGCTAAACCACTGAACAAGAGGATTCAAAACGCGAGTCCACAAACCAATGGGTGATGTCACAGTGGCTACACCCATTATTTTATATAGCCTATGGTGCTTTCACGTTAATTATCATGCATTTACCTTGGTTGATTAATTGACCTTATTAAACTGTAGCTCTCCAGAACAAGCAGCTCTTTTCCTCTCATATTATTCCTTCCCTCACTTCTCTTTCAAAGATGTTGGATGTGGAGTGTGTACATTTACTGATATGAAAGACCTTTAAGCCATAATTAAAGACATTTGAAGACAGAAAAGACACAAATTGGTGCAAAAAACCCCCAACAAAAAACAGAAAGGAGGTAATTTTGAGTTTACTTTTAAATTTTCTGGCACAGGAGCTCTAATCCTCCGTTTCATTTGTGTCCCCTCCCAGAAATGTTTTTTTTTTGTGCCCAGTTTACAGTAATTTAATCATTTCAACACTTGAATGATCCATCAAGCCAATATTTTAAGTTTATGAGTCCCCAGTTTTTAACCCTAAAGTATGAGTGTGTGTCTGTGTTTGCACTGTTCTGAAGTGGCAGTATGATGATGATTATTTCTTTGATTAAACTGTCTGGGAAAAATTTTACACTCTGTAAGCCAGTGTTTGAAATGTCCTGACACATAGTATCAGGAGTATTTAAAACAGACAGTATTTTTTCTGCTGTAGGTCACCTTAAGAATGATGTCATTACATGTCACGCTGTCCGTTTACCACCAGGAACCGGAGCTGTAAATCATTGACAAAACTTTGAGCACACACTATTAAATGACAGCAAAAGTTTGCATATACTGATCAGTGTAAATATTGGCTTTATTTGTCACCAGTAATGGAAAGCAGATTGATTAGTGAATGGCTGATTCAGTTGAAGATTACCTCTTTTGTTGTTGCTGTTTCTCAACTAAAACGGCCAGCATTCAGGCCGGTTCAGGCTGTAATATGAGCCGCTTATTAAAGCTTTTAGCAGCAACAATGTGCGAATCTCAAGGTGAAGACAGACATCAAAAAGTGTAAAACAATTGCGCACACAGACAGTCCTTGTATCTGTCTGACATGTCTCAGTGGACAAAATGTCACCGCTAAAACTGGGCTAATGGCAGATGATGGAAACGGTCAGGACATTGTGTGACATAATAAGTGGCCCAGGCAAAGAGCCAGGGCCAGGAGTCAGGGACAGGAGTCAGGGACAGGAGATTTTTTGTGTGGCGCTCAGGGCTTCAAATAATGATTCGGCATAACATGTTATCTTGACTCGTAATCTTTTGACACACCCTGGCCTCGCAGGCTGTCCTTTACGTTTTAGCTGTAATTTAGTTCATGTAACTCTCAGCACAGAATTTGGACACCGGTGTTATTGAAAATGTATATTGCTGGTTTTAGGCGTTTCCTTAGCTTTTTGACATGCACAGTGTTAACTTCATGTGTAATTGTATGAACTCACGGACTAAATCGTTTCAAATAAACTGTAGGCATATGTTGTGGTGCTTCAGTATGTGCTGAAAGATACACGTCACTGCCCCTGAGACATGCAAGAGAACAAGGTCCACTATATCATTTTACTGTATGGAAATACAGCTGTATGCTGTGATAATCTGAGGCCCTGGAGGTGCCCGAGAATGCTCAGATAGCTGCACTTTCATGCTGCGTCACTTTAAACTGCTGACAGTCATATGATTGTAAAACGTTTCTCTAAAGGCAGCTACGCCAGTGACTTTAGCTCCTTTGTCTGGCTGGTGGTTTCCTGCCAAATTCAGGGAGTGTCGCTGGATCCTGTACATAGACAGGATGTTTAAGGTTGGGTCAGCCATAGTCTCTCTGTGTGTTTGTCATACTCTGTTAGTTTAAAGCAAATGCTACCTGATTCAGTTTGAGCCACTTAAGGTAACTGAGCATAGGATGACGCCTAACGTCCTAGATAAAAGGGTATTGTATCGTTTGACCTGTTGGCACAGCCAAGTATGGATTTCCACACAGTCACAGCTGAATGTAGATCTAGTGTTGTTTGCTCATCATTAGCAGGTAAGTTTTTTTTAGAGGGCTAAGATTAGTTGGTTGACATAGCACCCTACTGTCTCTGCGGCCACCACAGGGGGGTATAGCCTCTAATGAATAACCCCAACACACCTCTACACACCACCACCTTCAAAATAAGCTCAGAGGGCCTGGTCCTTATTGTTTTGTGAGAATGTTTGTATCCAGCAGTTAAGTGTCGATGTATCACCCTGGGACATGCAAAGGGCATGCCCCATAGACTGTGCCAGCTCTTCAAAAGTGATACCAAAACATTTTAATTGCCCCCTGGTAGCTGGCAGCAGTATAGGTCATAAACCCCGCCCCCTCTGTGTTAGCAGATAGGACATGGACCAAACTGATAAGTTCATATCATTTTTCCCAAAGATGTTTTCTGTCATTTTAGGTAGTTCCTGTCTTGCTGATGTTTGTTCAAGTGTTAATTTTGCTGATAAGTTTGGTCATCATTGTTTAATTAATGCTATAAAAAGGGGCTTCAATGTCATGTTTAATAGCTGTATGAATTAATCGGTACGTTCGCAGTCAGTGGCGCTGCTTGCAGTTGGTCTGTTTGTGGGAACTTGACACTGCACAGACTCTGGCTCTAAGTGACATCACCAGGGCAAGATGGCAGCGGCCATACAGTTTGGGATGTGTGTGATTAGAGTAGATTAAACATTTCTACTATTTCAAGAGTGACATTTCAAGTAGGATTTGATTATTGAAAATATAAATGATGCGAAATGGCTCCAACAATATATATTTTTAAGTGTTTTCTTACTTTTAAACTAGTCGAGTAGTCTAAGTTTAAATTTCTGTTTAAACATTAAGAAAATTAGTCGCTAGGAACCTCCCAACTATCTGTTCTGTTAGATCAGGACAAAATTGTAAACTGGAGCACACGTCTGAAATGCATTAGATGAGCCATTAAGAGTTTTTCACTTCTTCTGAAGTTGCACTTTATAGTCTCCAGTGAATGACCTGGCAGCCAGTCACCCTCAACGAGTTTCAGACCGCTGAACAGCTGTTGCTTGACCGAGGATGACTCTCAGGAACTTGTGCTTGTGGTGTATATTTTGGTACGCCTGCTCTCAGAGGAAAGGAGTGTACCATAACAGCCTGCAGCTCTTGCTCTCCTTAGCTTGTAAGGGATGCATCGTAATATTCTTTACTGCATTAACAGGATCTCATCATCTCATCAAACAAATCACATTGTTAATAAATGGGCAGAAGTGTGAATAATGGGCTGTAAAGCAGTACTCGCAGTACCTTGCATCCCATATTTAACTGTGGTAAAGTGTTAGGGTTGTGGGTGCACCATTTTCATTAAAACACTGTGAATACATTTACAGAGACCCAAAGAAAAGCAGTCATATAAGTCAAAGAATGTCTTTGTCGTTTTCTGTTGTGGTGTGGTCGATGTCCTCCTCACTGGGGGTGGTGGGAGGGTGGTTGCCCCGCTGAAGTTATTTGTCAGTATTTGGTGTGTTAGCTCTTTCACTAAGGCCATTGCAGAGTGGCAAAAGGTGGCTGTCTCTCTGGGTTCCTGCAGCCTCCCAGCAGGCAGTCATGGCAACCCTCCAGCTCGGGAGCCTCTGGCTGCCTGCTGTCGCTCCGGTGGGACAGCCGGTCAAACAGCCTGCCCTCCTGTGCCTCTCTGTTTGCCTTGCTGCAGATGTCATGGCTTGTTGCCACTTTAAACACTATGTTTAAACAGTGGCATTGAAGAGACAAAGATGGGCTCAAGCCTTTCCAGACAGAGGTTTAATAAATTGGCCTGGCACCAGTGGGGGTCAAATTTAAGGAATCAGAGTATGTAGAAGTATTGACTTTATGATTACAAGTTATACACAAAAGTTTTACTCTATTAAGACACATCATTTTCTTTTATTTATTATATGATTAAATGTGTTGTGCCATTTCTAGAACGATTTGTTAATTATGTCTGTCTTGTTATTTAGGAGGCATGCAGGACTACAACTACCTTTATGGGAACTGTCTGGAAATCACCATGGAGCTGAGCTGCTGCAAATATCCTCCTGCTTCTGAGTTAAACAAGGAATGGAATCTGAATAGGGAATCCCTACTGGCCTACATAGAAAAGGTATAACTTATAGCTAAAAAAAGGGGGTAACGATGTATCAGTAGTCATTACAGTTAAAATGTAACCTGTTTATTTAAAATGTCAATTCCACAATCAAACCCTATCTGATACCTTTGCAGATTTTCCCCACACATTCATTTATTTATGGTGAACCACCACAATATCAGGCTTTTTCTGCCACAGTTAGATTTTTTTGTAGCTGTGTTTCTTTCTCTATTAAGCGACTGAGTGTACTCTGGGCACAGATGGAGTGCACTGTAAGTGAAACTTAAAAATTTGTCAGGCCATTTAGCTTTAGCGTTGTCTATCATTCTTTAACAAAATTTAGATGAAGCTGGCCACGTTCCCATGGGAACAGCGCCCTGCACGGTCCAGTGCTGGTTCTAACCAGCAAAAGAAAGTTTGCTTTCACTCACCTCTGCAGAGGTTGCTCCTCTAATCCATAAGTCTGATCCGATCTGACGTTTTGCAAAAGCCTCAAAATTCAGAGAGGGGACACAGGATGATCATAAAAAGGACACACACACACACACACACACACACACACACACACACACACACACACACACACACACACACACACACACACACACACACACAAAGAAAACAAGCTACAGCCAAACATGTAATATAATTAAGTGGAAATCGCTGCTTTGGTGAAACATCTCTCTAGCTTAGCAAGATGGCCTTGATATTTACAGTACCACTGTCTTCCAGGTCCATATAGGTGTCCGTGGCTATGTGAAAGAGGCCACCAATGGCACTGCCCTCACCAATGTCAGCATTGTGGTGGCAGGCATTCGCCACAACCTGATCACAGGAAAATATGGGGACTACTACCGCCTTCTAATTCCAGGAACGTACAACATCACAGCTGTTGCCCCGGGGTGAGTAATACCAATGAACGTCCTTCACAAAGCAGGTTTTCAAAAATAAGCTTTGCATCAAAGGGCTTACAGAAATGCCAAAAAAATGTCAGGTTTCAAATTTCACTGCAAAGAAAGATGAGAGTCGACTTGTGCTCCATACGATCAAAACAATGAGGCTCAGTGTCCATGTCTCAGCCACAGTTTCCCACAAGTGCAGCACTGAAGGAATGCATAACATCACCTACTTCCTCTTACAGAGTTGAAGAGTAACTCTTGAAGTGAAGAAATATATGTATCACAGGTTCATTGGTGACTTCCTAGTAGAGAGATTAAAAGGCACTGATAATTTTTTTGTTATTGTCATCTAATTTTGGTGCTTCCAAGTGATTTTGAGGTGGAGTGGAAGTACTCAAGCATGTGTTTTTTTTTTTTTTACTGTATACAGCTACACACCAATGACGGTCCACAGTGTCCAGGTCATAGAGGGTAAAGCCACAGAACTGAACTTTACCTTGGCTCCTGTGGTCAATGAGGCTGCAGGTGGCATCACTGTGACTACAAACTCCATCCCAGCTACCAATGACCCAAGCCTCTCCACCACCCCAACTGACTCCTCTGACTCCATTCAAACCCAGCCGGCTCCTTCAGGGGAAAGCGAGAGCCGGCCTCCTTTACTTCCTCCTGACTACCAGCCCATCCAGCCTCAGGAATTTCGTCACCACAACTACGCAGACATGGAGCTGTTTTTAAGGAAGTGCAGCAGCGCGTTTCCCTCTATTGCCCATCTTTACTCTGTTGGCCGCTCTGTGGAAGACCATGAGCTGTATGTTATGGTCATCTCAGACAACCCCACCATCCATGAGCATGGTACGCTTTCACCGTTTGAGTAAAGGAGCTGGGATGCTTCCTTTTGATTACATGTCATGTAACTTTGCCCTTTAAATTTTCTGTGTGATGTGTGCATTGGCATTAAGTTTAAGTTTTCCAATATTAGGAATTTTCCCTCTGACCTCCTTTTTGTTTCCATATCAGGTGAGCCGGAGTTTAAGTATATCGCCAACATGCACGGCAATGAAGTGGTGGGCCGAGAGTTAATGCTCAACCTCATTGAGTACCTGTGCCATAACTATGGTACTGACCCAGAGGTCACTAATTTGGTCAACAATACCCGCATTCACATCATGCCTTCTATGAACCCTGACGGTTATGAGGTAGCCAATGAAGGTAAGGGACACACATGGGCACAAACTCAGGCTAAATTCACATGACAGGGCTTAATGCTTAATTCAGAGTATTTCTCCAGATGTGATCCTTCTGCCTAGACTGAAGTCAAGTAATGTCTTGACATCAGTGTGAATGGACCTCGTTTGTAAGATGATGGCAGATATTGTAGTGTCCAGGTCACACTGGTGTTACATGATAAATAAGCAAAGATGTAACATTTCAGGACTTAAACTGTATTGCAATCAGTTGACTAATGTTGCTTGAGTGTATGCCGCTAACTGCTCAAATTTATAGAAGAAGTAAGTGAAACTGAACACACAAAGTGAGCAAACCACATTCAGAGGAAGGAAGTGAAGGGGAGATGGAGTTGAGCTTGTGTACATCTTTAAGCAGGAACTTGCTGCAGTTGCAGATACATTTAATTTTTGTTTCATTTATTTATTTATTTATACAGGAAAATAATTAAAAGTAATATCAGGTGTGTTAAGTTAGTTAAAACTGGCCTGACTCTGTTAAAAAGTGGTTTTCAGCATACAGGGGACTTATAATCACTATTACTTTTTCCTCACAGGTGATGTAAAAGGCTACAAAGGGCGCAACAACAGCAACAATTTTGACTTGAACCGCAACTTCCCAGACCAGTTTGTTACCATCACAGAGCCCAGACAGCCAGAGACTATAGCTGTGATGAACTGGCTGAAGAGCATCCCCTTCGTCCTGTCAGCCAACCTCCACGGAGGTACTATTTTATTATGAGCTTTTAGTACCAAAGATTGTTGTCTTTCACCATTGGTGCCACTATTTGGTAGACTTAGACTCTCGTCTGTTCATTGTATCTATAAGAAGTATTGTGTACGTTTTTAACATGTTTTGCTTGTATTGTGTGTAAAAAAAAAAAAAAAACATTTAGAGAGAGTAACAAAACACATAGTTGGGTATTTATGTTACTTCAATAAATTTGCAGCATTTCTGCTATGATTTAAAAAAAATAAAAATAGATCTGGATATAAGACTAGATCATGAAAGGTCAACCAGTTATTCATAGTTATTTTACTAGCTTGTCATACGGTTATGTTGTGGAATTTAGGTTCCCTGGTGGTCAACTACCCCTATGATGATGACAAAGATGGGACATCTCACTACAGCCAGTCGCCTGATGACAAAGTCTTTCAGCAGCTGTCTCGTGCTTACTCACAGGTAACTGGACACTGTTGCTGTTGGATCCTTTTCAGGCTGGGATATTGTCTGAATGCGGTTTCATGTTGTAATTGACAACAAAATGTGGACAGATAAAAGCCACTGGCTTTTTGTGGAATCTGTGGAGAGACAAAGTTTGAAAGCTTGACCACAACAGTACTCATTGTTGTGTTGTGACTTGTGTGTGTGCAGGAGAATCCTTTGATGCACAATGGACACCCTTGTGAGGACCTGTACCCCAATGAATATTTTGAGGATGGCATCACCAACGGTGCCAACTGGTACAGTGTTCCTGGTAAGCCCATGTCTCTCATACTTCTTTGACACTTGCCACATTCCTTTTTCTCACACAGAAGATCAGCAAAATCACCCTTTTATATATTAGTTTTGTAGTTTCTACACGTTATATGTAAAAGTTGTTGAAAATAAGCTTTGCCCACAACTCTGTGCAATTCAAACTTATCTTTTGTGGCTTCAAAATACTTAGAATTGATAAATATTTTTTATTTACAATTAAGTCTGCTGGTTTGTCTGCAAAAGGCCCAGTGTGTAGGATTTAGGGGGCTCTATTAGCAGAAATGGAAAATAATATAATAATAATAATATAGTTTTTGCGTTGGCCACCATAGTTAGCAGCCACTCCGCAACTGAACAGTGTTTGAAAAACACTGATTTTTAATGTGATACAGCTTTTATCTGGGATTTTACCAGTTTAAATCACTGGGTCCCTTTGTTTTGAAGAAGAAGAGATCTCTGTGGATAATTCAGCTCCTGGTAAAAACCTCCTGAACATCTGTATGTTAAGTTATCAGAGAAAAAAGGTGAGCACACTTTTGCAGGTGCTGGGCTTGCAGCCCACCTGCTACGAGCTTGACCATATTGCAGATAATTCAGGTCCATGTTAAATCCTCCTGAACAATGAACACTGAAGAAATCCCAACCAGGAGTTTACACTTGGCACACAGTTTTGCATTTGTTTAAGTTTGAGATGAAGTGTAAAGGAGCACTTTTTTCTCCAGGTGGCATGCAGGACTGGAACTACTTAAACACAAACTGCTTTGAGGTGACCATCGAGCTGGGCTGCGTGAAGTACCCCAAGGCCAAGGAGTTGCCAAAATACTGGGAACAAAACAGACGAGCCTTGCTTCAGTTTATACACCAGGTAATAAAACAAGACTCTTAACTTAACAGTGAGCTTTCTTCTTACTCGACTCAGTTTTGCATCTTCTCACGTGTATGTGGTTATGTGTCTCTGTAGGTTCACCGTGGAGTTAAGGGCACAGTGTCTGACATTAGGGATGGCACAGGAATTCCCAATGCTACCATTAGTGTGCAGGATATAGACCACAACATCACCACAGCTCATACTGGGGACTACTGGAGACTGCTGGCCCCTGGGACATATTCCATCACTGCCTCCGCTCATGGGTAAGATTTAGGCTTCAAGAAGAAGAAAAACAAGGAGAGTATCATTAAGTTTTTATATATTTCTGTGCTACAATGTCTCCAACTTTCTCTGTTGTCTAGTTATGAACCTGTGAGGACCTACGCCACAGTCCCAAAGGAAGGAGCAGAGGTGGTGGACTTCAGACTGACACGTGTACACTCAGAGCCTAGTGGCCAGTCTCCTAAGGGTCCCCCACCCACACAGAACCCATCTGAGAAGGAGTTCCAGAGCTTAATCAAGGACCTGTCTCTGGGCCAGGGTTTGGAGCAGCTGGTCAGGAGCACGGCCACAGAGAGCAGCTTCCGCTACAGACGCTACAAAGAGCTGTCTGGTGTTTTAAGAGGACTCACACTTAACTTTCCCAAAATAACATCTTTACACAGGTAAGCAGGCTTTTCTCTTCCCCAATGTCCTGTATGTGAACCAGCCGACATCATTTTTTTTTTAATTCGCCGCACACACCAAACTGACATCAAAGCACTACTGGTGACGAAGGGCGACTTTTGCCTTGCCTGTGTCTCAGCCAAAAAAAGTTTCACTTAAACACACTACAAAGACTACAGCAATGGCCAAATAACATGTATGTTCTGCACCTGCATGAGAGAAAATATGTCCTCATAACAGCAGGAGGCAGTAGTCTTATTTCATCATTCACAAAGGGAAACTTGAAGGCCAGCAGGACAGATTTAGGAACAACAACACAAAGAATTACAATCCGTTTCTGCTAAAGAGCTCTATTGCTAAAAACATAATATTATGTAACATAACAAGTTTGTTTCAGTCTCCCACGCTCTTCTCGTCCACTGAACTAAACTGCCAGTCAGACTGACTTCACTCACAAGTAGGCTCCTCCGTCTCGGACACCTTTTCAATATGCTGAATTTGGCTGAAAAAAAGCCCTAAAAGGGGGGATTACTACCATTGGTGCAGGACACACTGTAAAAACTTGGGCGCTCACCAATGGCCCAACACTGACCAACAGCCCACCATCAGCTTGATGTCTCAGGGCCCGAAAGATACACAAATGTTTGACATCACACCTCTATACCTCTCATTCTCTGTATGCCAAAAATTCTGATATATATTCTGATTTTGTCTTTTCTGTGTCCAGTTTGGGCCAAAGTGTGGAGTTTCGAACCATCTGGGCTCTGGAAATCTCCAATAAACCAGGGGAAGCTGAACCGTCTGAGCCCAAGATCCGCTTCGTAGCAGGGATCCATGGAAACGCCCCAGTGGGCACAGAGCTGCTGCTGGAGTTTGCTGCCTTCCTCTGTATCAACTATGGCAAGAACCCAGCCATCACCAGAGTGAGTTTTGGGTGTCTTAGGAAATATAGTGTACTGATAGTCTGGACTGTATGAAGTAGTATATTTTTCATGTAGGAATACACAAAGTTCTTTGTTCACTCTCTGAAAAGTCTGCACTCTCTGCATATATGGAATCATATCAGTAAACACGGTATGTGGTTCAGCCCCGCCTGTAACTCTTCATTCTCTGTTTCCTTTCCTCAGCTGATCAATGAGACCCGGATTGTCATTGTTCCTTCAATCAACCCAGATGGACGAGAACAGGCTGTTGAGAAGCAGTGCACATCCAACCAGGGCATGACCAATGCTCGTGGCAAGGATCTGGACACAGATTTCTTTGGTCAGTTGTGTGGATTTGTGTGTGTGCAGGTGAACTGAGAGACAGAGACAAAAGAGAAATACTTCATCGACTTATTCAAACTACAATTTGTACACAGATTTGTTAGGAACGACACAAACAAATGTCATTGCACATACACTTGCCATAAGAAGGTAAGCATGCAAACATTTCCTGTTTTCCTCCTTTTATAGGCAATGCGTCACAGCGTGTGGTGGAGGCCCAACCAGAGACCAGAGCCATGATGGACTTGATACTGGACAAGGGCTACACTCTGTCTGTAGCCCTCGATGGAGGCTCCCTCGTGGCTACCTACCCTTATGACAAGCCTGTCCAGTCTGGTAGTTTTCCTCACAGCCTACAAGCTTTTCATATGTAGTTATAAACATACATCATACAGCAGCAATTTGCAAAGAGTAGGATAAATAATGCTTTATTTCAAGACTACTTGCTGTTAAATGGAACTTAATAGAATTAAGTTTTGCTGTGTGGTTTCATGTACTCTTTTTTTTTCAGTTGAAAATGAGGGCACACTGAAGTACTTGGCAAGTGTTTATGCCAACAACCACCCCAAGATGCACCTCGGGGACACTGGATGTTCAAATAATGGGCAAAGTATGTAGTTTAAGAATTATTAATAATCATTGTTGTCATATTGGTATTGAATTAGTCATTAATATCCTAATGGGACTTTTCTGTGACTCAGTGGGCAACATCCCAGATGGAGTTATGAGGGCAGCAGAGAGACAAAGTCACATGGGGAGCATGAAGGTAAGTCTGTCCACCCTCAGTGTCTGTGAAACCAGCTTCTGCAGTTAAGTTTGGGTCCATGCTGCTACTGCACGATTTTTTGAGCTATGATCTGAAAAGTAAAAGCAATCATTAAATATTAAAAAATATTTAAAAATTAGTTAGGGATATCTGTCAAATCAGTTTATGTGTCTTCTTGTGTCTACACATCTCCTTCCAGGACTTCAGCATGGACTTTGGCCACTGTCCAGAGATCACAGTGTACAGTGGCTGCTGTTTGTTCCCTCCCGCTGAGCAGCTGCCCACGTTCTGGGCCGAGAACAAGAAGCCTCTTCTGAGCATGCTGGTGGAGGTATGATGCAAGATTTTATCACCACAACATGGAGACATTCCTACACATGGATTAGTAAGCGCTCCAGTTTTAAAGGGACAGTTCACCCCAAGTCATAAATGTATATTTTTTTCCCTCTTACCTTTTCCTCCTCTTTATTAATCTAGATTGTTTTGGGTTTTAGTGGCAGAGTGTTGGAGATATCACCCATAAAGATGTCTGCCTTCTTTTAAATACTGTGGAACTAGATGTCACTTAGCTTGTGGTGCTCAAAGCGCCAAATGAATACATTTAAAAAAAACTCAACAGCAATTTCTCTTTCCAGAAATCATTGTGACATTACCTTGCTCAGTGGTGCTAGGTAAGCTAGCAGTAGATGCACGGTTCCTTCTGCGCAGTAACATGATTGGCAGGTGTAGTGTAGTAGAAGAAAATGAAAAACATAAAACATGAAACTGCTCACAAAAAGGTCTGTGGATATCTTGAACAACCGGGTCATTTTAAAAAAGACAAAAAGCTTTTCAAATGTATTTTTTTGGCACTTTGAGCACCACAAGCTGAGTGCCATCTGATTCCAATATATTGGAGAGAAAGCAGACACCTCCAACACTTGGCAACTGGCACCAAAACAATCTAGACGGGTACATAGCATTAAGAGTGACAGTGAAATCATGTAGTATTGATTTTGGTGTGAATCGTCCCTTTTCAACAAGTGTATAAAAGACATAAAAATATGACATACTCAAATCAAGGATTTTAAGATTTTTGATTAATCTATATTATCATTTTTCTCCATCATCACACAGCCTTAATTTTCCCTCCGTTTCTACCCCATCCAGGTTCATAAAGGGGTGCGTGGTGTGGTGAGGGACAAAAGTGGAAAGCCTATTGTTGGGGCAATCATTGTCCTGAACGGGGGAGTGAGGGTCTTTACTGCAGAGGGCGGTTACTTCCATGCGCTACTGGCTCCTGGTAACCACAACATTGAAGCTGTTGCGGATGGTTACCAACAGCAACGTCAAGAGGTACAAAGCTTTTTCGTAATGATCACTTGAAATGCATACAAAATAGATAGATAATAGAGATAAAAACAACTGGGGAAATTCAAGACATTTTTACCTGATATGAAAACAAAAAGTTTTGAAGATGTGACATAAGGAGCATTTAAACGGGATGACAATGCTGAGTAAAGCAAGAGGCCCACACTATCTGGTTCTAAACATTGAATTTTATGATCAAGTGTTACAAAACAAATATTGTTCCGTGTTAAAAAGGTGGTTTCATACACACAGTACCAACAAAACAGGAACCCTTTTCATGCGGATACAAACGCCAATAAAAATGCAGCATTCACAGATTTTTGTCCTAGAGGTCTTGTAATTTTTTTTACAGTTTATAAAGAGTTTTAATGTCAAACATTTGACATCTTTTTTCACTAAACATTTGAAATATAAATTCAGCTGATACATTACATTTTAAGGAAAATTCTAAATTCAAAATAAAGTCTTAAGACACATAAATAAAAAATATCACACTCGTATTATAGAAAGTCAGTGGAAGAATATCACTATGGTTCCCCATTAATGTCTACATCTATAAAAGGTGTAGGGCGAAGCACACAAAATCTCTCCATCACCTCCACCTTTCCATTTTGTTGTTCTGAAATTTGAAGTGTGGGGTAGGCCAGCTCTTTAAACAGATGTTCCTTAATGTTACGGCCCAGCTCCAGACCATAGGCTGCGAGCTGCCCGCAAGGCCTGAAGAGCAGGGGGTCCACAACTAAATGATACGTCTGCTGGTACTCTGGTACTGTGAAGCCGTGCATCATCAGAGGTCCTGGCTGGCTGGTTGACACACTGCCGGAGGTCTTCTGTTCAGTAGTAGGCACGCTGTGGGGTAGTTTGACTTCTGGAAGAATGGCAGCATTTCTTATATACCTGTCATCCAGCGGTTTCTGAGGGTCTGCTTTACTCTGCTCACACAATATGTCCAAATCATAATATGGAGCCGACATGAGTTTCCTCTCTTTAATAGTCTCCCCATATTTCTTAGGACATCGAATACTCTGCCGCAGGCCATAGGGACGCATTTCACTCCTCTGAAAATCAAAGTGACATTAGTGTCAGTGGATTCAAGTGCCTCTGTAGGTTGCTATGAATTATGGTGTCAGAAAACAACCAGTAAACCATAGTAATGACGGAAAAAAAAAACAGGAAAGAAACTAGGATCAAAAGGTGCACTTACTATTTTGCAACAACTTTTTGGGTTTGTGTCCAGGCCACATTACTGAATCAGGTCTGTTTCTTCAGCTTTGGGTCTCTTTCCTCCATTTTTTAAAAATACTCCACTCAAATAATGACACTGAATAAATGACAGGCACTTCTTCACTTGCTATGGAGAAAAGTCAAGCAAATTACAGGTGAATTCTGACATTTTTGCAATATACCTCCCAGAAGATAGCTGTTTAATTTAGGATTTTTATGAGTCAGTTCTCAAATCCGAACCTGCAACAGATTATACTAAGCAGTCACACCTGCAAATGAGGTCTCCTAATTAGGTAATCAACAACCCCACTTTTGTAGGATGCTTTGAGTTTTAGCTCCATGTGCAGAAAGAGTGGATGAGATGATGTGGTAGAACTTTATATTCAGTGGCTACCACAACCAATATAAAAAGTTTGATTGTGATGTTTGACATAATTCTGCTGTTATACTGTGAATGGCCATCCCACTATGACCATGTTTCATGAAGGCTCAGAGGCCCATTTAAGGATTTTGATGTGTTGCAGGTGGTGGTGTCTTCCTATGAAGCTGCAAGCTCCATTATCATTGAGTTTGACATGGACAACAGCATCTTTGGCCTGCCCAGAGAGTTTGTGGTGGCCAGTGCAGGTAAGCATGTCTACAAAAATGTTTACATGGCAAATGAAAATGAATATTACACAAATATTTTTGTTCACATGCAGCAGTGCATACTCAAATTCATGTACCCTAACATGTTGTTTATCACATCAAAATATGGAAAAGTGGAACAGCTGGAGCAGCTTGTGCCATTTTGCTTTTGTGCAAGATAATGGGATTTTTTTAAAAGCTTGCCATTAGTGATGAATCTGTTCAACCATGCAAACTTAGCCTTTCTTTTTCACTCCTTCAACCACCTTCTTGAAAAAGTTGGTGTTAAGATCGTAGCACATATCCAAAAACCCGTTGATATTTAAGTCTTTCAAGGTGCTTTAAAGTAGGAGTGTTCCTCCTTCCAAACAAAAAGGTGGACTTTTCTTTTGCCATGCCCCCACAGCCTTGCAAATTCCTGTTGGTTTGTGTACAACTCTTCCATGACAATGCACAGAGCTGATCGTAAACAGGCTAGAGGCCGAGTGTTGCAAATGGGGTAAAAACCCTAGTTGTTTACATGTCCAGAGAATGTTACCAAAACCAGAATAACACCTTATGCCAAATGTCTCAGTAGGAAAATGTGAAATTCAGAAGGTCAAAGGTCAAACTGGGAATAACAACAGAAAATGTTGTTTACATGAACTGAATGGAATTCAGAATATTGTCATATTCTGAATATTAGTGTGCATGTAAAAGTATTAAATGTTGCTAAAAACCTTTAAGTACAAGTCTAAATCTAAAATCAGTGTCTTCTTAAATTGTTTTTGACTCTCTTTAGTATGTTAGTCTTGTGATCTTGACACAGATGACATGCACTCAATAACAAATCCCTTTCTGAAATACTGTTAAGGCACACAATAAATCTCCTTTAATTATTTTTACAAGCAGTTTAAACGCTTTAAAAGAGTGTCAAGAAGACTGAAGAACTATCTTATGTTTTGTGTTCTTAATCATTAAAACAAAATTTTAGATGATCAATTTTAGCTGCGATTGAATCCTTTTTTAGGTCTTTTAATGTTTCCCAGCTTGAATCTGTGTGTATGCAAACATGCTGACTCGTGTATTTTCTCTTACTCATCTCAGCGGCCTCCATGACAGCGCTGGTGGTGACGGCATGCATCATCTGGTGTGTGTGCGCAGCTAAGTCTAATCGACAAAAAGATGGCTTCCACCGCTTGCGACAGCATCGAGATGATTATGATGACGAGATCCGGCTCACCTCCATGGGCTCCAAGAAGTCGCTGCTCGCACATGAGTTTCAGGACGAGAGTGAAAGCGATGAGGAGACACTGTACGCCAACAAAATCTGAGAACCATTGCACCAGATTGGCTGTTGGCTCAGTATTTTATTTTGATCTCCCCCTTAAATTTAACCAACAAGGAACAAGATAAACTCTAGACAGCATCTCTGTCTTTCTTTATGAGGAAGATATGAGTGATAAAGACACTTTGTTCTGTTGTACCATCAAGCTCTAAGGACTCACTCCCAGTCACTCAGTTGTTAGTGCTACTAAATTATTACTTTTAAGAGCATCCTGCTGGTTTCCAGACTGAAGGGGTGCTTCATCTCTACCTGACTGGATCAGGAGAAAAAGACAGAGAAGGTGGTAAAAAAAAGAGGGAGAGAGAAATAAAGGTTGGGTCAACTATGACCCTCATCCGTCCTTTGATAGCAGGTTTTGAGTTCAACAGCTTTTTCATTTCCGAGCCATGCAAGAGTGCCCTTTTAGACCACTACCTGTCCTGCCTGGCTGAGGGATTCCAGCCCGTAAGTCCAAATAAACTCTTGTTTCCTGGATGTGTAATGAACCCTGGATGGAAGTGATTAATCTCACACAATCTCCTTGTTGATATCGTGCACTTCTTTTACTACCGCTTTGAGCTAGGAAATTAAATTTGTGATTGATCTGTGTCTTTATCCAAGACAGCATTGCCACTTTGAAGCATCTGAATCTTCGGGAGACTGAATCCAACTCTGTGCCTTGGCTTCTGTAAAGTTTACAGTCCGGTCGGGCTATAGTATGTGACAGAAAGCAGCAACATAGTGAACAGATATTTGATCCATCCTAAACTCAGGTGGTAGGAGAAGTCTGATTGAATGACTGCTGAATTCCAGTGTTGCACTGTTTCTGCACAGGTGACTCTAGGCTGGCCGGCCTGGGTTCAGTAGTTTTGTATTTTTCCAGTGAGTCAATGTTGCGGCCAGAATCATCATCATGGGAGCGAGCTTCTCAAAAGCTTTAAAGCATCAGGGAGAATATGTTACCAATGAAATGCTTGAATGAAACCCTTTCTCATTAAGTGCAGGGTGCTCTGATGTATGAATGGAGGTCACTTGCACTAAATGGAGAGTAAGCATCGTCCCATATCATTGGCCAAGAAAAGAATATCTCTAAATATGTAATCATAAAACAAGAATGTATTTTTTTCCCTTTTTGTTTTAAGTGAAGTTTTGTTGTAAGATATGGAAAGTAACTGCTGACTTTCATGCATGTCAC
This sequence comes from Plectropomus leopardus, assembly GCF_026936395.1. Classification (NCBI taxonomy): domain Eukaryota; kingdom Metazoa; phylum Chordata; class Actinopteri; order Perciformes; family Serranidae; genus Plectropomus; species Plectropomus leopardus. Next base: position 17,445,910 of record NC_142181.1, on the reverse strand, counting down.
ACTGAATCTGTTTTTGGTAAAGGATGTGCATTCTCACCATGTCTCACAACAAGGATTATCTGTTTTGTTGTCATTTGAATGTGTTTATTCCTCGACTAAACAACACTTCAGAGTGCAAAAGTCCTTCTTCCTTTGTCCGTCCATTACTGATCACTGTCTAGGAATCATCATCAGAGCCACAAGTTGCGTGATTTAAAGATCCAGTGCAAAGATATTCCCATTTGTCAAATTTATTGTAAAAGAAAGGGCATATAAATCATGATGCATCTGACTGAAATGTGGTTTAAAGATGAGAAAAAGTTATGAAATTTGTTCAGTTTAGACATTAGTTTAAAACTGCTCAGTACATAATTGTTCACAGGCTTCCCACTGTCATGAAATTCTTGGAAAAGTTATATTAGAAAAAATCTTTTCCAGGCCCAGAAATGGTTTGGAACTATTAATGTTTTGGAAATAATTCAACCATTGTCGTAAAGAGCATAAAAAGATGGCCAACATTATGCGAAATATGTTCCTGGTATTACTAATTTAAAATGTGCTGCACTGTGTAACCATTGAAATATTGCTAGTTACATGTGATACATGGCGCATGCAGCTTGTAGGGGGCTGAAGTGTCTCGTGCAAGTAAAGTCAGCAAGCACAGGCAGTTTACTTATCCACAAATGCTTGGGGAAGTGTGTGTTTAGGAATTTATGGCATCCAAATGACAAATCTAATAAATTACTTGAGAGGCAGGCCATAGCTGCACTGGATTGGTGCAGCTATGGCCTGGATTTTGGACCATTTCTCATTTGTGTTTTGTTAAAGATCATTAGTCATTGGATGACAACATTTGAGATGTGTATACACATGAATCAAAGAAGCGTGTTTTTTGTTAAATATGGTGAAAAAAATTTAACTTTAAGCATCTTTCAGAAAATCAGGTGAACTTCCAAAAACCAAATGTGTGCTAATATTTACATTAGATCTGCAAATATAACCATTCCTAATCGAATTAAAATTGTTGCACTGGGTCATTAAAATCATGTGGCTCATAAGTTGTGAGCCTGGCATGTTTTCCATCACATACTTTGAAGGAATACACACTTGTTGACTAAAGATTTTGCCTTGATTTACTTTTCCTTTGAGAAGAGATTCTCTCCTTTTAATAAATGCAGCTGTTGTCAGTTAAACCTGATATCTGTGTGGAGAGACAGTTTTGTACATTATTTTTCTTTCTTATACTGTGTCTATGAATGCGTGTGTATGAATTTTGAAAGTTGAGCGTGTGTCAGGGTCACGCAGTGTTGGTGTGAAGATTTTATATGAACTGGAATCAACTGTAAATAATGTTTGCCAATTGTGAATTAGAAATTAAATGCAATGTATGTTAACCAGGAGTCCACACACAACAAAACATTCAATAAAAACCTGTGTGTGATCATGACATGCTAACATGCACAAAGCCTCATAAAAACACAATGAAATAAAACCTCTCACAGCTTCTCTTTTGCTTCTGTGTTGCATTGTATTATTTTTAATAACCAGGGAGATTTGGGGATACAGTGACTCAGAGGATCTAACATGTCATTTAACTGAAGGGTTTGTGGCTCAATCCTTGGCTCCTGTCTTCAGGTCAGACCTTGAGCAAGAAAATGAATTAAAATTGCCCTTGAAGGCTAATATCTGAGCGTGTACACGTGTGGGTAAAAGAGGGGCATTGCAAAGTGTTTTGTCCGTGCAGTGCTATGAAAGTGCAGTTCATTTACCCACAAAGGCTTACTACAGTCATATAATGAACATTTTAATATCCTTTAAATTGTCAGCAGTTATGAATGAAATGCTGATGTTGTTTGGACCAAATCTGGTGTGTGTTTTCAGTCATACACCAAAAATAGTATAATCTATAAATAATAGATAATTATTAGTTCACCTGTAGTATTTTGACAAACTGCTCTGTTATATTCACTGCTGAATATACATACTTACATTATGCAATATCAGTTATTAAATCTGTGTTTCCCCAGGTAGTGGTAGTTGATGAAGTGGGTGCTCTACTTGGTAGATGGGTAGGTTATCGAGGAGATTGGTATGCTCTTATGTGTTCCAATGGCTTTTCGGGTGGGTTATACAGTCATGGGTGGATACTGAGAGAATGGGCCCCTGGACACAATTATGCAAAGGGCCCCACCTCCTATCCTACACAAAAGCAAGACATATAGACTTTTGTGGTGTTTTGCCTCTATTTTTGTTGCCTCTCTGTAGTCATTATGCATCTTTTGTGGTTTTCATCCTTTTGTGTCTCTTAGAGATAATTATGTGTATTTTTTTCCATCGCTTTTGTCCCTTTATGATTGTTTTGCCCCCTTTGTAGATATTTTGTGTCTTTACAGTTCCTTTGCTTCTCTTTGTTGTGTTTTTGTGTCTCCTTGTGGCCATTTTGAGTCTATTCCTGGTCGGCACATTTCAATTTAATTGATATTTTGCAAGTGTGTGCCAGGGCCAAACTTTTGGTCCCTGGGCCTGTGCCCTGCAGGCCCATTCAGTAATCTATCCATGTATAGCGACTGTAAACCATCAGGAAAACGGGTTGTTGTATTTGTGTATACCCTCTACCACACCACTGGTTTCAAAATATTAAAAAAACAATAAAGTTATGTTCAAAAACACAATTTGACAGTATACATAGTATATGATATATATATATATAGTAGAATCCCCAAATGGCCTCTGGGTGGCGCTGTTTATGTGATTGGGAATAGTACATGTGGAGCCCAAATAGTGTGTTACCTGACAAGCTCGGCTGAGGGCGATAAAAACCCCTTTTTCTACTTTTTTGTTTTGTACGTGGAACGTCTTCTATTGACACGTGACGCAACCCGGAACTTGGTGATGTCGCAGGACAACAAAGATGGCAGGAATAGGAGGCAGCAATTACTGGGAAGGTAAGGGAACAAAATTGGACTTTAAGAAACATAATGTAAAGCAGCATATAGTATATTGTCAGTAATATCAACAGTTAATTTGCCGGTGTCACTGTCGGCGCGTTTGGCTGGTGCTTCAAACACATACGTGTCTCTAAAACGACTAGCTCCCAACAAGCTAGCTAACATATCTGTAAATTAGCGTTATTCCTTAAGCTGTTAAATCTGTGTCGCCTCTCTAAACGGTTTATGAACAACATACACGAGTCCATTGTACCAGCTGTAACACACGTTAGATGGCAAATAGCAGAAAACGTTTTATTTCTCGTTCCCACTGTTAAAGTAGTGATGTGAGTTAGCTCTTTCAGCTCACTCCAGTGGTACAACTTCAAAAAGCGTTGCTATTTACTTTGGCAACAAACTACAATGAGACGTTGATAAGTTTTACTTTTTAATGACAGTTTCAGAAGTAGTACATTTAGTCGTCAATACAAAAATTTACAAATGACAATAACGACACAAGTAGGTACAAACCAGACAGACAAAGATACAATAAATGAAATGGACACAAGTAGGAAAAGACACAAGGATTTACCCAATTAGTTATAAAATGGAGTTGTAAGATTTGCATAATTCAATAATTTTAGTTAGTTTTGAATTACATATTGTTACGTTGATATTTTTTAAGATATGTATCTAGATCTGATGTTTTCAAAAAATGCATATTAGGGCAATTTAGTAAAACAAATATTTTATGAAAGTAAAATTTAATCAGAAGTAATGAGCAAAGAAATGATATACTGTTCATTCTTGGAGAGAGACATTTTTATATGTTAAAATGTTTTCTCTCTCTGTGTGTGTGTGTGCACATGTGTGGTCCCTTGGTACAGATCTGCGAAAGCAGGCCAGACAGTTGGAGAATGAACTGGACCTGAAGTTGGTCTCCTTCAGTAAACTTTGTACCAGCTACAGCAGCTCCAGGGATGGACGTCGAGGAGACACGTAAGATCTTAACAACTGCCCAAAGCAAAAGCCTGTATATTATTCTCAGTCACGCAAGTTATGGTATGCTTAGAAGGAGTGAGGCGAAGGTTAAGTTAACTAACAACACCAAGCATGTCAAACTGCTGCTGACTACTACTAGTTAATCAAGGCAAGAACACATTTGACCTGATTGGGATTGCGAGGTCATTGATGTGATGGTTAAAATAGTAATTTTAAGCTAAAACAAGTCGTTGATTAATCATTTAGTTGATCAACAGAAAGTTAATGTGCAACTTTTCTATATAATGAATAAATTATTCCAGACACTTTTTATGTAAAAATGTACAACCATTTCTGATTTCAGCTTCTCAAAAATAAGGTTTTGCTGCTTTTCTTTGTCATATGTGATAGTAAATTGAATATTATTGTATTGCGTATGGATGTTTGGATAAATTGAGGAATTTTAAGATGTCACCATAGGTTCCTGGTAGTACTACTGGCCATTTTCACATTTTTTTAAATATGCTAGATACCAGATGATTAATTGAGAAAATGATCATCAGATTAATTGACAATGAGAATAATTTTTAGTTACATCTCAATGTGACTTATACCCTTCTAGTTCGTGCTAGTTAAGAGATGCATGCCTAATACTTAAAGGTCTAGTGTGTAGGATTTAGTGACATCCAATATCTATCACCCACTCAGTAGGTTATCATTGTTTTTTCTTTGGCTGGTAAGTGACACCAAACTATCAGCCACTTGCGCATTTTACCAGCATTTGGCTGGTGACTGTTGCTAATTTCCAAACCTGGTGGCATCTAGCAGTGAGATTTCAGAACTCAAACTTCCTGAATGTGCCAAGAATGTAGGACAACTATGGTGGCCGACACAAAAACACAGATGGCTCCACCAAACAGCAGTGTTTGATTTATCTGTTCTGGGATACTGTTGAAACAGCATGGTGGTCTCTGTGGGAGAGGACCTGCTCAGTATGTTGATATAAACAGCTCTTACTTAAGTAACAAAAAACACAGCAATTGTTATTTTCAGGTGATTATAGATAGATGAAAACATATATATACCATGTCTGCTAAAAGATCCCCCTAAATCCTAAACACTGGATCTTAAACAGATATGAGGGGAATAATCTGTTATAGGGCATGTCCATGATTAATTGAATGTTAAAAAAAAAAACAACGCATGAGTGAAAAATTGTTTATTTAACAATCTCAAGAATCATGAAGGTGCAAAAGTGGTAGCCGAAGTGGTCAGAGTGCCTTGAAATGTGGTTGGAGGCTTGCCAGCACAGGAAAGTGTTGGCTGCAGGAAGGAAGTGTCTATGAACAATACATTGTATCCGTACCATCCCAAAGGTGGCGGTTCACTAGCTACGATATACAAGGAGAAGGACAAGTAAAAAAGAACTATTACTGTAACACCATCAGTGTGCCTTTTGTTTCTTTTGATTAGCAAGCCACTACTTACGAGCTGTAAGGATGAAACTGACTTCCAGCACAACTTTAAATTTTGATTCTTACATAATTTGTGGCCTGATACAGTCATCTGTAAATGAAAGATTATGTGTTGCCAATTGATGCCCCACGCAACAAACAGTGTACAGCTTTGCTGATGCATCCTCACATAGGACATTCACTAAACCATCACCAGCTAAGAAATCTGTTACCACTTATGTAATTTAATCTAAAAAAGGTCAGTCACATTTAAGATTTGAGTAGATTATGTTTCTCAGAGGTATATATCAGGTCATGCTTAATGTAAAGCTAAGGTGCTACGCTAAACCTCTAGTTCTGATAGTGTATCGTCCAATCAATAAAATGGCTCTCATTATTATAAGTATATTGTATAATATTTAGACATGAGAAATCTTTTAAAAAAATAATTCTTTTACAACTTTTTCAGAAAACAATCACAAACAAGAACTTGTTCTCCATTCTCTGTTTTTCCTCTTCAAGGTCAGACACCACCCCGCTGCTAAACAACTCCACCCAAGACAGGATGTTTGACACCATGTCAGTGGAGATTGAACAGCTGCTGGCCAAAGTAAGTAAATTCTCACGCGCCAATGGCCCGTGAAAGGCCAGCAAAAAGACTGTAATAAGAACAGCACAGGATTTATGCCATGGGTCTTGTCTTTCATCAAGGAAAGAGCAGACCGCAGGTTCCACTTTTTCACATGCATTAGACCCTGAAGTGCTATTATGTATTTGGCTCAGTTCAACTCAAAGATTTAAAGTTACAATCTCGTTAATCTTTGTTTTTGTTCTTTTTGGTGGCACAGAGGGCGATGAGTGGTAATTGCGGGTGTGTTTTGGGATATCATTTGCCAGAGATCCAGATAGTGTCACCTGTGTGCTGTCTCCTGAGCACCAAATTTGTTTTTTTCTTTGGATTTGCACTTGTTTCTTTAAGTTGCTCTTTTGTCTGATTGTTACTTACAATGTAAAAACAGAATGAAAAAAAACAATAGGCTGCCCCACATACAAGTAAGTTGAGGAGTGAGTCTTTTGCATTAGCTCTGGCTACCTTTTCTTGCAGACCAACCACAGCTGTGTGATCAAAAATGCATCACTAACTGCGATGCTTGTGAATTCACAGGAATTTCCCTTTAGACACCCATTACAGAAAACTGCAGACGAAAGGGCTTTCATCTGGAGGCTCAATCACTGTGTTACTTGGTGATAGTGAGATAAAAAGACATTTATTTGAATGAAAATCTTAAAGATTATTTCTTTAAGACACATAGTTTTATTCCTCATGGAGAGGCACAAATGACAAGAGATCATGACAAAAGAATGGAATTAACTGTACAATGTTTAAAGTTATGGACACATACAAAAGATGTACGTCAAAAATAATCTGATCTCAAAAGGGCACAGAACACCATCATGTGTTGCATTATTTAATGATTTGGCGTGAAAGACATCCCTTTTATTTAAAGTACACATCCTTGAATTGACACATGTTGTATGTGTGTTACTGTGTTTTGCATATTTGCCAAGTTGTATTTGGATTCTGTTTTGGGTCTTTATCGTATCTGCTGATCGCCTGGTTTTCCTGATGTTTTTTTTTTTTTTGTCCTTCTGTCATTTAATTTATCTTCCATCTCTGTCAGCTGACTGCTGTAAATGACAAGATGGCAGAGTACACCAATGCCCCGGGTACGGCTTCTCTCAACGCTGCACTCATGCACACGCTCCAGAGACACAGAGACATCCTACAGGTTTGCCCTCTCATTCTAACCAATTAGTTTATTTTTTATTTCATTTTTTAATGTATTCTACCTTACATGTTTTTGTTTTCTGTAAAAAACAATAAATTTGGTTCGGCTGTGGCTCAGAGGTAGAGTGGGTCCCCGGCTCCTCCGGGCAACATGTAAAAGTATCCTTGGGCAAGATACTGAACCCCAAATTGCTCCCGACGCTGCGTCATCGGCGTGTGCCTACGTATGAATGGTTACTGCCTAGTAGGTGGCACCTTGTATGGTAGCTTCGGCCACCACTGTGTGAATATGTGTGTGAATGGGTGAATGTGAAATGTCCTCTAAAAGCACTTTGAGTGATCAAAAAGACTAGAAAAGCGCTAAACAAGTACAGTCCATTTACCATTTCAATTTTTTCTTCTCTGTGGTCACGGTTTGCTCTTGTGCCATCCCTTTCCTTCATTTTTGCTCTGATATGTTTTCTATGCAGGACTATACACATGAATTCCACAAAACCAAAGGCAACTTCTTGGCCATCCGGGAAAGGGAAGACCTACTGGGGTCTGTCAGGAAAGACATTGAGTGAGTATCCAGTCACACCACCTTGTGATTAATTTGACCATGCAGCTAATAAAGCAGCGTGTGTCCATAGTTATGGGACTATACAGTAGACTCTGTGTTTATCATCCTCACTGCAAATGCAATTTCACTGCACAGAATTATTGATAACTCATTTAATGTATTGACTGGTAAAGGTGCTCAGAGTCAACACACATTTTGTCTCACTCACATGAAATGGGTCATGTTGTTGCACACAAAACAATATAATACTAGCATGTAATGCAATGCTCGTGTTTGATCTTAGTTGCTGTGGAGGGATAAAAACTGCCGAACATTATTCACAGTGCATCTGTGTTGTAGACCTTACTCCTTAGAGGGATAGTTGAACCTTGACTTCCACTTGGCATGCTCTTGAAAAATTTTAGCCATTAAAGCCTTAGAAGATTCATGGTCTCTTTGGCCTTGTATTGAGAAAGTGTGTCCTCTTCTCAGATTGGCTCAGTTGTGAGTGAGTGTATTGAAATGAGATGGAGGCTCCCCCAGACCATGACTCTTGTCGTTTTTTCTTTTCTTTTTTTTTTGTAATGGTTTATTGATCTGTAAGACACAGCAGTGAGCATACGGTGAGCACTGCAGGATTCCTATTGATCCCTTTCCATCCATCTGGTATGCAGATAGTCTGCAGATGCTTCATACAGTCATACACGGTTCATAGGCCTCACAGTCACTTTATATCATACGTTTTTCTCATTCAGCTCTCACACATTAACCTATTTAAAGGTGTGTGTAGTTCATAAAAGGTTGTTATATTGCTAAATTATTCTTCAATTCTCATTAAAATGTATTGTAAATGTCAGTATAATCATAGGATATCGTAGGATGGTTATTGGATTTAGGGGACATACACAGTAGGTGATTCATTAATCTTTAACTTGTGGGACCAATGCATTTCTATTTTTGAATAACCTCTCTCTCCTGAATTATGAATGAGAGTGCAGAACAGTGGGTTTTTGTCTTATTTCAGTTAAACAAAGTATTTGATTTCAGAATAATAAAACCTCTTCAAACCCGCCAGATTGCCACTGAGCTAGTTCTAAGCGGCTTAGCATCACATATCAAAATACTGATAAATATTTGAAGTGCTCCTAATGTTTAAATGTGTCCTATCTGTGATTATTTGTAGTCCTTTGGTCCGTCAGTCAGAAGAATTGAAAAATGTATCAAAATTTCAAACATTTACATGTGAAGTCCATTTCTTACTGTGCATGCCAACTTTGTTTGTCAAACGGATTGCAGTTCTTTGTATATTACGTCAATTTTTTTCGTCTTCCTGCACAGTGTTATTGGTTATATTGGTTATTGCTACCTTGTTGGCTACACAGTTAAAGTGTCCCCCATCTTTTCTGTGTATATTTCACCCCAGGACAGCCCCTGGTACAACATCCCCCACTGTTGAGAAGTCCAGTTGACTCTGTCATGTGTCTTTTCGGGCACCATTCTACAAAATTGAAAGGCTTTTTTTCTTAAAATCCTGGCTCAGTGACAGGTTTTATGTAATGTGATGTATTTTGGTTAATATTTGGAGTACAAAAACAGCATTGACATATTTAGCCCTCTTTTTAACAGTGACAGACGGAGAGGGATAGCAGATAAACAAGGGGGGCGTGTTTTGTTCATTTGCTAACAAAGGGGATTTCATCCCTCCTCAAATCATCCTCTGGATATTCAACATGCTATCAACAGTTGTACCGGCCGCTTTCATGTTTTCTATAGATAGTGCAGAAGTGCTTAGCTTGCTTTTCAATGGAAGAGACAGACTCGAGTTGTTGCTGCTGCTGCTGTTGTTCATAAGATTATTATTGTAGAAAGGTCTCTTTTAATGTTAAGATTAAGGAATTTTGATGATGTTGTTGACTGAGTTGAGGAGGAATACACACGTTTTTCCCTCAGCTGCTTTCTTTCTTTATATGTAAATGAGCACAGTGTTTGGAGAGTGCATTATCTCTTATTTCACAAATGTTTTTATTTAAGTACTTATTTTAACTTTATTTAACTAGATAAGTCAACTGAGAACCATTTTTATTTACAGTGGCAACCTGGGAAAATAATTGCGTTCTTTAAGTTAACTTTAGTTAAAACTACTTTTATCAATGCACCATCGAGCCATTATTTCCAAATGATAATTTGAAGTCACGATGCACATTAGCAAACACATTACAGCTTTATATCTACTCAGTTAGTGCCACCCCATGGGGTCAGCACTACATGCAACAGTTCTCTCAATCTTCTCATTAAAGCAAATTACTTAAGGAGTGTCACCGACCCTGCTAAATAGGCTTAGTGCTGATGAATCTAATGCATAGAAATGAGCCAGTCATGTTGACCCATTGCCCAGCCTAAGGATGATTAATGTGCCCAGGGGCTGCTAATGAGGGAACCGTCTGATCTTACAGGTAGGGGAATTACAACTGCGGCTGTTGTGGCGCATTGCAATGAGCTGTTGAGTCATGCTTTACATGAGACAATTTCTTTTGAAGAGCTATTTGCCTCTAACCTCCCTATTGACCTTTACCGGTGGTGCATGGGAAGGTAATAAGGTAGGACTGGAGAATATATGAAAGTAGTCGATCCTAGACAGCTGAAAGGCTAGCTCATTATTTTTCAACACTTGATCCGGTGAACTGCCTCGACTAATGCAGCTTGTGAGGAATAATAAAATTATGAGCTAACTTTGTATTGCTAAGACACTTTTCTTTGGATCCTGTCAGATATGCGTACAGAGAAATTCAATGATCACAGTTTTATTTAGGTTTACTCAGTAGTGTTGTCTGCAACAATATCAAAATTGCAATGAGAGTATTACAAAAAAAACCCACAAAAGTATTTTCCCTGTATCACCAAAGCAGGGCTCAGTATTTTATGACTTTGTGATTTTATCAAACAAAAGCCTGAGATTGTTTTGTTCTTGGCTTGAGCAGCCAAGTTTAGAGCTTACACCACAGCAACAGCATAATCTGTGTAGAAGTGTTAATGGCTGCAGTTTTAAATCTTTTTAATGTTATACATTACGGATTAAGATGTATTTGGAAAGAAGAATGTTAAAGCTACATTAGGTAACATGAAAAAATCTGTCGAAATTACTGAAACTGACAATATATCCTGAAAGTTCATGAGACAGTTGGTTTGTGAAAAAAACATTTCTCTGTCTCTCCTCTTCTTACTGCCTCTATTAGCCTCCTCTAGAATCAACGACGGTGCACCCAAAACAACCAATCAGAGCCGAGTCTCCAAATTAGCTGTCAGTCGGTCATTGCTCGTAAACTGTGGTGAAGCTACAGCGTTAATCCAGATTCTGTAAAAGCCTTTTTTTCACCTCAAATGTTCTCAGAAAGATGCGTTTGTGACCCCTCCACCATGTTAAATCCAGTCAACTGAAATTCCAAGCACCACCCATCAGACAGACCAACTTTCTCATTTTACAGCTTAACAGTTTTTTTTTATCATTGTCACCAACTACAATTTTAAGGTCAGGTCGCTCTGAAATCAGTGGGCTGTCTTGCCTTTAACACAGTGATGGCTGTCTCTGCTGCAGCTGAGTCTTTAGTCTCTTTTGTCAGGCAGAGGGCAGCAGAGATCTTGAGCTTGGAGTACACCTGGAGATTTTCGTGTGTATGTGGGTTGTTTACACTGCACACACAAAAATCCATACTGATTAAAACAGTGCACACCGAATAATTTATGTGAGCACATGGGCAATATGACATTTTGTCAAAAATGTGTCAGTATCTTCCAGTGTGCTTGTAGACTCTGTCAGCGAAACATGTTCTCATGCAAGCACACACAGACACACACACACACACACACACACACACACAGACACAGCTGCACCATTCATAACAATAGAGTGAAGCTGAGCTCAGACCGAATGCTCCCTCTTCTCCTGCTTTGATTCTAAATGTCAGCAACAACAATGACAGCTCGCTTGTGATTTACACCGGTGCCCTTTTAAAAAGCCTCGCTGGAGTGATGAAGCTGCCTGTCACTACAGGCAGTTCCAGCCCCATACAGGCATCAGCTCTGCTGGTGGGGCGGCCAGATTGGGCTCAGCCACTGTGGAGTGTGCTGTGTGTGCACTGAATATAGAATTTCCATTCAACGGCATTGGATGGCGTACTGGGGATGAAGTAGGCACATTTGTTCTTGGATCGCTCACAGCAAGCAGGGTGGGGTAGGAGGGTGGGGTAAGATGTTTATGGTATATGTGTGTGCATACTCTTGTATGTTTCACAGTTCCCCCTCCTCCCCTGCTCTGTATCTTGTTGTAACCCAACACGAGGGCTTGCTGTCAGCTGTTCAGGGATGCTGATAGCTAAAGTTGCATCAAGCAAAAGAGAATGGATGTGATGTGTTTGCTCTGTGAGTGGTATAACAACCCATCCATTAAGTCTGGCTGCTTTGCTACTGGATTCCTTAGAAACAGAACACGTCACGTCATTTCTGCTCCTTTAATTGCCCGAGATTGTATGGTGCTATCAATATGTGCTTGGCATCAGTGGAGTCTTATTTATTTTATGTTATTTATGATTTTATTTTGACATGGGCCAGTGCACATTAATACACATTACTGTAAATGTGCCAGTGTTAGCCAAAAGCTAATTTTCAACTGTTGTACCTGGGCCAGGTTGAAAGTACTTGAAGAAGACAATTCTACATGACAGAAGAAAATGAATTGGCCAGCAGACACAGTATGTACACAAAATCTAAAACTTAGCAGGAAAGGAAAAGTTCTGCACAAGATATAAGCATTAGCAGACAGGACACAGTCATCAACAAAACAATTTACATAGATAATGTGTAAAATAGTAGAAGAAGTGTTAAGGCCAAGCAGTTCCTACGCCCTTTCCGTTTGAGCTGAGCCAGCCCTGCGCAGAATCGATCACCGGCCACTGATGTGTAATGCATGCCAGTTATATTTGTGTCCGAGCTCGTCCCGACTTTCTCCGGCGTCATGCAAAAGTGGACGCCGATAATCTCACGAGGCGGCCACAGATTTTAGAGCCAGGTGCCTTAGTTGCTTTCCATTGACTTCAAGACCCCAGGTGTGATGGTGAAAAGCTTGTCTCAGCCGATCGAACTGCTGATTGGTTTAGATGTTGACTCAGCAGTTTGACGTTTCAGATAAACTTTTTATTTTTGTTGAATTTCAGAAATTTCGAATGTATTTGTCTTATTTGAAGGTTTACTCTGTTAACAGAGTGCACTGCATGTTGTGGCTGATGGTGATGTTTTTCAGTCATAGAGACTAAATACATTCATTATGAACATAATTACTTGTATATTAACACAGGACTGTTTTGATTTTTTTTAAGTGGGGCTATTTAATAACATAAAGACTTGCAGTAAGTAGCCTGAGTGGATGTGAGGATTCTTAAAAATAGCATCTGAACAGATGTGAAGCTCTGACTATAGGCTGTCTGACAGATCTGCACCGAAAGCTGCTGTGTGTCTGACTGTTAGACTGATGTTTTTGATTTAGGTGATGTAGTTTAAGGGTGTCAGGTGCACTCAGCATATTTATATCCAGCAGCAAACTGATATGATGCTGATTTACATGAGAATTTATGTAAAATGAAGGTTAAACCATGAACAGATATTATAGAACACCTGTACAATGCTATTAGTTTACTGTGTCATAATCACAATAATCACAATCGCATCCCTCTATTGGCTTCCTGTAAACTTCAGAATAAACTTCAAGATCCAAACATGCACTGCACGACCTCGCCCCCAGTTACCTATCTGATCTCTCTGTTCCTTATGCTTCTTCTCAACCACTCCAACCCTCAAATCTTACTAACTTACTTACTGTGCCACCCTGTCATTGCATTCAGCCAGCCATTTCTGATCTGCTCCACTACAACCATGCTGGTGCCGTGTTTGCTGCGTTAAGTTGCTGCTCATGCAAACCAAGTATTTCCTGCTGCTGCTGCTCCTTGCTTCACATTAAAGGCTTTCCATCGGTGAACCACAAGAGGGCTTTTACTGTAAAGCGGTAAATGCAGTGGGATTGGCGCCGACTGCTGTTTGATAAAAATGGGTCTACACAGAAGTTATACCGTTGCTTTTTGTCAGTGGCTTAGATTAAATATTGCAATGAACAGTAAAATATAAAGTAGTCACAGTGAGCTGATAAGATAAAGAGCTGTAGGCCACACTTGTTTGCTGATTGTGTGAAACTCCACCACATCATTAAGGTGAGCAACATTTTTCACTGTACTAATAGGTCCCTAATGTTCAGTGGGATGGGTGACTTCAAAGAGCGACAGAAACAAGACAAACTAGCAAGCTATTTTTACCCTGTGGTCTTTTGGCTGTGGATGAAAATAGGGAAATAAAAAGTGTTGGTCAGGGTTCCAACGGATCATTAAAAAGACTTAAAAGGCATTGAATTCATTCATCTAAAAATAAAGTTTTAATTGGTATTAATATGTCTTATGTCAATCTTTCAGAAGTCTTGAAAATGCTAAGATATTGCAGGTAGGAATTTATGAATCACTTTTTGTTCTGATGTTGCATCAGTGGCTGAAAATCATCTGTGTGAATGATTTTTTTATTTAATCCATATAACTATATACAGCAGAGCGTACTTTCGGATGATTATTACGTTGGCACACTGTGCTCGTGCTCGTTTTTCTCCAAATTTTGTTACTTTAAAGTTAGGCTTTCATTTTATTCCAAGTGGCATTAAAAAAATTCTTAAACAGTCTTAAATCTAACTTGCCTTAAACTGAAGGAACCCTGGTTGGTGGTGATGAATAAATAAATGGGTTGCTATTCAGATGGCCTACTGATGTGAACAGATGAGAATAATTTGTGCCAGGCATACTGAAAAAGCTACAGCCGATGCTCAGGCTCAAGGCTGTCAACTGTCAGTTAACTGTCAGCTTAGTCTGTTAGGATCCTAAACAAAGATAGTGAGCTCTGGATCTTTTTTATGTTTTTGAAAACTGCTATTCTCTCAGTGTTTTTGAATGTCGTGTCACATTACACAAATAGCATATATGGTTATATGACTGCGTTGTTTACCTGTGTCTCTGCCTTTTCTTTTCAGGACATACAAGAGTGGCTCCGGGGTCAACAACAGAAGAACAGAGCTGTTTCTAAAGGAGCATGAGCATCTGAGAAAGTAAGTTCCCATTAACTGTCATATGTATTTGAAATAATTAAGAATCCAGCTTTTTAATTGCATTTGGAGCAATGTTTTTAAAGATATTTGTATGTTAGTTTTGGCATATCAATTCTAGCAGTTCAAAGAAGATCTTAAATGCCATTTTCCAGAGCCACACAGTCTTTTCTTGATGAAGCAATGACCTTAATCTCCCAGAAATCAAAGCTAGTATAACTCATCTTGATGGTGCAGCCAAGCCATTTGAAATAACACCAGAAATCATTGCTTTAACGGATGCTTGCTTTGATAAGCTCTGGCACCCGTTGGCACTTTATCTCTTCATGCTTTTACTCTCTAGTAGATGGAAAGCCACTTTTTCATGACGTTGCAATCATTAATCTAAGGTTTGTTGTATAAATTACGACAGAGAAAATGTAGATTAGATGTGAGTGCTTTCCTGGCTAGAGGATATTTTAAACAACTTTTCTGTTGTACTTAATTTGCTGGTGAAGAAAATATAGATTTAGATTTACATGTGTTCTGCTTTATTATATGATTTGGTGTCTTAAAGCTGTAAAAAGTTAGACACACTTTTCTCACTGACACAGTAGGTCAAACCATGATCTGCCAGCAACCTCATTAGTGTCCTACGATCATTTGGCTGACTCTTCAGCACTGCAGAACTGCATGGGGTTGCAAAGTTTGTGAAATCTGTATGTGTGTACCTGTGTGAGAGGCACCCTGTGTGGAAAATAAAATTGAATGTCAGCAGGGCACACGCACTCAACCAAAGCACAGATAAAACTCAGAAGAGCCTCTTACATTGCCCAGGCTTGAGGATCCCATCAGATAATTTGAACACAGCAAATACAAAGCAGTCTGATTGATTCTCTCTGTGGCTAAATGTTTGTTTCCTCTTTCAACCTCCCAAAGGAATAATACCTCAGTTATTCCCCAACAAATACCTCTTAATTCATTTTAGAACAGGTTTACCTGGTATGGTATGGTATGGCATGGCTAATGTTTGTTTCTAAATTTGTGAAATGAACAGGGATTTATAGAGTGACTCATATACAAGGGATGAATTCAACAACATAACACATTTGAAACACGGTGCAGTAATAAGATAAATAGAAAACTAACACGATAGCCTGGCACCGCAGTGTTTGAAGATTTTTGGTGAAGACTAATGTGGTTTTTTATTGTTCTATGTGCATTCTACATATGTAAGCGAGTCTTTTAAAATTTGGCTGACACAGAGATGTTAGAGCAGATCATTTGGCCCACCAGATCTCGATAATTAGATGCAGCAAAAAAAAAAAGAAACATGTCAAAGGGCAGCTTTTTCGACAGTAATACCTTTGTTAACATACAGTATGTGCATGTGTGAGGGTTTGTGGGTATAATGCACATTTGTGTATATTTGAATGGGTGAGTGTGTCAGATGACTGCAACACGTGTAATTGCATGTATAGAAAAAAAATTGCTTATTTTTTTAGGGCTAAGCAGTAGCAGTTTTCAGGGCCCTTGCAAGTTGTCTTTTAATTTCATGGCTGGAAATTGCATTGTTTTCAATGGGATCAAATATGACTTAGGAAAAATGTGTTAAGTGCCATTTTGGTTCCTTTTATCCCTGTCACTACAACGACTGCCGTGCTTTGTGGCAGTAACATAACAAGGTATCTGTAGCATATGGTCAGAAAAATATGATTGTGCAGTAATCAATGCTTCATGTTACCCATTGTTGATGGGTGGATACAACATGTCTTGGATTTAATTCAGAAGTGTATAGCTGATCAGTTATTGCAAGACAAATCTCATCACAGCACGAAGAGAGAGTCACATCTCCAACACCACAAGTCTGTCGCTGCGTTGGTGAACTTGTTACAGGGGTTCACCAATTAAACTTTTTTTTTTTTTTATCATCAGTAGTTCAGTATAAGAAGAAGAGTTGAGTGGTCACATCAGTACTCAGTACTGACTGTAACCCTGAACTGACGTTCAGGACTCTGAGGAAGGAGGTTTACCAAGCTATGTAGCTGAAGAATTTATTGACGAAGTTTAATTGCAGTTCTGTCAGTGTAGCTCCACAGGGGTTTCTAAGAGTAGCGTAAATATTCAAATTTCATCTGATACTCACTACGAGGAAAGACCCAAATGAACGCCTTAATGGATTCATGTACTGTAGCAGAGAGACAGAGTCATTATTCTTGTTCTGTCAGTACAGCCCGTTTCACACATGCAGTTTATCCCTGAAATGTTCAGGAACATTTTCTGCATGGGGCCACGTGTACAGGAGCAGCGACTGATATTCAGGGAAATCTGTAATGCCAGTTTCCCACCTCAGGACCCAGTATATTTTCAGGAAAATGCCAGTATAGCTGTGTTGTAAAGAAAAACTGCAACAGGGACAAACACAAAAATAATTTTATCTCTTTGATGAAAAATGGAGCAAGCAAACCAATCACTAGACTCTACTGGTGAGGGGAGTGTGCATGCGTGTAGGGAATGCGTGATGGAGAGAGAGAGAGAGAAAGAGGTGATGATGAATGTGGTGAGATCAGACAAGTGAGGGAGCAAAGCAGAGAAGAGATTTTTAGCTGTGAATTATCCAACAGCAGTGAATGTAGAGTTTACAATTCATGTCAGCTCCTCAGGACCAACAGAAGTCCCTCGTGTCCTGTTTCCCGGCTGCTCAGTGTGACGACCAGGGTTAACTCTGGAGTGATCGACTCAGGGACAACAACACAGTGTCTCCCTGAAAAGAAAGGGAGAAGGGAGTGCCCCTCAGTCCATGCAGAGGGTGAAATTGAACGCGGGCTGTAACAGTTAGAGATGCTGTAATGTTCAACAAAAAAAAACAGAAATGATTCTCTGCCACATGCATGTAGACCCGGCCATGTCTCATCTTCTTCATTTGTTGAGTTTTATGGTGGTTGTCCTCCATAAATATTGCATTGCCACCATCTGCCAGCCTGTCCATTGCTCCATCTATTCCAGCATTACCATAGCATGTGTGAAAAGGCACAAGACATAAATGTTCCTAGCTCATGTGTGAATAGTTAAGATCACTCGCAGTGCCTGAAAGGTTATCCGAGAAATTAACTTGTGAAATGGGCTTAAAAAACGGCCCTTAGAAATCAGTCATGCTGTTACTTGTATCTGTTGTGTGTCTTGTATTCTAGCTTTAGAGAGGAAGGGAAGATAAGATCATCTCTTTCCTTATTAATTCAAACTGGGCTCCAAATAGTGAAACAGAATACTGATTAAGAAATAATCTTAGCAACATGAAATGAGAACAGTATTGGCTGCCGACACATTGTGTTTAACCTCCTCCGACTTCCTGCAGCCAATTGCATTCCCAACAGTCAAGCCCTCGTGCCAATCTAGTGCAATTGATCGGGATCCTGTTAATGAAATTATCTTATTAAACCACAACCCATATTGTAGGGCTTCCCCAGACCATTGACAAAGATGGCAGTGGAAGGAGCAGATTGGAGATGAGGATCGAGTTACGCTTGATTGATCCTATTAGGGCCATAAAACAGGAAAGAGGGCCTTCAGAGAAAAGGACTAAAATGTGTTAGCAGCCAGAGAAATGGTCTGAAGCCTCACTGAAGGCAGAGAATGGATATTCAATAAAGATGAGAGATTTGAGTTAAGATGCTCTTTATCATTTGTCATGCTCCCTGACAGTCTGTGATGCTCTCTCTTCATGAAAGACAGTGTTTTGAATAACGAGGTGTCCCTTATGTGAACTTACAGGATACAGAAAGTTTTTTTTTTAGATGTTTTTTTAGACTGTTAAGTGTCTGTGGAGTCATTTCGCAGCTCAGCTTGTGATAAAACCCTGTTTGTGCCCTTGGCTTTTTACCTGAGGCAAGTGAGCCAACATGAGTATTCATCTTTTCTGTCTCTACAAGGCTTTTAGGGTGGATGATGTAATGTATGATCAATATAAATTTGAGACTATAAGATACTGGCAAGTGATGGTGGTACCAGCATTGCCAAACTGATCAGCTAAGACTAATCACTTCCCAAAGAGAAAAGAAAACAAATCCCTTCCAGTTAATCTACAAATTACTGCAGGAGGTGGGGTGTCTGCCAGCCTGCATTCATTCTCAACAAAACCTCATAAGACGGGCATGCCCATATTAATTTTTAAGATAACCGCCACAAAGTTTTTGCTTGTAGTGATGAAGCTTGTCTAGTTCCTAATCAGTCAGACCAGCTTATACATTATGTTTGAAAAGCTGTCAGTGCAGGAGACGGTGGTAAATAAGAGCGACACTTTAGGTGCTTTCAGACAGCGAGCGGCTGCTGCCAACATTGGCAGGGGCAGCAAGGATGGGGGGGTGCAGCTGCTGCTGTAGCGTACATACACAGCTATTTGGTGCTGCGTTTCAGAGTTTAAGATGGTTCAACGTTTTCAATTTGCCACCACAGCTCACTACAATGTGCTGAGATTATACCAGGTGGATAGCAACAGTATACAGGCTGGTTTGATTTCGATAGCCTGACACCCAATAACTGTGAACTCGCCAGTTAATTTTTAAGGACAAAAAACAAAGCGCAAATAACATTGCCACCCTACTCAGTAAGTTGCTTCATTTTGAGCCACAAACCCCCTTTAGTGTTGTTAACTATGTTAGAAAATACATAGAAACATGAATGACCAGTTAATGAGGCTTATCCCGCACATGATCATATTTGTGATAAAGTATGTAAATGAGCACAGAGAAATACAGTTATCCATATTCCACTATACATCCCTAGGGATGCATGATATTGCCGATATGCAATATAACGATATATAGCAACTCATTTGGCTGATAACCGATACTGTTTTGATATATCCACATTTTTCACCACTTAATTGGTGATCTTCAAGTCTCTTCTGTTGTGGAATTAACATTATATTATGCATACTCTTATCTTTATGGCCCACCAGCAGAAGGAGACATAAAATACAATGCTTTTCAGGGTTTTCATTCATAGTTCAAAATAAGAAAAATCCTTCAACTTAGGGTTGATGTTTTGCACATGCTCAACTTATCAGCTAACAAAAAATTATATATATATAGGTTTGTGATATCAGCAGAAATCAGCATGTTGGTTGACTTCAATATTTCATTTTAAAGCCAATATCTGCAGATACCGACAACGTGACGATATTATCATGCATCCCTATTAAAAACTTGATTATAAACGGTTTATTCATCATGTCCATGTAAACACACTCACTGCTAACAGTGCTAGTAGAGCTAACAGTTAAAGGGGATTTGCAGCTTAAAATTGAGCCACTTATTCTGTGCAATGCCTATGGGTTGGGATGGCTTTACTTGCAGTAATCACCCTGAGCAGTGCACTACCTCAACCTGAGTAGCGCAGGGCATAAAACTGAAGAGAAGAAAACTTAACAAGCCAACCGACATGCATGACCTGTCTAAAATATTCTCAGGGGTTAACCATTAATCGGTTACATGTTTGTAATATTGTTAGGTAACTTGAACTTGATGCTGTTAAGTTATTACAGCTAGTTGCTACTTTAAGTGCTGCCGACATTTATGTCATCTTTTAGTCCGCCTTATCTCTGTCTCGTTCTCCACCCTCTTTCCATCTCTCCCTGCCATAAAGGTCAGTGTTCATGAATAAACTAGAAGGAGGGAGGGGCAGGTCCATTAAAAGTTCATGTTGTATCAGCTCTAATGGTAGTGGTCACTCTGATAAGGACTTCCTGTCGAACAGAGGATTTTTTTGACACAGCAATGGTGCCAGAGCAAATTTACATTTCACATTGATGCACATTTGTTTGAATATAATGGTCTGTTTCTGCATTTACTTGCCACCAACAGAAAATACTTTGTTCAACAGATTCATCATAGAAATGTAATTGACTGAAAGTACCATACATGAATTTTTATAATTACAGGTCTCAGGTATTTTGGTGAACTTAACTCCTAATGTCGATATGTATTCAGTCTTGCACCCTCTTTTCCCCCAATAAACCAGACCTTTTTCAGTTCAGTAGGAAAGCAGTTTATTTCCCATCCAAATAATTGAAATGCTCAAACAGCTAGGAAAAGCACATATTTATGGGAAAAATAACTCAGACTTTTACTTCCAGAACCCTGATGGCCAATATAACCCTGTCCTCTTCTCCAATCTGCCTCACTTTCTGAGAGGTCGCACACGTAACAAAATGTAATATCTTCTAAAAACAGTGTAATTTGAAACTGTGTTGTGTGTGGTGCATCACGAGGCGATGAAAAGACTCATTTAACTGAAATCTAAAATTATAGGTGTTTATCAGTGCTTTATCGTCGAAATTGTAAACAAAATATTTACCTGCTACAGCGGCCAGTTGCTACAGCTTACTTTTTGTTTTTACTCTCTTTTTCTCTGTTTCCCTGTCTCTTCTTGTCCCCTAGTTTGGGACCCTTGCTTTTAGTCTGTGTGGCCTGTTGCCCATCTTAATGAGTTTGATCTGAGCCGCCAGCTTTCTGATGTGCTAATGTTATCAGTGGAGGAAAGCTCTGAAGATTTGGGATAAACTGCCACACTGCTCTCTTGCTCACCAAAGAGATCTAAATCAGTTCAAAGGTTCAGTCAGAGGTTTCCCACCAACAATGTGAGAAATGTCTTGAGCATTTTGGATCAGTACATTTCTGTGCTTTGCTTCTTAAGATAAGCTGTGAGAAAAAAAACTGCATACAAGCATCTCAATGAGACTGCTTCTATGGAGTGCATCAACCATGTCCAGCTGGTTAGCTCACCAGCTCAGTCCATTATGATCTATCTTACATGTGTTTTCCTGTAAATACGTAATAAGGATTCAGATCGTGGACCATTTGATTCCACTTTGTCGTGAAAAGGAGACACCTTTTTTTGCTTAATTGATTCCAGTGGCTTTGAAGTGTTTTGCTGCTCGCTGGGATGCGCTGATTGTGCTTCGGACGCTTGGTGTAGTTTTTGCCCAAGAGTCTCCCATTTGAAAAATACTCTCTCTCTCTCTCTGAGAAGGAAAATATTCAACGTCATCACAGGTATATCACTGCTCTCCAGTCATATCGGCCCTTATTTACAACAAACGTATAATAAAAAACTGGCCATACAGTCATTTACACACACATCTAGGCATTTAACAATGTGGATGTTAGTGGAGGCTATGATCAAATCTTATGTTGGGCATCAACATGTGTGTGCCAGTTTGAATCAGCTTGGACTTGCAGTGCAGCAGAGTAAATCTGGCTTAGTTTGAGAATCGTTATAGACCTTTTTCTGAGTGGCAACTAAGTATTTGCAGCCACATATTAATCACTCAAAAATGTATAGCCTTTTAGGGAATATATTTTATTAAAGCCTACAAAATTAAATTGCACCTGTAACATCAGCGTTTCCATTTCTAGCTCAGAGGAGTTTCTCTTTCTGGCCATATTATGCTTCTTTATTGGGACTTTTTCATTACCATCTTTGGACGTGCCAAGTCAAACCATGTTGCGTAGATTTGTGCTTCCTTTGTCAGTTTAAACATGCTCTCACCTCTGTCAGTGTAGGAAACCAGAGGGAAAGGTGTTTTTAAAAGTCTTTGTGTTCAGCTTTCAGTAAATTTGTAGCATCTAACTGAATCACTGTGGTTTTGTAGTTTATTCTATTTTTACTTGAGATATCTGCTTTATTTTGCTGTTTCACTTTCTGTTAAGTGATGCTGCAAACCCAACATTTCCTTATTTTGGTGCTTCACAATAAAAGCTTTTACATAACAAAATGCAGATGGACATTTATTGTGAAAAATATATAGGAAACTTAATATATTTCTCACTGAATTAGCGCAAGTTTATTAGGGTCTTTTTTTCAATATATGATGAAAAACACTTGTAGCAAAAATAATGGGGGATCTTTAGTTATGGATCAGCCAACTGCTTTTACACATCATCACTCAAAACAAGCTGTCATCAATTAAAGACACACCCCCAAGTGGGTAGTCCTGTGGTAATGGAGGCGCAAATCTCTGCAGAGCTGGGCTGATGGGCCAAACCAATTCAAACCAAGCCGAACCAGCCAATGGCTGTGGAAAAAGGGTTTGTGTCGTGAACTCTGGGCGCAAGGCCCCTCAACTGTATATTGGGGCGGGATAGTTAAATGACGATTGTTTTCAGTGGCAACATTCATCATTCCCACAGTGTGATTAATGAGACAAGAGCATTTCATGAATCATGCGTAGACACTATTCATAAGTGTATTCTTTCCTGGTTTGTATGTTAGACTGATAAGAGGGCCGATGTGTGGGGCCAGGCCCCACCAGCTGTCCTACGACAAAAACGGAGTAGATGGTAGCAGTTGTTACACATTGTTTTTTGATACAACAGACAAGTAATACTGCTTAAACAATATCACTATGCAGGTTTTTAGATTTGTTTTCCTGCTATTTTTAATTGTGTGCTCACACTAGTACATAGAAATGGCAGGTGATTTCAAAGTGTCTGCCAGTCTTTTTTCAAAATGTTGCATCCAAAAAAAGAAATCCCATGTCCCTACAGATTCCCAGCATTAACCGGATTCCTGTATTAATTGGCCAAAGTTTGTGAATGGCAGCGTTACTGTAAAAATCATGTCTGTGAATCTCACCGTCTGTGCGCTGTGCTGAGTATGTAGCTCTGAGCTTTGATTTGTGACCACTTTCCTCTCTGCTGATGCAGTTTGCTCTTTGTGACTGCTGCCAAGATTCACTGGACTGTTTCCGAGGCAAAGTAATTAATGTTTCAGTTTACCTGGCTGATTGTATTAGTTGCTTCATATTGTTCTGAAAGCCAACCTGACTGAGCATAACTCTCAGACGGTTCCTGCGAAGTTTTTCCTTTCAGGATACCACTTCAATAATCAAATATTTGATGAGTCAACAAAAAACAAATCTATTATCATTCTGATTATCTATTAATCTTTGTACTCTTTTAGTCTTTGAATGGTACCTGCATAATACAGCCAATACAGGCACAATTCTTTTGACCATTGATCATTCCAAATGCAAACAAAAAGATGGATTTAGGCATGTGAGTAATAAGCAGTCTGCGTATTTCTATGTTTTTGTGCATGAATGACAAGAGAGGGCAAGGAAGCATGTGGGTGAGAGTGGATTGATACATCACACTGGTAAGGGCAATTAGCTAGGAGCTAATGAGCGATGTAATGACTGCAGCAAAATGCCGCTGACCAGGGGAAAACGGAAGGAACCCACTCAAAGCTGAAACCACAGAGGCCACATATATAAAAATGTGATTGCACAGTCAACCTCACCACTACAGCTGCGGCTTGATGATGAAGGAAACAGAACGTAAATCTTTTGCCCCATCTCATCTCTGCATATAAAAAACTCTATAAATCAAGGCTTACCTCAGCTCACAGCCTCTCAGCCCTCCTCTCTTGTGCTCCTCAGCTCATGATTTATATGGTGAACACTCCCGGCAGACAGACAAGTTAAAGGTTTAGTTTTTTCTGTCAGTCCTTTGTATGTCCCTCGTGTTTTTTCTTCCATTATTTAAGACTGGGGTCATGCGGCTCGGTCATACGCCTGACAACATTCTACTGTCATAAGTTTTGGGGGTTTTCTGTTTCAGACATACAGCCTGCACTGATAGATCTTATTTGCTTAATAATCAAATAGGCCTAGAAAGAAAGTTTTTTTTAAAGGCCCAGTGTGTAGGATTTAGGGGTAATCAATTGGTAGAAATGGTATTAGATATTTATATTCAAATAGGAATAGTTGTGTTTTTGTTACCATAGAGGGAGCCATTTATATCTACACAAGGAGCAGGTCCTCATTTACGAAGATCGCCATGTTGCACCACCACGTTTCTACAGTAGCCCAGAACGGACAAATCAAACACTGGCTATAGATGAGGCCAGTTGCATTTTTTGCAGGTCGGCCACCGTTCTTATCTTCACATTTGGCACACGTGAGACGTGTCAGTTTTGCAGCGTCACATCTAGACACTACTGAGTCCTAATGTTTCACCTTTAAAAGGCAAAATTCAGATCAAATGAGGTGTCTGGACACAGTTCTCAACATGAAGGTGGCTGAGCCAGTGGCTAGCAGCTAATGGTGCTAGCTCCATGAGCAACATTAAACAGCCCTCAGATGTAACAGTGTTAATTAGAGGAGAACTGGAGGGTGGGAGCTGTGCTTATGCTATGACACAGCCTGGACATTAGCACTAACCACCATAAGAGCGCAGTGCAAAATGCCGGTGATGAGCTAGCCGGTGCCAGCAAGCTTAAATTTCAACACTCAGAGGGAGTGTGACTTCATTCTCTGCTCACAACGCCATTACTCCATTATATCTGTAAAGAGCAAATAGTGGTATGCAGCAATGTTATATTAATGCTCTAAATGTCACATACTAGGGTTGCAACTGTATACCGGTTTCAAGGTATACTGTGGCATACTGGATTTAAAAGAAAAAAACAAGAAAGAAATGGATGCAGATTCTCGTCTTTTTTTTGGTTATTTTCAAAAAGGGAGACTCTTTGCAGATGCTTGCATCAAAAACAATTTCAGGTCTCAGTAATAATAATAAAACAATCTGTTTTAATCCCAAAATGGGTCTTTGTAACTGAAAATAATAATTCTGTAACACTGTGATACCGTGATATTTTGGCTATTATACTCTGAAAATCTCATAACTTTGCAACCCTATTGCATACAGAACCTCTAAGACTAAAGAATAGTTGTTGCTGGCCTGGTTTTTGTAAGACTCCAGTGTGCTTTGCATCGCAACTACCCATACTTGAAATATTCTTTGCTGCACCCACCTGCCAGCCTTCATTCTTAATGATGTGCCATTTACCATTTCACCAAATGATTCGATTCCTGTGAATGACTCAATTTCAGTGTGACAAAGGCAATGGATATATTACAAACTGCTGTCAAATAGCACTTTGGCGCTTGTGTGCAGAGCTGTGATCCATTAACAGAGGGCTGTCCAGCCCGCACTGTAACCGTGTGGTGAAAATTAGTGTCCAGTCTTACGGGCAACATTCTTGGGATTAAAGCAATTAAACCCAACAAATAAAACATTTACTGGTTGATGTTATTCCTGTTTGGCCCATGAGCAAGAACAGGACCCTAATATTACGGGTAATTAGCAAGACCAATCTCAATGATTACACCAATATATCACCCAGAAAACGGTCTGTCCTCTGAGGAATCAGTTGATCAATACTTTACCACATAAGCGACCTAAACACGGTCACTTGTGTGGCCCACAAACAACTGAAGTTCAAATATCTTGATTGTATTGCTTGGTTTTGCACATGCTACTATATAATCTCTGGTCTGTGTGAATGAGCTTTGCAGTGCTCCTTCTTTAATAATGAACTAGCTTTTCTTTAATATTATTGCGTTCTCCTTGAATTCATCATTTTTGATCAACTGGATCTTTGAAACTCCTTTTAGGCCTGACCAGCATCTGTTGGATGAAAAAAACTGTTAGCTCAGCACACACACTTAAAAACACATGCATGTACACATGCAGAGCCACATGATATGTTTTCCCTTTACTTAATTAAAAAAAAAAAACAGCTGCAGGGCAGAGATGGGGCATCACATTGAATGTAAGGAGACCTACAAACTAACTCATCCATCTTTCTCTTTAAGGATGCTTCCATTTTTTATTCAAATCTCACCTGAAATTATGTGATAAAAAGTGGCATGTCTCTCAAGGCCAAAGTAACAAGAGGTCAGTCAGAATATATGAAGGTTGCAAACATTTGGAACAGGTGTACAGGACAGGGATCAGTTTAAAGAAATACCTCGACCCGTAAATGACCACTTGTATATTAGTTACTCGCCCCAGTCACGCTGAATTTGTGAAGAAAACATTTTTCCTCACATGCCTCCAGTGAACGAAGAATCCAAAAACAAGAAAAATTCTTAATGAATTGAAGTCATCACCTGAAACTCTCACACAAGTCGTGCAGTGTAATCCACAACCGCTGAGCCTCATTCAAAACTTTATAAGAGAAAAACTACAATCATCAACACAGAGTTGGGTAAAGCCCTAGACATCCCTAATAATGAACCTTGATATTGTCAAGTAAGGGTATAAAGAAAAGATTTAGATAAAGGTAGAAGATGGTTGCGCTTCGACAGGAGTCTTTGAGAGACCTTCCCTCTCCTCCTGTAACTTTGGTTGGATACATAAGGATGCTAAGAGCTTAACAGAAACCACATATGGAGCTTGACGAGGAGGATGTGGAGTTGCTGAAGGGAGGTTGAATTGATGCTGAGCTATGAAATACAATCCCAGCAGTTTTGTTTGTTTGGTTTACTTTAGTTCTCTGAAACATTATCCAAATTGATTCCAATTAGGGAATAAACGACTGAGAGCATTGTTGTTTATGAGCAACCCGAGACATGAAACTGGTGTTACAACATTAGAGGTTTGTGTGTGTGTGTGTGTGTGTGTGTGTGTGTGTGTGTGTGTGTGTGTGTGTGTGTGTGTGTGTGTGTGTGTGTGTGTGTGTGTGTGTGTGTGTGTGTGTGTGTGTGTGTGTGTGTGTGTGTGGCGTGTGCGTATTTGCCTTCCAGTATCCTCTGTAGGACAAAAGCAAGCATCTGACACCCCCTCTTAAGTGTAGCTATGCAGAAGCTCCAGGATCCGTACGGCGAATTCCTCTCTGGGTCTGCTTAGTCCAGGCTGCCTGTCATTGTGGGAATCATCCATAAGGAGAGATAAACTACCGTTTAAAACTGTTGATTGTCCACACAACATTTTTACAAATATGACTTTATGATGTTTGTGAGAATCAGCACAAGCAAAGGAGTTTAACAACAAAGAAAGACGTGACCACACTGGAATTAATGGGAAGATTTAAATTGTGTTATGCTGTTTACTGCCAGACTGGTCGGACAGTCTCTATGTGGGAGTTGCTCAGATTGATTGAGAGAGGAAAAAAACAAGAATATTCCAGTTCAATGTTACCAAGTAATGTGATCAGAATTCAGTATCGATCACTGTCAATTTGAAACTGGTACCAATAATTGCCCACACTAATTTATTTTTTTTTAATAACCATTTTATGTTTTGCTTCAGTGCCTCTTAGCAATATCTAACCAGTGTCTTTATCTTTTTCTCCCCTCTCTCCTCTCCTAATCTTTGTCTGTAGTTCGGACCGACTGATGGATGACACAATAAGGTAAGGCTTTCTCTCCTTCAGATATGGGAAGATATATATTTGCATAATGTGACACCTTCCACCTTCTTCTCCATTGTTTTATATACTGCTGCATGTGACTCAAAAGCCTCAGCATGTGCAGCCTTCTTGTTATTGTGCTTTATCCCGAAGCAGCCACTATATCTACTATGGTTAAAAATGCTAACGCTGAGTAAGGAAATTAATACATTAACAAAAAATAAATCTGTCCTCTTAGCAGATGTCAGTGTTGACAGGCTGTTACTCGTGACATGTTGCCAGTCAGATAGTGCCGTGGACAGGACGTTGTTGAGGATAAAGAACAGTGACTGCAGACAGAGTGGCAGCTTTAGAGCCAAAGTAGAGCATTTTCAATTTATTACATCGGTTCAAATGAAGAAAACTTCAGCGTTGATGATGTTGACCTCATCACAGCACTAGTGCTCCTGAAGAGTTATAGCTGACTTCTTCCCCAAAAGGTTTTATGTGTAATCAGTTAACTTTTGCGTGCCGTTGCCGATTGTTTGTACTGATGATTCAACTGGAAGAGTTTCATGCACATCAAAGTCTTGCAAGTGTGCCAGCTGCAGGTCCTATGTTATCATGAGTGTATAAATGAACAGGAATGGCACGTGCCCAGAATCGGGCCTCCCACTTCACTGATTTATAGTTACCATCCATCTTTCACTAGTCCCGGCTCCTTTCCCTCCCAGCAGACCTGCTCAAATGACGAATATGTTGCTCAGGATTTACCCCCCTCCCCACCCCCCCACCCCCCACACTGTTTCTGTCATCTCTCTCCCCTGGTCCTCTTCCAGCGTTGCCTTTTCTATTTCCAGTCCTTACATCTCGTAAACCATGCTTACCTAAGGATTGGCTGGGACAGCGGTCTGATTGGTGGATTTTGTCTCTGAAATGGTGATGATGCTGTGTGTTTTTTGTTTCCATGCTGTAAATTGCTCGTTTTCACACAACCCATAGCATTATTTTCTACAGCCCTTCTCTGTGCTAAAACCAACTTTTTTTCCTTTAATTTGTTTATTTTGTATGCTAATTGTGCTATGTCGTGTCTAATTAGGTAATTCTCAAATACTTATTTTCTCATTTGATCATGAATAAAATGGTCTAATTCAGATATCTCTCTATCTGCATTTTGAGCACAAGTTAAAGATCTAGTGTGCAGGATTTAGTGGCATCTAGTAATGAGGTTGCAGAAGCGAAACTTAGAAGCGTGTAGGAAAACTATGGTGACTGAGGCAATAAATACGAAAATGTGAATGGCACTATCTAGGGCCAGTGTTTGGTTTGTCCGTTCTGGGCTACTGTAGAAACAACATGACGGACTCTGTGGAAGAAGACCAGCTCTGTGTGCGGATATAAATGGCTCACAGTAACAAAAGCACATCAGTTCTTATTTCCAGGTGATTATAAACTAATAAAAACATAATTATGAATATTATATACCATGTCTGCCAATAAATGCCCCTAAATCTTACACTGTGGCCCTGCTTCCTGTTTTTACTTTATTAGGTGATTAAAAAAAGAGAAGCACGCAGAAAACTTTTCACATTACCATTAATGTCTGTGGAGTGCCCTCTTCCTGTGCCCTTTTTGACAGCTCAGACCCTAATTTCCATTTCCCCGTGGTGCAAATCATGACAAAAACAACCTTGAAACAAATGCTTAGACAGGCATTTTTACAGAATAAGCTTTTTTTCATGTGTCAAATGTCAAACAGATTGTAAAGCCCTTTGAGGCAGATTGATTGTTTCTTGATTTTGAATTTTGGAAATAAAACTGACTTCATCTGACATGATAATTGATAACTTTGAGAAGACCACTTTTGACCACTGACTGATCATATAGTGTTTGTGTGTGTGTGTGTGTGTGTGTGTGTGTGGGGATCTTTATCCTCCAGCTCTGATTTTCATGAGCTGGTTAACATTGACATAAAGGCCCGTTGAGGTTGCTGGAGTCAGCAAAGTGTTTCTCCCTGACTGAGGAGAACACGATCCCCAAAACACTGCTCCAGGCCAAGACTGCGGACTGTCAGGAGATGCCATGCCCTCACCCTCCCACACACACATGCACACACATAGTCTCCATAGGCCTGCTGCACATCAGCTTTACCAGCCAAGAGTAAACAACTGTGATGATTTCATTTATTTTGTTTTGACCTGCCTCCTCTGGGACTCTGTCACTCTGGGCTGGGAGGAGTTTGTCCCCTGTGGCCGGTGCTTACTGGTTCCAGCCCTGCTTTTACAGAATGCTGCTATACCAACTGTTTTTACCATATTAACATTATACTCAGTATTTTTACGTTGTCAGGTGGTTTAGGGGGAGCTGACTCTTTAACTCAAATACTCCCACTGTGGAGGGCTCAAATGAGGGCTCAGTAGCTGCCATTGATTATTGTGTGTAACAGATGCCACAGAAGACAAACATAGAGCCTGAAACTTTTCCTGCCAACTGCCCAGCTGCACTTTCCTGCACTGAAAGTTGCTGAGGGCCAAGTTTGACAGCAAGAGAGCTACAATATCACAGCAACTCTATACCTTCCTTCTACAAGCCAAGGTGGCTCACACACATACTGTAGGCACCTAAGAAGAACATGATAGAGCGTGATAGTTTCACCTCAGAATGATTCCCTTCCCTTCTGAGCATGAAAAGGTGCCTACACGCGTGCGGTTGCTAAATGTCCGTTTTTAATCTTTGCTCAGGAGGATATAAAGATTTGCAAACTGTCACAGCCCCATGTGTGAGCATGAATGTGTATTAGACGGAGTCAAATAGGCGACAACACATATAACTTCTTTCAGCAGGCAAATATTTGATTAATATCCTAATTGATGTTTATTTAATTAGCAGATTTGGACTTGCTGTATTCAGATGTGACACTCAAGAGTCTGAATCTCTAGATGTGCTGCAGCTGAGCAGCAGCTACGCCGCACCTGAGCAGCTTGCTGCTCTAACCTGTTACATGGGTGCCCGAAAAAAAACAACAAACAACAGGTTCTGCGCTGCTAATGCGCTGCTCATGCATCCTGTGGCCTGGGCTTAAAGTAGTCATTAGACAAAGCAGTATTGACAAAACCTGAGCTGATAGTCTACTGTTGTTATGGTTTTAGTCAGGCTCATGCTCATTACACAAAGCAAAAATGAGCATTGGCAAATTGAGAAAATGACTGTCGTTTCCCAAACGCTCAGTCTTACTCATCCACACGGATACAAAGTAACAGGAATTTTGACAAACCTGCTCCATAGAGGATTTTTTAAAAACTCAGTTTTATTAACCTAAAACTCTGTGTGTGGTAAAGATGCCAAAACACAGAGGAAAATATTGTTTTGCCTCTAGATGGGGTACTAGAGATTGATTTTTGGTGATGGAGCATTTTCTGCTTTTATTTTTCTTCAAAAGACATATTTTAAGTGGTTCTTTTGCTTCCCTTTGTAACATCAAACTCCACCACCTCTTGTCCTTTAAACTGGAAGCTCATTTCTCAAAAAAAATTAATTTCTAATCATGCATGACAGTCAAAGTCACTTTACAGCAGTAATGACTGCAACCACATGCATTATATTAGCACTTCTTAACTTATTTTTCTCTCTGTTTCTGTAGTATTGCCATGGCAACCAAGGAGAATATGACCTCCCAAAGGGGAATGCTGAAATCCATACAGAGCCGGGTCAACACGCTGGCCAGTATCCTTTATGCCGTGTATGTGCATGGTTGTGTGGGGGGCACCAAATAGAAGAAAGGTTGCCAGTATGAAATCACCACTGTTCCTTCAGAAATCAATGCTCACATATTTCTTTTCAGTGATGGAGAGTGGCTCTTTGTTGTCAAGATTTATAGGAATGTACCAGGAAGCGGCTGGGTCATTCTCCCAAATTGTCCTTTGATTTTTTTAGGGGTCAAATATGCAGGAGGTCATAGTAAAGGGCTACAGCAGAAGGGGAGCTTCAGCAATGCACATTGTTAGTTTATACTGGCACTCAGCTTCTTTACATCTCCAATTCAAATCCTGAGATGTTGAGTGTTTCACACTCAGGAAGGTTTTCGCCAGATGCTTTTCAGTGTAGGATGTTTTTGTTCAGGAAATTAGTTGTGATCTTTCTTAACTTGTGACTCTCCCAGACCGTTTCCCAACCATCAACAATCTTATCCAGCGAATCAACCTGCGGAAGAGAAGGGACTCCCTCATCCTTGGCACAGTGATCGGCGTCTGCACCATCCTTCTCCTGCTCTATGCTTTTCACTGAAAGCAAATCCTGGTGAAATCTTTAAAGGAGCAAGATTGATCTGCTCTTTGTAACATGGGAACCCCCAGGAGACTGAGCTCAGTGATTAGAGGACCCTGGAGGCTCCTGAGCAGAAGGACATTCAGTTGGTCCAGTTCCTTGATGGGAACAGATTTGGCCAACAGGAACTACTGAACTTGTATTTAGCAGTGGGACAAATGGAGGGCTGCCAACAAGTGAATGGAGACCAAAAGTACAAATAAGACTTAATTTTAATCAATTATATTGATAACTCACTTGGAGAGAAACAGAAGGAAGTGTGAAGAGACTGAGAGAACGTCTGATGCATAATTCTTTTTCACAGGTGGAAGGATTTTTAGTTGAGTGGTCCTTTTAAATTGATGAAGTGGGATGCATTGGTCATTGTGGGCTGTAAAATGTGAATTAATAAATTATTCATATCAGTATGTGCAAAAAGGTGTGTGACACGAGTAAATACTGTACACTCAGACCTTGTATTTTTCAGAATATATGACGGGAAGTAAAAAGTGTATTTGACTTTCTCATTTCTAAACAACTTTACCCAGCAGGATATCACAGCAGGGCTCTTTTTTTCTCTGTCTTTCTTTTTTTACTACATTGACATATCTCAAAAAAATTACATCAGTTTTCATGCCAGCAACGACCGTGGCCAGAGGCATTATGTTTTTGGACTGTTTGTCCGTCCCATTCTCACGAACGTGATATCTCAAGAACAGGGAATTACCTCCAATTTGGAAAAAAACATCCTCTTTGATTCAAAAATGAACTGATTAGAATTTGGTGGTCAAAGGTCAAGCTCACTGTGACCTTACGGCCTTCTCATTCTTGTATAAATAATATCTCAAGAATACCTTCAACATTTGGCACAAACGTATGCCCAAGCATGAACTGATTAGAATTTGATGGCCGAAGGTAAAGCTCACTGTCGCCCTCTTGTATATCTCATTCTCAAGAAGGCCGTTAGGAAATTACCTCAAATTTGGCACAAGCACCCACCTGATGGTCAAAGGTTAAGGCTGTTGAAGGATTTAACCATTCTGCATGTATAGTGTGCCTGCAGAGCCCATGAACCTCTATTTGACTTCACTTCACCTTGAACACAAAATAACGTGTGTTTGAAGGTGGGGACTAAAGCATTCATCGTAGAAGGGGCTGATTGCAGGCTGGGTTTGACTCATTAGATTAAAGTCTTCCTCTGTTGGCGTGGGTGTAGGAATGTGAACGCAAAGGCAGCTGTGTGAGAAACATCAATGTGTTGTTGTCTCACAGCGTTCAGCTCACTGCAATGAACTGATGAGGATAAATTTGGTTTCTTGTCCTCATTCCCTCTGTTTGATGTCTTCCTTACAAAAGAAGACGGAAAGTGAAAAAAAAAATAGTCAGGAAAAACAACGCCATCTTTCCCTGAACTTCAGGAGGGAAACCCTGCACTGAAGTCTAAATTTGGTCCGGACATGGAAGACTGCTGATGCATTGAGCTCCTGAATATGTTCGCCACTCAAACTGAACGCCACCCAAGCGGAGCTAAGCGCAATATCCTCTCACTTTGAAACGTCGCGCTACAGTAATTTCTGACAAGCAATAAGTCCATTTATTCAGCAGCGGAAATGTAAGACATAAGTCTGGCTGTCTGTGTCTGTGTAGAAACCAGACAGCTATTTTAGGCAGTGTTTTATGAAAAACATTAGAGTCAGCATCAGTGATGCTTCACTGATGAAACAATGTCCTCTACGCTTTTCTCTGCAGAACTGTCTTGATGGGTTAAAAGTTTTTTTGAGTGTGAAGTTCAAAATAGGTGTAGTTAATTTTTTTGGCAAATTAAAGAACCAAGTCTTTGTATTTGAAAAAGCCTTTTATTAGGAGGAGAAAGGATGCAGTTTTTTTGGTTTAGGATCATGGCGTTGTGAGGATTGCATCAGGCAGCTCTGCAGAGTGTGGAGGTGTGGGAAGCTGGCTGTAAAAGTGCAAAATCTGTCATGAATTCTTCATTTTCCCTTTTTCCCCCTCCCAGAGCCATTTATAACCCACTGTAGTGGCAGCCGTGATAAATGGTGTTTGTGTGCCCTGAAGCACAATTGTGTATCAGGAGCTGCTGTATGAACAGGGTTTAGATGTAGTAAAAGCAACAGCGACACTATAGTGCAATCCAATACAACGGCACTGCAGAGTTCAATCAATATCTCTGATTCGGTCTCAATGACTGAACATCGCACATTAAAGATATACTATGCAGGATTGTCAGTAACTGTTTGTAAACGTGTCCGCCAGCAAAAGTTAAAGATTCAGATTTATTCTCATTTGGCATGTCACCTCATTGTATTTGTGGGGCTTTTTTTCAGCACTGTCTCTTGGATGCCTGTTGGTGACACTTTGTCGCTACCTTTTTACAAAGCTTCGACCTCACCTGAGCGTTGTGGTGGCACACGCCCATGAACATCCCCAACAAAGAAAATCAGAAACTACAGCTAGAGGATAGAGTAGTGATGATTTAAAGGGATTACTTCTCTACGAGTCTATACATCGTTTTTGTAGAAAAATCCTGCATAGTATATGTTTAATACTTCCACAATGTTGTGTTGAACAATGTTCTCTTGTTTTGTATTGCACTTCACAGGTGTAGCTGTCATTGTGTCCACCCCTGCATGCATGTGAGGTAAGTTAAAGAGATTGTGCTAAATATTTTCTTTTCTGGACCATTTTTTTTTAATAATTGATGCCATTTCTTTTCAATGCAGTTCAAAGTGTACACCCAATATCTGGCCTTCTTTCTTAAGCCTGTTAAGTCCGTAAACTGTGCGATTTTGGACAAAAGATGACCAACATGAAAAAAATGTGGGGATATCTTTGCCCGTAGCTCTAAAATTTTGGTCCTATGTTGCAAAGTGAGAGAGGTTGTCACGGTTGTACGATCAAAGACAGCCTGAGATAAAATTCTGACAGTGTCAGAAATTTGGGATGAGGATCTCTCTGTGAAACTGCTGTCACGACCAACCGATAGAGATTCAGCATGAATTAGCGCACTGACACTGCTAAATGCTAGTAGATGCTAATGCTTACTTCGAGTTCTTGGTGAAAAATTAGCATGCAAAGTTGGCCTCTTTTCCCCCAGCTATGACCACATCCTTGTCCTCGTCCTTCTCCTCTTCTCTTCTCCAGACTATGAAACTCACATAAATGCCACTATAGTGAAGGTTCAATTCATTTTTTTTTTTCTTTTTTACATTTTTCTATCACCACTACACCGCATAGATGGAGGACGCACATTGATGATGTTTTGTTCTTGTGTATTAATTGATGGATGTACGTCGTAACCTGCGATTCAGTAGCCGTGTCATTGTACAGTCTGCATACATCAAACTTGATGTCCTACCCAGTTTTATAAGATCTGTTTTGTACAGTGCAGCTCCAACTAAATTTAAAGATTGCTAAAGATTGGCAAAGTCCACTCATGCGTAAAGCCGCCACCATTTTGATACAGGCTAAAATGTCGCAATCACTTTTGGATGAATGGCCATGATATTCTTTTACACACATTCATGTTCCCAGAGGATAAAGCATACTGTTTTTAATGATTTGCTGACATTACCTCTAGCCTCGGAGTTGTCATTTTTGTTTTTTAATGAATACTATGGTTCATGTTAGAATAGACTTCCTGTCAGCCTCAGCTGTAGTTTGTATCTATTGTTTGTTAATACATTTGCAGGATTTAGCAATATCTAGCAGCGAGGACTGCAAATTGCAACCAACTGAAACTTCCTTTAGTGTTCATTGTTCAAAAGGTTTATACAGGCAGACAAATGATCTGCAGAGGTCTATTCCTCTCTAAAACAAACAGATGTAGTAATTAAAACTGGGGGAAAAAAAACACTGAGTTAAGCAGTTTCACATTACAATTCAGTGTTTCTTTGACACTGTGCGGCTCATTGCAAGCTGGCCGTTAGCCCAGCACCTGCTAATGTGCTCATCCTTTTTTCTCCGACAGCTTTATATCCAGATGTTCAAGAGGTTTTCACCGGGAGCCAAATTATCTGCAGAGGTCTCTTCCTCTCCAAAATAAACTGATCTGGTGATTTAAACCGGTAATAACACTGAGTGAAGCAGTTTTACATGTTCTGACGTTGCTGTTTGGCTCGCTGTAGAGGGGCTGCTAACTACGGTGGGTGGGCAACGCAAAAAAGTGAATGGCCCTATCTAGAGCCAGAGTTTGGTTTGTCTGTTCTGGGCTTCTGCAGAAACATGATGGTGCAACATAGCGGACTCTGTGGAGAAGGACCCGCTTTCAATGTAGATATAAATGGCTCATTCTAAGGTTATGAAAATAAGATGATTCCTATTTTCAGGTTATTATATACTGAAGAAAACATATACGCCATTTCTGCCAATATATCCCCCTAAAATCTACACACTGGACCTATAACTGTTAAAGTGAGACAATAACATGGTAAACATTATAGCTGCGACTCATCAATGTGTTAACATCCTGATCTTCGCATTTATTCAGAGCACTGCTTTGCCCAAACACTCACAGAGCTGCTGCTGCTTGGCACATTAAATTTTGTTGAATCTTCTAAACTCATTTCTGGCTGTCATCACACAACTCCTCATTAACATTACCACCAAAAGGCAAAAACTTGGACCATGCATGGTAACATTTATTCCAGACATGCAAAATGTACATCACAGATATGAAAACTGGCACATACAGTTCACTGGCAAAAAAACACAGTAATATACTGGAATGAAATGAACTGTTTTACTGACAGAGCAGAGCTTATAGGCTAGACATTTGGCTCTTATTAAACACCAGTTTCAGTGATGGAAAATGTGTGTGCTAGAGAAAACACTAGAGCAGTAAACTAAACTTGATGTGATCCAAATTACACGTTGCCAATTCGGACAACAATGCAATGTGACATATTTGAGTTTGGTAGTAAACATGGGGAATCTTTGGATTTTGCTGCTTTCAGATGTTTGGATAAAGATTTTATGTACATCTATGAATTGAATGGAGTTGATAAAAGCCCATATTACACAAAACATTGTGCATTATAGTGTTAATTCTTTACAGCTTACATTGATGATGATCAGTTTCGTGTAATCTATTTAGCTCTCTGACACAGTTCACCCCTCATCAGTTGAAATTAGCTGGTGTTTCTCTTGTATGAGCCCTTAAACAAACAAACAAGCATTTTATCACTTAAAGGGACTATGTCCAAATGATTCCTGATTTAATCTGCACAAAATTTACAAAAAACATTAATGACCAAAGAAAAGCTGTGGATTAAAATAATGCTACATGGTTTTACAGTGATGTTACATGTGCTTGTAGCATAAGCCTGTAATATGTCAATACAACAGTCCTGTGCAGTCACGGGGTACTCAGTACAGTGACTTCTCTCTGTTAAAGTGAAGAATACAGACAATCTGTCGTGCTTGGATTCCAAAGAAGGTTTCTTTAAATGCTTTTTACTCAGTCAAACTCGTAGACCTGTTCATTTACAAAGAAAACATAAATGTGTGCAGACCTGTTTGGCCAATTGCATGCGTACATATTGCATATATATATTTTCCCATATAAATACATTTCATACCAATACGAGGAGCGGGGAAAAACATTCGGTGAAATAATTAACAGTCAGTGTATAACAATGTAAGAATGGAAATGGAAAATGGGGGGCTATGGTGATGAAAGGTTGTATGTAAAATGGGATTTAAGGGTACAAGATGAAGGTCAGCAGCCACTAAATCAGGTTTTGTGGTGAAGAATTGGAATGATGTGAACGGAAAAGGAGGATTTTGGGAGGTTTGGCATGCATTTCAGTCTCTGCCAGAGCACGGCAGGGTTTAAGAGACTTTTGAGAAAAAAACGGGGGGGGGGGGTCGCAGATAAGGTCTCAGTCCTCACATCCTACAGTGGCTACACTCACATAACGTACACAAATCAGTCTTCCATGTGCAAACCTGTTAGCCTCTCCAAATTAATAACAGTCAAAACGAAGGCAGAAGTTTGGTTATCTACATTCAGGCATGCAGTTGGTCTCATTTTCTTTTAGTTCAAAAAATTATAATAAATAACAAAAATTAAAAATGTGTTCCCTGCCCCCTTTTCACAAACCCTTGAATTTCCAGTGATAATCCAAGTGCTGACGAAGCAGCCGTTGTGACAGTCTTAACAAACCCAGCACCACTTGGCATACAAACATTTTATAAAATGTACATCTATATATTTATATATTTCAAATATATTTGTAGCAGTATATGCTTTGAATGCAAGAGATTTATACGAGGATTATATGCAGCTGTCCAAAGTCTGAAGCCCAAACCCAGAATCTGTTTTTTCCAAGGAGACATAGAAAACGTCCGTTGTTCACTCTCATACGTAGATCATCCTCGTTGTGTTAAGAAGTCCATTATTTCCAAAAAAACCCAAACATTTTATGTTTCTTTTTGGCCACATACAAGTCTGTATAGTCTTTTTTCCTCCGTTTTAACCCACACAATTTTACATCAGGTTCTTTGTTATTTCGTCAAGCAAAGGTTACTGGATTCTATTGCATGCATCTCTGTTTTTTTTTCTCTGAATGTTTTTATTTGTTTACTTGCTGCAATACCTACTCTCTCAAGTTGCCTATTTTTTGCTTTCAGAGGTTGGTCATGATGTAATTACAATATGGCATAAAGTTGGGGGTGTTTTTGTTTTGGAATGGGCTTTTCTCCCCCCTTGTTTCATCCGTGGTCTGGCTTTCACGGTTCATTTTTTCCCCTCAGGTCCTCCATGTCAATGGCTTGCGGCTAAAAAGAGAAGAAGAGAAGGGTGGCACTGTCAGAGAGAATCAGTTCAGACGCAGCTTTAACTCACCACCAGATTCATTACTTTGACTGGTAAAGCTCAAGTGTCGAAGGCTTTGAGTAGTATACTCGCCCTTGTTGCACAGTCAGCCCACTACAGTCACTGCAGTGCTAAATCAATCTGCACACACACACGCCTTGGAAATGTGCTGAGTTAAGATGTAAAAAAACACACATCTCATGCTTGTGTGGTAGTGTCATATATCACCCTGTAATCGTAATGCAGTAGCTATTCTTTGTTGTTGAAGACTTGTGAGTGAGCACCTGCACATATACAGCGTACTCGAGTGATATCCATTTTCATATTCTGAGCTAAACTACTATAATCATAACATTAATTCAACAGTACGCTTTACACATTGTTTGGAGTCAAAATAGAGGCAGAAGTAGAGATGTCCTGATCGGATCCGAAGCATCGGTACTGGACCGGCTGAACCCCTTTTTTTAATTGATCGGGATCGGTTACTTTGAGCACGTGCCCCATTCGATCCTTTGCTTACATCCGTCACACAGGTGTCGTAAACAGAGAGCAGGACATGCGGCAGATTTTCAGGTTTATTATTGTAATGCTGCTACTCCAATAAGTAGAAATTGATTTTTTTTCATGTTCTGCTTCAGCTGCCACACCAAATTCATTTATATTGTTCAGTTCTTTTACTACAATGTGACACAAAGTGGATTTGAAAGCAATTTCGAAAGATACATTTTAATTTGTTTAATTTGTTTTTTTGTTGAAAAAACAAATGCTGCACTTAATGGAATTGTGATCCATAGCCATAAAAAATATTTTTAGTTAAATGAAAAACCCCTAGATGACTGAAATTTTTTCTTGTGTTGCATTGCAGAGCTGATAAACTGCCAAGCATATACACTGGATTGATTTTAATAACTTTAAAAAACTCAAAGTGTGAACTGTGCAGCTGTATAATTCAGGAAAATACAAGTATCGAATTGGGACGCAGTATTGACTCAATATCAAATGACTGGGATGGGGTTCTGGGGCAAAAAAAACTTGATCGGGACATCTCTAGATAAAAGTACTGTAGCTGTGTATGGCCATATCTGTTTGTAGGTGAAAATGTTCACACAGAATTTATTTGTATGTGTGGATCCCCACTGTGAATCAAATCTACAAGTACAAGTCATACCTACAAGTAGAAATGCTTTTGACACACATTTGCTGCTTCCTCCTGAGGCTGTAATCTGTTACAGTTCTTCTTTTCTGCATGTCCAGTCACCCAGTCAGTAATTTTGCACCTCTTTGCTCCTCAGCACTAGCCATGCCCACCTCATCAAGGCAACTCAGTTCAGCTGTTCCTCATTATTCACAGCCGGCATATATATACTCCATCCTCACAGTCACTTGTTGCCAGATTGCTCTTCGCCACTCATGCAAGACTTTCCAGCACTTTATTCAAGACTAATTTCCAGTTGTTGACCCTTCCTGCCTCTGACCTAACGTCTGATTCCCGGTAAACACATCAGCCTTCTGGCCCTGACCTCCAGACCTGCTTTCACAACTTTGGTTCTTGTTTTGCTTGTGGCTGTTTGGCATAATCATCCGTCGACAACAAGCCTTCCTTGCTGTGTGTCTGTGGCTTAATGTGACAGCTACAGTTGCATTACAGTTGCAGTTTAATAATAACAATATGGGTCAATAAGCATTGAATAAGATGAATGTACTGTTTATCAGATCACGCATGAGGCAACATGTGCCTCACTCCCAACCATTAAACTGACAATACTTTTGTCAGGAGAAGAGCTGGTAACATTTTGCAAGCTGTTTTCCACACATTTGGTTGCAGCAAAAGACTCACAGCAAGAAGTCTCGCCCCTCCAGCGCTGTAATTGGATAGTGAAATTATGCGTCAATCTGAGAATTGCAACTGGCTATTCAGGATATGGTGTCAAATATGTGTCAAAAGGACTTGTACTTGTAGGTATATTTGTACTGTATTTGATTTGTAGCTGTAAACTTGGATTTCACTCATACAAATAAGGTCTTTATGAACTTTAAAAAAAAAAAAAATTAAAAAAGACGGATGTGTAACTGCAAATCTTTGTGCAAATCTTTTTTATACACTCAAATATTTTTCATGTATTGAAAAATGTCATGCACAGCTACATATCTCCACAGGGATTCAAAAATTATATATATTTGTTAAGATTTTTTTACACATTCATACATTTGAATGTGTTCATACAAAATATTTTCACACATACTGATATGGTCATATACAGATAATGACTCTATTTTGATTTTGATTTTGATTGAGGCTTCACTGAATACTGCATGTAAATGTCAGTCATTATCACAAACATTAAAACTGTCTGTCAGTGTGTTTCTAAATTTATCCTTCTTTTCGTTGTTTCTGTACCTGCAACTGAGCAGTAGACTACAATGATGACAACGCCCAGGACGATGGCGACGATACTGAGCAGACGAGCAAGTCGACCCAGCCTCCTGGCCCCATCAATGTCTCCCACCTGGAGACTGTTTCTGGACTGGAGACACACAAAAGCACAGGTTATTACCAAGACACCAAACATTAGAATGACAATGATAAGCAAGGCATTGATATATAAGATGTTAAATAATAGTTATATATCATGAATACATTAAGTTTCTGCACAAATCAGAAGAAATATGTCACAATAGATATCTGGGGCACCCTTCACCCAGCAGAAAAGCAGGTTTTTTATGACTTCCTTTGCCATGCAGAACTGCTCTTCTGCTGCATTAACTGTGGACAAAATCCCAGTCAAACTCACGGCTCAGGATGAAGACCTGTTTAAAATACTTTTAGTTGCTTGCATGAAAGCCTTCACATTGAAAAGACTGTAGCCAAAGTGTAAACTGACCTCTACCTAAAGACTAAGATATAATCAATATGTACAATACTGGAAAAAGTGGATGACATAAACATGCCAATGAGATGTAAACCATTACAGATGTTGTCGAAAAAGCCCTTTCCTGTAGCAAATATAATGTAAAGTAAAAACAAAGTTGCAATAAAAACCAACCAAATGAGAACGCACACACACACAAAATATATTCTTCTAGTTGTCAAACTTTTGTCTCACCATATCTGTTTTTAAGTTGTGTCTGTAGACAGTTTTAATGTTCATTTTTCACATAACCACAGTGATTGTCAAGAAGTGCAACTCCCCAGCAACCTTCAGTTTACTGATACAAGCAACCAGCATGAAACAAAACATTTTTTTTCCGTGACAGACAGTGAAAACGGGAAAGAGTAGCAGTCAAAAAAGACAATCTCAGCTGAATCAACAGCAGTGTTAGGAAGGTTACTTTTGA
Source organism: Plectropomus leopardus (assembly GCF_026936395.1). Taxonomy (NCBI): domain Eukaryota; kingdom Metazoa; phylum Chordata; class Actinopteri; order Perciformes; family Serranidae; genus Plectropomus; species Plectropomus leopardus. The sequence goes on along the minus strand of NC_142181.1, from coordinate 17,403,431 downwards.
GACATAATACTGATAACAGGTTAAAGATTACTCGTTACGCTGTTAAAAATGCAATGTTATTATTTTATTTACATCATCAAAGTAACTTAACCTATTATTTTCTAACAAATGTTTTACACTGAGCAATAAACCCCTAATAAAGTCCTAAAAACATAAATTTGCACTTGAACAATGGTTTTGCTGACCTGCATTTTCTGTAAATATGCCAAAAGAAGGTATTTCTGCACAGTGAAATGATGCAAAGCAACAAAATTATTATTCTACCGATAGGATTTTTCACCAGAAAGAACATATTCGGATATAACCCCTTTGTAATGACCAACATAACAGTAACAACACATATAAGGCATTTACAGTTTGTAGTACACACATAACTCAGAGAAAGATAAAGTTCGCAGTACAGGAGCTTGCCTCTCTCCAGCAGCTCTCTGAGAGTTACACTTTAAAATATTTATCAGGTGGTTTTCCATTAATCGACAGCCCAGTTATTTTAAGGGAAAATGACATACAAACAGTACAGTAATGGTGACTTGTCAATACTGGGTGCTGTAGAGTCCCTTAAAGTAAAATGCAAACAATAATTTATTCCCAGCTGTGAACTGTGAAATTGTCTATTTCAGATTTGCAGATTGGGACTGATGGAAGGATGTGACTCGCAGAGCCAATTGGATGGAGAAGGAGCGCAGCGCTGTGAAGAGGTCGTAGATCATCTTGATGCTGTATGTATATTGCTTTATGTATGCTGGGGATATGAGACAGGGAGATTTATGTGTGTGTGTGTGTGTGTGTGTGTGTGTGTGTGTGTGTGTGTGTGTGTGTGTGTGTGTGTGTGTGTGTGTGTGTGTGTGTGTGTGTGTGTAAGAGGCATGACAGATGGGAATCCTCAATCTTCGTGCATGGCTTAAGAATCCCAAAACAACAAATCTCATACAGTTGATGTCACTGTCTTCTCATCAACATTTAATTTGGTCTGCTTTTTTAAAATGTAGTATACTGTTAAACACATACTACTGTACATGTAAATCTGACTATGATATGGTTTGGTTTGGGACATTTTGTTGTGAAACAAAGGCTCAATTTATGAAAAATATTATTTCACAGTGTCTTACCGTAGAAATATTTGACTAAATATCCAATCCTTTTTATACATGTCACTATGGGTTTCTACTTCATGAAACAGTCAATAAAAGAGAGTACTTTTCAATACATATTCATGGGAGTCATTAGGGATGTCTGTCTTCCCTTAAAGGATAAGGCAGTTGATATTTTATACTTTTCTTATTGTCAACAAATCCCATGGCAAGACCAAGAAACACATTCAGTTGATCCTTCTAACACATATTAGTTCATTAGCCAAGCTTATGGGTAATTTCTCTGACCTCCATATCTGAAAGAGTCCCCAGATATTGATTCCTGCTTGAGTTACATTTTTTGAAAACTACAATTACCTGAAAATAAGCACAAGATAAGTAAAGTGAATAAAAACATAAAAACAAACTAGAGAGAAACAAGAAAATGACTTCAAAAGTGCTGTTTTCCCTTTTTTTCTGTAATATAATTTAAAATTTATACAGTGATTAAGAGTTTTATAAATATAGTTTCTGTCCATGTTTTTCCTTGTTTTTTTTAATCATTAATGATATCCCCCCAATCTAATAATGTTACTTTTTTAAAAAATAATTTTCAGAGGTTTAAATACCAGTGAAAGGCATCTGAATGCAGCAAAATATAACTGATGTCGAACCAGGTGTTAACGGGTTAAAAAAATTATTTCAATAGTTGGACAATAACATTAGAAAATTAGAAGATGAAAGTTAAATAAATGATTAAGAAAGAAAGAAAAAAGAAAAATACCTCACTTTCATATAATCAAAAGTATGGAAATTATGAAAACTAGAATATGGTTGTTTGGGGTCATTTTAATGTGATTTATTGACAATTAGAAACATTTATGAATAGACTAACAAGGTGAATCAGGCCAAAAGAAGTATAATCCCTGTTTAATTTCACACGTTAAGACAAAAACTGTATGTAAATGAGATGATACTGGGTGTCGGGTTAGAGATTAAAATAGAAGAATAGAAGCATGACTAGCCTGTTACACCTTAGCATAAATGCGGTAGAACAGTTGTGTTGTGTTTCTATCAGCACTAAAGAAGAATTATAGGTTGTACTGTGGAAAGCAACAACGCTGGACACTGAGAGCAGGAAACACATTACCTGGTCTGATGAATTCCACTTCCTGCAGTCTCACTCTGGTTGTGTGACTAAATGCATCCATCACGCAGAGTGAAAGCACTGCAGTCTTGTGGTTATGTGATGGTGTTGATTACATTTGTATGGTGCTTGCTGAGCCCCCTTATGACAAACATCTGAATGCTACAGGACCCCTAACTGTTCCCTTATGCCAGCAGTGCCAGCATCTTTTGATATGATAATGCACCATGCCAGGAGGATAAAACTGTCCAGCAAAGCTTTCATGAACAAAACAGTGAAATCAAGTTATGCAGTGGCCTGTCCACACTAGATTCAAATCCTTAGCTCCTTGGACTGTACACAATACCAGCTTGTGTGAGTCAGACTGGGTCAGCATCCCTGTGGGGTAGTTTCGACTTCTCTTTGGGTCCATGCCCCGGTAAACTGAGACTGTTCAGAGGTCAGACTCAGGGGGATAACAGTATTAGAAAAGTGTCACTCACACTCCGTGTTGAAAAAGAGCAAGGGCAGAAGGTGAAGAGATCAAAACAAAGTCTAGATTCAAATCTACCATGCAACACGGCTGTTTGTTTGTGATGGCATCATCTTTTAAAAGTATATTTGGCTAATTTTCAACCAGCTTTGTATCATAATAATGAGGGTAGTAAATGAACTGTGGTAAACTATCTAACCAGTACCTAGCAAAATGCATTAATTGGTGAAGTATTGCTGGTTCTTGGGCTCTAGCTCAAACTGTAGGCTGTACTTTTTTTTGTATTATTACCGTGGATACAAAGAGTTCAGAGGTGAGTAACAAAACAAACTCGCCCCTCTCTCTCTCAGATTCAGACAAAACCCAGATCAAACAGTGAAACTAGGCAATGCTGATCCAATATAAACCAAAATTATGTTACTGCACAGCCTATTTCTGCCCTTAAATGTTTTCAGAAATATATTTTAGCTTGCAGTTTAACCCTTTGACACCTGGAGCGACGTCACTTTTCTTGTGCTGCTTTCAGATGGCTTTCACAAATGCTTAAACCTTTGGACTGTGAGCAAATTTAAAAAACGAGGGAAAAGGAAATGGGAAACTTGGTAAGAAATATTCCACAAATTGTAAGGAATTAGTAGATTTTGAAATGTACTTTTAATAGCCTGGGAAAACTGATAATTTTTTTTTTTTAAGAGAAATTTTGAAAATACTTTTTTTTTTATACTATACTTACTTACTATACTCATTTCTTCTTTCATTGCTTGTGCCTTCTTCTCATGTTTTTGTTTTTTTTTAAGAAATCAAGACAATTTTCTCAGGTTTCAAAGGGTTAACTGTGGTACAGGATTGTTTGTTACCAGCTGACCATCATTGTGTGGAACATAGAAGTTTGCATTATGTTACCAACCAGCAGATTCATTCATTGGTCTGCTGTGGCACCATGCATTCTGGTAGTTGTAAGTTTTCTACCTCTTAAGCAAAGATGAATGCCAGATTCCTTTTTCTCTGTTTTCTCGAATCATGAAGCACCAGTTTCAAAAGTATTTGCACCTTTCTACTGCATAGACTGCCTCGTTTTATGAAAAGACCATCTTTCCAGCAGTGAGATGCTTCTTTAAGCCTGATGAAAACTGTAGGAGCTGTCCGTGGTGCTGAACATCTCTTTTAAACCAGACGCTGTGTGCAGCACAGCAGGAAATGGACCTCTCACTCCTCTCATCTATATTAAATTACACCTCTATATTTCTGTAGGGTGCTTTCCTCCATAAAGATAGTATGGTATTAAATAGAATAATTGCAACTGCTACTGAATAACATTACATTCCAGTTATTTCAGTGGAAAAAAAATGCCTGAAGTTCACTAGTTTATCATGATAAAAACATCCTCTTTACTCTAGACATCACACATTTCCTTTTTTTTAAGTGTGGTGGTTTTGAAATATAATAAACTACTTTTATATCATTAGCTACATGTGCTTTTGACCAACACACAGCTTTTTTAAATCACAATGTGTTGTATGTCCGCTTGTTTCACTCAGTCAGCACCGAGGGTGCAGAGTTGGGGTTGCCTCAGTGTTAGATAAGATTACACTGCAGAGGGAAAGAAAGACAAGGAGAGAGCCCTCCCTCCACCCTCCCTGATGTCCTACCAGTTACTTCATCCTCTCACTCCCATGAGCCTCTCTGTCTCCAGGCTGTCTCGGGTGTAGTCAGATCCCACAGTGCGTTTGCTACACTGGGGTGTTCATTGAAACACAGAACATATAAAGTTGTTTTTTATATCTGTGAAAACATTGTTTAGACACACAAATCATGTCTAAACTTCTCATTTACCACTAAGGTTTTACAGATTGTAAAAAAAAAATGTAGCCTTGTTTTTAATTTTTTTATAAGAATATTAACACTTTGGATAGTGAGATATTCCCTTTAATGTCACATGTAAGAGGGTTAATTTTTATTTGTTCAGTTAATTAAATCTAGGTAACAACATTTATTCCAAAAGCTTTTATTCACAATTATTCAAAGCATATCACTTTGAAAGATAGTGATAAGACATTCAGTTGACAAAGATAAATAAATAATAAATGTAGGGGTAACTCTAAGATCAAAACCCTGATTAAATTCATAAAACTTTCAAGTTGGCTTTGGTACAATTTAGGACTGGCACAATATCAGACTTTCACTACACGATTGCTGTAGTCAAAAGAATTCACAACAATATAAAAATCTGAAAACAAAGAACTAATAATGGTACCAGTGAAATACAACTTAATTTGGTTTATTATCTTTTTGGCAAAGTGTAGAGAGCAATCATACTGCATGGATAATAAAAAGCCAAGCAGATGGTGTTAGGTCTTCACAGTATTAACATCTGTGTATTATTAATTTGATTTCAATATTTCATTTTCAAATATCACGGTTAGCGTCAGTGCCATTATATCGTGACAGCACCAGACTAATTTCAATGTGACTTAAGCCACAAAAGCTAAATCAGTGCACCTGTCAATCTGGGCTCCTGGCAGTAAAATAAGAGGGTTTTTTTCTCTCTCACATTCACACACTGGGACACGAAAGCCTCTCACCTCCAGGACTGCAATGTGAAGCTATGGTGCAAACACAGTCCCAGAGGAGCCTGTATTGATCTGGACATCACAAATAAAAGCAACATCAGCATCTTAAATCAATGGAAGCCCCCTTCATGAAAACACGCCCATTTAGACAGTTTAGAGAGAAAACATTAAAAAAGGCCGATCTGCAGAGATGATGACATTTTTTCATTTGTCATAAAAATGGAAAATAAAACAGAAAAAGAAAGAAAGAAGGGAGGGCCTCTATGTCAGCATTTGCACAGTTAATACACCCTGCAGTTTTTCATGTCAGCTTGAGGGGCTGCGTGTGTGTGTGTGTGTGTGTGTGGGGGGGGGGTTAGTGGGAAACACCCTCGCTCAGCTGATGAATGTCTATATTGATTCACAGTGAGAGTAAAGCCTGGTCATATTTGTTTTGTGAATGGGAAATTCTACCCCCAAAGTGTCTTGTCCACTGGCCATTGTGCTACCAGTGTACACAACAGCCACACACACACACGCACATGCACGCACGCACAAGCACACAATACTATCCGCTCTCTCTCTAGTTCATGTGATCAGCAGAGGAATGTGGAGGCCAGTAAGTCAGTAAGTGCTCCCTTTCTCTTGTCATGAATAATGGAGTGCCAGCAGCAGCCCGGGTGAGAGGGTAAAAGAGAGTGTAAAACCAGGAGTTGGAGTGTAGTAATGCCTGTGAGGCCATTTTGATCAAATTAAAATTGTTTATTTGCATTTACACCCCTTCTTTTCTATACAACATTTACTTTTTGTCATAGTTTTCATTTCATGTGTCCCTCTTTGAGGCATATTCTCCATCTTGGCATGTATTTTAACTTAGAAACCCTTAAAAAAAATTCAGACTTAAAGGTTAAGGGCCATTTCTAAGCCCTAAAAGAGAGCAAACAAGGGTGCTCTCTGTCTCTCAACTTGTGTAAGGGGCATCGTCGCCTCTAGGGGCCGCTAAGCAGGGCTTTTAGCCTTGTTACACGCAAATCTCCATTAAAATTGCAAACCACTTAGTGCAGTCAGATGATCAAATCAGTCAGACCCATGATGGCACCGCTCTCATACTTTCAGCTATGGAATGCATTCTGACTGCTGCAGCTCATAAATTTTAATTGTATTTATATCTTGGTTAGGTTGTGAGCTGGGAACACAGTTCAAATAAGCTAACTAGGCTAAGTGTTAGCACCACAAAAACACAAGGCCATACTGACGCATGCTTTATCCCATTTAGCACATCAGCAAATAGGAAACCACTATTTATTTAGATCATTCAGAATCAAGTTTCATAATTTAGTTCATAGCAAATACTATTAAGGGCCTACCATATCAAGAATGATAACTATAGTATATATATATATATATATATAGTATATATATATATATATATATATATATATATATATATATATATATAGAATTTTTAAAATTGTTTTTATAGAATTATAAAGCATTTTATAAAGCAGCAGGCCATTTACCAGCTTGGTGTCTGATGTTAGCCACTGCTGCTGTGTTAGCTTATGCTAACTGGGCAGACGCTGAGCTGATCGTTTGAAGACAAAACGGCTTAGCCTCCGTTATATATCCAATTTTGAATGAAAATATCATTACCTGGTCCAGTTTAACATTGTAAGTAATAAACATATCTATTTTCTATTATAATGAGCAGGTAGGCTCATAGGCTTCATATGCTTGTCAACAATAGCATAAAGTGCTTTTCCACTATATCTGCAGTATTAGATTGCTAATAAGAAGTCATTTACCCACCCACCCACCTGCACACACACACACACACACACACACACACACATATTCACAGACATTCATCCAGTGCACCACTGCGAGTCCATATTTCACAGGCAAATCTGCCGAGCGTGCAATAATGCTCCTGCAGTTTGGGCCTCCCCATTACTGGGATAGGCTGGTCCGAGCAGTAAAAACCTATTACCCCTGCCTCTCCAATCCCCATAATTGACTGCACATCTTCTGCGTTTGCCAGCCGCAAGCCTTCCCCACCAGAGCATCTGTCAGAGATCTGTGGCGGCAGCCAGCTGGAAGTTGGCTTTTAGGTGGTCCTGCTGCTGGAAGTGGTGGTGGATGATGATGGATGTAACTTTGGCAGTCTTGTTGTTAGCGATGCGCCATCTGCCAGTGCAGAAAGATGCTGACTCCTTTTACAAGTCAAAATGAGGCCCTAAAGGATTGTTCTTAAAACAGGGATATTGTTTCATTTGATGTTTAGTGCCAGCACATCGGCTACCACTGGTACAGCTCCATTATCTGCTTGTTGTGTTTTTTCTACAGTGACAACCTTATAAAGGTTAGTTAAAATCATACACTGTATAAAAAAAAATGGGCATAGCCTTGAGTTTGGCATTTTGGTTATAGACATCTTTGATGTTTGGAGTCGTGACTTGAGGTGACCATATTTGAATAAGAGGGTGAATTTGTGGAGAAGTTAAGGGTGGATCTGACTTATAGACTGTGGTGACAGCTTGCTGACAGCCTGTCACTCAAAGCTGCTACGGCTTTAGTTATGTGCTTTTAAAAGACTGTGTAAATTATAAATGGGTGAGTTATAGAGAAATACACCCTCCATTCTCCTCCAAGAATGGGGCTTAAGGGAGCAATTAGCTATGAAGACCAAAACCGTTATTTGTACCAGGCTGTAAACATGTTTATTTCTGCTGCAAAGTTTTTCGATTTTCACCTCTTGTTTATTACATAGAATACATATTTAAATAGTCCCATGTGAATTTTTTAAATTTTTAGGTGTCTTTAAAAAGGTGGTTTCTAACAATTGGCTAAATGAGACTATAGCACCGTAATGACGCTTTACAGCTTTTTTTGTCTTAACAACAATAAACTGTTTATAAAGACATGACAGCTCCCCCAAAGTGAGGCTATTCACTCTCGATCGCCCCCTGGTGTCTGACTGTAGTACAGGTCCTAAGGCCCGCCCCTCCATGTTATGTGAATGGACACAGGCCAAACTAAAAACTCAAAGTACACACCAAATACATTTTTCCCAAAGACAGTTTCTGTCACTGAAGGTAGTTCTCATCACGCTGATGTTTGTTGAACTGTTTGTTTTTATGATCAGTGCGCTCGCATTCAGCTGCTCACGACTGGTCGGACGGGTGTTTTGGCAGGAACTCCCTCACTGCAGATATCGCTACTGCGCAGATGCAGGCTCTCAATGACATCACCCTCTCAAGATGGTAACGCCCGTATCTCAGATTTTTTAACCTCACTTCAGCATTGCTGGGGTAAGTGGGGGCGTGTCTTCCATCTTTATACACAGTCTATAGTAGCATCATTAAGTAATGTGACTTTGGTGCAGATGCATATTTTACCAGCATTTGACTGATGGCTGGTGCTAATGTCAAACCTGTTTAAGTGCTGTTTATACATGTATATGTATATTTTTACTTCTGACAATTGCATTTATACAACAAATAACATAAAAGTGGTGTTACTTTGTGAAGATTACATTGCTGAAAAAAAACAATGCAAGTATTATTATGTTTTGTTTGCCAGAGGATATTTTCTGCAATATCCCAAAATCCAACAGAAAAATTTCATAAGCTTTATGACGAGGGAACCAGGGTAACACTAACTAACTACAAAAAAATGTCATCCCTGCAGCATGGCAAAAAGATTATATCTGCACCGCCATAATAGGGTCATATGACAGTTTGATGGGAGACGAAGGCAAATCAGTCATATTATATTGAGGTTGAAGATGCATTCATTGATTTTTTTTTTCTTGGGCCACTTGTGGATAACATAACAAGCTGAAACACAACACTGACACATTATGAACATATTAAATTGCTATGGCAATCATGTTAGCAAACAACTGCCTATTTACATACCCACACACACAGAGCAATGTTAGCATTTCCTTGGAAAACTTTTTGTGTCCACTTGATGAAAGTAAGTCCAAAATTCAAGTTCCTTTTAGTGCTGATTGGGTTTTTACCTTCTCCTGAGGGAAATATTTGTGTGTTTTGCTGCTAAATGCTCAGCTGTAATCACCAGCCGGTGACTAACTTTGTCTGTCTGCTGTCTGAGCATGTTAGTGTACAGAGGGCTTTTCAGAGTTCAAGTTAGTGAATTCTCTTTATTTTGTCTTTACAGTTTCCTGGAGTCTGAGCTGCTTCGTCTGATCCATTAACATATTAACAGCATTTTTTTTCTCTTCAACTTTCCAGTAGCAAGTATCCATTTCACATGGGCGAGGGGAATATTAGCACTTAGCTGTGAGCTTGCACTCTTGAGCTGTATCATGTGGTATCAACCACATTTGATTCATTTGTTCGCAGCGGGTGTTGTAAACCTCTGTTTTCCTCCTCTGACTCACTTGCACTTATCTGACATCCCTGTGGTATGTGATTCAATTCCTTCCTAATCCAGTGATAGGAACTGCTTTATAGCCATTTGCTGTGTCTCTCACACCCATCTGCCCTTGTAGCGAATGATGTTTTGATCTTCTTTTCAAGGCCCGTATCCCCTTTCCACATACCCTGAGGAAAGAGACAGGGTGCTGATGGCTGCCACAGAGCTTGGCTAACTGCTGCAATCTGCCCTCTGCAGAGAAACTAAATAGACTTCTCTCGCCTTTTATTGAGTTAGTGGCCAGCTCCAGTTTCTCCCTCCTTCACTTTTCTTTCTTTTGCCCTCTGTCAAAGCCTCCCCCTCTCTCCATCTCTCTCTCTCTCACACACACTCTCTGTGCCATTAGCAAGCGGCTGAGTTGTGAATGTCAGTGGGTTCATGATGATGGCTCGGGGAAGTACAGACTGTCTCATGGATACTGCCTGATATTCCCTTTGGTGTGTAGTGCCCACAGGAGTGATATTACAGTACTAATGGGTTTACTGCATTGCCTTTGCCTTGTTTCTCTGTAGATCTGAGTGCTGGCTGCTGTATAGTGTCAGAAGTAAAGTGCGCTGAAAAACACAAATGGCTGTGCCAATAGCAACTAAGCTGCCATCAGCCAACAGGAGTTAAAATCCTGACACAACAGTGTTACAACTCTAAAAGACTCCTGGTAAAATACTGCCAGATACGTAATGCAAATGTGTCAAAAGCCTTATTTATTTGTACTTCTCAGTAACACTTTTACAAATAAGGATTCCAAAGGGTTCTTTCTGAAGTGCTGAGATTTTACCCAGACATTTGCTTCTGAAAAGGTTCTTCATGGGTTATGTTTAAGACTAATGCTCAGGCCCCCAAGGAGTGCTCTGTTATTCTATCGCTCTGTAAACGTGACATCTATTGCAATGCATACCTGACCATCCTGGAAGAGATATTCCTCCTGATTTGCTCTTCCTGAGGTATCTACAATGTTTTTTTCCTTGTTAAAGTTTTTTTTTTTTGGGGGGGGGGTTCCTTATCCGCTGTGAGGGTTCAATGACACAGCGATGTTGTATGCTGTAAAGCTGTCTGAGGCAAACTGTGATTTGTGATAATGGGCTTTGTAAATAAAATGACTTGATTTGACTTGACTCGTTTCACAATCAGGATTTGATCTATTCAGTCCGATAACATTTGTGAAATCTAGCAGAGCCGCTCAAATGAACCATTTATCCCTATTGGAACTAACGGGGCGCTAGTTTGGCCAGCGGAAGTTAGCTGCTTGACCACACTCATGAGTCTCTAGTGCACTTGCTCTATAGGCTGCACATTGCCGAAGTAGTGCTGATAAATCCTGGGTCATCGTGGTCGTTTTATACTTGGCAGTTGAACCATCTTGGCTTCATGCACCACTGAGTACACGTACATGTATGGGGCCCTACATTCAGTCCTCGCTTCAGCTCTCTTAATGCTAATGCTATGAGTGACAACGCAACAGTGTGACCAGCTTGTGTTGCTCAAGTGCTTGTTAATGTAGTTACGTCTTCACAGGCTTGTGTGTCTCTGCTACTTGCCACAAAGCACCTCAAGTGAACGTCATCTAAAGTTTATATTTGGTTAAAAACATTATCTATGTGTTTTATCGATGTCTGAACATCACTTTTTGCCTCACCATCCCCGTGCACACCGCAATGCACAGAAAGCGAGCATCTCATCATCTAACAAAGCGATGTAATCGACACATCATGCCCGTCCACAGCTACAAGTGTAGGGTGTGAGTTTGTAGCGTCATGTCGTCAGCTTCCATAGAAAATGACTTGTAGCCTGTTACTGTGTCACTTACAGTTTGAACACAGTCTAAAAGTTCTAATGAGAACCACTTTTCATCCAAAGAATCCTTTTTGGAAAACAGGGTTCTTTAAGGATTGTTGAAAGAATGGGGGTTAAATATTCTCGCCCACAAATATTCCAGTGCTTTCTTATGTTTCAAACTATGTTTTAAATGTATCTGAACTCTTCATATTCAATTCATTGTTCTTGTTTTCTGTCATGGTTGATATCTTTATCATCATTAATGCAATACAAAAGGCCTACAACATAGTCTGCTAAAATTCCTTATTTGGTTCTTATTTAGAAGCGAGTTTCAGTTACCAACCCTGCTGCGGCATTGAAATATTAAAGGCTGTTGAAGTCAAGATTTCACGAAATCATCATCCCCCTAAAAATTTAATTGTGAAGCAGGAGTGTTGTTGGTTACATTGAACCATATCAGCACCAGCACTTTAGAAGACCCATAAAGCCCAAAGCTGCTGGTTGTGCTTATCTTGACCTCAGCTAACTGTTGAAGGTAAAAATTAGCAGTAGTAGAGAGATCAATGGATGTCAAATACAATTTTGAAAACAATTATAAATTCATGACTATTACAACCTCCTGGGTGGGTTCTAAATGAAATCTTTTGAATATGAAAGAGTCATCAGTTGGACCCCTTTTGTGGGTTCTTATTAGCACCCTTAGAAAGTGGAAAGGTTGTTTATAGCAATGGCAGGAGGCCAGGGGCCAGTCGCAGCAGCCCTATACATGTTTCAAGGACTTTAGGACATTTCTAGGATTTTAGGACATTTCTAGTATTTAAAGAAGTATGTAGGATTTTAGGATATTCCTTGTATTTTCTGAAGTTTCTTTGCTTTTACGATATTTCAAGGATTTTAGGACATTTCTCAGATTTTAGGACATTTCTCAGATTTTAGAACATCTGTAGGAGGTTGCAGGGGATCCTCCACTGGCACTTCTTTTGATAAAAAAGCTCTATTTTGATGCTGTTTTATGCATTCTGACACCTTATGTAAACTAAAAGTACAAAAACAATTCACAGTGTGAATCACTTAATTTTTATTGTGAATTAGAAAATGGTTGCTGGGTTAGCCGGCACCCTATGAGGGGCCATATTTTGCTCGTGGGCCGTAAATTGAGTATCACTGTTGCAGGGTCTCATAAGGAGCAGATGGTGTACTGGATGTGTGTGCAGCAGTCTAACAAATACATTGCAACTTATTGATCACCAGGCCTGGAGCTATGTCTGTTATTACCTAACTGGAGCAAATATTGGGACATTTGCAGTTCTTATCCCATCAAACCTTGACCTTTTGAAAAAAAAAATCTGATATTGAATTGATAAATTTATGAGATCAACTTCCTACATCTGAGTTTTTGTCTAAAGGAGGCACATACGGACATTGTAACAGTACAGTGTTAATTGTCTGGGACAATTGAATCATGCCAGTCACCACATGCCCTCTACAGCTTTTATAGGAGCTTCCTCTGGCTGAATGTTTTATTGTATCAACTTGCACAAGTGTAATCTGAAGACAAAGTGTGCACGCTGGATGCCACTTCTCATTAATGTGTTTTAAGCTTTACTGCAATGTCACGGGCATATTGCATAAACGATTCATTTTTATTACATAATAATGTGCCAAAGTGAAGCAAGGGTCACCATCAATGAGACGTAGCCTGTCAGCGCTGCACCGTATCTGTAGTTTTTCTAAATCCTCTTCAAAATCATTAAAATGTCGAACACAACATGGACACATTTCTCTGCTTGTCAGGACATGTTTGCATCGTTTCACATCAAGATCAGAAGTATCTCATTTTTGATTATCTGGGACATTGTCCGAATTTTTCACTGGCTGATTGAAACAAGCTACAACCTCTCACAGCCTTTAACAACACGTCCACCATCTTTACTGCAGACCTCTCAGTACTGCAGAGGGTGACAACAAGACAAGTGTCAGCTTTCAGTTTGATGGTAGAGCACCCTCAACAAAGACTCCATGCACATGCTACAACATGAATGTGAAGAGGCCACATGGAAAGACTGTTTGTTGAGGATTGTGTCCTCAGAATATTGATTGTAGAGTACTGAACAGTAGCAGCATATCAAGCATCTGTGGCAGCCCAGCGTGGCTTCAGTGTCTAAGCTGCATCTTGTATCAGCATTCCCTCCATCCTGAAACTTTCAGTGAGGGGATTACTCAAGTGTCAGCGCCTCGAAACCAGAACAACCAGCAGCTGAGGACTCAGCACTGGGAAAGCTGATGATGCATTGAGATCTAGGTGTGTGTGTGTGTGTTTTCCAGTGAATCACATTAACTGATTATTTATCATGGTTAATCCAATGACAGTACCAAATACTTGTCAGCTCTGGCATTTCAAAGTTGTGGATTTGCAGCATTCATCTGTTAATATATAAATAGAATTATGGACTGTTGGCCCAATAAATTGGGTAACTTTAAGATGTCACCATGGACTCTGTTAACTTGTAATGGCAAATTTGGCATTATTTTTTGATGCTTCACAGAAAAAAAAGGATGTGTACTGATCAAAAATAATTCATGAATTCAAAAAAGGACACATATTTTTCTTGATGTACTGATATCTATCTATCAAGGAATTCGGTAAGAAAGAAGGCACTATTGCTCTTTTTATAGGGATTATGTATTATGGTGTACTACTATATATACCTATATACTCTGTTTGCAAAAATGCCCATATATTTCTCTTATTCATATATTTACAATCATATTGCAAGGAATTTTTTTTTTACACTTTTTGAGGCCATATTTAGTGTTTTCTTTTTGTTTTGTTTCTTTGTTTTGCGCTTTATTTTTCTGTGCTTATTTTCAGGTTATTGTCTTGCAATCTTTTACTAATTTCTTGACCATTTTGGGGCCATTTCTCGCTAAGTTGCTTGTCGTCCTGTTCCCGTGCAATTTGCTCAGGTTTCAAAGGGTTAATATTTTAAATTTTAAAAAAGGAAAAAAAAATCACTTTTTGAGGTCATTTTCCTGTTATCTTTTTTGTTTGTTTGTTCATATGGTTTGCTTTTTTTGTGCATATTTTCAGGTAATTGTCTTCCAACTTTTCAGTAATTTCATGAAAATTATTGTCGTCCTCTTTCCATTTTTTGAAAGAAATTAAGCCATTTTGCTCAAGTTTCAAAGGGTTTAGAAAACATGCATCGCTACTGCTCCGCTTTACGCACTGAATGATACGTGGCTTTTTTTTTTTTTTTTTTTGGTAGATTTGGTGATGGTACTCACCATAATGGAGTACACCAGTGCGACGATGCTGACGGGCCACACGGGGCAGAAGCAGGACACGATGACAAGGATGAGATAATCCCGGGGCTTCGGGGTCTCCTGGACCGTAGCGTTCCCGGTGGAGGAGCGGCTCAGACTGGCCTTGGACGGGGAGAGTGGGGCGGCGGCGCCCAGCTGCCCCGCGGAGCCCGACCTCACCGCCACGCTGTGGCCGTTCTGGTCGGCCTCCAAGCCCCTGTCGCTGTCCATGTTGACTGTGAAGGAGGTGGACATCTTCATCCCATTTCCTCCGGGCTCGGTGGTCAGCGCCAGGAGTTTCTCCGTCTCGTGGGGGTCCGCGGGCTGAGCGCCTCCTCCACCTTCACTTAAATTGGACTTGAGGAAGTCGGTGTCCGTGTTGATGGCCATGATCAAGTCTTAATTGTATCAAATTGAATCGAAAAACGAAGATTTGTTTTAAAAAAGTGGTTTAAAATTGATTATAAACCAGGTGACATCCCATAATATTAGATGACAGCTGATGCAAGTTTTTACAACTTATCTTTCAACTTTGACTGAATGAATGTGAACACCAGCCGATGTGAGGTGGGTGGATGAAAAAAAAGGCAATTTGAAAAATCTAACCTTACAGACCAAGCCCCTTAAAACAAAAGAATAAAATCAGAGAGGAGATGAAAGCAGCGTGATTCCTGCAGAGAGGCCATCATTCTTCCTCTTCACTCACTTTCCATCCCCTTCCTTCATATCCGCCGTGTGGCTCATCTCCGAAAACCTCCCCTCCTCTCTGATACATCCAAGCAGGAACAATTCAGTCAGAGGAGCGCATTGATCCAGCCCCACCACTCTCCTCTAAGTCTGTCTGCTCATTGAAAAGTCGCCTGAGCGCCCCTCTTTCCTTTTTCAAACAGAGGAGGATGGATCAAAAGCAGACTCCAGATCAGCCACTTTCTCCTCCTCTCCTCCTCTGTCTCCACGGCGCAGCAGCACAACGACTGTAACTCAACTTGGGACCAATGTCACAGTGCCCACATTAAAATAACACTTCCGGTGACGAAAACACAAAATAAAAGCCTCATTTAAATAAAAACTAACAGAAAAATCAAGCCAAAAATATCCATTAGTTTATGAGCACTTACGAAATGCATTATAATAAAGAATTACGTCATTATGGATTAATTTTAGGGACTGTGTATTTTTGTGAAAGGGGAGGGGTTGTGCAAAACAGGAGAGGCATGTCAAATATTTATTAAAGGACTTATGGTTTTTATTTTAGCTTGGGGGAGGGACATATAACTTCATAGGGTTGATTATTTATTTATTTTTTTAAATACACCCCAGCCTGAACCCCAAATCCCAGGCTTGAAAGACACCCCCCCCCCTCCCCAGACATCTGAAAGTCCATGAACACATCATGTGTGATAAACACTTGAGCCAGAAACAGGATGAGGGTTCTTTCCAAATCAGTTATGACTGCCCTTACAAAGTCTGTGCTCTGTGTGCAATTTGCACACAAACGGGACATAATACATATTCACAACACTGCAACTTGAACTCTGACCCTGTTGCTCATGTATTTGTTAACATGGCGGTTAAACAAAACGTCATTTTTGCCAAGCTCGCCAGAGACGGAGGTTAACCTGTGAGCTCTGCTGTTGTTACTCTGCAATGCATAAAGTCTTACCCCTTAATTTATAGCTGCATACATTGTGGATTCTGACATTTTATGTGCATGACAATAAAACTGGACTGCATTTTTCTATTATGTTTTGTTGTTGTTGTTATTGGTAATCTTTATTATTAGTTTCTTCACTTAAACAATTTGTATTCTCATTATTACCAGTCAACTAGTCATCAGTCACTTGAATATGCTGCCATCCATTTTTTATTTATTCATTCATTATCCAAATCTGATGGCTGATTATGAGCTGTCATCTGTTTGTGATGTAGCCTACTGCCACTGTGCAGAGGATTGTGGGTAAAAATAGCCAGAAAGGCATGCTTGTATCATCATGGTTATCTTGGCATACTGCATCTGACATAGGCTGCTATGTTTTGGGACATACTAAATCTTTTTGAAATCTCTTTTTTGAAAATTATGGGTACTGGAACGCATGTCAAATTGAAGCCTATGTCAGGCTGCCCTCGTGCAGCCTTTACTGTAAGGGTTATATCATAAATGACCTAAAGGCTGAGGGGAATGAAAGCACAGGATGTCTTCTCAGTTTCTTCCGCTCTTCTTTTTTAATGTCCACTTCATCAACAGGACAACTCAACTCAACTGAAAACACAGGAAGCATCTTTCATATCACTCTGGTGCACTACATTATGTAGTCCTAATTCCTTATATAAATTCAAAACAATATAATGCGGGAATTTTGCATGAATGAAATGAACTTAGTTGTCTAAATAAATCAGAGAATAAAATACCAAATTAAATTAAAACTTCCCCAGTGGGTATCTGATGTCAATTCAACATCAATATGACATTAAACACTAATATCAAATTGTCATCATAACTTGGTCAAAAATGTAAATCAACATGACATCAATCCTTTGACATAAATTTGATATATGTCAAATAATGATTTTATTGATGCTATTTTGACATTACTTCAATATCAAGCTTCTTTAAAATTTCACCCAAATAATGATATTGATGTTATTTTGACATTGTTTCTATGTCAAACTTTTGCAAAAAAAAAAAAAAAGCACAGATGGAAAGATTTATATTTGTGATCACAAATATAAATCTTATCTTACAATAGCCATAATGATACATTAAATAAAAAACAAAAAACAAAAAAAAACCTTCGGTCACTGATATACTCTGATAAATAACGAACAGTCCCTTAGGACTAACATTATTTTGTGGTGAAATGCACCGCCCCGCCTGAACGCTAATTGGTTCAAATAAAAATTCAAACACACCCAAAGGTGCACGCTGCGTCTCATCAACATGCTAAATGCTACAATGCTAATGGACGTTTACGTCTGCGGTCACGGAGCAACTTTTACCTTCACCGAGCTGCGTGAGGACTTAGTTTGACTGCGTTTGGCTCAACATGTGCGAAAACTTAAAGTAGTTCGGCGGCACAGAGAGGCCGAGAGGACTGGTTTTGTTTTGTGGACTAAGTATGAAGGAGCAGAGAGCCTGGAGCAGGTGAAGAAGGTGAGTACAATAACAAACTTTCTGTTCTTCGCTACACTTTGTGCTAAACTGTGTTATCGCTTTTGCTTTGCTGGACTTGTTTGTGGCTGTGGAGTTTGTTTATAGGTTTCCATCTCTGTGTTGTAAGTTATGTGATGTTTTATTCTCGGTTTTTTTGTAGCACTCGCTCCGGTGCCCATAATTGTTTGTGTTTATTGTCGGCCATTCTTGCTTAAGTGTTTGAGTTTTGTCCCCGTTTCCGGTTGTTGAAAGTCAGTTGTGTGCAGACTGCAGAGTGTCTGTAAAGAGGAATATATTGTTGGCTCGGATAGATTGACTGTGTGGTGTAATGTTGACATGTTAATGCACTTTATGTTGGAGCCTTAATATGGTCATTAATTTAGGCTAATAGATCTATCATAAAGGCTAACATTTTTTCGCATAGGCCTACATTTTTCTTCTGTTCCACTCATCTGGAAAACAAGGATGTGTCTTTTTTGGGAAAACACTTTTGTTCTGATTTCAAAGCAACAAATGTAAAATGACAAAAATATTATGTGTGAAAGGTCCGGTGTGTATGATTTAGGGGGATATATTGGCAGAAATTGTATGTTTTGTGAAAATCCCCAGCTGCTAGATAGCAGCACTGTAATCTGTCTTCAGTCATGTGACTCTGCAATTTCAACCCAACAACATATTCCTGGTGTATTACAGGGGTTGTGCTGAATACAGATCTTACTGTTCTTACTGCATTAAAAAGTAAACATATGTAATTTTACGCAAATGGTGGAGTGCTCTTTATGATAGTTTTCCTTAGAAACAACAATAATAAAAAACACAATATATCGCCTTGCCTACAGTATTGTGATATATCCCAACATATTGAATTGTAACCTGTGTCGTGATATGTAATGCATCGCCAGATTCTTGCCAACACAGAAAAAATAAATAAATAAATAAATAAATAAAAATAAATAAATACATGATGCAAGACACAGCTGGCCCTCAGGTATTTTTACATTATCTAATTTGGCCCCCATTCAAAAACCAAAGCATTTGCCAAATAAATTCAATATATATGAGAATGAAAGACAAGAAAAACAGTAAAAGCAAAGGGTAAAGACCAAAACAAGCAGAAAAGAAACAATAATAATAATTTTAAAAATACCTTCCTTCCAAAATCTAATATTTATAATTTTTTGAAATTTTATTTTATTTTGAACAAAAGATAACTGTACTTCCTGAAACTGGCTTTCTCTGGCTGACTTGACGCAGCTCATGCTGGAGTGGGGCAGTCTGGCAGCAGAGCCTTCCCCTCCTCCTTCTCCTCCTCCTCGCCCCGTTCCTCCCCTCTCCTCAACATCAGCACCAGTGGTTTGTGGAGGAAAGCCAGCAGTGGATTGTGCTGCTATGCAGAATTTACTGTAGTCCTGTGTTTAGTCTGGGGCAGGCCTGGTATCATACATCACTTCTTTCCAAGTCCATTCTCTAAACAGCACTGGTGATATTTAAGGTTGATAAGAAAACATCTTACTGGATCTGAAAAGAGATAAATTGCATTTGGTCTCTAATGAGTGCTTTAGCAAACCACAGTTTTAGTCTTCTTGTTCATATCAGGCGATACTCAGCAGCAGGAACTGCATTAGTAAAGGTGGTGGTGAAGGGATGGATGCTATAGCTTGAATGTTCAATCACAATCCTCTGTGGGTTTTTTTCCCTCTGATCTGGTTCTATTGATTTTCCTTATCATTAGACTGGTGCATTAGTGTCAGCCTCATTTACCTGAGTGACTGCTACGCTGTGCCGTGACCTGATGGGGGGGTGGGGGGGTGGGTGGGGGCAGTGCAGATAGTGATGAATGGGGATTCCCTGAATGAAACTGAGCTCTCAGTGTGATGTCATACTATTGATCTATCCAACATTTCATCTCAACAGACAAACATAAGTGCAATCAAATGTGTTTTTTAGTGCGTTTCCCAGATGTATTAGTCATAATACCCCTTTGCATTAAACTCTCTCTGTTTCCTTCCACTCTATCTCTTTTTAAGACGTACAAAGGAAAAGAGGGGAAGGAGACAAGCTGCAGATCATTTACTTTTACGGGCCTCTAGACTGTTCATGAAAATGAGGCTGGTGCTCACAGGCTCAGCGTAATTTCTCCAGCAGGGTTCAGGGGGAAACAGGAATAATTGTGATCAGAGCCCCACCTTGTGGAAGGGCAATGTGCTTACAAGACTCAGAGATGGAGCTTGGTTTTAATTTTATTTTATGTGACTGGTGATAAAGTTTTTAGAAACAAAATAATCACTACTTCATTTGTGGCTCATTGTTCAAGCAGCATAGTGAGACTTGTGTTATATGGAAAAAAAAATACAATAAAGGTGTTCCTGTTGGCTCGCATAACATTTAGTTACTAAGTTTGCTAATTGCAATCAGTTAGGGCTGAATGGATATTTTTTTATATGCATGATGAGGAAATATTCCAAAATAATTATACAAATCAGACAGCAGCAAAGGAATATTTTGACATTTTAGGAAGTACGCTTATTCACTTTCTTTTTCTAGACTTTGATGAGAAGACTGTCATGTCTGTTTAGTCTGCAGCCGGCTAACTTTGCTTCGCATAAAGACTGGAAACAAGGGGGAAAAGACGGCCTTGCTCTGTCTAGCACCCATATAACATCAGATTGGTATTGATCTTGTGGTTTAACTCTCGGCAGGCCAGCAAATAAGCACACACTATTCCTTCAAACAAACTCCGTAATCATTATTCTCACTCAAATCACTAACTGCATTTGTATAAAAGCAATAAAAACAGCAATCAAAACAAAACCATTAAATATGAACTAATTTAAGTGAGCATATAAGATTGAAAAACCCTTCATTTAATAGGGTGTCTCACTCATGGTTGGGGTGGGGGGGTTTATGTGTATATCTTCCTGATTTAATAAACCAGGATCGTTTTATTGGATGTCTTTCAAACTCCTGGCAGTGTCTCACAGTCCTTGTGAAAGTCAGTGCAGGATGTTGGTTGTGGTGGTTAAAGGAGACATATTATGCTTTTCTGTAATTAGTATTTTATAGTACCTTATATTGTGTCAACATTTCATAAAATGAGGCAAACTTGTGTAAAAGTAATCTGTCAGCAAAAATCTCAAGCTTCAGACCGTTTGGAACTCTCTGCAACATTTTTCTCTCCACTGATTACAGTATGATGTCGTAGTGTGACGGATTTCATCAAGTGTTGCATCAAGTGTTTACATTACAAAGCATACACTGCTAAATTAAGCTGCATGTTAACGTCAGGGAAACATGTTGACTCGGTTACTGATGTTTTAAATTCCTACCAGATTTCAGATCATATTCCTGCTGGGACATGCCAGGTTGTATTAAGAAGCTTTTATTGGGGATTTTTCACACTAGAAAGTTCTGCTTTTCTCCATTGCAGCCATTCCTCAGCTGCAAGTACACTGCTAATGTAGTACATGTATGCAAACATGGGAGAAACACGTAATCTTGGTTGCTGTTTTTGTTTAATTCCTCCTGGTTTAAGATCATATTCCTGCTGGAACGTGTACAGTTGTATTTATAAGCTGTTATTGCAATGATGGTGATGCCGACAAGACCTATAAACACTGACCAATCAGAGCAGACTGTGCTTTTTTAGGAAAGTGGCTTGAAGAAACATGGGCTGAAATGAAGCATTTTCAGTTTTTTTTGAACATTAAAGCATCTAAACTTTTTCTTGCCAATTGGCAAACTCTGAGGCTGAAAAATGAAGCCAACACAGTGGTGCTAAAAACTGCAGTTTAATGAATGGCCACTTGGGGCTGGCTCCAGATGTGAGTCAATCCCCATAAACCCCCAGTTAAAATTCTCAACTTAACAGCAGAAATAAATATATTTACAGCCTGGTATTTAAAAAAATGTTTTTTGTCTCTATAGCTGATTTCCACATTCATGAAAACTGTACGGAGGGTTAATGTTTTTTAACATTTTATTAAGGCTTAAAGTTATGCTTAATTAGGGGCGGGGCTGCAGTCTGTGAGGCATTGCTACACTCTATAAGTTGGATCCACCCCTTGCTCCTCCATGGCTCCACCCTCTCATCCAAATATGTTTAATTCTGGCTCCAAAAAACTAAGATGAGGACATCTGAAGTGCTAAACTTGAGGCTTCAAAATTGCAGTCCACAAACTGCTTGCTGACTTCATGGTTGCTACGTCCATTTTTTTATACAGTCTATCTTTCTAGAAGAACCTTAATAACAAACATAACTTTGAAAATGTGTGTAATAGGTCCCCTTTAAAGGGGACGTAAGCATGGAGATTTACTCCTTTAGCATTTTTTTTAACCTCTGCTGCAGTCTCTGTCCTGATCAAAACATGCCCTTGTATTTGTTCTTGTCCTCCTGGTTCTTCTCCTCCATGCGCATGTTGAGCACGGCCAGCTCCCTCTTGACAGCCTTTTTCATGCCGGGCTCCAGGTCCAGCACCCTGCTGAAGTCCTGCCGAGCCTCCGCCTCGTTCCACACTTCCATGTGGGCCTTCCCTCGCAGGAAGAAGGCCTTCACTACGCCTTAAAGACAAATGCAAACTTGTTGGAAAGCAGCCAGACATGTTGGGGATGTCTAAAGCAGAGTGTGCGCTAGATGTTTTTAATTGAAGTGAAGTAGTTGCAACAAATTAATAACTTAAACAGTCTTCTAAAACTTTGTTCGATTAACATGTGCATCTATGAACACTATGAAATCTATGAAATTGCAGGCTGCAGAGCAGGAACCAGACCTTTTTTATATGGTCAGGCTTTTATAGACATATTAAACATACAGTCACAGCTAACATAATTGCAGAGTGGAAATATACCCAACTTGCTAATGGTTGGATAAACTGAGAAGCTGTACAGCAAGACAGTCTTTCACACTAACTCTATATCAACTTGGTGTATGGTGCTAATCTAGTCAGCAAAGAAAACCTGCTTTAAAAGTGTCTATATAACCTCTCACTCCATCATGACAGAGTCTCAAACATCACATCAGTCCTATATCAGTTACCAAACCTGGGTGTTGGTTAATAATGTCGCTGGTGTGCTCGATAGCCTCGTAGTATTCTTCCATGCGCAGTAGACACTGGCAGTAGTTAAGGGTTAAGGTGTTGGCCATCTTTTCCAGCTTCAACCATGGGGCCTCCCATGCTTTCTCCTGAAGGCAAGAGCAGTTCAGATCCACGTCTATGCGTCTATGCTGTTTTATAGAAACAAATAAAACTCTATTACGGACTACTGATCAACACAATCACCTTTGTCTGAACATTCTTTATGCAGATTATGGCCTCCTTGTATTTTTGTGTGGCCTGTTGGTAGTGTCCCTGTTTGTAGAGCTTGTTCCCCTGGCCGTGGAGCACAGGGACCACCTTCAGCCTCTCCCCATCACTCAAAGCCCATGTCTCCCTGTTGTACTCACTGGGCTGCTGCACCTGTCAATAACACAGTTTGTTCAGTTAATATCCTCACTAGTAGGAAAACCTATCTTTGAATCAGTGGGATCGTCTCACTCTGAGCAGTTCCAGGACAAAGTAGAGGGGTTTTGGTTCTTTCATCAGCTCGTCCAGGTCGTCGTAGCCAAGGCTGTGGTAGGCAAACATGTTGGCCATACCACATGTATGGATGTGCCAGTCAACTGGGTCTTTGCCCTCTGCAATGCGCCTCATACTCTTGGACACAAGTGGGTAGATGCCAGTGTGCTGGAGAGGAGAAAGGATCACAAGAGTCTAGCATCAGAGCATCATCAGTTTGTCTTGGTTGTGGCCATAGTCAGGATTGTTTCTGGGAGCCTGTTAAAGTGGGATGAATGAAGAAGGTTTTCTATTTTGTTCGTTAAATGCGTATTATTTGAAATGCATTGTACTGTATGTCTGCATCTGCCAGTGGGCCATCACAAAAAGAGTTAGCATTAAAAGATATTAATTCCACTACAGTAGAGTCTTTATGTTCTGCGTGGAACAGGGTGGAATATACTTGGTTAAATTATATCAAAAAGTGATGCAACAGTGTTGGCACAGCGGTATTGTTTGTGGGCTGGCGTCAGAATTACACAGAGGGATGAGGAATGCACTGTGGTAGGTCGTGTTCTCTTGCCTGGTCTGGCATAATTGCTCATTTTGTAAGACTCCAAATGTTATTTATATTTTAATGTGTGATGTAATAACTTCAACGAACTGTCTTGACCCAAGCCATTTAGTCATAAAATTATATTTCAGAGTTTAAAACGTTCACTTTTGGTGTTAAACCGGCATAAGTAACACATTTCCATGTTGTAGACAGACTATCATCTTAAAGCCAATGCAGATTTCTCCAGGTCACTTCACGTGACAGTGCACTGAACTGCACCCGTAGTCCACGTGATCGATGGTGGCATGTTGAAGCAATAGTAATGTGGAGCTGTACCTCATCACATACACTTGTGACGCATCACATCGGCAATTAGGTGGAAAAAAATATGTGCATATATTGGCGTCGACAAAAGGCCAAAGTGAGTTGGAAAATATTGGCATATTTAATAATGGCAAAAATCCAATATTGTGCATCCCTTGAGTCAAAATTTAAAACAGAATTTAGCTAGAGGTGACTCAGGTTTTGATGTTTTGATATTTTTGTCTCCTGTCTGTCTTATATTCTTATACTTGGTCAAGAGTAACACGGTGGTCTACACTTAGTCCTACTCTTCACACTGCACTTAGCCTGCACAAGAAATCTGACTCATTTTACATTCAACTGATTAAAGATTATTTTGTAATTTAAAATGAGTAGTTTCACATTATCTCGTCTCTTCCTTCATGGCGAGTTTGCCCTCCACTGGATGGGAGTGACACTGCACAACTCATCCAATGGAGTGTGTGGTGCAGCCATGTTGTTTAGAGAGGAGTGAACAAATGCAGTAAGCCCCATCAAATCTAATCAGAGCTGAGGCGAGTCAATAGTGCTGATTCAGCAGGAATCAGAGCCGATTAGGAAAAAGTGAGGCTGCTGCAGATTAATGACAGTATGCCTCAACCCATCTGTCTCTGACACACAAACACACACACACACACACACACACACACACACACACACACACACACACACACACACACACACAGATTACTCATAAGACATTTTAGGTAAAAAGGCACACATACGCTGACACATATTCAGAGGAAGTATGTTTGCTTCACAGAACGTGTCTGGTATAGGGACATACGTATTCAACATCATCATTCACCACAGCAAGAGGTCACACAAACAAAATTCACAAAGACAAAACATTACTCACTAAAAATATGCAGGGAATTTAAATTGGAACTGAACTGAATGTGAATCAGATGACCCCGAGGCAGTCTCAATACATGTATGTTTGTTACAAACCAGATAGGTTATAATTATGTAAGTGTTACTGCTGCAGGTGGCCTGTGGATCCAGTTTTGAAAAAGTCATGAGCAACCCCACTTTTCTTCTGTTAGCCCACTGCAGCCAAAGAGTGACACATTTATTTTGGCTACTTTTGTGTTCATTGTCTGTTTCATGATCAGGAAAGCACAATATATACTTGTGCTTTATTGTAAAGTTATAGTTTAGATTTTCTGAAGTAGGGTTGTATGGAGTACTTATACATAGACAGTATATTACATGCGGTAGATGGCGGTCGGCACGACCCCAGCTTGGAGAAACAGTACAGTCCGACAGGGAAGCTTAGCAATTTGGTGCTGTAGAGGAGTCTGCAACAAAACATATTTTAGCCACCTGAAAAAAATCAATATCAGTTTAAGTGTATGCTATATTTTCACTGCTTTACCTCTCTGTCAGACAGTGATTCTCAACAGGAAAATTACACCGTTCACTCGCTCTCTTCAAAGCCAGTTACCATGAAGAAAAATAATGATTTAACACTGCTGAACACATGAGCTGCTGGTCTACTGCTGCCTCGATCACTTTGTTTGGGTTAATGTGAGACTTTGGCATTTGAAGACCAGCAGCTCCTGTGTTCAGAGAGGTAAATTGTTCTTTTTGTCAGTGGAGTCTGGTGGCTTTGATGAGAGTATAGATGGGAAACTGAAGCTGTTAACGGCTTCTCTGTTGAAACGGGCTGTCTGATAGAAAGGTCAAACGGTTAAAATTCTATCAATATAGCATACACTTAAACTGATATTGATTTTTTTTTTTTTAGATCGGACATCATTTAGGTTGCTTAAATATGTTGCCCATATACAAAGAGATACATGACTAAGCTTTAAGGCTTTAGATTTATGAAAGTAGCACATAAGACACGTCCTACTTTGTTTTGTTGCATATTATTGAAAGCAGAGTGCTTAACTTCCACATCTGCAGTGTGACGTCATTTTGCATAAAGTGAGCAAGCTTCTCAGAAGAGATTTGTACTAACAGACAGTTATGCACTTTGCCTAAAAACAATCAAGGAGGAAAACAATGCAAAAATGAAAAAAAAAAAAAAACCAAGACGCAGTTGGTACTTAACATTTTTTTAGCACTCACAGTGATGTCACACCAGAATTCAGCCACCTCACCGATCCTCATGGAGGACAGCAGGGTCTCCCAGATGTCCAGTTTAAACATGTTGCCGATCACTATCTCCATAGGCGTCCCTACCACTTTGCTGTCATCTATCACTGTACGGTCATCGTCACACAGCTGGGTACGGAAGTGGAACGTTACCTGGAGTAAAATGAACCACAGAGAAGGAGAACCATATTCAGAGACTTGAGGCTCGAGTGTGGACAGAAAGTGGGGGATATTATTTGAAATTGCAATGATGGTAACAAGAGGCAGCTAAATTGACATGATTTATCAGAAAGGCCACACAGATGGTGCCTGAAATTTCAGATGATCACACATACTGTAAATAAAGAGAGAGTATTGTGTTGAAATAGGGGACTAAACCCAACAGAGTCTCAACAAAAATGTTATGTCACGAACTTCACACAGCTCAGTTATTCAACAGGGCAGACAGACAGGAGGAGGGACGGACGTGCCAAGGTTGCATGATTGTATAACGTCCAAGAAAAGTGGAGCCATTAAAAAACTGCTCTTTCATGAGCTTCTCCCATAATTCATGTTAACAGTGCTCTCATACAGAGCCAGTACAAGTCGAGAAGGATTTTATAAACCTATCAATGTCAATTAAACTGTTAGGCAAACATCCACTCAGAAGAACACAAAACAAAGCAAGAAGATACAGAAAAATGAACCTATAACACAGAGTGAATATGGTTCAAGTGTCGCACAGCTTGTTAAACAGCCAAATAGCAAGGCTACACACTTGGATAATATCCAAAAATATTAAGCAGCAGTATTTTCAAACTCAAGAATGGTTTCATAAATCAGTTGTTCTCAACTTTTTACTTAAGGGCCCTCTTTTTTTAACATTGAGTTTTTTTTTTTAACATTAACTGATGACCCCTGACAAAGTGACATTTTAAGGATATTTCATGCCATATTCAATGCATAGCAATAAAAAAATACATCTTCTGTACTGCACTATTAACCATAATAGTGAAAGCAGTAACTGCAGTGAGTTTGTGTAAAACAAGTGATTTTGATTTGAAGCAGTGGATTATTTCCTGGGGGATAACTTTTGGAGATATTTTGTTGATATTTTAGGAACTTTTAATACTATTCATTGTCTACATTATGTATTTGAAAAATACATAACAATTATACATGCTTAATATGGTTCTTTTTTCTTTCTGATTCTTGGCAGTTTTTCTATGAGCTTGGGCTGTTTTAATCGCAGAATTTCCGAATGTTTAGCAGCTTATGTTCAGATCTTCACTGTGCTCTTATCCTGTGAAATTCTTTCAAATGTATTTCTTGAATAATATTAAACTTTTAACACAACAATTTAATTTAGTTTTATTCACAGGAATGAACAGAATGCTGAAAAAATACAGGCCAACTGTGCATAGGCCTATTTTTAATACAATTTGGAGACACCTAGTGGGGGTCGGGACCTTAGAAACCAACGTCATTAGTAAAAAATGTTAACTGGCCAACTGTGGAGGCTTATTTTCATGAACAGAAATTCTCATTAAAGGGGCACTCAGTGATAGATGTCCTCTATCAGCCTCTACTGGCTGCCAGTGAGAACTGCAACTATGTGAATGTGCCTTCCCTCTAACATCCTATCCAACTGCTATGCCTTAACATTGGCACAGGTCGGAAAAATGAAATCCATAAATCTTAAGTAATAAAGCAATGCATCATCAAACCATAACAGATCATGTTAATGCTTTTCAAAAGGCCAATAACAGTCTGTTATTACTCCTACAAGTCGTGTGCATATTATGAGAGATCCTCACAGCAAGCTAAATTGATCCCTGATTTTAAAAGAATTATGTATCTGCCATGTTTGAAGTTAAGCTTATATGATAGTCAGACAGGTTAATGAAATAGAGCCTAAATTTGGACATTATTTCATTTTTTGATGCTTTGCAACTACAGTCTAGAAAAAACTTTTGTCTCTTCATGCTTGTATGATGCTGTGCTTCATATTATGATCATTTCAACTTCCACTAGTACCTCTAATGAGACTTGGAGCATTAAAACTAGCTTTGTGAGACATATTTTAGTCATTCAGTCATTTCTGCAAAAGAATGACCACACAGAGCTCCTTTTTGTCTGAAACATACAGGATTCCAACACATTTTCATGGAAAATTTCAAAACTTTTTTCCATTAATTTTTAGGGATCCACACTAAAAGAATATTTTTTATTGTCATACTTTAGTGGAGTTTGTCAGACATATTTAGATTCAAACTCTATTCAAGCATAATTCTAGCTTGCTGGCCTTCATAAAGTGAGAGACCGAAAAAATGTATGTGATGATAAACAAAACGTCACACATCAGCGTGAATTACAACTATGTTACGTCAACAGCTACATAAAATAAATTAGCCTTTTTTTGTAACATTACTTGGGAGGTTATCCACAGAAGACTAATGTACCAATTTTAATTACACACAACAGAATTCCATGGCTTTTTTACGACTGTGGGAACCCTGAACACGGTTCAATTATGGATCCATTTACTGCACATTAAATGGGCTGAAATGGCTGTGGACTCAGAATTTATAAATGTAAATAAAGTAAGGAAGGCCTACGGTACCTTTGCCCCGGTGATGAGTTTTGGGATATCTCCAGTCCCTCCGTGCAGGATGGTTTTCTTGATTCCTTCCATACCCAGCAACATCGTGTCCTGCATATCTGTCATCTTTTTTTTTTCCTCTGATATCGATCACAGTAAATCAGCATGCATATACATGTATCTCCAGAGTATAATGTGTGGGGCACAGCATGTGTACGATGAGTATGGATAACATGGAGGTGTTGTTGCTGCTGGATTAGTTTAGGTAGGGATAATGAGATTAGAAACTTCTCCTCCTCTCCTTCTCATCTCTCTGTTGCTGCTTTATGTATCGGTCATCATCAGCACTTTCTCTGAATACTGCCAGACTCCAGAAAGATCCAGAAATGAGGAGAAACAGGGAGTCAGAATGACAGGAAATGTGAGGGTGATTACTTTTTTGGAGTATTTATATAAGGTTTTTTTTTAGGGTTGTTTTTTTTAAGTGTATATGTTAATGTCTGTGTGGGTGTTGAATGTACCAGGAGACAAGAACAAAAGTGTGTGTGTGTAAGAAAGAGAGAGAGAGAGAGAGAGAGAGAGAGAGAGGGAGAGTAGGAGAAAGAAAGAAAAGAAACACAAATTGGTCTGTGAGAGTAGGACATGGTTTCCATTCCAGAGGAAATTTCCTGGATTTATGTGGATGTGGTGATCTGAACAATGCAGAGAATACTGAGAAATGGTGGAGCAGACAATTACTGTATGGACTCTTTGACTTTGTCTATTAAACATCTGTCTCCCATCTGGGCTCTGTGTGTGTGTGTGTGTGTGTGTGTGTGTGTGTGTGTGTGTGTGTGTGTGTGTGTGTGTGTGTGTGTGTGTGTGAGTGTGAGAGAGAGAGAGAGAAAGAGGGAGAGTAATCCAAGGCTCCTGTAGTGTTTGCTAACAAAGTCTGCAAGCAGTTTGAGGGGGCAATTATTCCAAAAACATTACCCAGTGTTAATGCAGTATTCTGTTCTAATTGCGCAAATAGAAAACCCCATAACTGTGTCTTGGCAGTGTTCACAATTGTATAACTTTACAGCTTCATGTTTCCTCTGTGGAGCAACATGGAGGAATAGGTATTTCACCACGTATTATCCGGCAAGGTTTATGTCTTATCTTTATTCAAATAAGACCTCTATATCTTTGGAAAGTGCTGCAACGCACTATCAAGTTTGCAAATAACAGGATTGGGCAACAGTTTGGCATGAACTTGGCAGCTCTCCAAGCACAGGCAATAAGCAGATTGAACGCTCTCTTGTGAAGGAAGTCGGTAATGCAGCAGTTCGTTCTCTTCTTCATCATATCAGGCCTTGTTTAAAAGTGTTGCCGATGTGGACGGTGCATTACACAAATAAACTTCATTTGATTCCTTAATTCATCTGTAACAGTCACAAACACTTGCAAACTGTGACCTGGCAGAGGTTGTAATAGGCCAAGGTGGGTGCTTCATGAGTAATATCATTATGATATTAATTAAAGTATATTTGAAGTAACAGTGTGTAAGATTTAGGGGGATTTATAAGCAACTAGCGGCGAGGATTACAAATTGCAACCAGCTGAAACTTCCTGATTTCCGTCATTGTTCATAGTTCAGGAGGTTTTCACTAGGAGCCAAATTATCCACTGAAGTCTTCAAAACAAAAGGATCCATTGATGTGAACTGGTAAAAACACTGAATGAAGCAGTTTCACGATACAAATCCGCGTTTCTCCTATGCTTGTCAGAATGTCGCAGATGGCTGCTCGCCCAGCACCTGCTTATGAGTGCTCACCTATCTTCTCTGATAACGTAATGTTCACTCACTTTATTTCTGATCCAGACATTCAGGAGGTTTTAACAGGGAGCCAAATTTTCCACAGAGGTCTCCTCTTGCAAACAAATGGACCCGGTGTGTCACATTAAAAATGAGTATTTCTCTGATTCTGTTCGGCACAGCGGGGGCTAGAGCCAGGCTGCCCCTGATGTTTGCTCAGCCTGTTTCGCTGATAACGTTAAAACCAGATGTTTAGGAGGTTTTCAGTGGGAGTTGAATTATCCACGGTGGTCTCTTTCTCTCCAAAACAAACTGACCTGATGACTAACAGGTGAAATCACTGAATAAAGTAGGTTGACATTAAGAAATCTTTGTTTTTCTGATGGTCTCAACAGAAAGGGCCTGCTAAGTATGATGGGGCACATGGAAACGTGAAGCGCAAACGGCCCTGTCTGAAGCCAGTGTTTGGTTTGTCCATCCTGAGCTACTGTAGAGACACTGCAGTACAACATGATGAACTCGGTAGAGAACTCGTTCCCTATGTAGATTTACAAGGCTCGTTCCAAGGTAAAGAAAAGATGATTCTCATTTTCAGGTGACTAAAGAAAACATAAACATTATAATACACTAAAGAAAACATTAAAAACATACAAACATTTTATCATATTCCGTACATTTCTGTTTATATATACCCCTTAATCCTACACACTGACCCTTAAATACAATGTAAATAAATGAAAAAAATCTAGTAAATTTGTTTTTCCTTTTTGTGAATTCTGCTCCTCCATCCCTCTCTGTGGAAACACTGGGCATATGGTGGGGTGCTTCTCTGTGATGACAGGTTTATGTTGCTATAGTTACAGCCTTTTACATAATTATCATATCTGTGAGTTTAACAGAATAATAATTTTAAAAAGTGTGATTAATCACCGTTGGGCCTCTGTCAGTAATTATAAACCTGAAAGAAAAGAGGTTTGTGCTAAATATGGTTTTGATTTGGTGATTTTAAGTTCACCCATGGTCAGTTCTCCCACTGGAGGGAGGGAGAGCAGTAATACATGCAACCTGCTGGAGAGGTAATACCATGACAATGCCGTGTGTTGTAAGGCTCAGGCTTTGTGTCACAGTGACTCATAATGCCTGCGTCACACCGCCTACATCTGTCCCCACTGCTCTGCCTATGCGTGTCTAGCTGTGTTTGTTTATGAGTATACATGCATGCATTACTGGATTTGCTGCATGTACACTGTAGCGTGGGGAATCGAATGGGCCAGTTTGCTGAAGCGCATGCACACACGTTTCTTTGAGAACAGGTTGAGCTACAGGCAGCCCTGCCAACAGGAGGAGGTACGCCCTGGTCTCCATCATATTTAGCCCTGCTGGAAACCCATCGCTGATGCATTAGTTCCACTTTAAGCAAGTCATACTCTATTTCTGGAAAGTACAGTCGTGGATTTCCTGGGGAGGAGTCATTCCTTGTGTAGAGGCCATTCATTCATATACATAACCCACGGAGGAAGGGCTCCTTCCATGACGCACAACATAGACGCACATAGTATAATGTTTATGAATGTGTAAACCTTTTGTGCTTGTGCTGTGGGAATAAGCCAGAGAGAAAGAGAAACTGCCTCTTTCTCCGCATGTCAGGTTGACATGCAGCGCTGACCCAGCAGATCTAGAAGGAAGAGGAACATGCAGTAAGAGCAGTGTGGGCATCACTATGCAAGGCTGGAAGACGTAACACTGAACATTTATTTGGCAGGTGGTTATTTTGCAGATTGCAGTTTTAAAGCCTACAATAAACACAGTATGTTTCACACCGCAGTGTTATTTTTACAGAGTGTAACATAGTTATAATTAGCACCACCACGAGCAGTTACAACATTAAAATGTTGCAAATATGTTTAATTATCAATCATCTAACTAACACTGACAGAGGCCTTCTGTCAGTGGGTGCTTTTAATGTTGAAACTTATTTTGCTGATTTTGTTTTACTTTGATTTCGAACTTGCAATGATTCATTTTTTCCACTTGGGAGCAGTGTGACAACCTTTAACACAACATTGACAGTCTCAGTAAATAGCCTATTATTGCCGAGACATGTCACAATACCCGAAATCTACTACTACTGTCTTATCTAATCTGTCTACTGTGATTGGAAGGCTGGGTAAAAAGTGACGGTTTTAGTGCTGCGTTATACCCAAAGTTGAACATTTTGTTACTCTAAAAAACCCCCGCAACAAAAAAAAGACATCAAACGTGCAGCTCTTGGCACCTTGTCACATTGCTAGCGTTAACGTAAATATGTGGCACACCCACTGCAAAGGATTTTAAAAAATGTGCAGATCTAAGGGGAAAAATGAAAGCGATGAATGAAAGCAGAGTAATGTTGCATCTGCACTTGCTGACATCTTCCATGTGTTTTTTTTTATCATCTTCTTGGCATTTAATGGCAGACTAGTACACTTTCAGGAGTATATGCTACCTGTCCGGTAGCATTGGATCAGCAGTACTGGAGAAATATAAGTACTGTCATGTTTGGTTCTTGCATATTAACATGTCATTGCTGAATGATAATTTTCTGAAGATTTGTCCTTATGAGTGACCCCATGGGTGTCCCCATTCATTTACATATTACACACACATATATATATATGTAATATATATATATTTATGCCTGCCTTACAAGATATATTATTTATGCCTGGATGTTTAGGCAGTGTCGAGCAATATATCAATATCGTGACATGAGACTAGACATTATCTTAGATTTTGGATGCTGTGATATCATAAGCGTTGTTTTGGTTTTAAAGCACCAGTAGTCAATTCCACAATACTGTCACAATATCAGTGTTGAGGTATTTATTAAAAAATGTTTTTATTTGATTTTCTCCATGTAGCCTATATATATCCAATTTTAAGTAAAATACTTCCTACACCATACCACTGACACATACACAGATTAAAACCAAGGTATCACACTGCTAAGTATCCATCTCCTCTGTTTGTGTATGTTCACACACACACACACACACACACACACACACACACACACACACACACACACACACCAGGATTACAAAGACTGACATGGACTGCTCTCTGAGAAGCACAGGCATGCGCACACTGTGCTGCCCAGAGGCTGTACCCTCAGCTGGAAATATGGATCACACGACACACAAATACGCACACACACATACACACACGTGCACATACACGTACACACAAACACATACAGCAATGTTCAGCAATGCAACAGAATTCCTAACATCCTCAGTGGATACATTTTTGCCAGAGGTTTCATCTGTTCTGACTTTGGGAGGAGAACATCAAAAACTTTCAACCTAAAGATGCTTTTCAACCCTCCCTACACTCATGATGATATAATGATAGTAAATGAATTCGAACTTATTTTGAATCATATGCTGGTCTGACATAACCTGGCAAGGCTATTCCTATTCTAGCCAAGGCCATGAATGAGTACTCAGAGACATATTTTATTTTGAGGTGTCTGGCTGTGTATAATAGATCATTAAGCATTTTCTCCTTCGGTTACTTATTAACATAAAACCCTTCTTGAATGGACACACAGTACAGGCTAGACT
This sequence comes from Plectropomus leopardus, assembly GCF_026936395.1. NCBI lineage: Eukaryota > Metazoa > Chordata > Actinopteri > Perciformes > Serranidae > Plectropomus > Plectropomus leopardus. Next base: position 17,369,025 of record NC_142181.1, on the reverse strand, counting down.
GTTATCAGTCTACTACTTTTATTTTTTGTCTGGAAAAACACAGAGGTTGCACCTAATTTCTTCTGCAGAAATTCTTTTTTTTTTTTTTTTTAAATTTAGGGAGAGAAGTTGCAGAACACACATCTACAATGCTATAATGAAGTTCAGAACTTTGGACAGACAGGACATCACACTATCATCCCAGTCCGTTCTCTCTCCCATGGGTGTCAATACCAATGGTTTGTCCTGCCTCTCGGTGTGTAATATCGATGTTAAAGGAAGCCTCTTTATGAGACAAACCAGGCTTTTAGCTTGAGGTACTTGTCCAAAGGGGCGTTTTTTGATGTCAGGAGTCGTGCCGCTTCCCAGTATTGGACATTCGATGGGCATGCAAAGCTTGTGGGCTGTCTTCTCCGAGATTTCAAACTGGAAAGACATGCACCTTGTTTGGAAACTTTCTCATATATTATGAAAACTGTTCACTGAAATGTGTTTCTGAAAAATTTTAAGGCAAGAAATAAGCCATACAGTTGCTGAATCTGTTTTCATTTTAGATTGACATATTTGAAAAGTTTTTTTGTGAACCTTTTTCCAGAGGCGATGAGTCACGCTGAATGCCACTGATTTGCATAAAGTAACCTCAAATCAACTTGATGCAAATGTACCGTGGTCTCTCAAAACGCATTGCTCAACACAGCTGTTTTTATAGGCAATGAACTGGAAGCATGAAAATGTGGGATCATGTGGACACATAAAATAATGTAAACCAATCTGTGGCAGTACTTAATGCTGGTAGTATCTGACAAAATCTATTTTCTCTAAATCTAACTGTGTTTGTTACACAACATTTAGCACTTGTTAACAATATGTTTCAGCTTTGCATCACATAGATATGATATAAAGACGGCCCTGTGTGTCACTATGAGATGTGGAGGGGCATGTCAAAATGTCTGTATTTGCAGTCCTGGGAATGACTATGGGTTGATCATCCAAAAGTAGACCAATCTGAACTTGGTCAACTGTCAAGTGGCTGTTGAGAGAATAAAATTTAGTTGTAAAAATGTAGTTCACTTGATTTAGTTTGCCACATGAACACTGACACAAATCTTGAAAACTATCCTCATAGTAATCCCTTCCTTAATAAATTTCAGCTGCTCCCATCAGGCCACAGATACCGGGATGTAGTCTCAAAGTGTGGAACAAATAGGCGTAAGAATTCTTTCACACCAGCTGAATGACTGAAATGAATTATCAGTTGTTGGCAGTTGTTCCCTGTACTCGTGATTAACTACAATTTGACTGTAAGGAACAGTAAGCAAACTAAATCTAACTCAAGCGTCAGTTGTGCATGCATACACGCTCATAAATATTTGTTACAAGATGTCATCCAGCAATATTTTCATGTTGATGTCATGGCAGCAGCACTAAATACCATTCATCGTGATGTTGTTAGTCATAAGTTAATGACAGTTTGTCTGAACAGGCTAAGAAACAGACGATGGACGTAATAACAGCAACACTTGTGCAACATAATGCAGATATTAAAGCACAAATCAATCACACATCATATGAGTAAATTATAAAATATTTTGACAGTGGTGAATGAAATACCTGAAAGCCATACTTGAAGGGAAAAAAAGGACAGATTTCTTACCAGAAAATGACTTTTCTAGCAGTTAAAAAAATCTATTAGTATATTACTTAGTATAAAAGTCTTTAAGTGTCTGATGTTTAGTTTACTTAACTTTCAAGAGTATTATTTTGATATTAAATGTACTTAAGTATTGAGAGTGACCATATAAGTAAATGCTGGTTGTGGAAACAAGTGGTCAGAATTTTGAATTGAGTTTTCTTCTTTTAACATGTATGGCACCTTCAAAATGGAGCTTACGTTACACTCAGAGCATGTGAGCAGAGCGGGAGCGAGCGGGGGGATTTTGGCTGGAGCACGGGGCGCCTTTTATAAAAAGCTGCGGCTTCACCTTATCTCATGCTCCATCCCGCTCCAATTCTGCTCTGGTACCACTCACACCGTGCGTTTGAAGCATGTCTGACCCAGAAAGTACTTTACAAAGGAAGCTGAGAAGTCATACATACAGATGTACTTTTCCTGTTAAAGTAACAGATGACAGTGAAATGGTACAAGAAAAAGAATGTGGCGACATCGTTTCAGTCAGTAACAATTCACTCTGGAAACGCATTTATCAAAAGTACGAAAGTGTACTGAAAAATTCGAATGTGCAATGGCGTGTGGTTCTGGTTGCGACTGACAGCTTCAGCAACATGATAAAAGCCTTTAACCACTGAGCAAGAGGATAGTGAGGTGACCGCAGGTACCAGCAGCAGCAGCAGTGCTGAACATGAGGAAGAGGAAACCTTTTTCTATTCACGGCTGCAGTTCAGTTACCTGCCACAAATCTTTACCTCCTTGAATCATTACTCATCCTCTCTGCTGTGGGATGCCAATTTTATACTTCCATCATGAATTTGGTCTCATCATCGAGTGGAATACTACTCATGTAGTTGCTAGCATGTTAGTGTCTAATCTGACATGCAGCCTGGGCTTGACTGATAATCTTAATTTAACTGCAGTTTTGAGAGCTCTTGCTTGCACTTAGACTCGTGTGATTAATCTGTCATCTACTTTACAATCTAGGACCACTGATTCGCCAAACCGTCCAATTTTATTTTGTAGTGACAAAGTAAGGAAAAAGCTAAGGGCGTAGAAATACATCGACACTGAAGTAAAACTGGAGTTAAATACTTTTACGATACATAGAAATGTAGTGGAGTAAAAGTAAACATGTTATTAAGGAAATGGAGTGGAGTAAAAGTGAAAGTTGACTGAAATACTTACAAAAACTCAGGTAAAGTACAGATACTCAGAAAAACCCATCCATTGCATTGCAACAAAGTATTATTACTTTATTACATTACAATGTTGCATTTTGCACTCAATCTCTAAGCAAATGAAAAAATACACAGACAACTCTTATTTTCAATTCAAGCTAAGTATTTGGTACATGTGTACCAAATGATAAAAAAAAAGTCAATGATGGTTATAATGTGAATTTTCTTCCCCAGCTATTTTCATCTTTTTAATCTAACATTGCTTCTGCAGTAAATGTTGAGGCCTCTGATGAATGGGAGCAATGAAAGTTATGCCTTTTTACTCCTCCCCTCCAGCAGATTAGGAAGTAAAATTTTGAAGATTTCCAGTCCAGCCCTCATATTTCCTCCAAAGATTTGAAAAGGATAAACAAGATGGCAGCAGTTCAATCAAGCCAGTCAAATCCTTTAGTCTCACGGGATTTCATATTTGGATTTTCTATTGAATTTTTTTAAAACTGTGTGTGTGTGTGTGTGTGTGTGTGTGTGCCTTATTTATCACAGGAACCAAAATGGAGGAAAGCTCTGCACATAACATTCATTCATAGATTACAGATGTCTGTGAAATTCGAACAATCAGCTGCTCGCCAAGGCTCCCAAACAATGTGTCTGCAAAGTTGTGGTTAAATGAGTCCTCTGGCCCTTTAGTGTTCATCAACAGATCATGCAGGTGTTCGTGATATTGTTTCTTAGCCTTGTAACGTTCCACTGGCACATATTGAAGCTAAAGTTTCCTCGTAGGCCTAACAGAACAAGGTCACACATCTAAAAAGATTGCATAACAAATGGCAGCCTCCCAAACATGTCTCACAAAGTTTTGCTATGAGTCAACAGGACAATGATTATTTTGTTCTATGGCTGGATTATCACAGGGACATAACAAAATAGATATTTAACCCCTCATTACACTGGTAGTGTTTCCCGATTTACTAACAGGGAAAAGACACAATCTAGGCTGTGTAGTGATAATTAGTTAATTCTCTCTTCATTGTGTAAATCCAGTCTATTCCTGCAGTTAAAACATACGTGTAAAGCACACTGCTGGCAACAAGCCCAAGCAGAAGAGGTCAGAGGTCAGAGTCACTGTTCTCTAAACACAGAGGCAGACGACTTTTGACCTTGTAGTACCTCTTCTGGCCAATAGGAGGACAGCTGGATAGCTCAGTGTGTGTGTGTGTGTGTGCACGCGCTGTTGCTTTACTGATGTGAAGCATTCTCAGGAACAGCCTCCACTTGAGTCCTGTGAAGTCATGCAGTGGGTAACAACAGGCCAGAAGTTTCGGGAATGACACTCACTCAGATTCCTGAGGTGTGCATCAGTTACTGCTATTAAATTACACACACATTTTACTCAGCACGTCTCTGTGGAGGGAAGTTAAATATACATAGCTCAGTAACTGATTATTTCCTCTTGCATTCTGTGGCCTGTAATCTGTTAGCCTGTGCACAAGGATCTGTATTGTTTTGCTGTGATATCCGTGGCTCCGTCCTAATCCCTACCCTTGTCAGAACTGCTGGCCTTTGGCTTTGCGGCTCTTCCCCAGCCACAGCTCCCCCTCACCGGGCCCCTGCCGGCCTGCTCTCCTCTTGGCCCCGACCTTTAGCTACATACCAGAACACATAGCAAACAGGACAAAGGGCAAGCGCACACGACACATAAACACACTCATACAGTACATACCAGCTCCCTGTTTCTTATGCACACACTAATGCAAAAGGTGTCCTCTGTGGCACAGGAAATATTGGATCTGCGTCTGTGATGTGCAAGAAAAGGGTACAGACAGAATAATTTGAAGACAATACACATACACGCACTTTCCGGCATGGTCTCTGACACAACCACCTCTACAGGGCGCACAATCACATGAGCTGGGTTACCCAGGGTTACCAGTAGGCCACAGGCCGAAACACTGTGATATCACACAAACTACAGCAATCTCTTTCAGGTAGAAAACTGGCAATTGATCTGAATAGTCAAGATATGTGAAATCGGCAATCTTTTTTATTTTTGTTGTTATTTTCAGCCATAACTGTTGCATTTGAAGATATTAAACCCCAGGGGTGTATCTGTCTGAAAAAGATCCTATCTGAAAGCAATCACTGCAATTTTAGCATAAGGCAACTTCAAATGTCTCACTTTAAACAGACAAGCTGGGCCTGATTAATTATTTGATTTACAATAATCCTCTGATAGCCCTTTTCCTTGTGCTGCGTTCAGACACCTTTCACAAATACTTAAACCTTTGAAACCTGAGCAAATTTGTTTAATTTCTTCTTTTGAAAAGTTGGATAAAAGGCAATGAGCAAACTTGGCATGAAATGTCCACAAATTGCAAGATTTTGTACATTTCAAAAATTATTTTTAAAAAAAGCTAGAGAAAAGGTCCACAAAACCCATGATTACATATCTAAAATTATGTTTCAGAATCAATATTTTAAGCACATTTTCAGGCCATTTTATTTTGGTTTTGGTAGGCAAGGCTGTCTGTGCAGTAGTGGGATGCAAATACTTACTTATATATACTTCATGACCGGAGAAAATGGAGAAAAAGGGCTGTGGCATTTGCTTTTACTGACGTAGAAAACCTACAACTACAAGAATGCACTACGCCAGATGTAATGTGATCTTGGTGCGTTATGACACAGGAAACAATATGTAGGCCAACTGTTAACAAGCAATATCATGTTAGTATTTCAGGTTTAAGATTACAAGAAACAGCATGGCGCCCACTTCCTGTTCACTAATACTCATATAACGACCAAACAGTGCACTAAAATGTCTCTGAAGTCCTGTTAGACAAAAAAAAGGCAGCACAATAACAGAATCTTGGTTTATATATAATAAGCACTGCCTAGTTTTACCATTTGATCTGAGTTTGGTCAGAGTTTTAGAGAGAGAGAAACGGCTCTTTCCCTGGATCCATTTTTATAGTCATCGTGTCTGAGGTGACGAGTGTATGAAAATGTGTCAGTACAAATCTGTAGTTTGAGCAACAGCCCTTAAAATTTGAGCTGAGACATCAGCAGAGAAGGAGAATTTGATTTAATTTCATTTACACATACTCATATTGTTATGATACTCTGGTTATTTTTCCTAAATGTTGAGAGATGGTTGAGTGCCTCTGTTTCAACTAATGTTAATTTAAAAAAAATAGTGTCGACTCGCCAGCTTCAGTGCTTGACAGTTAAGCTAAACAGCCTAATATTAGCCCAACTAATGTAACACTGACAGTGCCAAAGAAGATGTATTTTTTTATTACTGAACATGAAATGACATAAATCTTGTCACAAAATGCTTTTAGGATTAATATATGTCGCTTGAACGTTTCATATCCCGGTGCCTGTAAGTTGTCAGCTGTGTCAGTGGTAATTGACAGTATAGTTTTGATGAGACGCTGACGGAGACGAGGCAAATCCTCTGCTGCCCATGCTGGGAGCTAATAGAGCCAATTGACCTAATGGACCTAACAGCCCTGTGCAAACTTAATTCTACTATTTACCTTCAACAAGAGCTCATGCCGCTTTTAAGACATCTGCTCAGGATTTAAATCTCTCTCTACCACCTGCATTACAAACAAAACGCGAAGGAAGCCCATAAACGTCGGCATGAGATGATCTGTGCCGATGCATTAATGGTCATGTATATATTGCATTGTGTAAAGTGAATGTGAGTATAATTAAACATAAATACTAAATTCTAGCCTGATGACGTTGTTGCTACAGAAGAACATCAACAAATCCTGTTTTCTTTGACTCTTTCTTTTTTGTTTAGTATTATGCAAAGGCAGAATAATACAAACTACAGAACTACTTCACTTACCATCTAAATTCTCTGCATTAAACGGGCACATAATATTTGCATACAATCAGATTTCTATTTTTTCAGGTAAAGCACAAAGCATTAGCTTTAAATGTACAGTTTTGAGAAGCTAATCATACATATAAAATCCCCAACCTTCTGGTTCTTCTTCTTTTGCTCTCTTGACTTGAGGCTGAGAAGGGTAGTTTTATTTTGGCGACATTGGGGAACACTGAAACTATTGTTATTCAAGTGGTCTAAGAAAAAACTAGACTTTTTAACCTCTTCTTGGCTCTGGCTTTAAAAAATTTAGCCTGAAAATTTGACTGGATGAGTTCGAGCTGCTACAACTGCTGACCAGGTGTGTCTAACTGCTGCCCGCACTCCTCTTGGTGAAGCAGTCCACAGCGGGAGTGAGGCAGAGGGATTTTGAGGTAGCTAGCTAGCTAATACTTGTCTCATTTGTGGTCTAAAAAACATAGAAAAAGCGGTGACAAGGACTGGCTGAGCAAATAAGCTGCATGCAACTGTACAATGAAATCAGACTGAATAAATGTATTGGAAACACTGGGTAAATGTATAAGGTGTGTGTATGCCTGTTGTTTGGTGGGAGGGGCTTAGGATAGAGAGGGGAAAGCTGAATGAGAAGGCCCTTTTTTTTTCCCATTTCCATATTTTTGTGTTTTCCCAGCTTTAACAGTTAATAGGTAATCTACCTAATAATAGCAGGTGTGTCACAAGTACATCACACTTAAAATGAAGAAATTACATAGTTAAAGTATGTGTATAGCAGTTGTTATCCAACCCACTGCAGACGTGCTGTCAGCCAGCTTGATTACCTTAATGGCATTGCTCTGTTGTATTGTCTCTCATAGTATTATCTGTTCTCTTTTTTTTTCCAGTACTAAATGCCATGAAGTCACCGTGTTACAAAACTCTGCCTGTGCGACGTCATTAGTCATTGTTTGAAGTAATTCTGCACTGTGACCAGGCAATGTGATGGCAGCGTATTGACCTATTCTGCCGGGCCAGTGGGGATATGAGAATAGGAAGTTGGATATTGAATGTGATTGAAGTGCAGCCAACAGAGAGTGACAGGATCAACCTGAGTATTTCCCCCAACAAGCTGGTCTATCTGTCGGCTGGACCAGGTCAAGGGATTAAACGTGTGCTGTTCAGTGGCCATCCTGTCTGACCTCAATACACCTAACCTGGCGCAGTCCTTAAGACAAATCGTCTACCTGTTTAGAAGCGGTTGGTTAAAGCTACAAAAAGATGCAGGAACTCAGCAATAGACAAATGTGATATTTAACTTATCAAAGGCCCAGTGGGGGTTGCTGTAAAATATTTTTATTCATTTATAATGCTTGGGAAGTTGTAGTGTTTATTTTATGGATAAATATTAAATCATATTTTTCCCACAGAGACACATTATAAAATGTGCAACCTGTAGATTGATTCCTGCACAGTTCAGTTTGATTTTAACTCACCACCCTGAGGTGCACTGTATATCTTTAAAAGGAGACTGGGCTGTATTGCTTTGGAGCTCTGGAGCTTAACCAAGTTATGTGAATAATGCATCGATCGCAGCCTTACAGTATCACAGTCCACTGTTACACTCTGCATGACTGAACACAAACCCAGTGAACTTGGAAGTCTCTGCTAACACTCCCGGGAAAGATTATGTACTCGGAAGCCCTATTTCAAATGCAATGTCATTTCCTAACCTAAGGACAGCCACTGAAATAGCCAGACGTTTGACTGGAGAACCTGATGGTGAGCATGCCCTTGTGGGAGATGGCTTAATGTGGACCATGTGCTCTCAGAGGGCAGGACGAGGCTGAGCTGGTCCTGGTCTTCATGAGCAACTATTGACAATTTCCTCAAGTATGCGTGAGATGCACACAGAGAGGGACACTCCCAAATACACACACGCACTCACACACAAACGCACACAGAAACGCTTTTTCCATCCTAGTCGGGTTGTCGCATGCAGCTAAAATCAAAGGTCAGCCTGCTCTCACATGGCTGCAGCATGTGGTGAGCAGACACACACTTGCATGGACTCCATGTGCTCTATCACTTTCTACCTTTTTGTTTTTCCCGCTTTCCTTCTCTGCTGCTCTTTACCCTTTGTTATTTTCTGCATTCTACCATTTGATCTCTCCCGTTTTTGCACGTCAGTGAACACAGCGAAGGCAGAACTCGCCGCAAGTTTTTTTTGACCCCAGCAGCAGTTTGAGGACATTTTGTCAGAGTGTTGATAATTGTTCTGTTGATCCGGTCAAAACTGATCAGATTGATGGTTTAGAGGAGCAGCTATTGCAGAATTTAGACCCAGTGCAATAAACGGTTAAGTTTCACTTTCACTGCACTTGATATTCTGCTGATCCGTCTGTGCCCAGAGTTCCCTCTGTGCTCTGGGCAGGTGTGCAATAGAAATTAGAATAGAAAAATCAATAAGTGGCAGCAGGTGTTTTAATCATGGCAGGCTGCCACAAGTAAATGAATACAGAAACCCTTTTCTTCTTTCCTGCTTTTTATCGTTCATGCTTTCTACAGTTTATTCTTTCTTGCTTTTTAACTTTCATTCTTTCCTGCTTCATCCATTTATTCTTTCTTACTCTCTATCTACCTTTTGTGCTTTCCTGCTTTTTGTATGTCCTACTTTATACAGTTTGTTCTTTTCTGCTATATCTTTCAGTCTTTCTTGCTTTCTATCTTTCCTGATTTCTGCCTTTTATTCTTTCCTGCTTTCCACAGTTTGTGCTTTCCAGCTTTTACCTTCAATCTTTCCTGCTTTCTATCTTTCCTGATTTCTGCCTTTTATTCTTTCCTGCTTTCCACAGTTTGTGCTTTCCAGCTTTTACCTTCAATCTTTCCTGCTTTCTATCTTTCTTGTAAGAAAAGAACATACTCGGTAGAGCTTTACTTTTGCTGAACCTTCCTGTTAAAAACACCCAAAAGCTGCCTCTGGTCATTGGCATGCATCCAAAGGATGGCACCAGTGGATGGGTTCAGCTTCCTCTTTTTCATTTGAGTAAAATTAGAGGAAGCTTAGAGGCGCCCACATTCACAATTTACTGTCAAAAGAGAAACTTTAATATCTTTACAATCCTGTATATTTGTAAGTCAGTAAATATGAAGCTACAACCAGCAGCCAGTTATCTTAACTTGGCATCAAGACTTGTAATGGAGTGAAACAGCAAGTCTGGCTCTGTCCAAAAGTAAAACATATTCCTACCAACACTTCTTAGGCTCACTAATTACCATATTTCATCATATTTGTTTACTGTAATTCAGACTTGACAGTTTTAACAGTAGCATGTAAATGTGCAAAATGAACTCTTAGTAGACAGTTTTCTTGTTGGTTGAGTTTGAGTGAGAAAATAGTTCAGAAATTTTGAATACATTCTGCAACAGAGCAGGGTGATCTACAGCTCGGCCTACGCTGACTTTTGTTGTACTGACGAGGGCTGGGTATCAGTACTTGATAGCTTTTAAGGTAAAATAACCCATTATCAAGAAGTTTCTAAACTCCTCCAGTCAAACCATACCTGCATGTGATCCTTTTTGTACCCAAATCTAGAAAAAAAAAGGTCTGTTTTTTCTCACAGACATTAAGTGTTCTTTGATTTAATGTGACGTGTGACTGTTGTGTTGAAGTGGAGTGTTGTGTATTTGGTGGTTCAGCGTGCGGATATGCCACCAAAACATTTGAAAGTGTTGCATTTTATGCAAATGATTCCATGATAGGTACCAAGGGTGCTAAGGGCACTGATATTGGTACTGGTACTGTAATTTCCTTAAACAATACCTAGCCCTGGTGCTGCTCACTGCGTTAAGAGATAAAAAGTAAAGTGACGGTTTGTAGAAGAATATAGCAGAACAATGTGTATCTGTTTGTAAGTGAATGTGCCCACAGTATGTACATGCCTGTATTACAAGCTGAACTGTATCCAAAAAAGAGCCAATGTTTGCTGTTCCTCTCCAAGTGCCAATAAGCAACAGTAGCTTGGAAATCCTAGATGGCCCTGCGCTCACCAGTCTCCCTGTGCCTCTCTCGCTTTACAAGGGATTAAGTTGTCAGGTTACATTGAACTGTGAGCGCCCTCCACCCAGACAAAACCGTCTTAAGGTGCAGGCCGTCCAGTTATTTTTAACTCTGTTGGGTAAGCCTCCACTCTCTACAGCCCCCACCAGTGCATAGACATGTATGGGTCTCTGTGTTCTGCTTTATTATGTGGACAAAAGGGGAACTCTCCTCAGTGGTTGCGTTTTTATCTACCCTATATTGTGAAATGGTGTGATACCGTATCTGCATTCTGTGTGTGTGTGCGTGTGTGTGTGTGTGCGCACATCATAGCCATTTAAAAAAATTGTCTGGCCACTACTGGTCAGGTTTTCCAAAGAATTACATAATGGACCTTCAATGAGGAGCACCAGACTGACAGGATCACCTTTACTGACGTCACCCCACACACAAACACACGCACGGGCTTGCAAATCGCGAATTAGGAGTGCAGGGTGCAGGCAGCAGATTGCAGAAACACAATACCATTCGTCCTTCCTTTTGTTCACTACACACTATTCTGCGTCCCACTCTCACTGCCTTTCCCACTTTCTCTCTCTTTCGCCTCACAGCCCACCTATCTGGAACTACCGTCTATTTTAGGAGCTCAGTGCCGGCCAAGTATCGGCTGCAATGTGTAGAACACATCACGGGTAGGGGCCCCTTTGAGACAGGATGCGTTCTGGCTTAAGCACTGTGATAAGTGGGTGTATAGACTACTCAGTATAATCTCTCATTCCCTGGTTGGTTTCAAATTTTGAATCTTTTTGTGACATAATTAATGACATTTCATCTTTGATTTGTTATTGGCGAGCTCATCTATATTTTGGTGCAAATCCAACCTCCGCTCAAGTTATCCCTGTTCATTTGGCTTATCTCTGATTAGATTTGCATCTGTATAGTTCCACATTTATGAAAAATAATCAAAAAAGATTACTCTGCCTTAGGTTTATATGAAGGCTGAGCATTTTCTTGCAGAGATGGGGGACAGTAATGTGCAGCTCATACCATAGGTCCTCCTATGATTTATGGTCATGTCCATTAGACGATTAAATATGACAAAAAGCTCAGACAGTTATTGACCGTTTCAATATATTGCTTTATTCTTTGTTCATTTATCATAGCTGGGTAGCCCCCTATAAATCAGCTGAATGAGACAAAACAGAAGACCACGGCGACAGACTCCCTACATTTAAAATAAGACTGTACGACCAAGAAGAGAGACGGTGTGAGAAAAACCAGACCTCACCACATTTCAGCTGCTGACATTTCTACAATTACTCTTCAACCCTCATGACAGAGCTGCTGACATTTTTGTGTAGTTCACAAATTTTACTAAATCATCAAGTGGAATACTAATATTAAATCAGTTGTGTTATTTGGAAAGTATTTCCACATTTGTTTTCTTTTACAGAAAACAGAGAAAACCTCTGGAGTCTGTCTATTCGTAGGGAATACACTGATTTTATATATGATGTGGAGACAAGTGCTCATGTGGTTCTTTCACACTGTATCTCATTTATGTCAGCAGACCATAACAACATGTGAATCACTCACATTGTCTGTAATCTACAGTGGTATACAGAGACTTTAAAAAAAAAATCACTTAACATGTAAATAGGCTGAATTGTAGTTTTATTTCCGACATCCTAGTGCTGTATTTATGTGCATAAGCAAGGATTGATTACTAAACAGGCCTATTGAGCAGAGGCCCAGGGGACTAAAGTGTCAGGGGCTCCTCTTCCCTTCATGTGCAAAATGTCACCCAAATTTACATGTACTGACCAGGGAGAGACTCCAGATAGCCACAAAATGTTTCAAAGGAGCTCCATAGAGACACAAAACCACAAAAAGATGCATAACGACTAAATGCAAAATAACAAAACAAAAAGAGGCACAACCACCTTAATGTCTGTGTCTTGTTCCTTCGTAGGAGAGGTGGTGGGGATTTTTGTAGGGAGATTCATCAGTCTGAGACCCCTCAGTCAACAGAGATAGCTTCTGGACAAGCAGTCTTTTTTTCTCTTTATTTTCTAGTCAGTATGCTGTGTAGTGTGTATCTGGGGACATTTCAGTCCCCAGACTTTTCTGCGGAGTGAGTGCTCTTGACAGTCATGCTACTCTTTGGTAGAGGCTGTGATGGACATGATGGAGTGTCACAAAGGAAAAAAGACTTTGCACTATTAGGCTCTGAGATAACATTATCTTCTCTCTTCTGCTGAGAAGTGGTGAATTTACAGCTCACAGCAACTTAATATGACACAGTCTGTGGCTTTCGTTTGATATCTAGTTTCGGCAAAAAAGGCTGTTGACCATTGCCGGTCTGTCGTTAGTGCTGTTGAATGTTTTCTCTATTACATGTGTGCTGCTGTCATGCTGAATGTCCTGCTGAGCCCTGTTGAATATTGAACGGCCAAATCTGATTTGACTGACATACTTGCAAAATAACAAAAAACAAACAAAGAAACAAAAAAGAGGCAAAACCACTACAAAGATCATGTGTCTTGCTCCTGTCTAGGAGAGGTTATGGGTCCTTTTACATATTTCTTCACAGGGGTCCATTGTCTCTTCATACGTCCATGTATATAAATAGTAAAATACTATTTGCTACAACCTTTAGTTGTTCCATAATAACAGTTTGATTGATTATCACTCTGGATACATTTTATGGCCACCTGTAGTACTTTTCTTGTAAATTGGGGTCCTGGCAGTTTTATACTTTGTTAAACTGACAAATAGTAAGTCAGTGGAGTGTGTACTGAAAAAAAGGATGTGCATAAGGACCAAAAACTAAAAAAAAATGCTGATAGTTACCGTGACTTTACCCATTGGTTTGTGGACTCACGTTTTGAAACCTCCAGTTTGGCATTTTGGCCAACTTGGATTTTTGCAGCCAGAGGTGACCATGTTTGGACTAAAGACAGAGATTTGCAGACAGCTTGTCATTCAAGCGGCCCCTCCCCTGTACATGTGTAATTTTATGCCTTGATAAAATATTACCAGGTGACTTGTATAAAAATTCATCCCCAATAGAATTATCATGAATGTTAAAATACTACATACATAGACCGAAATGATGTACCAGGCTATGAAGGTGATTATTTCTGCTAAGTTTGGCAACATGGGGTCTATGGGGATTGACTTGCATAGGTAGTCAGCCTTAAGTGGCCATCAGGGGAACTGCAGTTTTTGGCACCTCTGAGTTGACTTCATTTTTGAGCCCCCGAGGTTGAGGTTTGGTAAGAACCGTTTTGGTCCGAAACTAGGACAAAAATGAATGCGTTAAAAGTCTGCAATAATTTTATGCAATGACTCTGGACTCCATGAATTTAAGTGTTTTAACTGGCATCTAGTGATGTCTCTTCCATTGCGTATTTGTCTTGCCTTCCAGGAATGAGACAGTGATTTCTCTGAGCTGTCATTTAGATGCTGCATTTGGTATATTTAGCTTTGTGGGTGTGTGATGGCTCCTGAAATTGTAGTTTTTCAAGAACAGAGAGTATTCCAATAGCTCTCAGCAGCATAGTTTACCTCTGCACCAGCTGAGGAAAAGAAATAATCCTCTTTTTACTTAAGCAAACTATTGCACTACCACTGACATTTCTTTCTGTTACTCTCACCTGGCAAAGGCTTTCGTGCCAAGCAGCCACCAAGGCAAGTTTTATTAAAAATGAATGAGTGTCATGGGACATGTATTTTATTAAGGCATTGTATTTTCATGAGGTGACAGTGCACTTGGGACCTCATTAAAATATATTTGGAAGGAGACGTTCTTCTACTTATGCCTGGACCTAATTTAGAAAAATGACACTTTCCATCCACGTGTAAATTGTCATTGCCTGAAAATTAAAGCACACACTGGCAAAATGCACTTCCCAGATTTTGAATGTCTTTTAGTGGCCGCATATCTTATAACAGACTACATTTAGGACAAAACAAAGTGCAGTTGGCCCTACATACGACAATTTTCTTAGACCTGGAGGTGACAGAGAGCTGTGATTCAGCAGCAGCTACAAGATAGTATTCCCTCCTCCTTCACTGATATTTGCATTTTTAAGTTTTGTCACAGTTTTCTTTGATGAAATGATTTTTCTTTCTGTGTGTGTCATTCATACTTTTTTAAAGGATTATATTTAGGGATGCACAATATGGATTTATTTTTTTTACTACAGTTAACCGATAATTACTGGCTTCTCATGGTGGATACCAAGGGAGGGCACATCTAAGGGAAAGAAAGGCTAAGATGTAATGAGAGAATATGTTATTTAATATTCCAGTACTGACCTAACCATATCTAACTGAAATCACTGTTGTTAACACAATAGCAAAGAAAAGTTTTGACTTTTTTTTTTTTTTAAAGTAAAGTAAACATACTTGGGTTTTTATAGAGCATTTCGGCTAAAAATTGTGGTGTCAGAACAGCCATGTCAACATGCTATACACAAGTAATTGAAATGAAAACTTAAGGTCTTTACTGTGGCATCAAATGGCTTGCATTACCCAACAGTTATTAATAGGTGTAACAACAGTGTCTTTTTGGTGTGAGTTTGTTAGGACTGTCATAGGCCTGATGTTGGATGTTAGCTGCTGCTCCTGTGTTAGCTCATTCTTACTGGACAGATTTTGAACTGACCATTCCCTGGTGGACAGCAGCTTGGGAGATGGTCCTTTAGTGCTGCGTCTAACCTGTTTAAGGGCAGCAACAAGTTTGCTGATCTGATTGGGAGTGGGGTGGTCGCAGATTAGACCCCTGGAGCCATTGCGTTGTCTTCCTCTGAAGTTGTGACAGACATTCACACCAGTGATGACATGTTTGGCTCTCTGGTTTGCGCAATGTGCTTGTTCTTCTTCTTCATTGTGTTTGTTGGTGGCTCTCAAACCAACTTAAATGTGAATGCCGCAACCTGCTTTATCAGGATGTGTAGATGCTGCCCTTTTTAATTCAATTAAAGCAGTCTGGCTTCGTATCATCAACACTATACTATAATTTAACATTGAAATAATACATAACATTATACATTTCCCACTATTACCCAATAATATATCAGCCTGATGTAGCTCACGCATCCCTAATTTTACTGTTACTGTTGTCAGACATTGAATGCCTATCTCCAGACTGTGTAAACACATGAGATGATTATAGGAATAAGTCGAGGAAACCATTATCCTATTCCTGACAACATATGAGTGATGTGTATATGATCCTATGATTTAGTTCCTGCTTTCTTTGGGCCAAAAGATGCACTTTTCCCTCTGGGGGCTAAAGGTCACGGAGGATTGTGGGAGCACGCTGCGCCACAGGCTGTGGTTGCGTCACCACCAGTATTGAGTCAGGTGCACTCCCGAAGATCTCAATGCCAGCTGCCGTCGAGGCAGGGATAATCTGCCTAAGCAGCTTTCACATGATTTCACCCACAGGGAAGAATTTAGGAGAGGTTTGTAAACCTCTTCAGACCTGGCCTTGGGGCTTCTTCCTTCCTTCCTTGACTTTAGAGGTGAACAAGGGCTGTACAGCAGACACTACACCAGAGAATACTGTATAAAACAAACCCTTCTGCTCATTAGCTATTTATCGAGCCCCTAAAGGGAAATGAAAATAAGATAATTGTTACACATGATTAGATAATGGTTAGAAAATAATTAGATGCTAAAAAAAATTTGATGCCAGAAAAAAAATATGGTAAAAGAAAATATGGTAAAAAAAAAAAAATCAATGGTGAGGAAAAAAAATGTGGTGAAAAGATGACACTGGAAATACAAATTAAATGGTTAAAGAAAAAAATGTGTCCCTTGAAACTCCCGAGAGAACACAAAAGTGTTTTAGGAGAACACAAAAGTTTCTTGGGAGACTTTTTTTTCACACCATCCAGATTCTTTTACACTATTTGTATTCCTTTTCCTCTATCTTTTTTTTCACCACCTAATTCTTTTTCTCACCCACATTGCTTTAGGGGCTTCTGAGCTATTTATTCAGTCCTGCACACACATACAAAATGTTGTAACTTATCTAAAAATCAAGCATATGTGCATCTTGTCCATTAGCGCTTTGTTCTGTGACTTTCTACGCATTACTCCATTATCCATTAAATTGAAAGCACTACAATGAGAAGAGATAGGGAACATAGATCAGATCTTGTATAGATGTCCCATGGGGGAGTATCTCTGCAACAGATAGGGAGCAGAGTTAGATTTATCTTCTTGAAAAGACTGCAGGAAGTCGCTGTGACCTTCTCTGTGAGGGTCAGATGAACTTGAACAGATGAAGTTAATCTGCTAACAGCTAGGGGTCAGAGTCAACGGCCTGATGACTATACATGCTGTGCAAAGATGTGACTGGTATTACATATTCTAAAGGGCACTGGCAACCCTATCCCTGCAGGAAAAAACTGTCTCAGTCGGTCTTATGTGTCCACACAAAGCTCAGACTTTTGACATTTGATGGCACTGCAGGTCATCATTTAATTTTTCTTTTTAGAAATAAAGATCAGACTAATTTCTGTAAGACTGAATTTCCACTTTGAGTTTCTTATGCTGTAATGCTGTCATAACCATTAAAAAATGAACAATCTTACTTAAAAAAAGTTTAAGGTCCTTCACTTTGCCACCTTTTTTTAAGGCTTTACTTCTGTCATTACAGATGTGACAGTAAAGATCGTGTCTGCCTTTTCCTCAGCCCCCTCTTAGACTTTATCTCTCACTGAGCTCAAACAGCTAAGACAGATTATAGCCTGCTGAGCTGTTTGTGCGCTAACTAACCCTCAGCAGACGCCTGCCTGATGTTGATAGAAGGACTGCAATAGTGAAAAGTTCAATAATAGTAAAAATTATGGACTAACCAGCAGCAATTTTCAGATTAAAGATTAGTTTATTAGCATAAACTGACCATTTACTTTCACCTGCCATGTTTCTGCATATACTAGTTTATTTTATTTCTTTGCACATACATATGTATAGGAAAGACAGTAAGAATTTAACGTTTGAACATTGTACATGGGAGTGATGATGCCTCCTCCCTTAAATAGCAATAATCCTACATAAAAAAAAGATAAAAACAAATATTACATAACTGATCAAAGTGTCAAGACAAAGCAGTAATACACATTTGATTGAAATATAAAAATTACCAAAAAAGTTTATATTTACAAGTTCAGATGTATTACAAATTAATCAATGAAGTGTTCTAAATCTTTGCAAATTAGAGTCCTTTTCAAATGTTTTTGTGAATAATGATCATACAACTTGATTGTAGTGATGGAAGCAGGCTCTTCCAAAGAGATGGGTCTTGTATTTAGAGTAATATTGATTAACGGTAGTCGGATAATATAGAAGAAAATATACATCAGCTCAGCAAATCGTGTACCAAAATTTCTGCAGACTTCTCGAGTTATTGTTCTGACTTGATAGGACACTCTCATGAAATTTCCTAATGTGGAATTCATTTTTTAGATTATTAATGCAGGTTAGTGCCTGTGCAGGTTACTGAGGAAAGGCACTACCATACCCCACTTCAATACAGTACTAGTTGCTACGTCATCTTTAGATACTGTAAGTTACTGGAACATGAGGGCCTTCTATTACTGCGCACAGAGAAGCTCACACCTTAAGAAGATTATTGTTTATGTTCCGTCTGACTGTATAATGTACGTCTTCAACAGGAAGTGTGTTTGCTAAGTCCATAAGCCTGTAGCCTGGAACACTAATGTGATGGAGTTCAGCTCCAGACCTCTGAACCTCCGGTCCAAGATGACTACTTTAACAGTACTCTAATTTAATGTTGCCAAACTTTGTGATAATGCTGTAAACCTTTTTTTTCTTCCTTTGTCGAGTTTTAGAATAATGATTCAGGACTGTAATGTTGTGTAAATGGATCATAATTAGTTGTTTTAATGAGTTGTAATGTGAGAAGTAAAAAAAAAAGCTGAAATTGGATAAAGATGACAAGCATTTTTGTGAAATTAATCAATTTTAATATTTGGTGTGTTTACGACACAAAAACTCCATCCTGGCTTACAGGGATTTGTTATCTAAGCTGAGAAAGCAGATTGAGGTATAATTGCTCACCTTCAAAAAATGAAAATGACAGTGGTGGCTCTTTTGTCAACATGTGTTTCTATGGTTATTTTTATAAGCTTTGTAGCATATCCAACGAGCTTCTACAGGTTCTACGAGTCATTGCATTCAGTGGGTTGTTTTAGAGTCCTTGAATAACGTACCTTGAACACTTCAGTATTTTTTAAAGCCAACATTCCAGTATAATATTTTGACTCAGCAACTTTCACTTGTAATAGAGTAATATTTAACTAGTAGGATCACTATACTTGACTTATATAAGAGAGTTGTGTTCTTTTTCCGCCACTGCTTGATTCCAATTTTAAATATTTTAGACGTAATAATAAGCTCTAAAATAACTGAGCTGATAAATATATTATGATTGACGGCGTGTAGGTTGACTCAGTGCTCCTTTGATGATGCTCCTCCGTCTCTTCATTTGCAGCAGCTGTCTGTCTCTTTCTGTGAAGCTGTTCTGCTTGCTCACTCTGCACAGCTGGCACAGCAGCTGGCACACGCACAGGCACAGGTACAGGCCACCGAGGTCTGGTAGCACAGGCATGGCACATCTGGGTGAGAAAGAAGGAGGAATAGACACATAGATACTTCAATTCAAATATTTACTTCCAGAGAGTAAAAAGGTCCTATCCTGTAGGGTCAGGTTAGTTCGTCTTACTCCAGGTGCATCCCTCCTATCACAATCTCTTAATGCACTCACAGGCTCATTCCCCGAATGAGGCTCAGGCACGCGAGGCACTGGCCTGAAACTAACCCACACAACACACAAGGTCAAGGTGTGACCACTCAATGCACCGGTGTGGTGCATTAATGCAGGTACTGGCAGTTCTCCCTGAAGAGGATGTACAGGAGAGAGAGTGGAATAATCCTGTGTTGGTGTTTCCCGTGTTTGTGTGTGTGTGTGTGTGTGTGTGTCACTGGAGTGAGGGAGGATTGTGGGGGTGGAGTGGGAGGGGTGAGGAAAAGGTCTGCCAAGCATAAGGACAGAAAGGTAAAGAGGCGCAGACAAGAAGATAAGGAGATTGGGACACAGACGGGGAGTGAGGAGCGAGTCCGTGCTAAAGGTAGTCGTTAAAGAAGACGATGTACTTCAGGCAGGCTGAGAAGGGAGTGTGCCCGACTCTCGCTTCCATCTGCAGTGTTCAGAGCTCGAGGAATGAGAGAAGGCAACAGAGAGCATGTGTGCAAGGGAGAGTAAGCCGGGGCATCTGGTTTTGTTAAGGCCTCAGAACATTCCTTCCCTCTGTTCGACTCTGGCTGGCAGCTTTTAAAGGGAAGCACTCGCTCTCATATCCTGCTCGGGGCATTGCCCTCTCTCTTGAAGTTCGATTTATGACCACTGAAGGTCACAGGCAAGATGTCTGTCTGTCTGTTTATATGCACGATCTTCTGCACGACACTTGGAGGTTGTTGGTTGTTACAGATGAGAAATGTTTTTGTCTTTTATGATGGGGCATGCAGAAGACGGCAGACTTCACTTGTTGATCTAAAGGTCCCATGTTGTTAAAATGAAAAAAAAAAAGGATTTCCATGCCTTTTATTAATATAAAGCTGGTATAGGGGCTATATAAATACTATTTACGCTCCATCCACAGAGGCAGGCACACAGTCTGTAATCAGAATTGTGCTGTCAGGACTTCCATAAAGTTGTGATGTGACAACTATACAATGGCTGCCCCTGGAAATTCGGAGGCTTGAATCATCGGTCAGAGACTCTCCGTGGACTGAGATTCGAGTCAAGCAGTCTTTTTTTTTTTTTCTGTGCAGTATATTTCTGGGGATGTTATGATCCCCAGATTTTGCTGCAGAGTAAATGCTCTCAACATTAATGTTACTCTTTGCAGTTGCAGACATGCAGGCAGCAGCACAAAGGGAGAGAGAGAGAGAGAGAGATGCACCTTAAGGTGAAGAAGTGTTGGATTTAAAGCTCACAGCACGTTAATTTAGTACAGTCTCTGGCTTTTGATGATATATAGTTTTAGCAAAAAATGTTACTGCGCATTTGCAATCAGTCGTGTTGGTGCCTTTAGCTTGTTTAATATATTATGTGAATGCCACTGTCACACTGACTGTCCCGTGGTGCCAGTTAAGATTTTAAAACTTTGTATGAAAAACAAAAGGAATCATTGAATATTTGTACTAAATAACCAAAGCCGATTCGACTAGCATAATTCTCAGTCGGCTACAGCCCTAAATTATTCTACATAAATGTACAAACTATTGCTACAGTCATTCTCCCGCTGCAATGAGAGACGCTTAAAGCGCAGATGTAAAAGACCCGCAAACACTGACCAGTTGGAGTGGACTGGATTTTCGGGAGGGGGGCTCAAAGAGGCAGGTGATAGAATAGAGCATTTCAGACAGAGGGTGACTATAGGTACATTCAGGCACAGAGTCTGAGATAAAGAATGACATGTTTTTTTTAACATAAAAGCATGTAAACAATTGCTTGTAAGAAAAAACAAAATTCAAATATGAACCTGAAAAAAAGAATAATATGGGGCTTTTAAGTGTTATTAGTTTGAGGTGTTTCCTACTCTTCAGTAAGCACTAGTGTTGTCACAATACTGGCTTCTTCAATTTTTTATACTAAACTGACACTGACATTATTATTAAGAGATAATGCTATTTCTTTGCTAGTCACAAAATAGAAGAGAATTAGTGTAGTAAAAATGACAAAAGAATTGATTAATGAAGTAAAATAAAACTGAATGACAGCAATGTTGGTCTTGAGGTACTGCACGTGTTCAAAAGCTTGTCACACATTCAAAAGACAATAGAGTGCAAGTAAAATCACTTTGCAATTTTTTTTCTGTCTTTCATCTTATGTGATCTTTGTATTTTCAAGTGACAACTGCGTAAAGAAATCACATTGATGTAATTACTATTCTTTTGGGATATAACAAAACCCACAAATTACGATGAAATGAGTGACAAGAGCGCAGCACTGTGAGTGAGTGAGAGGACGCAGGGCTTTGTGGGCACTGAAGAGGTGTGTGTGCATGTCTGTGTGTGCGTGTGTGTGTCAACTTGTTGTCAGAGAGAAGAGAAAGCAAGAAAGCGCAGCTCGAATCTTTAGTTTGGATATTATGGAAAACCAGTATTGAAAGCATGTCAGATATTCAGAATAAGTATATTTTGATAATGAGATGTCTTTGACAACATCATAAAGCGCACAAATAAAGGGAATGACTACTATCCACTGTAACCACTTGCAATTAGGATTTTTCCAAAAATGGATTAGCATCCAACTCAATAAAGACATAAATTGGAGCCACTCTGTGAATGCTATTAAACCTTAAACTTTAGCATTTGGACAGCTTTTGAACTTCATGATTATCTCAAGATAAATTTTACTCTGAAATTTTGAATAGCTAAAAATCAGTTTCTGATATTTGTTTCACCTTTACATTTTATCGAGGAGTCATATTCCAAGTTTGAATTGAGAGAAGAAAAAAAAAAAGACTTAAATGTGACTGCTGATGCTCAACTAAAATGTGTTCTTTCGGGATGATGCAAGCCAGGTGAAACTTAAAATTGTGCCAACACTGTACCAACAACATTTTCATAACATATCATTAAAAATAAACACCAAACTGCACAGCTATCATGAAAACTAACCCAGAATGACAGAGATGAGTCCACTGTCCCATGATGCAATGATTTTGTTACATGATACCGCAGGTGTCATGGTAGGAATCTCAACACATGAACATGCCGCATAAGTAACAGCGTGACGGACTGTGCTTGTTATTTCATATGGCTGCAAGAGGCTGGATTTGATTGGGTCAATCCCTTCATGTCACTCTGGGGGATGAAAAGGTCTTCAATGCAGGAAAGGGCCAACCACAACAGTTCTTCAGCTGGCAGCTTTAGCTGGTACATGAGGACATAAAGCTTGCCAGTGAAGAACTGCTGTAGGTCAGCCAATGAGCACCCAATATGCACTTGTACACACCTGAAGAAAAATGTTGGCATAAAATCAAGTCAAGTCAATCAAAGTGACATTTTGAAGCTTTTGCTGCCATCTCTGACGGTAACTGAGGCCAACAGGGTGCAATACCTGTCAATAAATCACACATAATCCTGTTAAAGTTCTGATTTCTCCTCAGTTAAACAGTCAAAGTCACCATCAAGTAACAAATTAGAGAGTTAAAAAAGTTGTGGAGGGCATAACTTGTTAATGACTTTGTATTTCCAGAGAAAATCTGGGACCTTTTCAATTGAATTCTATGCAGTTGGGAGACTTCTTTGGAGCCAGCATCTAGCAACCATTACTTGTGCTCCATCTTAAGGCGCTTCCACATTGGCTTCAGCTTTTGGCGATGGTGGTTGCCGCTTGGCACACAAACACACACACTCCTTCTCTCTGGGCTGGCTTTAAAGGGGACTTGTTGTGGGAGAGAGGTGAGGAGGTAGAAAGAAAGATACCAGAGAGGAAAAACTTTAGAACATTCTTTTGTCTTTATTTGTGAATACTGCGGTTTACGGCGTGTTTAAATGTGCGTGCACGCTTAAACAAACAAAGCTGCGTGTGCGTACCTGCATGGAGCTAGCCTGCAACAGACATGCCAGCCTACTGTTTTAGCATTCTCTCTGCTTTTTTGCTATAATTGAATACAGAAGTCCTCAGCTAGTTAGATAGCTTGGCCTCTGGTTACAGCCTGGAACTCCTGATAGAAAACAGCTCTTGTCCTGTGGGGCAGTTCAGTTTACAGCAGCCATACAGGGCCAAATGGCGGACTTTTCCACACAGTTTAGATACTTCACCAACATATCAAGTATTTTTTTTGTTATTTCACCTTGAGAAAACCCCACAAATTTCCATCTGGATCAATGTCAGTTTAAGAAATTTTGGTCGAAGGGTGAACCCCTTAAGAGTAACTTACAGGGCCAATTTGGTCTATCATCATCTTTGCTATGAAATAGTTGTGAAAGTTGAGCCATAGCCTAAAAGAGTGTCAGAAATTAAAAGTGACAAGAAAAGCCTTTATGTGATGTTCCACTTTAGCATCCCCTTTCCGCTGGCCACTGTGTAATACTTGCGAGTAGCCCAGGATTTGTCTTGCCTGGCTTCTATTCAGCTGGCCTGACTTCAACTATTGCAGTCACTCAGTCTGAAAAGCCTTTCCCTAGCAGCATATTCTTACACAGTTCAAGGACAGGACTTTGGGCGAACTAGCTCTCAGCAGCACCGCGAACCCAGCAACCCCTGGAAACTCAATGAACCCCACACTGCTCTGAGCAACAGTGGAAAGCTCTCGACTACAGAGACACACTCACTCACACACACTCTCAATGTGACCGAATGGTCCTTTTCTGCAAAAATTCTGAATGAGCTGTGAGCCTTGTTTTTTACTGAATCCAGAGGGATCCACTGTTGGTGTGTAATATAGGAGATGAGATTCAGGGCAAAGGCTTCTCCTTTGTACTCATTGAGTAAATTTGTAAAGAGGCACCTGATATCCATTAGCCATTGTTAGCAGCAAGGAGATAAGGTTCTTCTGGAATGTATTTAAACTAAAGAAGACTGCAGTTTTACAGAGAAGTATAGAATAAAAAATGAATAAGAAAGGACAGACAAAACATGACAAAAGATGAAACAACATTCTTCCTTTGGCAAAAAAGCACAATCTGTCAATTTGTCTATTCATCTGAAAAACCTGATATGCAATTTAAGAAGCGATTACTAGTTAAAATTGCTTGCTGACCCAAGCTAGCAGAAATATCTGTTGTACACTGAGGAGTATAGTCATAGCATTTGTTTAAAATATGCAGAGGTTGGACCTAGTCATTGTTTAGCGAGTCAATAGTAAGTCACGTCTTTGAAGTCATAATATGCTCTTCACCTAATGTATTGACATTTTACCAACACATTAATAGTATATTAAATCCAATTAAAAATGGAAGTTTTTTCCGACTCAGAACAGTAACATTAGTTCTCCATGATTCTCTACTGCAATTCTGGTGCCCTAATCTGCAATCATTTCTACATGCCGCTATTGTAGCTTCCTTTGGGAACATCAAATGTGTCTGTCTTAAATTGACACACAAGGCTGCAGGGGAAATTGAAAGAAACACAAGAATGAGCATCAGAAGGTGCAAAGCACAAAAGGACCATATGAAATTTATTTACATCCCCACTATACACCAATTGCATGCATACATAATCCCTCAGATGCATGCATTGGTTGATTTTTTTTCCCCCACATAGTATAGAAATGAAGTTGAATCCTCTTGTGCCTGTTGTGACAGGGCTGCAGTCCTTTTCTCTCCTTCAACTCAAATTATTCCTGAACAATGTTCTTATATGTTAAGCATGCACACTACACGCACATAGAGGCCATCCCAGAGTGGAGAACACAATGTACCAGAGGAGTGATTTATTACACAGAGCTGACGATTCCCAGGACAATTACAGCCAGGCTAAGCAACAGGCTGAAAATGGCTCTTTGGAGTGTGTACGCACAAATACGCAAACACACAAGTACACGGTACATGTGTGACTGATTCGAGCTTTGGTTGGCAGTGTGCAAGCAATAACTTAAGTTACGGAGAATAAAGCCTACTGTCCCCATATTCAGTCACTGTTCTTCTGTAAACATGCACGAGAAACCCCATATATGCTTGTCTTTGAAGGTATTTTAAGCTTTTCCTGAGGCAGCTGCTTAGGAGACAGATGGACTAAATATCTGTGACGCTCCAAAAGCAAAGACAAAGTTTTGAAATACACACTTACAATTGGATAAAAACAAGGCCAAAAGGTGTTTTTAGTGGTAATGTGGACGAGGTGGTGGTTAACTTGGGGTTATGATTGAAGGCAAAAGTTAACACTGAGGTGAACTTTGACTATAGTAACACTTTAACCAAAGGGTTCTAAAATGCAAAGTCACTGTGAGACTCAAAAAAAGTAAATTACAACTTACTGACACTTTGCAAAACAGCAGGGTATCAGCATAACCTACACATAATGTGATTTGACTTAATGCAGAGAGTGCTCTCTCTGGGGGATGGGAGACACCCTCATTTGTTTCCAGAGCAACCTAACTTGTTTGGGGGGCAGCTGTCAGTTTAGTTTGAGCTGTAAATTTGACTGATGTAAAAGCACTGAAGTATGATTAAAAAAACACACAGAGGATGGAGAATGGATTAAATCTATGGGAATGTTGGCCAAGAACAACATATCCCAGAGGGCCATGAAAGGAATGACTTGGCAAACACAAAAGAATGGGAAGCCCCGTGAATCATTAAAGGAATGCAATTTCTTATCCAAAATCAATTACAAAAAAATAAAAATAATAATGATGATGCATCCAAATTGAATTGTGACTTTTGCACGATTCCACTGCCATAGTGTTAAGTAAGCTAAATGATCTTCCTGCAAGACGACACGCAAAAAGCTAACATACTAGAAACCACTACAAACAGATTTAAGCCAGATTGCTGTATGTAAATGCAGGACTTATACAGTGGAGTATATCATGTTGTTTTCTATACCAGCAGGATAATCTTACATATGTGCTTGCTGTGCTTTGAGGATGAGAGCAGCTTTGCAACAGATTCTAGCAAGCCTCTTATCTGTCCTCCAAAAAGGTATCAACAATATCCATTTCACAAGCAGCGTCACCCTGCCCTCGTGTTTTTTGGTATCGCAGTAATCTAAAATATTTTCCCTTGAAAGCCACAATCTTGGCAGAACAGCTAATGTTAGCTTTATTACAGCAACTTTATGGCACACCCCAGAGTAATTAGCTCAATACCAGCAGAACAATTGCACATATCCAAGACCAGTTTGTCCCGTATCAAACTCAGCTCAATTTTATCAGAAAATATAATAATTGCATTCATAACATTTATAGGGATTCAGTGCTCTGGCATTAGGTTCTTCCACCCATAACATTCATGGGAGTTGTGATCATAGTGTATTAATCCTAAAACACTTTGCTTGTTGTTTGGAAAGACTAAGTTACAATTTATTGCCCAGCAAACGTTATAAATCCCAAAGTATGTAACAGATTCAAAGATGCGTTCACTGGCATCTGTTTTGGAATTTGCCTAGAATCTGTAATATCAATAATAACTGTACCAGAAAAATGTGTAAAGACCTAAGAAAAGTAGACATCTTTGTTCTAATAACCAGTTCATTTACACTTATGAATCAATGAGATTTAGTCTTTATTCATGATCACACTTGAATCCATTGTGTCGTTGGCATTATCAGGACAGGAAAAGCAGGCAAAAGGGAAGAGGGGCCCTTGATAGAATGACACTGGCCCATTTTGCAATGGCAATGATAAACTGGGCTTGCTGCTGGTATATGGTGTTGGCTTTTACTTAACCATCCCCACTGTTTTTTTTTGTTTGTTTGTTTGTTTGTTTCGTCAGTATTCAGACATTAGTTGCCACAATTAGAGTTTTAGTACAGAGTAGCAGGAGTCAAATTTCATTTATCACGTGACAAAAGAGAATTGACCAGAAGATAGTGGCGGAGGATTTGGTGTCAAAGGGAAAAGCAAGGTCCTTTGATGGGCTTCTTTGCCAGGTGCCCCAACAGTCTAGGATTGCCTCTGCACTTGCATTCACTTTTCCAAACAGTAATCAAGGATGTTGTATCAATTCTGGCCTGAGATTTAAAAAAAAATCTATAATGGCCACATTATAATTTGATACTTTTGCAATCTCCAATATGCACCTCAGTGTGTGGGCTGTCATGTTAATACTGATTGCTCAGTGTGCCATTGTCCTAATTTCAACTGGTCTGCACTAGATCACACACCCAACCCCCATAACCTTTTGCCCAAGGCCATGATGACAAATTGCTTTCAAGTTGAGAGTGGATCAATATATTTCCTCCTACAGCCTTGAATGGGATTAGTAAAAAGAAAGGGAGTGGATTTCAAAGGACGTATACATACACACAAACACACAAGCAAGGATTGCTGAAGTGTAGTTGTGCTGGAGGAGCATGCTAACACTAGCACTCTGTCAGAGTGGGTTCATCACTCGTACTGCTTGCTTCTCAAAATGACCGAGATGGAGGAGGCGAGCTGGAAGTGGCTGGAACTGATCATTGTGAGTGAGTGAGTGTGTGTGCGTGTGTGTGTGTGTGTGTGCTTGTGTGTGTGTGTGCGCGCGCACACAAGAGGGATAATGTATATGCATGAGGTATGTGAGCGAGCAAATGTATGCATGCATGGGGAGATGGGGTGGGGAGTCCACGCCCTGTTTTATAGAAGCACGGCGAGCTTGTTCTCAAACACTCACACCGTGTGAATTAAGAAATGCTATTTGACACTGCTGATGGAGAATGAAGGAGTGAAGGTTTGTTACTGCACATGCATGTGCACAAGCTATTTATAATCTCTTTTTGGATATAAGGTAATGATTCAAAAATGAAACCAGTTACCGTTGGAAGAGGCAGAATAACTTCCATTGGTAGAAGACAGCAACATAAGTCGTTCTTTAAATGTAGACTGAAGCTACGTAAAAGGGATCTGATTAGTACAGCTGTTCCCTGGTAGGAAACATACAGTAACATCTCAAAGTGCTGTAATAGGACATTTTCTTCTAATTTGGGGGAGATGCTGGAGGGTTGGGGGAGAAGGAGAAGGATGCAGAGAAAGACAGCAGTACGGGTGGGGCCCATGAAACACGGCATAGACAAGTGATTCACACAACCACACACACCATTGTATCTCAATATGACATTTTTGCTCTAAAAATACACATCCAACGCAGCAACCTGACAGCAATTATCCACACACGTGTGATATTTTGCAGCCCTCTTTGATCCAGCGAGCGCAGCTTGTTAATGGGCCAATTTCCTTCAAGTGCGTGACAGTATTTGCTTAAGGAAGAGGTGATGTCAACTGGCAGGAAGTCAGCAGGTGGGAAAGAGGAAACGGGAATGGCCCTTCCAGTAAAGTCTCTCAGAGCGTCTAACAGGATTTTATGTGAGCATCTGGAGCCAGGAATGCATGAGAACAGTATGACGTGTTTGCGTGTTGGTGTAGGAAGAGAAGAAGGCGGGTGGTATCTGCCTCAGTGATGTCATGAAGTGAGAATCAACCTGGTCCTGTTGTTCCCACCATGCACAGATGAGATAATGATGCAGCATGACTCTCAAACTGCAGGTGTGTGTGTGCATGTGTGTGTGTGTGGTGCAAGCTCCCTGTGAAGGACACTAAGTGTCAAATTTTTACACTAATGCACACGTGCGTGCACACACACACACACACACACACACAGATCAAATCATCCTTTGTAAAATATAACTATACGGGGGGGGGACTCCTGAGACAGTGAGATGCAGACAGAGGAGTTGGAAGTAGGGGTGTGAACACTGGATAAAGAGGCCCAACATAAAGAAAAGATTTGTGTGTTTCCTCCGGCTGTCATCTCCCTTCCTACCACTGGGAAGAAGTGTGTCAAAGAGTACATTGTTCCTATGTATCGGTTTGTGTCCATCCCTTGCTCTGGCTAAATGCCCCTGTAGTCCGTGCAAAATCATCCTCCCTCTCTCTCTCTCTCTCTCTTTCTGTATATGTATCCTTTGTAACCCTCCCCCTCTAACTATCAGTTTAGTTAGGGTGCTGAGAGACAGGAAATGCCTGTAGGGCAAATGAATAAGAAGTGGCAGCTGCCCATGCATGGTACGAATTAGAGCCCGACCAATATGGGATTTTTGAGACCCATACCGACTTTATAGTGGAAAAATTCACTGATTGCCGATATGGCGACGGACATAGTGGATTTTTGAGCTGGAATGAAAACAAATCATTTCTTTGTGGATTGTGCATTGATTTTGCAGCAGTATGACTATGCAATAGTACTCAGAAGGCTGCTTTCTTAATCAAACAACAAAACAAACTTTTATTTAACAATTTACTTTTTGAACATTACACAGAAACAGAAATAAAAAATGAATAAAATAAAAATAAACATCAGTACTGCATGTGTTCAGCATCAGTCTTCACTGACCATTCAAATAGAGAATATAAAAATAAAATACACACTATATGGTCTTTCCTGACCATTTAAATAAAATAAAATAAAAACAATAAAATAAATAGCTAAATAAACATCAGCACTGTTCAGTATCAGTCAATTGCTGACTATTGTAATGTTGCAAGTCATTTAGGGGCAGGTTGTAAAACAAGAAGCAGCTTTTCAGCATTTACACCTGCCAGGAAGCTCCTCTCGTCCTCGTAAGTGTTCCCTATTATGCTAAAAACCCTCTCACTGGGGGCAGAGGAGGGTGGAGGACTATTCTGTTTGAGTTCTAGTGGAACTATAGAGTGGAACATTCCCCAAAATGTCAGGAAGCACCACAGCTGCAGAACAGTCCCTAAGTAAGTAAGATATGCTCCGATATGCGTGTGAGAGGCTCATATCGGCCCATAATATCGATAAACCAATAAATTGGTCGGGCTCTAGTACGAATCCCGAGAATCTCCTCAGTATCATCCCTTCACTCCACCCGTCCTCCCCCCAGAGAAGGAGAAAAAGACACGGAGGGCTGAAACGCGCCACAGAAAATCTCCTTCTGACTGATGCAATTTTCTTCACAAAAGATTTTAAAATGCAAAGTTGACTACTTACTGAAGTGTCAAGTTGTACAGTCAGATTTGGAGAAAGCTATAATACTATTTTCAATACACTTTTGATTTTTTGAACTTGCGAAACATACTGGTGTCCCAATACAAGTTTGCTCTCTGAGGTGACTGTTTCACCTTTTATTTTCCGTCTTCATGTAGATTTTTTCACAGCTGTGCTTGGCATTGCAAGGCATTTATGGTACACAAACCTTTGAATAGGTGGAAGGAAGTAATGCACTAAACTGCAAATGGTCAACGGATAAACAAAGAAGATAAAGAAAAGTTTGGCACCCCACTTCCCGTCTATCTTCACATGTGGTTTTCTAGGTTTCCGCATTGACGCATTTAATTTATGAACCACTTTAGCAATGACAGTTGAAACAATACTCACATTACTTACATCAATGGTTTTTGCCTTGTGAAATAGTGCCTCTGTTATTTGCTCTATTCTGATTAAAACTACAATAGCTGTTTTTTTACAAGAGGAAAGATTAGCTTTTTAGTTGCTAAGGTAGTTTAGCTTTGTCAGACCAATGAGCAACGTTTTAGTCTTGAACCTCTCGGTTCATTTTCCATTTCTAAAGGGCATTCTCAACATCCACAGATCCAGCTGGATAGACTTAAAACAGAGCAATGAAACACGATGTAGCGCTGAGTGACTTGCAAACATAAAAAGACTACAGCGCGCAGTGCTGAGCTGTTGTAGTAACATCCATCCAGTGAATATCAAGACCTAGACACACAAACCTGACATAAAAAAACTGTGGCAACAAAGGTCAACTGTATATTCACATTGCATGTGTCTCAGTCAAAAAGTTGCACTGAACACACCAAAAAGACCACAGCCAACAGCCAGCTAGCACCTACCTAACTGCACCTAACTGTGCACCTCCATGAAAGGAGATAACTCTCCATACCAGCAGGCGCCAGTAATCTGTATTTGTCAATCAAAAAGGGAAATCTGAAGACCAACAGGATGGTTTTAAGACACTAGTTAGCCAGTTAGCACATTATTAACATAATCCAGTGTTGAAAGGACAAAGGATATTTACCGTGAGCTAGCAAACAATAACACAAACACTTGTAAAACATTTCTGCTGAAGAGCTCAATGACAAAAAAATAATAATAATGAATCTCATCCAATAAAATAAGTTTGTCTAGACCTCATGCCCTCTTGACACTAGCCATTTATTTGCTTTCCTCTTTTTCTCTTATGTACTGAGCTGAACTGCTATTCAGTGATTTCACTCACAGACGGGCCGACAAGGGCCGATGGTGCGGGACATACCACAAAAAATAGGGTAACACAAGCTCATTGATGGCCCTACATTGACAGACAGCTGACAGTGTGTCAGGGCTGTAAGTCTTATATTTACTCTCCTTTTAGCTACTTTTTTTGGTCTCCACCAACTCCAAAGGGAAACTCTCTTTAAAGTTACTCTATTTTAAGTGATTTCTACATAAAAAACTGTCTTTGTGATTAATGGCTCTGCAACAGACAGTTTCACTTTTTTTTTAAACTTAGCCTACCATACCAAGTTA
Organism: Plectropomus leopardus; assembly: GCF_026936395.1. Classification (NCBI taxonomy): domain Eukaryota; kingdom Metazoa; phylum Chordata; class Actinopteri; order Perciformes; family Serranidae; genus Plectropomus; species Plectropomus leopardus. The sequence goes on along the minus strand of NC_142181.1, from coordinate 17,337,079 downwards.
ATTTGCCTTTTGACCTCAATCTCTTGCATTTGGTTTGAGAGAAACATTTACTTCATGCAGTCCAAACCCAACTTTCTTCATCTTTTCGTCTCCAGCTGCAGATCAGCACCCATTAAGGGTTACCATGCTAACGTGGGCAGGTCCCCACACAGCGGAGAGATCATAATTTGGTTTATTGGTTCCCAGTTTTATGAGCTAAATGTTTTAATTAGATTGAAAAGGATTAAGAACCTCTTGTCTATCGCACTGGCACAAGATGAAATAATAAGCTGATGACAGTTTGGTTGGTCGGTGACAAACCGTGGCAAGTGGAGGTCAGCTGCCATTCAACCACAGGCTCATCACACTCCACCGAGCAGGGTGTGTATGTGTGTGTAGGGGACATGGTCGGGGTATGTTAGGCTAAAAAGAAATGTTTGTATAAGTTTGTGTCTCTGTGAGTGAGTGTGTTTCCTGCCGTTCTGGCCCCAGCTGTACCCAGATGGCCTGAGAGCACAGTGCGCTAAGCTAACAGAGACGAGACAGAGACATTCACCCCGAGTTAGTGAGCTGGAAGAACACTGCGGTCTGACACACATAACACAGATCCACATTTCTTCCACAGAGACCACGCCCTGTTAAATAACCTCTATTACACTGTACAGGTGTGTACTGAATACATTAGGTAAGATGTAACGCTGGAATCCAGATGATTAGTTTGTAATCAGTGATGCATTTACTCACTAGACCCACTAAATCAACCACCTTGAGTGCAAATGGTCTTGATTTAAATTTACTCACACCCTGACATTTTAAGACTTTGATAAACAAATTCGCCTTGCGTTTTTCGTTTTCTGGTAAATTCTCCCGAGTTATACACATCAGGTCATAAAAAGTAACACTGCGTAAAAAGAGGTTACAATTAAAAGTCAAATAATTAAACAAAGCTGTGTCACTATGTTGAAGCACACTATAGTTAATATTTTTAACCTTCTGCATTTCTGTCTTTAGTCAGAGTAGATGAGACATCACATAACTCGATTATTAAGATTAAAAAAAAAGTGGCATCAGCTGTTTGTTTTTTTTTAATAATCTGAATTATTTTTCAAATCTCAAAACATTTTAATCAATGAAATAGGAAAAACATAAGAAATATCTGTCACGAGTTTTTAAAAGGCTTGTTTTATCTAACAGTCCAAAGAAATTCAATTTAAAATGATATACCAACAGAGTAATGCAGAAAATCCTTTCATTTTAGAAGCTGAAACCAGAAGTTATTTGACTTTTTTGATAATCACAAATAATGCACGTTAATTCTCTGTCAAAACCTCATAGTTTAAGCTGTTGCTGAAGCACATTCTTCGCTGCAATTGGAAACATATCATGGCGAGTATAACACTAGTACAAGATGGCGCTGCACAAGTGTAGTTAGTTAGTATACAGAACACCAGCAGTCCAAACTAAAGACGCCATCTTTTACCACAAATCCTCCTGCCTGCTGTATCCGTATAGAGACCACTTAGTCAAGTAAACTTTAACCAAATAAATCATTTTTTACCAGAGTTTTTGGATTAGACTTTACCTGTCTTTAGTTAGTCCTTTCTCCCCTTTTAGCCCATCCATTTCCTCTCTCTATTACGTCTCCAACCCCCCATCTTTCCTACACTCATCTCTTATGCGCCACACGAAGCTCTCTTCTTTTGCCCTCCGAGCTCTCATTTTCCTCCATCTCCCTTTCCCCCTCTGTTATCTATCCCATCCTTTAATATAATCTTCCTCGCTCTCCCTTCATTTTCTCTCCTCCTTATCCCTCTCAGCTCCCTCTGTGTCTTTAGGTTGGTCAGTTCAGCAAGGCCGAGTTACATTCCTGGGATGCCTGCTACATATGGTCCACATTCCAGCCGGTCTGCTGAGAGGCCCACCGCTTCTCACTGCTGGCCCTGCAGAGACCAGCCCAAAGCTGAGCATGCTATGGCATGGCTTCAGCCTAAAATAATCTTTACTCATCTTTAGCCTGTGTGAGGCTGGAACTAAAACTCAGACTAAAGGTCCAACCTGAGCCTAAAATGACGCATCATTTAGCTCTCTTTCTTTGCACACAGGCTGCTGTACTGTACTTCCTTTTTCAGTTTCTCAGTATATCTGTTCCCCTAAGCTACTACGTCTGTTTCTGTGTGTATGTTTTACATTTTTGTTGCTAGAGAGAACTTTTCCAGTAGGGCGGGACACAAAGAGCAACATATGTTGTGCATATGAGTTTATGGAGCTGAGCTGGTGAACCACACATAGTCCAGCTGAGGATTGGTGACAGTCTCTCTCCATATGAGGCAACGAGAATATAGTCTGGGGCGCAGTTGGAATACTGTTAACGCTGTATCACCAACTACTATATCTCAGATTTTGTCATGCTGCGCACACCCACACGTCCTTGTCCTGTGCGTGTGTGCACATGCAAGCACAGACAGAGCACATCTGTATCCCCATCAAAGGATACCATACACACACCTACAGTATGTACAGCACGCCAACACCTGCCAAGGAGCTTCGGCTGTCTTAACTAGACGCAGACACACACCCTTTGAACCCGCCTAAGATTTTTATACTTATTAACCTATTACAGCTTTATACGGACATAGTGGCAATATTCAGATAATTAACAAACAATGCTGTATTCATCCTAAAGCGTGTCAAAAAAATAGCCTAAGCTAGTCCAAGTTAGCTCTCCAAGGCTGTCTGGGTGTGGCCATAAAAATGTGCAACCTCACTGCAGCTACCGCATTTCCACCGCAGATCCTCCTCTCTTTGATTGGCCATCAATAACAGTCAATGTTCAGTCCTGCTCACAAGTCACAAGATGGATCGGTCAGTCATAAGTTAGCAGAGGAGGGGTGACTCATCCAGTGACACATTTTTACATGGTATGGTTCCGATCAATGTCAGCAGCTCTGACGGGGTTGATCGGTTCCAGATCTTTCTATGGGTATTTTTTAAAAAGTTAAGTAAATGGCCTGTTTGTCAGACTGAACCCTTCCCAATTTGCAAGCCCACACATACGCATATTTGCATAAAATATGGCAAACACACACACACAAAGATAAATGCATTCACATGCACTCATAATCATGACTTTAAGGATGACTTGACATTTGACTTTAGATTAAAGAGTGCAGGGACACAAAATGCTGGCACCAACACCAGATTCCAATCTTTCTCCCCTCTTATATGCCCTTTCTATGTCTGTGTGTGTGTGTGTGTGTGTGTCTGTGTGTGTCTGGGGAGTGGCGCAAAAGACGTCACTGCTGGACGGCTGTATTAATCACATCCAGCCACGCAGTGATAATGACTGTGCCGGCTTATCGCTAACACACATACATACATGGGTCAATTCAATATGGCTAAACAATCAGTGCCCAGACAAAGCAAACACTTAAACAAGACGGCAAAGGAGAGAAGGAGAGAAAGAGGGTGGAAAAGAGCTCATGAGGGAGTAACTTCTTCATGTACAGAGGGGGTACACTATACTGTTCAGTACGTAGTAGCAGAGGTGGTGAATAAGGATGTCCTGAATGGAAACTGACTTTATAAAGTTATCAAATTACTCACAAATCAACAGGAATTACCCTTTAATTGCAAGAAAGCAGCTACTGAGGCTGCACATTCAGTTCCCATTTTCACTTAGCGTGATGTGGACGTGAACGTCTAATCCGGGCCACATTTCATGCACTTCACTCGGACTCTTCTCGAACAACAATTTCACATCCTTTTTGCGTACTGTGTCATTGTAACCAAAGTTAATGAGGCCTCGTAAATACGTTATCACTCATCCTATACGTGAAACCATTCAAGCACAGCACTTCCTGTACTAGCGTGGGTGGGACATGTGCTGCAACATTATTACCACAGAGGTTAATTCTTTTAAAAACATCCCAGGGCCAGGCATTCAAATGGTGGCATCTCGATAATCCAGATGTGTCCAGTGGCCCGGACTCTGACCGGCCTGCAGCATCATGTATAATTCACCATCCATACGCAAAGAGGGGATAATTACAGTGGGCTGGGCACTCATGAGGAGGAGAAGCCAGTGGGAGAAGCAAAAGTGAGCTCTGTGCAACTAACAAGCATCTCTAGAGCATCTCCAGCCAGGAAAGTGCATTTTTTTTGAGACATCATGTAGAATTGGGGGGGGGGCAAATTGTTACTTTTGCAGGCCTTTGGAAAATAAGCAGCAATGGGAACCCCTTAGAACTACAATCTAAGGGGGGGAAAGGGCAAGTAATCACCCAACAGAAATGGCCATGATTTGCACAAGGTCAAGTTAGCTTTTATGCCAAAGATCAGAGACGGCAAGGCCTGAGCTGTCATTTGGCTGGCGTAGACGGGATGCAAGTGGAAAAAGCCACTGGTTGCTCAATAGAATTCGAAGACGAGGAGTTGTAGCAGCAGGCCGATTCACAACCAACGCAGTTTTCTATCAAAGAATTTGAGCTTTGGAGCCCGATCTTAGAGAAGTTGTTATATTTTAACCCATCGTCTTCCTTAATGTTGAAATCTTTAAACTGAGATTGCATAAGCAAAGGTTCGAGGCCCCTGAACGCTGCCTGTGGCGTTACATAATCCCTGTCAACTAGAATTCATAGAAAATGGGGGGCAGAGTACATGCACTGTCTAAACTTGCAACAGGTTAATGAGCACAGTGCACTTTTTTTTTTTTTTTAAAAAAGGGCAAGCAATGAGACACAAAACAGAGTAATGAAAAAGCTTGAAGGTGTAAAAACCACAATCTGTCACAGAGTATACTTCTCGAATACAATCAGAAAAGCATACAAATAGGCCTACCTTTTTGTCTTCATACAGTTACCACAGAGCTGTAAGCATTCCACAGGTTGAGTCAAATACCACCACACCTTACCTCCGCCAATTAACACCTCCCGTAGACTCCTGGAAGTAGATCCTGGTGCCATGATCTAAAGTTAAAGACAAGAAGATCTACAGTAGGGCACCTGGAGACACTGGAGGGGGAAACAGCACAAGACAAGCCTGAAAGGGGAAATGAATGACGCCGAGGGAGAGACACAGAGAGAGAGGAGGAGGGAGGGAGGAGGAGGAGGAGGAGGTGGGGGCAACTCTCCACATCCATGTTGCGCTACAAAGGGTGGGGCCTTGAGGAATTCACTCTATCTGCTCTCCTCTCGACTTCACGCTTATCTTAATTAGAATATAAGGGGTCAGTCCGCGCGTGCACTCAATTATGATTGACTTATTGTGGTATAAAGGAGTGAGGAGTGACTCCTCGGTATTCTTTGACAAGTCGAGTACACTAATGTAATATAGACCCAACTCCTTCCCTACTGGATTTACATTAAAACGTTTGCTTCGATAGACACACCCGCCCCATCGCATATCCTCGCGCTGTATCATACACAGATACAGAAAATAAATTATACAGGCCTCAGCCGACCGACACACCACCCTCACTGCCAAATCACTCCGTCCTTCAAGAGTAGACGACACTACAAATTAATAAAATAACAACAAAACATGTTAAAACGCCTTTTGGATAACACCGTAGCACGCCCTCTCTTGTGGCCTTTAAATGTCACCTCCGCTAAAAAAGTTTGCAAAATGTATTTGACACTCGCACTTACTTTGGTTCAGGTTAATCCACCGGCTCCACCGAGGCACTTGTCAGTGTGGTCATGTCAAATATGCGCATTTTTCGCCGAGATTTGAGCATTATTAGGCTCTGTTCGGACTGTTTTCCCCCACGCCCAGTTTGCCTGTGGCATTCAGCAGGGCTGGCTACTGTAAAGTTGCCACGTCCATTTCACACACTTATGAAACCAAAACGACCTGCCAAGCTGTAGAAAAACACTCGACTTACTTCTTAACTGCGTAACAGTCCAATTAATCTAGGCTACCGCGATGGGACTTGAGCCAAAAGGTGCGCACATCAAGATGGCATTACATTTGTTATGTAATATCTTCCTAGATGAAAATGACTGAACAGAATCTATAAAGCCATTGGTGGATATTGGAGTCTCAGCCCTGACTCTCGAGTCGCAACAGTCGGTTTTGTAACATTTTCAGTGCAGAAAACCTTCAGCCACACCTTAACTCTCAATCAATTTTTTTTTCTGACAGTTCCAGAGGTTTCGACGAGACGCGGAGCCCGCAACTTCACCCTGACCACACTGTCGCTTTCTGTGTCTCGTGCACTCCGGTGTTAACGTTAAAAAAAAAAGAAGAAATATGAAAAACGGTCCAATCTGAGTATCCGGTTGGCCGGTCCCACCCCGTGCTGCTCGCTGCCCGTCGGGGCTCCCTCCCCGGTCTCTCTCTCTGGTCCAACTCCTCTCTTCAAACCGGCTTCTCACTCCGATCAGCTGGCAGGGCCGTGACGTCAACACCCACAACCGGCCAATCAGGTGCGGACCGGAAAACCCACCGCTGACGCCCACTGCATACGCACGATGACGATCAGGTGCATCGACCAATGAGAGCACAGTTCTCTGTGAGAATAGGGCGGGCGCTAGAAATAGTGACCAATGAGGTTTCATCCGCCCATGGGAGGCGTTTTATCCTCTGACCTATTAGGTGTTGGGAAGTATTATGTGAGAAGTCTTGGGAACTTTTCTACACCAGCAGGCTACAGAGGAGACTGAATATAATGGAGTTGAATTATTATAAATAGTTCAAATGAAGACATTTTTAACCTGAATAATATATAATATTAACACTTAATAAGGTCGACTGGTAATACTATATTTTCATCTTGGGTGTCACACCTAATGTCAATAGTAAATATTTTCTATTATATTCTGTTGTGTTATAAAGTTACTTTTATTATTATAGCCAAATATCACAAATTTGCTTTAGAGGAATTTCTCATATGTAGGCTACATGTGGCACAACCTCACTGTGAGAAACTCCCACAAAATTCTGGTTAATTCTAGCAAAGGCCAGGGTCAAGTTAAAACGGAGTGCACCGTTTTTCTATTTTCAGGTTGAACAGCATGTTTCCTCTAAACGATATTCAACAGGCTTTGATGCATGTTTTCTCCCATTTGGTGGGTGTGACAGAGGTGTGCCCAAACAGCAGTGACAGGTTTATAAACCAAATTCTGGTTGATATTTACCTATTGGACATTAGGGTTGCAACTACAGGCTATGAATTTTTCATGGTACGAAAACCATCTGAGTAAATGTTGCGGTGTCATGGTATCACAATATTACAGAAATATTATTATCAGTCAGAATGATTCTTAAAAGGAATGAAAATGGAAGGAATATATTTTGTTGAACAAACATTTTATTACAATAATTAAAGTATGTGGTATGTGTAAAAAGTTTCCCCTTTGAAAATAACTTAAATTAAGGTGATATTCTCCATCCATTCTGTTCTCTCCATTTTAACGGTGTGTCTTCAGCTGATGGCGGCTTGTCTTGAGTGATGTTGTTAACAGCAGCGGGCAGATCCAAAGCTACAGGTCCACCTTATTTTGCTGCAAGTGCTTTTCCAACACACAGCACAGCAGATGAAAGAAGTCTACCTGTGTGAGGAGAGCTGTTTGTAGAAGTGACGTGGGTCAAATTTAAATAGAGCATAAGGCCTCGCATGGTCTGGCACTGCAGCAGTATTTAACAAAACGTCTAACCTTTTATTGTCCTAGAAGCCCTAAGGTTTGCTGTTTTGAGTCTTCCCAGGGTTAAAACAAACTTGGAAAACCCAATTTTTTAAAAAAGGCAATCAACTCCTAAGATCCAAGCTGTGTACACAGCTCCACAATAGACTAGTATACCTTCCTCTTTCTTTTTCTGGTGTGTCACATTTGACTTCACTGACAGGCTGGAAAACATGTTTGTAAGCAGTTGTAAGCAGCATGGAGGTCAAGGAAAATGTTATGATGGTTACTTTTTTATATCTCTTACTTATTATTCAGTCTCTCTGTTTTAATGCTGCTTACATAGCGTCTCTTCTTTTTGTAGCTCTGGAAAGCAATTCTTGCTTGAAAAGTTCTCTTTAAATAGACTATAATATTGTTACTATAAGTTATTTTTACACTTTGTATTTATAGTGCTTTATGCAACTGGAGGCAAATGCAAACACTTTCCATTGTGGGACAAAATGGCATTAGATTTATGGTGTTATTTTACTGCGTGGTACTTTTATTCATTCCCAAAATGCACCACAACTATCAGTTTGTCTTATTGGTCTTTACTCTGGACAGTTATTACAGTGCTGATATAATGTTGCTAACTTCATTGAACTTGAATGGGGCACTGAGATGGCTTTTTCCTCCCAAATAAATTCAATTTAAAGCTCAGGTACAGTTGTTTTTTTATCCTTAATGATGGCCTAAATCAGAGAGACACAACAGGGTGGAGGTTGTGTCATGACAAACAGCCCACAACCCACCTCTTCTTTATTATATTCCTCCTTCCATTCATCGTCACCTTACAAATCTCCATAAGGAGCCAAAAATGCGCAACACTGAATCCCAAACAGCCAAAACTCCTTAGCATTTTAAACTGTTTTTCAGTGAGTTTTGCACCTTATTTAAGCAAACACAGCATTCCTGTGGTTTGGAGTGGAGTAAGAATTGGGCTCTATAAGTGATTGCACTTTTCGTGGATGAAAACCTCAATTGGAGGCTTGCTTGTTGAAGTCACTACAATTCCACATTTGGAAAACAGAATGGCGCGTGCTGCATTTTCCCTTCAAACTGGAGGAAAAAGTGAAACATTTGTGTGCTGGCTGTGGAAGTGGCTCTTTTTGAGGAATAAAGGTGAAATGAAAATACACATGATGTAATTTTCATGCTGAGATCTTTGGTGAGAAGATTAGCAAGCGACTGTTCAGATAGAGTAGCAGCAGCAGAGTTTGGGGACTGAATGTGACATGAAGACATGAACAGCAGAGAGTATAGAGTCTTTGATACTGACAAGCAGTGCCCCGGTGCTGCATAATTGAAGATACCTGAAGTCTTCTCAAGCCACTGCATTGCATGCATGAGAGGAACCAAATCTTGAGTGAATTTCCTCATGACTTTTTAACGTAGTGAATATGTGTGTGCATATTTCAGGCGCATATTGTCGCATATTTGCATGAATTTGGAGAGCAAGGGTAATTAGATGGTTCCACTTGAAAAATATTAACAAATATTGCTTACATTTTTAGTTGCACGAGCATGCACATTCATTTACAAACTGTAAACATATGTATCCGTGTCAGCAGAGAGTCAAAACAATGCAGTTTATACTGCACCATATCAGCCGATCTTTTGACTGAGGCACAGAGCAGAGAAGTTACGCAGATCAAAGGCAACAACCTGTCAACTCTTTTGTTGGAACATATTTTAAACAGGCAGTAACACAATGCCGCCTCAGCACAGTGACACAGCTTTTATTCCTCGCCTCAATTTATGTTGATGCATTCACAAAGCTGGGCAGGAATGCGCCACAGGCACACATCGTTCAAGAAACCAATCCTTCCTCCTCTCAGCGTTCTTGCATGGCTCTAACCACTCTGTGAGGTGGCTGTGACTGTGTTTCCACCCCCCTTTTCTTTGTGTCTGTTGACTTAAACCCATCAGGGCAGGGTGCACCATTCGCTTCATTTCTCAGGGATGGTGCACTTTCTCTCTCTCACACACACACACACACACACACACACACACACACACACACACACACACACACACACACACACATCTTTGCTGCAGAACTGTTCCGGACTGTTTCCGAACTCTGCTGCTGCTACAAATATGAAAATGGTGGGGGTAGCAAGCTAGTTGAGTTTGCTGTGGGTGGTGACCCTCATGTTTAAATACTAGACACATTGCAAGTAGTGTGCCCTCTGATTGTTTATATGAGTTTGTGAGGGTTGAATACATTCGTGCTTAATCTTTTATCTCTTTAAATTGAAGTAATATTTTACTTTTGGAATATTTGGTCAGGCAACATCTTCATTCATTGGTGTCCTTCTTCTGATGTCCTTGAATGCAGCCTGAAAAGACATTGTAGTATATATAACAATGAAACCTTTTGTTTTCTGACACTAAAGAGGATTTGCCTCAACACCAGGATAATGTATGAGACCTGAGCGTGATTCGTTCTCATATTTTATATTGAAAGGTGGTTTGTTGCTTCATTGAAAAGGACATTTTGATTAAATAACCGTCTGAATCCACTAAACGTTGGTGTTTTGGTTGCACATTGGAGCTGTTTAGCCTGATGACAGCTGGCCATGATACTTAGGGCCCTTACAACATCTAAAACTTTTTTGTAATTAGATGAGAAGTTTTATTTTTCCTCGCCTTCAATTGTGGTGTCCTACCTTTACCATAACGGCAGTGGGCTGGCACGATAATATTTTTTACTGCGCCATTATAATGGCCAACAGAATTGACAATAGTGATATTATCACAATATTCACAGAAAATTTGAAAAAACTCCCACACTGACGAGCTAATTTTTTGGGGGGGGTCAAGGGAGAGCGCCTCGCACTTGATTTTGAGTGACCGTATTTATTTTCCACGAACTGTAGCTGTGGGAGGGAGACAAACAGAAATGAAGAGGTGCTGGATTATTTACATGTCATTGTCATATGTGTATTATTAACAAAATATCAATATTTCATTTTTTATATATGGTTATTGTCAATACCAATGTATCACTGCACCCCATACTAGCTTCATGGAAAGTTTCAAAATGACCGCTTAGAGTCCTCAGAGTGCCTCCCACCATCTACGAGTAACTAAAGCACTCCTCACATGATGAATTGGTCATGCAAACAAGTTGTGACTGAACTTCCTCACTAGCTCAGATCACTCAAGCATGACTGCCAAATGTTTTACTCACAATAGAAGAATTTCCATCAGCAGGGAAACATTAGTAGTTTTAAAGAAGCACTGGTGGCCCTAAAACATTATTAACTTGTTTGCATCATCATCATTACAACATAACTGTATTTCAGAGTGCATTAAAAAAACAACAACAATGTGTGCATTAGTAAAAATAATCCATATCTCAGTTGAAGGAGCTTCTTTAGATTTTCTGATACATACAAGCTAAAGCGAATGACTGTTATTTCTCAAGTGGTCGAGGTGACATTCTTCCAGTGTTCTTTGTAAATATAGCCTGAGTGAATCAGCGTTATTAGCAACAGTGAAGCGAGCAGCACTTCTTTAGAAAAAGCTCATTGCGCATCACCGAGTAAGCGAGGCTTTACACTTTGCCTCTGGTGTGACGTGTTTAAGCATATCAGTGGAAACATAATGCTGCCACTTCCTGTGTCTTTTGCAACCGCACAGCACAGACTCAAGAACAATGCTGTGATTTAAGTGCAGCAGTGCAGCCTGCTAGTTAGAGCCAGACACTTTCAATTCATGTGTCTCACTTCAATACATGCTCCTCTTTTCTGTCTCTTCTTGCCTTCCCCTCATTCAATTGCGATCTTGCTTGCCGAGTTCATAAATCCCTCTCTTAAATAGATTCCAGGGCCATCATTAAAGAAGCAATCGGCATCTCTGCTAGGCAAGGAGCAATCTGGAAACTATTCAAGCCAGGTAATGACTCTCCAAAGCAGAACAGGGAGAACACATTGCCTGGTCACACACTACAACAGGTGGGGGGCTTTTTGCTTCGAGTGAGCGAGGCCGACTCGAAGCGGATGAAATTGAGAGCCTGAAGCCATGAGTCAGAGGTTTCAAATACTGACAGACTGCAGAGGATATTACCAAAAACATCCTAGCCATTTGGAATCCAGGTATTATGTTCGTCAAAGTGCAGCTCAATCCTAAAGACGTTTTTGGAGGTTTGACGAAGGTAGCATCACGTTTTCTCTGAGTGTAGTAAATCATGACGCAGCAGGTAACTATTATATGATGATATTTCCTTTTGACTGATTTATATAATTACTTTATTACTGAATGTGTTAGCAATGTTGAAACTCTTTGTAGAAGTACCGGTCAGCAGACCTATGTATTGAAACAAGACTGCGAGTCAGCCATCTTAGTTTTTCATCCTCTGCTAACCTTGAGGATGTGTTGTATTTTATTGCTCAGAGCATTCGATGTTCCAGTGAAGATTTATGTTGCTATCCAAGTTTGGTGAAACTGTTTAAAGCTTTATATTACAGTGATTTTGTCCCAGACTTGTTGCTACAACTAATAAACTATTGCTTTACCTGACTAATTCTAATAAATAACTTTTCTATCTAATCCAAGTCAGCCTTACATGGTCAGCAGCTTACAGTTACAACCTCAGACCATACTACAGGGGCATGTGAGCAAAAAACTGACAGGAAAAAGGTTTTTTTTACCATCAGCTGAACAATCACTTTTGCCCATATATGAAGTGAACTTCATGCAATATGATATTGATATATTTCAGTCAGGACCAAAGTGGTGGATTAATAGACCAAGTGTGACTGAAAATCAACATCTATATCTGTCAATCTTTGTGCACCATATACATGCATCTTTTATCTAAATGTACTGATAATGAGACATAAAATTCTGATTTGGTAAATTAGAATTTTAAAATAAATATTCATGTTGATCTGGTTGTTGCAGTTTTTAGTTTTTATAATAAAAGCATCAAGAAGAGAGTTGGATTATTAGGTAAAACTTTGAACAAGGTGTTATTTTCCTTTTTCAGGTTCATATACTGAATCTGTAAAACATCTTTGATTTGCTGACTTTGACTGACTTCTTTCATGGTCGGTTAGATGTCAGACATCTCGTATACACCTTTTCTTCTGTCGCTGTCTGTACTCCAGACTGCTGACTCTTCCTCAGTCTCAGATTTTATCACCTCAAGTGTCCATCTGGCCCACCATTCCACCACCCAGCCTGTTTCTCTCTTTACACTTGTCTCCCACACAGCTTTTCTCTTTCCAAAATCCCCACAATTAAACTCCTCTGGGCTTCTTGGGTCTGGTCCTCTCAGACTGTCAGTTAGACATCAGTCACAGGGGAGTAAGGGGAGCACCTCTGTCACTTTAAGAAATGCCTCTGGTGAAAAGAAACTGATTAGTAGTGCTGGCAGCCAACCACGTGGAGTGCTGTGTGGAGACTGAAGCCAATGAGAAGCCCTGCTGGGTGGAGGTTACAAAAGCAGTCTGAACCCAATGACTCAGCAAAGTTGGGTGCGTGTGAGATGACACTTTGCAGCGATTTAAAGGGCCAGCGTGCCGGCTTGCAGCCCTTCGAAGGAAGCTGAAAAATGCACTTTTCAAAATCAGGCCAAGTGTTCACTCCCTCCCTCTTGCACTGATCACAAAGGTATGTGGCTCAGGTTGTTCTGCAGGGCTGCCGGTAAATGCAGTGCAGAGTCCATTAGGGCTACTCCTGTCTTTCTTTACTCAAGGAACACTGTCTAACAAAGTCATTGGAATATATGTATGTTTGTTGTAGAATGATCTGGTGCAACCTTGGGTAACATCTTAGGGCATTAAACTTTGCAGCTTTAATAAGTATTGTCACATCCCATTTAGCCAACAAATTATATTCAGGCAGTGGAGGACACTGGTGATCCCTTGAAGTTGGCTCAGCCTAAGATCTGGTTTGAAAAGTGGAGATAAAAATGAAATGAATTGCATAAGTTTATGTGAGTAGGGAGTTGTTGTATGAGAGGTCATGGTGTATGTAAATAATTTCTCATCTCAGTTATCGTGGAGCATAGCAGCTCAGGGTTAAGAAGAGGTTAGAACATACTGATTTGTCCTTTAGCTGATAATTTAAGGGTAATTTAAAACAGAATATCATCTATTAATTAACTCATAACTGATGCATACCTAACCAACCAGTAATGCCGAACTGCACATCCAGTCAGAGGTCACTGTAAGACAAACATCAAAAATAAGTTCATCTTTAGAAAAGGAGACCAAGTGTAAGGCCCAAATTACTGTCTATTTCCTATCTTCTACAATATAATTATCTGCCACCATTTAATCTGTAGCTCTTAATTCTAAGTTTAAAAAATATGCACTATATTTAGCTAAAAACTGGAAAAATGGAACAAAAAAAACCCCAAAACAAACAACTGTAGTGTCTATAGCATGCAATTAATTGAGATAATGAATCATGCACTCATATGGTGCACTGGGATTTACTAGGTCTCATTCAGGAAGCCGTATATAAACACATTTCCTCTTTTTTTGTGACTATCTCCGATTTGTTCTCATTTTGTTAGTACTGATTGATTTCTGTGATTCATGGATGTATTTTTATTGTTTGCTCCTTTCTCCATTCTTAGGTAAGAGAACATTTATGAGTGGTGAAGTGTACTGTTACCAAAATAAGAAAAAATACATCTTTTTTTCATAATCCACAAATTAATGTCCAGCATAAGTAAACATGAGTTATATATCTGAAAAACGTCAAAAGTGCTGCAGAAGTATTTTTCCTTACATCCTTTTTTGGTGCATCTATCCGGTTCTTGAGCATGTGCCAGAGTATTTGCACATGGCTTGCAACACATGCAACACTTGCCATTATAAAGTATTGGCGGCTGTTATTTATGCTAATAAAAAAAAAACACTTGCAATGACAATTTATGATCATTTGGGATCCATCAGCACACCTGGGTAAGAGCAGATTTGGATTTTGAAAAGCATTTGGTGCATCTTGAGTGGACTTCTCTTATTTTTATGCCTCCGTGCTGGCAGTAGCCGTAACTGGGGTGATTATATTTGCGGGTTTTCCTCCCCAATCTCGTAAACCTGATATCTCATGAGCGCCTGTATGAAATTCCTTCAAATTTGGCAAAAACAACCACTTGGACGAACATGGAAATAAACTTCAACTACAGCCTGACTGGAAAGACTCTGAGGTAGTAATTCTACTTTCTCTCAAAAAAATTTAGGAGAGAATGTAGCTGAAATTACGCAAATGTTTTTTTGAGACTTATTGTCATTGATGCAACTGCCATGATAAGCTGCCATTAGCAACACTAAAGTTAGTCATCAGTGAGGATGCGAAATAAAGATGATCCATAAGTGCACGAAACCTCAGTTTACTCACAATACTTTATATAGGGAATTGAGTGAGGCTTCAGCTCAGGGGCTCAGTCTTCAGTTGAATGATTACTGTGAATGGACTCTTTGTCATGAAATCTGTTAATTTAGTTTTGACCCGATTTGTATTTTAAGCTCCTCTCTGGAGATATCACACGAAAGATGGTTTTCATTAATCACAATAAGGAACTATTCTGCCCTCCCCTTCACATAATCTTGTTTCCTCCAATGTGATTGGTCGAGTCATGGCACACAGACTTGCCTTTGATAATGAGTCGGCCCTTTCAGCTCTGTTATAGATTGAATGACCCACATTATGATCTGGTCAGGCACCATTCCTTCTTCCTCTCCATACTGTAACACTGGGCAGTATTGTGAGGAAGGCGGGTCTGTTAGCAGCAGTGGAAACTTCCATCAGGCCACAGGAGAAGTGTACTCCTGAGTATTGTTCTGGTCAGGTCTGCAACAGTCAGCATAGCACAGCACACCTCTGTGACAAGACAGGGACTCTATATTTATATATATGTTTAGTGTGGCTAGCAGTAATTCAGTAACTGCAGCTATTCCTAGCATCCCAGCTACCAATGTCAAAAGAAGAGGCCTCTTAAAGACATAGTTCACAACTTTATGTCACTGAAGAGAAATTTTGAGAAATTTGCTTAATCTCTTTCTTAGAGAGGATTAGATACAAATATCAATCAATCTATAATCTATGTATTTATTTATCCGTTCAGTAGGAAGCCGGACCCTGGAGACGGTTAGCATCTTTCCGGACAAACGTCGGCTGTGGCTTTATATTAAACATACTGTACATTTAAAGTGAAGTGAAGTGGAGTGTGAGAGTGGTATCATAACTCTTGTTAAGACATAAGTATATTTCCAAATATTTTAAACTATTGCTTTGAAATATCCAACTGTGATAAGGGTCTCTTAAAACACAGAGGCCAAGTTGTCAAATACTGACGCTTGGTCAGTGGCCCTTAACTTCAAGACATGAAGCTGTGGTTCACCTCCTGTGTCTGTTTTTGACAGTTACGGAAGTTTCTTAAATTGAATTAAACGTTGGTAGAAAAACAAAAAACAAAACATTATCAGACTATGTTGTTATCAAAATAACGTGGCAACACACACGGGACACAAACAGCAGTTTTGTGTGTGAACATCCAGAGTTTGTTTGACCCATCTACCTCCCCTCCCCTCCTGCCTCCCCTGTGTAGACTATGTAGCTCTTCACACTGCAGCAGCTGCTCGAAGCATCAAAAAAATGCGTCTCATACCACTACTAAAGGGTGCCTCTGTGAGACGGTATGGTGCTGAGGGCCACAAGTGCCTGTATTTGACTAGTTGGAAGTTAGACTGGACAGCATAAGCACCCCATGTAAAAAAAAAAAACCCCAAAAAACATTAGGCTAATGTAAATACTGTAAAGACGCTGCTGTTAGCAATGAGACACCTTTATCAAACTGAAGTTTTGTGTAATCTCTCCACATTCTTTGAATTTTGTCAAGCAGACGGCTGGCTGTGACACAATCATGATCGTGATAACGGAAACAAAACAAAATGATATCACGTAAATGCCAGTGTTACAGACCCAGTGACCTTTCTGGAATGTTAAATTTCTTATTCATGCTAAATTCAAATGCTGAAATCTAAATGATACTCAACCAAGACAACCTATAATTTGTAGCTTTGTGGAACATACTATACAAGGGGTCAGTACATTCTGATTATAAATGTTGGCTATGCAAAAATTCACAAACTCTTCCACTTGAAGTTAGAAAAGTAACTCTGTCCCCAGTAGATTAGACATTGCTCCACAGTGCTGTCCTCCCCTTGCTCTCCTCTCTGTGCTCGTTGTCCTCTCTGCAGTCAGTGAACTGTAACCGCTGCTCTCGCTCTCCATCACCTCTCCATGTCGCTGAGTTTGTTTGTTCCAGGAAACATTCTCACTTGAACCCTGAACCCTTAAAGAAATACTTTCCTTATAGCTCGAGCCAGAAAAGGGTGTTCCCTCATTGATTCATGTGATCACCATCCAGCTGTTTCATAAGCGTGTTGTGACTGTGATGTCAATCACACTCAGTCATGTAACAGTAACCTGGTTTAACTACAGAGAGCGGGCATTTTTATGCATAGTCACAGCTGTTGTTAACCTCTGAACTGCCAGTGTGGCAGAGATTTTAGGTTAAAGGGTTACTTTGTACTGTTATATCATTCTCAGGGAACTCTGATCCCTTTGCATGTGAGGACGAGGAGGCCACGGCAGTTTGCACTCATGCCCGGATTCCCGGAGAACAGCATTTCCATAAGGTTTATCTTGGTTGCCACATGCAGGGCCAAGGCCTACTTACTGATATGATTAGCCTTGCTGGTGGAAAAGGAACACATTATCCTCAGACAGTCTGATCCATTCTTTCCAAACACCCTTATTTGTCTGATGCCGGGAAAGACTAATGATGATAGTAACTGAAATGCACCTCTCTCTTGCAATAAGAAAAAAAAATTGTGTGGTTGTTGAAGCTAATAGATTGCGACAGGCCGGCAGAGCTGCGGCCGGTGAAAGTGATGACATCACTGCGATAGGGAGACTTTGAGAGAAGATGTGTTAGTGACAAGTGGTAGCTATTAGAGCTGACAGGCCACTCTAAGGCACTTTCTTTTTCTCAATATCAAAGGGCCAGGGCTTGCTTTTTCACACCAGCAGGTTAAATATTAATATCCCCCGAATCTTTTGTTTCATTGTACCTCAAAATCTCATCCACATTGGATCACTTTGCACCAGTCAGTAAGCACCTCTAGCAATACTCTGACATGTCTGCTTTCTATGCTGTGACACCATGTGAGAGTATTGTGGCAGACACACCAGCAAGATGCCTCAGCCCTGACTGGCACTCTGTTTTCCGACATGTACTCTCACGGATCAATAACCTCTTACATAACATTCTGGTTTGGACTGGAGGCCAGATTCCAGCTGACTGGAACATGTGACAGGGCTTTGACTGTGTTGACCCACATTTTCCCTTCCTCCTGAGATCCCCGCCCCTCCTCCCCTCCTTCCGTCTCCTCTTCCCACTATGTCCCTCCATTAGCCCAAACCCCTCTCTACCCCTTCACACCCGTCAGGAGAGCAGTCATGTAGGCAGTCAGATCCAGACTTGGGTGGGTCAGGCCTTTCTGCAACGTGCCCAGACATGCACTCAGACAGAGCGAATGACACACACACACACACACACACACACACACACACACACACACAGGGAATAGCTGGTGGCTGAGCGGTAGCTTTTACTCGGACAAATGACATAACAGGGGTGGTCATGGAAAATGCTTGACTTATACGGTATTCCAGACAGATACAGTGTTATGGCGTGATGCTTTGGCTGACTGTTTTGTGTGTCTTTCCTCTAACTGCTAACTAATAGTCAGTGTTAGGCAGCAATGCATTATTTTGCAATGTATTACAGTGAATAGGTTTTTTCTGTAATACGTACTGTGGCTATTAGAGATTATAATTTGAAAGTTGGCAATTACATCATGGTTAGTAATCATAGTATCTCTCCATTATTTTATCATTTTGAGGGTCAAATTGTTTGCAGTATTATTGCTTTACAGGGGCTTTATCACTTTGTCTCTTGTGCATTCAGACGGCACCTCCTGAGTCAATCATGTGATGTAATTGGGCCAAAAAATAGCTTTTCCCATAGACTTACAGTGTGAAAGAGATGTCCGTAAATAAGTGGATAAAATTATTTTGGGAGTGTCACAACCACTGTGAAATGACTTCTTTTACTATCAGGATTCCAGTTCAGTAACATTAGTAAAAATCACATGATTAAATAATTAAAGTTAGCAGAACCTTGAAGCGGAAGTAGCTGGTTAGGCCGTGGAAAGTCTCACTTGTGGTTGCTCTATGGGCCAAATGATGCGTAAGCAATGCCTATCTTCCAGGAAATTATACATGGTAGTTCAGCCTGTTCTCATTTCTAACTTGTCAAATACAGCTGCTTGGTCTGCAATATCTGTGTCAGACATTTATGCTAAAAGCCACCTTTTACAGCAGTATGATACACCAAGTAGTTGTCATGTTTCAAGCCAAGGGCATAGGTTTTGTTTCAACATTGGGAAGAACATGGAATGTTGGAATCTGCAAGAAAACTTCAAGCATAAAACACTTCCACGAAGCCCGGGAGGTGACATGGATGTTTTTTTTGTTTGTTTAAAATGTGCATGCGAATTATTAAATCGCCTTAAATACAACAGAGAAAAATGAAACTTGATTTGACAGCTGGTTTCTGCTGTGTGACTTCTGATGGCGCCTAAGAATTGAGAATGTGTTTAATGCCAGCGACCACAACAACTGGATAATAAATAAAACTTGCATGCCTTGCTCTGTACTTTATTGCTTGACTTTATGCTTGACCTTTGGCGCTTTAAAGGCATTTAATCATGTAAACGGGACTGGGTGGGCTATAATCTGTCAAATATGATCACTATGAGTGAAATCAAGTCATTCTGAAGCAGAGACAGCCTTTCAGTGAAGTGCAATCACTTTTTAGCGGGTTGAAAAGGTGCATCTTATGTGTTGTATTAATAAATTGCGCAAGCATTTTTAGTAAGATGTGCACACAATTTAGTAAACACGTGCGCGTTTGAAAAAAAAAAACAAAACACAACACATACATGTCACCTCCCGGGCTCCATACTCTCACTGCACTGGTGAATTTTTATCTGTGAATTTGTTTTGACTAACTGGTGTTTCTTTACACAACATAACCTTGTTGTGCCTTCAGCAAAAAGGAGAATACACAGACGTAAAATAGATGCAGAAAGTTGCACGCTGCATTGTTTCTGCAAAGTTCTGTACTGTTCTTCCAGCAAGCAATCAGACAGTATTACAGTACGAGACTGAGCACGAGTGAGGTGAACCCCATCCTGGTTTCCTGCCACATTAACCTGTCTGACTCCGCATTACTGTAAGCTGATTAAGTCACCACAGGTGTCCTATTTAAGTGTTTGTTTCACTGAAACTTCCTCCACACAAGTGCCTCTGAATCTTTTGAATATTTCTGGCTGATCAGTTTACCCTCAGCAGTTGACTGAGAGTGGTCTCTGTGCTGGAATATGAGTTATGGGTTAACCCTTTCACTGCAGCCTTGATCAATCTCAGTAGAAGGTGCAACCAAACAAGCCAGTCAAGGTTTTTCACTGTCTCATCATGACAACTACTGGGCAAAAATGAGCAATTATTTTTTGTGTGGCTGTGATCAGCCAGGGCGACCACCTGACAGAGATCTCTAAATTACGTTTCTAGTTTCATTATATCAGCTTTATAGTCTACAAATTAATGTTTTTAGACGGCAGTGAAGTCGACTGCTTCACCTCCACTTGATATCCGTAGTGTACTCTGCAGCGTGAAAGGTGCACAAAAAACAATATTCCAATTAAAGAGCTGGTTATACAACACGACACCTTCTGGCAATAATTATGACTTATCCTGATGGAAAATTTGACTTCAACCTTCTCCATAGCTTAACATAAAAAGGCATACCGTAACTCTAATTCTGTTCTCAATAAATTTATGGGGGGTTTTTGTTTCTCAGTCATCTGCTAACTTATACTATGTGGGTAATTAGACTGAATTGCACTGAGCCTGCAGTTAGTTCTTTAGGAAGTAGCAGTGACTCATCAGAAGCTCACTTCCTGCCTCTATAAATAGCCAGTTATTCACTAGCTTGAACAACAGGTACCAATCAAAAGGCAGAGCCATCTCTTTTATTCTTGTTTTTCACAAACTGAAATATCACACTTGTTTCACTCTTACTAAACAGAAAAGAGTGGTTTGTACTTCTCAAATCCTATATTTTAGTTTAATCAGGTCTTTTTTACCATCCAAGTGTAAGTTGAATGTAAAGTTCAAGGTTATGTGGATAGTTTCTGCAGTCTTCAGCCTGATGAAGGAAATTCAGTTGTTTTTTTTCTCAATCCTTGTCTTTGTGGACATAAAAAAATATATTTAAAGCTTTAAAAAGTCACCAAACCAAACAGTTCACACTCATATGTGCAAATCAAACACAGTGACATCTTGAGGGCATGCTGCTCTCTTTCTTACACTCTAATGGCTCCAGTGTGAAAGAAAAGTGGGGACCTGGGGGGAGAGGAAGAATGAGAGGAATGAAAGACCTGGGGTGGAGGACAGGCACCAGGGTGGGTGGGGCTGCTGGTGGGTGGGGTGTGCAGCAGGACATCCAAATGAGTTGTGATGAGATACACAGATCAGTGCAGGAAGTGAGAAAGAAGAAGGCTGGTATTTTTCCAGGGAGGCTTTTTCTGCACGTGCATACACACACAAATGCTGCACACATACACTCTGCTCATCTCTGTCTGTCTCCATGTCCCCCCTTAGTTATTCTCTTTCCATCCATACTCTTGTTTCTTACACTGTCTTTTTGCTATGTCTTTTCATCTCATTCCTTTCCTGTTTATCCATTTCTTTTTTCCCCTCTTTGCCTTGCCTCCACACTCTTTCCACTTTCGCTTCCATCGTCCTCTCATGCATTACCCTCTCCTTTTCTCCCTCACTCCCCATCTCTGTCTCTCCTCTCTACCTCCTCCTCTTAGTCCCCATCTGGGGCCCTCGTCAGTGCCGTCTAGCCCAGACAGGCACCAAGGGCAAGGAAACATCTTCTGGTAACGCCTTGCTATCGCACACGCTGATATGACAACGTTAGACTATAAAATGACCAAATTCTTTTTTGTGTGTGTGTGCAGTATACGGGCATCTTGAGACAGAGACATATCAGTATGCCAGCATGTATGTATGTGCTTGCATGTGGAGGAGAACGCATCCTGGAGTTCAGTTTGAAAGCAGCTGCTCATGTTTGCTTATGTAAGGCTGTACTGTAAAACACAGCAGAACAAGAACAAACTGGCTGTCTGGGACAAAGGCCCTGCCCTCACTGCTGCACTGTCAGACGTGTATGTTTTTCAGCCTGCCTGCATAGTGGAGACACAAAATAAGGGAGACAGAAAATAAAAGACAGCAACTGAGTACTCCAGAGATTAAGGTTCTATGGGGTCGTACTGCACAGGACTGGTGTGCTGCAGATGAGGGGAAAGATGAGCCCTGCTGCACTCCGGTAGCCCACCTGCTGCTCTCTGGCCCTCATCTACTGCTGCTCTGTCATACAGCGCGCTGCCTTGCTTAAGACTCCATGGGTTGCACAAGGAGAGAGAAAGAGACAGGGAAGGAGCAAAAACAAGATTGCATTACAGGCAGGGAGAATGAGTGTGAGAATACAAATGAGAGAAAATCAGTGTCCTTAAAACTCTGGTCCGACTGGTTCCATTTTTGCAACTATGTATTTCGATATCTGCAATCCCAATTTCCTCCCACTGCTGAGTTGTTGTCTTGTTGTTGTATTTTTAACAAATAATTCTTGTTTGATTGGCGTTGGTCTGGAGCTGGGTCAAAGCTCAGAGTTATACTGTGGTCTTGAATTTCACAGTCATGTTTTTCAGGCCTGGAAAAGTCATAGAATTAGTAAATATATCATAAATTTTGGAAAAGTCGTGGACTGTTTTTTTTTTTTTTCATTTTCTCCATGCATCCCGTCTCTTCCTTCGTTTATGTTAACTAGCTGAAATTATGTTTTAACAGAGTTCAAGTCTGATATATTTGAAAAATGCAGGGCTAGTGGGGCAAGAAAGAAATCTGTAATTATAGGTCCTTGAAAAATTTTGAAATTTTGTCAATGGAAATGTTTGGGAGCCCTGTAGTTCTTTTAGGTCTACTGCATACAACAAATATTTAGGAGAGTAAATAGTAGGTGTGTAACGATTCATCGATCTGCATCAATATATTGATTAAATGAGCAAGGATCACGTGACATCGATGCACAGTGTAAACATCAATCCATATCATCCTGTTTTAGATGCCTCTTATTTTGAAATTCTGTGTCAGTCACACAGCGTCCTGCAGATGATGATGTCTTGGCGAGGAGCTGAGAGAAAAATGATGAGGATAATGCTGTTTACGCGAGTATAAAACATCAGTGTGGAAAATCTTGCTAACATTATATTAGCTGCTCTGTTTCAACAATGTTGGTTGAGAAAACGTGCATGTGAGACTGAAAGTCATTTGCGCCATTCTGTCAGGAGATGCAGGGACTTAAACCAACGGTGAGTAAGAGAAAGCATAAATAATAGTAAATTGGTTAAGTTATGAGTAGAGGAAAAGTCAGCTAACCGCTAAGCTAATTTCTACAATGTGAAATGCCATAGGTGTATGCTAATAACATTAGCATGTTGTGTATGTGACCTACAAAAGACAGTTGTTTTGTCTGTGATCCTTGACCATTATTATTGAGTTTTATACTTTAGTGAAAAGATCTTGTTGTTAATCCGCGTTTTGAGGATGTTTGGAGAAGTATGTCTTCAAGTCAGACAGCCTGACATTTTAGCAAAAAGATCAGGGTTTTAATTAAAATGAAAACATTTTTTCCAGAAAGCGTTTTTAAAACAGAATGGACCAGTTTTAATTATTTCCAATTATATACATCTTGTATTTATATTTTCTGGCTATAAGCAAAAACGGGTGTGGCAGCTTCTCCTGTAACCGACTATGTTAAATGAGCAGATTATATCAGCCCATATCAATCGCAGGCCCCTAAATCGAATTGAATCGAAATCGTTTTGCGGTAGACTTTGTGATATTGGCAAATATCGTGCTGTTGTCCAAAGTATCGAAAAAATATTGTATCATAATGAAACCAGTGATTTACACCCCTAGTAAATAGGTCACAACAGCCGCTTTGTTTTATGTCCCTGAATAGTTTGAACTGGGTCAAAATAAACCAGGGTCAACCCAGCTCTCAGGTGACTCTTGTCCTTGACTTTCTTGTCTTGAGAGATGCTTTGATTTAGTTGCCAGCGCAGTTTGGACTGTGTGCAGAGACAGTTGGGCAGACCAGGCTAACTGTCATGTTGCATTAGCTCTTCCAGTGTTAGCTGACTCCAATTTAGCCTGAAGGAGAGGTGGTTACTTACCAGCAACCTCATTGTACAGAGAAAAGGACATGCATACACATGCAACATGTGCAGACAGAGATGCACACAGCAGTGCATGCTGACAAGCAACGTAACTGCCCCCCCTCCTTTTTTTTCACCATCATTTCCCTTTCATGTGCCTCTATTGCCTGTTCTCTTGTCCCTTTTATGCTCAACAACAATAAAACTAGCTGGTGGATATGCTAAACTAAAGTGCTCCTCGCCAGCAGAGAATGGCCACACCCTGCATAACCCATGTAACGTGACAATTAAGGAATTTGCTGCAGGCTAGCCACAAATACTTGGAGCCTGAGTCCGAGATACTTTTACGTCACTTGTGGTGTAATTTGTGGAGTGGGAGTCTGGCCCTCTGAAAACAGTTTTCAGCATGTTGGTTCCTCTTTGGTTTTTGCAGGTGCTGAGATAAATATTTGGAATTGTTGAAATACTTGTGTTTGTAGACGGGGGAAACCTTCTGAAACTGATATTTGCATAATTACACTGTGAGAGCAGAGATTACTGTTGCATGTTGTCACTGGTATGATGTCGATTTCTAAGTTTGCACTCCAAACAACTCTGAAAACAGATTGTGTGCTTTATGCAGAGCTTGTACAAGGTGCTTAAAGTACTTGAATTCCACACTCAGGAATATAAATAATACCTTGACAATCAGGCATTTTCAACTTTCAACTTCAAAATAGATGAGAGGAGAACAGAATGATACATTATTTTATAAAAGGTATTAGATAAATGTTTTACAGCTGTACTTGCATTATTTAAAGCCATATTAGCACCAATCGGTTCGTAAACACCAGTAAACACTTTCAGAACACTCAAAACGGAGCACCTTGAGGCGTTATCAGGCGTTTTGATCTGTTATTTGACAGTACATAAGCAGCAGTTAATAGTAAATTGATTTTAGGCCCAGGTACCGTGTCTTTGCTCCATTTACTAATTTGCACATTTTTCTTGCAACAGGTGGTTGTGGAGAAACAATTTCATTCTTAAATAAAACTGAGCGCTTGAAAAAGTACTTGAAAGTCCTTGAATCTGACTTGCCCTTGTCTGTATGAACCCTGTTATTAAGTATTGCCTTTTTATGATTACAATGTAAATAAATAATCTACAATTTAAAGGTAGTTTGCAAAATGCTACACCATAACTTGCTCTGACTACTTGTCTTTTTCACTTTGTAGAAGTACAGCTAACACTCGCTGTGTCGCACAACACGTAGGGTCTTCAAACGTCACAGAACACAAATATGCTGTGCAGGTTTAAAAGCTTAGAAAATGTAAACTTTTTGCATTTTCAGCTACTCTCCAATAAGTGGTACACACTGTGATTGCAAGCCTTTCTCTTATCTCCTTTTGGGCCTCAAATTGAGAAACATGAGCTTTTCAGTCCAGCGCACTGACACACTCTGTTCCCTAAGTCAAGAGAGAACAGCAGCAAGAATGCAGATGATATCACATCATCAGTATGAAACGACACAATACTGTATCCAGTTCAGTCTGATTTAGTTACCAAAAGAAGTGGGACATTTGCTTTGTGTTATGGCAACATTAGTGGAGAACATGTTTCCTCATACTTTCTGATGACCTTGGAATTAACCAGTTGATCAGCTCAGATTTACACTAACATTTAATCTACTAAATCTACTAAAGCTGAAAGCTTACCAACCTGCCCCTGTTGAAGCCTGGCACTCAGAACAGAAGAGACATTTTTGAATGCACTTGTTATACAACTGCAGTACATTGTGTGTAAATGCATATTAGCAATGTAAGTGTGGTACAATTTTAACAGGTTCTGAGTAGTGGAACTTGCTTGTTTTGTGGCCCTGTTGCGGGGTTTGATAACTGATAATTGTTTATTGTTTATTGGGCATTATTCCTACCAGTTGCAAAATGGGAATGCATGATTTCTGGAGGTTTTTTTGTACCCATTGACCCCATTTTGGGTTTTCATTTTTAGACTCTGCAGAATGTCAGTCATGGATGCACAGACATACCACATGTAAGTCACTGTCAGTGAACAGGCCATCAATTATCTATTGATTTATGGACCAATAGCAGACATAAAATGAGTAGTCTATGTCAAACAGTCTGCAGGGAAATCGTTTTATATTTTTAGAAATGTATTTTTGTAATCATTCACTGCATAAAAACTATTAAGCACAAGATTGTGGAGCGACCTCTAGTTCACCTTATAGAGTCTGCGCCCCATACAGGCTGAGGCCTCAGCAGCTGCCGGGGTTTGATTCCAACTCGTGACCCTTTGCTGTGTGTTATTGCACCTCTCTTTCCCACCTTTCCATTCTATCACAGCTGTCCAATCAATAAAGGCAAGAAATAAAACTAAAAACCAAATAAAATAATAATGATAATAATAATAATAATAATCTTAAAAACCCATAAGATTGTATTTTAAGTGTGGGGGGATTTAATGAGCACCAAGGTACAATGTTCATGTGAGCTGATGTTAAACCAATGCAAATGCATGGCAGACACATGTTCTAAAACCAACCGAGTATGCAAAAAAAACAAAACAGCAGACCTTTATTGTGGTATTCAGTCAGCAACACGCCACTTCTGAAAATGGAAGCCACATGTTTATATATATATATATATATATATATATATATATATATATATATATATATATATATATATATACACACACACACACACACACATGCGTACATGTCCTTATCCATATCCTTTATATTTACTTTGTAACATTCCTTTGCAGTTTTGTACTGTACATATCTTTCCAATTACCATGCAATAATATATATTTCTATATTTAACTGAAAAAATGCTACACACCATGTGAGTATTATAGTAATCCTGTGCAACTATCAATCATGGACAAACAGTATCTGCATAAGTCAAAGGTGTAAATTGTTTATATAGCTTTTCTACATATTCTTTTTAGTTTTACTTGATCTATTTTGTATTTTTAAAATATTCTCATCCTATTTAACACTCAATCACTTTTTCCCCCTTTTTTTCTCTTGTTTATTGACTGTTAAGCTGCTGTAATGTGTGAATATTCTCAGGGTGGGGTTAATGAAGTCTTATCTATCTGATCTTAAATAATAAACACAGGAAAAAAAAGAAAATATATAACTAATTCACCAAAACAGATAATTAATTAGGAATGAAAGACCCCACTGTGTTACTGGAGGTCATTTAAAAGCTGACAAATCCCTTGTAAACTGGTTCTTCTCTTTGCATCCTCTTGCACAGTACTATACACAGGTATTGCTGTCCTGTCTGCTTTCTGTATTGTTTTTTCCTGTGGCCGGTTTTCTCCGTATCCCTCTGTAGAGGTGAAAGAATTACAGCGGAGTCATTCATGTATCTGCAGTGGGAAATTAAAGTATATCTGTTAACAATCAATTTAATTGTGTCTTGTTGCAATGCAAGTTATCAGCTATGAAAGCTCAGTTTGTCCCCATCTCTTGACTGTGTTCCCCAGAAAGTTAAACTCATTACATCCACACAGTATTTGTGGACGTGTGTGCTCAGTTCAGTTTGTGTGACTTGGCACATTTCTATTTAAACTGCCAGCTTAATTTATTCCCCATGTGCTGAGCTCTAATTTTAAACAAGGTGCTAAATATACAGACAGTTTCCAAGCCAAAAGCAGAGATAGCTGCGTCATTGTGTCTGTCACAGCAGAGTCGACCCCTGGAGAAGTCACAGCGAGGAACGTTTCAGGCTGAAAAACCTTGTTGGTGCTGCCATCTGCTGGCTGCTGCAGCAGCACAGGAGGAGGTCTCCATGGCGACATCAGATGACATGGTTGTATAATTTGGATGAGCAAGTAGGTTGAGTGATTTTGATAAAGGCATCGTTGTGAAACCAGGTCACAGGGAGGCAGACAGTGTTTAAAGGGTTACGGATGTAAAGCTGCGCTGAATAATGATGTGATCAGAACACTGCGGTGGGTTCATGTCCTCTCGTTGCTAAAAGACTGTGTTTGCTTTACCTTTTGTTACCAAAGCCACATTATAACTTTGGAAGCAAAATGTATTTTCCTGTTTTTTAACCCTTTTTATTGGGTTTTACAGGATTACACAACATTTCTAGCAAAGACAAATACAGTCATATTTTATAGCGTTCCATCAGGGAACAAGGACATATGTTTTTATATGGAAATCGGAACTGGCCCTTCTAGACTCGGAGCAGTAGCACACATACATAATGGGGATGATCAATAGTTCATTAGTATAAAACAAATAAAACACACATAGCCACACCCTCTCTCTCAACAAATACTTAACTAGGAAATAGGATTTTCTGGCTATAAGCAAAAACGGGGGTGGCAGCTTCTCCTGTAACCGCCTGTGTTAAATGAGCAGATTATATCGGCCCATATCAATCGCAGGCCCCTAAATCGAATTGAATCGAAATCGTTTCGCGGTAGACTTTGTGATATCGGCAAATATCGTGCTGTTGTCCAAAGTATCGATAAAATATTATAATAATATCTGAAAACTTATTATTCTTGATATATGTGAGGAAAAAGCCCCAGACCTTAACAAATACATGGAACCTCCTCAGAGAGACAGTTCACTGCAAGAAGGAATGTGACATCCTAAATCCAATGAGTGTGAGACAGAGGTAGAGAGGACTTGAGATAGTGATAATATTCTTTTATACAAGATTTTCTTCAACAGGGATAAAGAGAAAGAGCAAAATGTATTTTCAGACCCAGACTTTTTCCTGAGTTGAAGGTCCATTGTGAAGGATTTAGGGTGATATATTTGCAGATGTGGAATAAACTGTAATGAGTTTTGTTTATAATCACTTGAAAATTGGAATTGTTACGTATTTATTACCTCAGAATGAGCTATTTTCTATTATGTATGTTTAATATGCTGCTGGTTACTTAAATTTCCCTCGGGATCAATAAAGTACCCATCTATCTATCTATCTATTTATATCTACACGTGGAACAGGGCCTCATCCACAGAGTCCGCAATGTTGCACTGCCATGCTTCTACAGCAGCCAAAAACAGACAAACCAAACACTGGCTCTAGATAGGGCCGTTCATGTTTTTGTGTTGGCCACCATAGTTAACAGCCTCTCCATGACGAGCCAAACAGCACTGGAAAAACAATCACTTGTAATGTGAAACTGCTTTATTTATTGTTTTAACCCATTTTCATCACTCGGCCTGTTTGTTTTGGAGACGAGGAGGCCTCTGCATATAATTAGGCTTCTGGTAAAAACCTATAAACAATGACCACTGAAGGAATTCTCACCAGGAGAAGTTTTTGCTGGTTGCAATCTGCACTCATCACCACTAGATACCGGTGAATCCCCCCAAAATCTTACACCCTGGACACTTCACTCTTCTTTTAATGAACACTTGCTGACATAATAAATGGCTAAATACAATTATTATAAGTGCCTTTTTTAAAATTATTATATTATTCTTATTCCAATAAATGTAATAGTATCTTTTGGACCCTAACATGTTACAATCTTACACTCCTTATAATACTGTAAATACCCTCAACTTAAATAATTAAATATAAATATTTAATTGATGCCAACTTTGGTCAAATAAATAGAACAGACTGTTATTTTGGTCACAAAGACAAGTTCAGTATCTTGTTTTTGGATAAGGATTGCAATTTAATTGTGAATTGAACACATCGAGATCCAGCTTATTCCTCACATTATCCACAAGATGGTGCCCCTGATCAGAGTAATTTTCTGTGGGCTCTCTCTGACTGTCTTGCCTGTGGGGTTTTTCAAAGATGCACTTTGAAAAATACTTTAATAGAAAAAAATAAAATATGAAAGAGAGAATATATCTAAAAGATATCCAAAATGATTGCCTGACCAAAACCCAAATATGAATAAGCAGGATGCAAACTACAGGAGAACTAAGGGAAGCCATTAGCTCCCCTAAAAACAGTATTTGTGACATTATAGGGGTCTCTTTCATTGAAAATGTGCTGTTTTTGCTATGTAATGTTTCTGCATTTGTGTGTTTATAGGCTGTTTTGCTATTTGACCTATCCATGTCTTATTTGTACCGTAAACTATAGTACATAACTCTATAGACAGGGACATTTAAGTGGTGGTAAAAGTGGGACTGATAACTTTGGGCCCCAATGGGAGGAGGGCCCATGAAAAGCCTGGAATAAACACTTTTTTTTGTTTGTTTTGTTTTGCATTTTTAAATATTTCTAAGTAATAGGTGCCATAACTTTTTAAAAGTGGCTGCATAAATCAGTTGAAAGGCTTAACTTGAAACCCATGGAAGCTCTCTGAGGCCCCTCTCAACCCTTAAAGGCGCAAAATGGTTTAGTCCACCCCTCTCTAAACACAGCAAAAGCCTAGTGAGTGACTGCTTATGCTGCTGAAGTATATCACGTTCCCAAAAAAAATTAATTCAATAGCTGTTTATTATGTATCAGGTGTGCTGAATACATGCTTGTAGTTATCAATGTTTCTTTGCAACAAGAAACACAATCAGCCCGCTCTTAGAGGCACATGTGACACCACCCCACACTAAAGAGGCAATAAAGCTGATCGTTCTCTAATATCAGTGGAGCTCTGAGCAGCTTAGAGTAACATTTCAGGCCTGGTTCAGCAGTCTTAGCTTGAAACCTAATGCAATGAAACATGATGGGACATGCCCTTGATCACCTCCACTGAACTGTGTCCTAGAAAATACTGCATTAGCAGTACAGCAGATGTATTGTAAATTTTTTACAGCCTCACATTTCATAAAAAATGTATTGTGCAAACAACTGTATGTAGTTAAAGAGTAAATATCCGCTGAATCGTAAAAGACAGCAAGGGTTTAAAAGGAACATGCAGCTCTATTTGTGCACCATTTATTCCAGTTTTTTCATGTGTAAGCAGCTGATCCCAACTCCATCTTGAAGATCAAAGGTCATTTTAAAGTTTTTTGTGCTGAGCTCTAAATCCAAGAACCAACAGGTCACACAGAACAAACAACAGGCATAATGTACACAGCAGATCAAACTTTTTTATTACCTCTTGGCACACCAGCATTGAAACCGGAGATACAGTAAATACAAAACTGAGAGTTGCATAACACACATAAAAAATACAGTAAAAGCTTCAAAAAGAGAGCAGGACAAGGCCTGGTGTTTACCTCTCTCCCTTGTCGGTCTGCAACACTATCTCTGGTGTTTTATTTAAGTTGTAAACACATGTAAACACGAGGGAGACAAGACCTCTTCTACTGTAATCACTGCCTACGTACAGTGTAACTGTTTTTGGACAGAGAAGCAGGGCCAACAATGCAACACCAAAACACTCTTATTCCTCACTTGCTGATCACCATCCAAACCAAGTAGAATTAGAGTGTCAGTGACCCAAACCTAAACATCTGTTTTGTATTGTTGTTGGCCTGCCGTTGGCTCAGTTTTCTCTCTGATCACATTTAGTTGTCTTGGCCCTGAAGAGACTCTGATAACGTAATGCTTTCATTAGAATATCTCTAAAGTGACTGCACAGAATCTCAGGCATTCCTGCTATTTATGTTGAAACGGACAAGTAAAAGCTTTGATCACTCCATCTATCAGATCATATTTAGTAGTAAAGGTAAAAAAAGAATTCAGAAAGGAGGTGGCTCTTGCATGAGCAACAAATGTTCCTGTGATTAATTGTTTTGTTGCTCCCTCTTGACCCTTTAAACTGATTTCGTGTTGATTTTGGGGAGACTTATTCAGTGAGTTAGCTCTAATCATAAACTATAGAAGAACATTCAGTGGAGAAACTGGTCTTTAGATACAGTATTTAAAGCCCAAAGTTTGTCGACAATACAAAGAGTCTCTAAGACAACAATGCATTAAAGGAGTAATTTGGAAAATACACTTATTCACTGTCTTGCTGAGCATTTGAAGAGAAATTTATGTTTGTACAATAAATAGTAGGCCAGGAAACAATTAGATTTTTCGAAGCAGAAAGACTGAAAATATCCTTTTGTTTGTTTTAATCTGCAATCAAACCAAAGTAGAAAAACAAGACATTGTGGTTTTTCTTGGGGGGTTATGTACGAGACTATTTCTTGATTGGGAGCTGGAGCTTCGCTGATATTTGTTGTCATCATGAGGTTCTCAGGCAACAAGCAGAGACTCCAGGAATACTGCAACCACCCAAAAAATGACACATAACTCCCCCTTAAAGAACTCCCCTGAAAGAAATACTTGCATCCCTTCTCGGTGAACGAAGAAAACAAAACCTGAGAAAATTCTTGATGAATTGAAGTAAAAAGGCAATGGTGTTTCACAACAGCAAAACTACATCAAAACAGCGGTTTACAAACTTTCATACAACTTGTGCAGTATAAACAAAGTCTGGTTTCTGTAGTTGAATGCTCAGCACTCTCCTAAAAGACAGCCCTGTCCAACGGGGAATTAAAATAAAAGCAAATATTCTCTTCAAAGACAGACTCCAGTGGCAAAAACACCAAAGTCTCCCAATAACAAACAAATAGACGATCAAGGCAGCGTTGACCAGCAGCTTCTATATTCTGTGAGGTATAAGTACTGTATTTTTCAATGGAGTCTGGCTTAGAAGAGAGCAGAGATACATTTTTACTTTTAGTTCAGTTTTAAATACTAAGGTTTTAGCAGAAATGTATGTGTTTTGGAAGTTCTCAGCATATGACTGGATACTTGAGACTTGGAACTATACCTGTGACTTCCGTTCAAAAAGACTTCTCCGTTTTTGGATTTTTTCTTCACTTGTGGCATGCAAAAAAGTTGAATTTCACAAATTTATCATAACACAGGGTGAGTTGTTGATATACAAACGGTCATATAAAATAGAATAGGCGTGTCTCCAAAGTTTGAAATGATTTCGTCGTAATTTATGTCGTAACGAGTGCCAACTGTGTGATAATGTTTGATGTGATGCTAAGTAGTAGCACATGGGACAGTCATAAAGTGAATAATTGAGTAAGTGAGTAATTTAAGTTGCAGAGCAATGTATTTTTTTTTTTTAAGTTTTATACTGCAAGGTAACATTTGCTAACATTAGCCTCCTAAAGCTACTGGTCACACCAGAATAATAAGCTTGTAGCAGCAACCACACTGAATGTATTCACTGAGAAATTGTTTTATTGTTTATGAGTTCAGCTTTTCATTTATAAGACAAAAAACAATTGCTTCTTTGTAAAATTACATAGACAATGTTTTATATACCTGAACACACAGACATTTCTGTTGTTTATTTATTATGTAAATGCATTAATTAGCCTCTCAGTGCCTATTTTCACCTCATTTCCACCAAAGTTGTAGTACAGCAACCTCTGTGTATTTATGAGCTGACAGTAATATATCTTCTTCTAGCTGTCCCACTTCAACAAATACCTAACACAACGCAAGCCTCAATTCAGAGGACGTATGATTTAGTGTAATCAAAGTGATGGGAATGTCAAGCTCTTTCTTAATTAAATATCAATCATTTTAATTAAATCAGTCTCTGATCACTGAGGCAGACTATTGGCTCTGAATTGAATAAGCAAAGTGGAAAAGGGCAATGCACTCTTAATGGCTTAATTTGCTAGAGGCCAATGAAAGCTGGCGTTTATTGCGAGGGAAACACTGTCTACTTTTGGTCATAAATTATAAGGTTTAATGTCAACAATAGGAAAACAGGACAGGTTATATAAAACCCCTTTTCTGCATGCTTCCTCTGCTGTCAGGTATGCTCTTTTTCAGCATGTGCTAGCCAGATTTAGCTCCAGTTAATAAAGAACCACAGACCTGCTTTTCTTATGGGTAGAAGTTTACTGCTGGTTGTTTATGCACATTATTTCATTCTTATTTTGAAATTATCAGTACAGATTGCTTTACTTCTGCGCAAAATGCACAAACTGGGAATGTGAGCATATGTTTACTGTATATTGGGTAGACATGTTGGTGTGCCTTGTGTGTTATTAATGGAAAGCACACACATTATGACACCAGTGATAAGATCTGTTGGTAATGCAATACAAGCACAGCATACTTAAGCAGTTAGCATGTAAGCCTATCGTGTATTAAAAGTTGATTACGAATCTCTTTATAGAGCATATTACAATATTGCTGTAATAAAACAGTAATTTGTGAGTATCACAACATAATAAGACATATTTATCTATCTTATGTTAATATTTTACTATCTAACACATCCATGGCTCTGGGATATGCTTGTGGTCTGCTCCCAGTATATTTGGCGACAGTCATACACGTGTATCCGTGCAACATATCGACCCTTTATTTGAGGTATGTCAATCTTGCATAGTCTTGTTTCTGTTTCATTAAACCAGGTCAATCTCTAACACTGTACGAATTGAAAGGCCTCTAATTCTATTTTTTTCCATTTTTTAAGGGGAGAAAATCTGATAATGAATGGGACACAATTTAAGACCACAGGTGTGTCTATTTAACCCCGAGGCAGAAAATCTAGTAGGGAAGAGTATGAATTCACGCAAAAAGTTAACAATAGTCCCACATCGAGACAATACACACAAGCTGCTGGACGAGATATCATGCAAAAGATGAAAAAACAGTCTGCACACTAGAGCGTGCTCCCATAAATATTTAATGGAATTATCTCCGAGGTGATGTTTCAAGCTTCACACTCCTCATAAAACGTTTTCTCTTGAATAGAATATGACACAACTGCTCCTCCCTCCACAGCTACTATATACTGATGATGACTGTTATAACTGTCAGTTATAGTGTCATTGTCAAGGGTTGTTGGTTCCCATCCACAGCATTAAATACAACATGGTGAAGGAGATAACTTTTGAAGAATAATAATTTCAGTATGCTCTGTTGAGTTTATGATGGGCCAGACTCTGGCTTGTTTGCATTTGAGGTTAGTTTTGCTGAAGCCTTATCTGTATTAATGTTGGTATCATTTTTATGGGATGGTCACTGTGTCTTTGTGTATGTGTGTGTGCGTGTGTATGTGTGTGCGTGTGTGTGTGTGTGTGTGTGTGTGTGTGTCGCAGGCAGTTTTTGTTTTGCATGAGGCTGTGAACCTTCCTGCAGATAATGAGCATGCAAAAAATCCTGCATGTACATGACAGCTCATATACATGTCTCTTGTGTGTGTGTGTATCTGTGTGGGTTTTTCTGTATGTCTCTCCCTGTTTGTGTGTGTGTGTGTGTGTGTGTGAGTGAGTGAGAGAGAGAGAGAGATGGCGAGGATGCATGTTGACAATGTGTCTGCCGCCGGCACACATTTTGTGTGTGTCTGCGTGTACACTGCTGTGTTCCAGCTGTCTGAGTGGATAAGGCTCAGTGGGTGAACAAACACTGCACATGTCACACACACACGTGCACACACACACACACACACACACACACTGTGCTATAATAGGGAGTGTCTGTGAGCATTTACTCAGCAGGGGTTTGACAACACTGCAAGTCACAACTATAGTATGATGTGCTTTAAAGATGCAAAAATAGTGAGAAACTGAGAACAAGATATGTGATGCAACATGCTGCATTAATGAGGAATTTACTTACCTGTAAATACTATTTTTCAGGACTTATTGCCAAAACAAAGTGTATATCTCATCTTGGTTCTTTTATTATATTTCTATTTTTCAAATTCCATCACATAATATAACATCTTAACAGGTGTATCGCACATTTATAAAACAGAGGGAAAAAAGAATCATATCAACAACAGTGCCTGATAGTTTTGTGTCCTGATGCTTTCTATTGTGAGCCTTGACTTTTTTTTCTGCTCATCAAACTGTTGTGCTGCAAGTGTATTTGTTACTTTATGTAACTGTGTCATTTTAATGTGTATCATGTATTACCTTAATGCAAAAGATTGAAGCCAAATCACACAATTTCAAGGGACTTGAGAAAAAGATCAAGCAAAATTATGCTGCTAAGTCTCAAACGCTTCACCTGTATGAGAAACCAGCCACCCTCACAGCTGCACCACCTCCAGGTCGGCTGGGGAAAACCTCAGGGCATAGAGTTTTAATGATGACATAGAAAATCTCACAAAGTGCTTTCAGCCACCTGGCTTGATAATAAATCATGACACAGATTTTACTCAAACACACACAGATTCAATCACAGAACATTTCCCAGTACAGAAGAGAAAATTGAATGATAATGGCCTACATAGTAAACTGTCTTTAACGTGTGTAATAACACTGGACAGGTTCATTAAACCCATATGATATATAGCTAAAATTAATTTCAAATTTTCACTGGATTTTTCTCCCTCTCTACTCTATGCACAAAACATTCAATCATGAAAACAGAATGAGGAGGACATCAAACTGTTCACTATGGTCATTGAAGTAGTACAAAAGAAAATGGCGATTAGTTTTTATTGTGCCAACACGTCAGCGGGGCTGTAAAGTGTCAGCTCTAAGAACTACATTTTGGTCTGCTGTTACTTATTTGCATTTTCAAATAAGCAATATTTTACTTTAAAATGTTCACCATATTTTCCTGCTCATTTTGTTGCCAGTAATAGCATGTTTGTTAAAGCATGATGTGCTGTAGCTGCCTCAGAAGACCGAGTGAGAGCCGCTGCTCAGTGGACAGCTGAGAGGCAGAGGGAGACCGCAGGGGAAACAACGTGCTGATCAGCATATTGTCTAACTTTTTGAATTGAGGATTTATTTCAGTTAAATGAAATCTCGTGATTGTTGGATAAGTGAACTAATTAACTAGATGACTAACTAAGACGGTTTATTGACAGTTTTAATGAAAATGATAAATTATGACAGAAAAGTGCATCAAGATACATTTCTCAGAAGATAAAACTGTAACGTAAACCCAGCAATCCCCAATTTCTCTGTAGGAGCAAGGCATTGGAGAGCACAAACAATGCTTCTCCATGCGTTACAATGCAAAACCTTAGCTCAGTAAGTTTGTTACTTGCTGCATGTCAGTTTGTTTACACAGAAGTTAGCCTGCTGCAACGGTTGCAATGCCAACTGCACACATAAAAATGATCAACACTCTGACCATCCTGCTATGTTAATTTGAAAGAGAATGTCCGTTCTACTCTTAGATTAGTTTAATGCTTTTAACATTTTTGTTCCCCAATAACTCTCCTTTCGTGTGATAAAAAGTAAAACAGTAAGTCACTACAGTGAGTGTCAACGTTTCAAATATCTTGTGTGAACTGTGTTGAATGTTAGGCAGATGAATCAATAAATGCATGTGACAGAATCTTTCAATTTTAACAGTTGACAATGAAGAGATTAGTATTAGTCTGTAGAAAAATATAAAGCCACCTGTATTGAAAGTTTAGTGTCAAGTATAACAACTGCATGCAAGCATGATGTTTTTGTTTTTTTTTGTCTGAGTGTTTTATGGCTCACACCAAGTGTATGAGAACAATACGCACTGAAATAATCCATGACTTCAGTACATCTGCTCTCTTCTAGTTTTGAATATCTTAACACTTTGTAGCTCAGAGTCACGAAGGCGGAAAACAGCCTCCACGTCCCAAATCTAAACAGTATCAGTGAGCATCAGTGCAGTCCATTAATTTCCATTAGGCTCCCTCATCGTGTATAGGACCTCTGCCAGTTATAAATGGCATGGATATTATGGGAACACGCTGGCACTCGTTTACATGTACTGACACTGCGGTGGCGGAAAACTCTCCCCCCTGCACCTCCACCGAGCCCCCGCCTCCTCGCAGCAAGCTGCTTCGCCCTCTCTTCTGCAGCAAAGAAGTCTGTGGTCGCCCTGAAGAATTCCAGCAGAGCTCTGTGGCTCCACTTGGTCCGACGGCTCTCCATCTCACTGTTTGGTGCAGCTGCAGAACCAGCTGCACTAAATGCACCAGTGGCACTCTCCTCAGACTGGGTGGAGAAACCACAGTGACTTCCACGGTCAGTCAGGAGGAGGAAAAAATGTGGGTTTGTCTCAAAGAGTTCCAAGGGCACCGTGGATTGGGCGTCACCGCGCACTGGGTCATCTCGAGCGCACACGCTCAGAACAGGAATAGCCACTTCATCCACGTCTCTCAAGGGTTCATTGCGTTCCCAATACCCATCCCAGGTACCTGAAGTATTGCAGCTGGTCCCTGCTGGTGCTGCTGATGCAGAGTCCACTTGTCCAGTTGGACAGAACAATGCCTCCTCCAGGCCCCGTAAAGAACAGCTAGAAAACAGGGCGTCTGTCTGTATGGTCTCCCCCAGCACCGTCTTGTACCTGTGCATGATTACACAAACACATACACAAAAAGATCAAAAATAAACAAGACAAGAAGAAAAAAAAATAGTAAATCAATTTTGGAGAGCTGCATGGGTCTCCTATTCTCCTATTCTCCTAGTGGCATTGATTTGAGAAAGCGTACCTGGGTCACGATGTCTCTCACAATCAATGAGTTGACACTGAGCAGGCCATCTGTTGCTACAGTAACTTCATTGTCTCCTTAATTGTCTGCGCTTTTCCAGTAAATTGTTACCAAGTACTTGCATCTGCTTTTCTTACAATCCCTTTGTATCTCCCTGTTGGCTCACTGAAAATTCAATCATTTTCCTTGTTACAGTGTGTTCTGCCTGACATTGTTATATGGTACACTTCATACAGAAACCTTATTAAGGTCTGGCTTTATTTTATTTAACTGCTTGACAGTGTATGATTTATTCCCTATGGTAGACTGAAAGAAGCTGTTGATCTCATTCTCTCCTCCAAAACTCATTATGCTCCCCTTAACTAATGCACCATTTTCCAAAAGGATATGTCCATATTACACATCATCAACCAGAAACCTCATCTAGATCTTTCAAAATGTAACTTCTTTGCAGGTTTCCAGTATCATAAAATAATATTTTCTTAACTCAGGCCATCTTTCTTAGTAGTAGGTATACTTACTAAACAATGATACTTATATAATACGTACATAAAACTTAAATATTTGCACCAAGTTGCACTCAAGTTAATTGCTGACAGCTGAAAATAAAGCAATCCTCACTAAAATGAAAAAGTACAGGTTTGCTGAACATATTTTTGGTTCAGTTTTGACCCACCTTTCTTACTGTAGCTGTGCATATACCTTTCTAGTGTGAGGGTAAAGTCACACATGAGCAAGATTAACATTAGTGAATATTTGCCTCCCTTTCACTTCCATTCAGTGCAAGCACAGGCGCAAAAAAAAACATTACTTTCCAATGGCTAAGCAAATGCACATCTCTGCATCACGTGGAATTATACTGCTTTGTCCTACTAAATCACGGCCTCAACCAATAGCAAAGTTGTCTGTTGTGGAGGAGACGCTGATTATTGCCGTGTTTCATTTGCCAACGTTGAATGATTCTGCCCATAAAAAATACTGCCCCACGAGACATTTTGCCTGGCTTGCAGTGAGTCGGGAAACAGGCACGGAACATAAACTAAAGGAAAATGTACCAATAATTCAGATTTCTTTACACATTCAGCACAAACATCACCTCAGCAGGCAACAGTAACTCACCTGCATTCTGCATGTGTGACAGTGCCCTAAGGAGGGATTGTTGTGGACATTATTGGGCTTTGCCTTCAATCTACCTAAATGTGGAAAAACTTCTGATTATTTCCAACCTGTCTGAGACTTTTCTGGTTTTTGCTTGGCAGATATTGTTGCAGTGATGTTGCTGTGCTCCAAGATTTCAGCGACTTATTTGGTGAGTAAAATGTTATCAAAATGAAGGCCAAAACTAAAATAAGACTTGTAATGACCCAGAATCTCCCTATGAAAGCCTAAAAAGTTGTATTCATTTCAGTCTTTTTAAATATTTTTTTCTTCAGGTATCATCACCATTTTTCCATCCATCCCTCAGTACCTCACCTACGCCAGCACATTTCCCATACCTGCTGAGACATATCTTCTGGTAGAGCACCAACGCCCACTGCAGCGGCCACCACAACCCATTCTCAAACCAGCTCTGACAGCGGAACACGGGCGACAGGCAGACAGCCGCCGTCACGTAACTGGATGATCCACACTCCCCCAGGTAAGAGAGTAAAAGGCCCGAGCCAGTGCTCTCGCTAACGGCATACAGTCTTCCTGCAGGCTGTCGGTGGCGGATGTAGCGCACAGCCTCACGCAGGTCTGCAGGGTCACCAAACTGTTGCAGCTTTAGGGTGGTGAGCGGGGTGCCATTGTGGCTGCGGCGGTTGAAAACTGCAGGGAGGTAGCCATGGGACAGTGCTGTTTCACACAACTGTAGAGAGAGAGGGTGGAGAAAATGACAAAGGCTGTCCGTGTGTCTTTAAAAAATGTTTTAAGTTTTACGTAAGCATTATGAAAGTGTGAGTGTTATATAAATCGAGTGTTATAAAAAAACATCAGCGGGATAGCGACACAAGCAACAAAAGGAAGAAAAAAGGATTTAAAAATTGCGATAGCAATTGTATAATCTTTGTTCATTGTCATTTCAATGTATTATGGTCCTTTTGTCCATAACAAGCATAACAAAAGAAACTGCCAGTATGCCGATGTTTTGGTAGCTTCTTAGCTAGCTAAGTAGCGTGTCATAGTTACTGCTGATTTGTGCATGACAGCCATGTATTTTTCCACATTTCCATGTCACATTCCCCCCAACTAAAGTCCAGTAGCAAAGTTGCTGCACTTGTTTCTGCTCGTCATATCAGTGCAGACTGGCAGCAGATACCAGAGGCTCAAAATTATCGTATTGTAAGAAAAATTATCATATGGCACTCACAATCACGAGATCAAACAGGTTCGGTTTAAAACTTTAGTAAACAAGTATATAAACGACTGTTTGACACATCTACAAATCTACCCATACCCACAGCTGCCTTTCACATCATAATGGCCAACACCAAACGTGACTGGCTGTAAGGAGATCATGTGAAAAGCCAGGATATGAGTTAAAATGAGACGTGTAAACTTAAAGAAATGCTTATTGTAAATGTCAAAATGGTCAAATTATCGTACATTGCGGCAATTTTGGAATTATTGATCGTACATCGTACAGAGGGCAAACTTATCGTACAAATACAATAATTATTGTACATCTGGCACTGGCAGGGTCAGAGCACCAGTTGTTAACATTAGTCTACAGAGCACTGCTAGTCGCCTGGTACTGAAGCTGTGTTCTTTTTTTATTTGAAGATTTGTATGATCTATTGATAGCATGAAACGTAGGTAGTGAATGAATCGTGAGCATCCTGAAAACAGCAAAACGATGCCTGTAGCCAACAGGAGGAATTACCAAGAGAAGGTAGGCCAATTGCAATGTCAGGCATCACCAGGGGAAGTTTTCAACAACTGCCCCTTCTAACTCATGGCACTTAAAAACGAGGGGTAGGGCTAAAAATATGAAGTGGATTGCTCCTTAGTCTAATGTCACAAATCTAAACAATGCCTCCTTTTAGAGATCAGTTTCCATTTTGTTCCACTAAATGTCTTTGCAGTTGTAACACCTGAAAACAGCATGGTACTTTTTATAGTATGGAAAAGAAATAAACAGTTTCTGGGGGAAGTGAGAACATAGTAAAACTACAGGATTAAATGTTGCTCTCTTTTGCTGCACTGATCAGCCACTGTACGCTGAAACACTACAGAATTGGTTCAACTGTCATCAGTTCATTGAAAGAGAACAAAGTAATCATTAAGTCCTTAAGTCTAAGGACTAAGTCTAAGATTTAGAGAAACAATATTAGGCTTCTTGGTTTTGCAAAGATGAGCCTCAGCAAATAAGAGTTATGCATCCCAACATATTTCTTCATAATGTAACCTAAATAAGCAAACATCACTGGCAAAACAAAGAGGCCTCCCCGTGGTGATTATTTACATCAGCTTGTCAACACTGAGGCAGTTCTGAGACAGTGTAGAGGCCAACATGATGCACAGTCTCATTAGCTACGATGATGTCCATGCAGCCCACAGTCAGATGCTCAGCTCAGACACGATGCAGCTCTCCTTGAACTGGGCTCAGAGCAAACTTGGCACACAAGGACAGAAAGGGCTCCAGTATGGAAACCTGTGATCTCATGTCTTTGGCAGGTAGTCTTCCCTTTCAGTTAGCTGCAGTGTTTAGATAATTATCAGTACTCAGTGTTTCTTTGAAAGTTGACTATTATGATTATTATTATTTTGATAAAAATGTGATGATATGAGACATTTGGCCTGAGTGAATGAATGTAAGAAAATGCTAGATGAGTGAATGGGAAGTAATGTCTTCTTTGTGTTCATTTAACTGAAATTCAGATGTGTAAATGTTTCTAATCAATGTTGTAAACTTGGCAAGACTTTAAGTTTTATTCAGCACATAAAAAGCTGTGCAGAATGCAGGAGAATCATATATGCTCAAAGTTTACAAACTACTGTGCGCAAAAAAATGCATGATTTAGCATTTGGCTCCCCAAGGCATTATGTAAAACTGATTATAATAACAAATTATCAAGTGGGTTTCATAAAGCAGGTATCAGTGAAAATGTGTTTCAGATCTGTAAATTCTGCTCACCAAAAAGCCTTTTCATCTTCAAAACCAGGCTCGAGCATAAACATTTGGCATCATTTTCTTTTGCTTTTAAGGCTCTCAAGAATCCGGCTCTCAAGAATCATGTTTACAGTAAACACTTGTTTACTAGCAACATTACTGTGAAGGTTTTAAGGAAAGAAGGAAGAGTAAATCTATAACTTTTTGTAGCTTTGGCTATTATTGTAAACCTCTCTTTTTGCTAAACCCTTAATATTGTTCATGATATCACAGTAAGTGTTGGTAACGTATTAAGCATATTCTTAAATGACATTATTCTATTATGTTCTAAAAGTTGAGCAGAAAACCCCAAATACTTATGACATATCTTTAGTAAGCTTAAACCTGAGCTTATAACACAATAAAATGGGGGAAATAACTCTAGAAATACTGGAGTTTTTTGATTCCGAGCTTAGGAGAAATGAAATGAATAAAATATAAATTACACCAAAAAGCTCTCCATGCAGAGAAAGACTGAAAATAAGAGATTGTTCCAGCGTAAGCTCTTCAGAATAAATGATTCAATCCATTACAGTGTCTGGAAACACACAGGAGCAGAGTTCAGTTCTCTGTTTGTCACACACAAGTCTGTGGTCAGGAACAATGGTGGTAGCCTGTGCAAATAAATTGTCAGATATGAAATGAGTTACAGTCTGCTTATATCTGCAGAAATCCCAGTGGGAGTGCAGGCAGAGCTGCAGAATTGCTACATTAAATATTTACCAGCTAAGAAAGACTGCAGTAGGATTTTTGGCACTTTCTGGTTGTCTGTATGAAAATGGGGTTTGCATGGCCAGATACATTGCCAGGCAGTGTCAGGAGAGCTCTGAGCAGAGCTAATACACCAGAACATCATTCATTCACTCATTTATTAGCATCTTCCCTAGCTTGTTCCATAGATAATATTTTGCATTATGAGAGGAGGAGTAGAGCTGTTTCAAATGCATTTAATTGCCAAATTCACTTGAGTTCAGTTTAACTGCCAATGATACAGAGAGGATTAGAGATATATTCATATATTACAGAAACTAAATGATAAACGTTGCTGAAATTAAATTCAGTTGAACAGAGTGTGAAATGATTTGGTCCTGCTCAGGTATTAATAGAGTCACTGTGGTGATGCACTGTCTGATTTACCCACAATAACAGACAAAATGAATGATGAGTAAC
Organism: Plectropomus leopardus; assembly: GCF_026936395.1. NCBI lineage: Eukaryota > Metazoa > Chordata > Actinopteri > Perciformes > Serranidae > Plectropomus > Plectropomus leopardus. The sequence goes on along the minus strand of NC_142181.1, from coordinate 17,293,394 downwards.
AACTTCTCAGCGTTAGATATTAAACACACCTTGAGGCTAATAAAATGAATGGAAGATTCCACTGAATCCAAAAATATTGCAAACCTGTATCTGTATTTTCATTTGTCTCCAGAACCTAAAAACCTATCATCTGTTCTCAAGTGAGGCAGTGATTCATGACCAAAGGAGAATATATTTTGGATAATCTGATAAATTCACCAGGTTAGAGGAAACACTTGAGCTGAGTGCTTCCTTAATGTGACCATTTATTAGTTTTAAATTTAGTAACTTCACCTTTCTTTCTAGTTCACATTTGTGCACATGAAGTTTATGGCAATACTTTCCCTTAAATGTCATCTTGACAGTGTGAATTTATATTTTTTAGAGATCTCAGCGTCATTGCAGGAAAAGTAACAAAACGAACAGCAGCTGCTCCAGCAGTTTTCTGCCAGAGCTGATAAACTGTCAGCTCAGTGACAAATTCCTTCAGCACGGAGTCCAGACACTGGTCAACATGCCAGCTCTCCTACACACTGTCCGTCTTATACACACACACACACACACACACACACACACACACACACACTCTCACAAAGAGGCAGCATTTATTTTCCTCCCCCGCTGTACTGAAACAATGACATTAAAGACACAAATACTAGACGGCTTCAACCACACACTTCGAGTTGTCAGCAAAGCATAGATTTAAGATAGTATAATCCTACTCTACCTTCGAAAGATATTGTTTGTGTTTATTGTTCGGCAATGACCTCTAGTGACTGCAGTAATTATGACAGGAGAAAGGAGGAAGCCATGTGACCTAGTATAAAGAGCAAACAATTCCCAGTGGTGTATTGAGGGGTCAAACAAACAACTGTTTATCTCGTGCAAAATGAAATTAAAGACATCAGGAGACTTATATACATACTTAATTGTTACGTACATAACATACTTAATTTGCATCACGTAAGTCACATAACTAACATAATTATTTAAACCCAAACCGTGACCTTTTAAAAAAGCTAACAAAGTAGTTTTTTTTACCTATGCCTTAATGCAACTGACATCTAACGCAACTGAAACATAAGTCAGCTTAAACTGCAAACTAATGCAACTGGGATCTAACTCAACTGCAGCCTAACACATCTGCAACCTAACACAACTGAAACCTATCACAACTGGAACCTAATACAACTAACACCAAAGGCAACTGGAATCTAATGCAACTGATGCCAAAGGCAACCTAAACCTAACACAACTGCAATCTAACATAACTCAAAATTAACACAACTGGAACCTGACACAACTGATGCCAAAAGCAACTTAAACCAAAGGCAATGGAAACTAGCACAGCTAATAACAAAAAAGCAAGTTAAATCTAACACAACTAATACCAAAGGCAACTGGAACGCAAAACAACTTAAACTGAATTTAACTGGAAGCTAATGCAACTGGAACCCAATGCAATTGAAACCTAATGCAACTGAGACCTGACAAAACTAATACCAAAGGCAAATGGAACCTAATGCAACGGAAATTTAACTGGAAGCTAATGCAACTGGAACCCAACATAATTGAAACCTAACACAAGTGGAACTTAACACAACTGATGCCAAAGGCAACCTAAACTTAACACAACTGGAAATTAATGCAGCTGATACCAAAAGCAACTGAAACCTAATGCAACTAGAACCTAACAAAACTAATACCAAAAGCAACTGGAACCTCACACAACTCAAACCTTATTTAACTGGAAGCTAACACAACTGGAACCCATCGTAACTGAAACCTTAAGCAACTGGAACTTAATGGAACTGGAACCGAATAACACCTGAAAACAGCCACTTATTGGACAGATAACATTTAAAAGGGGTGCTTCAACAATATTCCCTTTAAAACATGTTGAAAAGTGTGATCTAGTTCTGTGAGACCTCCTCTGGTGTTAAACAAACTTCAGCAGCTCCCTTATGACATGTTGCCACAAATCAAGTTAAATTAAGGATGTTATTCGATTAGAAGCCTTTTGAAGGCAACAAAGCATCTCACGACAATGCTCTGTCCTCTATTCAGGTCAATAGTTTCCCTAAATACTCTTCAACAGGCCTGTGATAAATGTCCAGGGAATAGATTTGCTCCTCTGTGCATGAGTGCAGCCAACATTTAAGAAATAAGGGAGAATTTTGTGGAATAATGTCATCTTCATCTAAATGTATCTGGCAACATTATATTACTGTATCAGCTCATTCATCATCTCTTGTAATAATTTCAGTGCTCTGCTAATGAACTAAGTGAGATCTGACTGTTCAAAGAATTAATACAAATCTGGATTAAAAGTTACTGTACTTGTTACATAACAAATGCCATCTTTATAATTAATCGTTTGGCAGTTTGTCCAAACAACTAATTTTATGAACTTAAGCTAAACAAAGCAGTGTCTGTTCTTTGAGGTCTTTCTTCACAGCAGACAAGCAGCAGAAAAAAACTTCTATCTAACATGGCAGCAGCTGCTAAAGATGATTTTTTAAGATTAAAGAAAATCATGGTGCCCAAAATATTGAGTCTTGTGAAGTCTCACAAACATGATGGACATTAAAACATTTTGCCGTTGGAAGTTTATTCCTCTGGCTCAATTAAATGAAATATCAAGATCTGAGCTTCCAAACTTTTTTCAACCAACAGTAGCTGCTGTTCCACAAGCCTCCATAAAATTGGACTTTGTCATAGAGGGTTTTTTGGTGTTACTGTAAAGGTTTTATTTTAATATATATATATTTTTTTTTTATTGAAATTCTCAGGGCATTACCGACTTTACCAGCCCCACCCAACCTCCTCTCACAACCTGTAACAACAGAGGAGAAAGCAATAACAAGGAAGAAAATAAAAATACATAAGTAGATTTAAAAAGACAAAAATATATCATAGAAATTAATCTATCACTAAACCATCACTCATATGATACATAGACCCACAGCAAATTATGAGGGTAACACAACTTGTAAGGAAGGCACAAAGTAAATGGCATGATAAGTTTTAGAAATGTGAAGAAGAAAAAGATAATGAATGGGTGAAAAAATAACTTGAATAAAACTTCAAATTGGAGTGCATGTTGATGACGTAGAGTCAGAGGCGTCAAAAGTACATAAGTGGCGTTTTCTGTCCATATTCGAAGGTAAATGAGCACCTACTACTTCACTGGTTGGTAAAAATTGAAACCTTGTCATTTAAGCAAAGAAAAAAAATCCCCATCTCCCATGAGTCATAGGCAAATGCCAAATACCAATAGGCAGATTTAATTTCCCAGGTAGGGAAGGGCACTGATATTGGAAAAAGTGTGGGGACATGTTTGCACATTGCTGAGCGTCCGGGGAAGTTTCTCTCTGTATCTCCATGTGTTGACTCCACACACTCCTACCACTTTTTTGCACATAAAGTCAATGTCTTACTACTACAGACTGACCCCGTGTGTCAACACCAAACTGAGGAATTTCCTAAAAATAATGTGATATCATTGCAAGTTTTTGATTTACAGTATGCTTGGTAGCTATATGTTGGTACATTTGTGTCCTGTCTATGTTGGGTCTTGTGCTTTGAACTTCTGGTGATGTTTCCGTGATTTAGAAATTTTCAACACAAAACTGATTAAGTATTACTGCCACTATGACCTCCCTCGCTGATCTAATTGTGACTGTTAATAGTGAAACTTTCCCACATTTACTGCACGAGTGGTAAGCAATTATCCCATCCCGCAAGGAATCTGGAAAACTCTTAGCAGAACTCAGAAAGTGAAAAAGAAGGGTCTGAAAAACAATTATCTAAGTGCTGAATGGTAAATTACACATAATGACCAGATTATATAACGTCTCATACAGTATCTATAAGACATGAAGCCTGAAGCAAAAATGAATGCCCAAAGGATACTGGATAAAAAGTTTAACTAGGTCACAAAATTATGTTAAGAACTGCTCAAAAATGTATCTGCTCTGTCAGGAAAGTGTGACGCATGTAAATCATGTGAGTCAGGGCGGCTGTAACAGCTGGATGTCTGCCTCCAGGAACATTTATAGCCTTTCAGCACATAGCTTTTAATGGTGAAACAGGCTGCCGCATATGGAGCTCATTCTGGCATGTCTTTACACACCTTCAGTATATTAAACTGGGCTTTTTACATGACCTCTTTGTGAAGCTGAGAATAAAAACAGGATAAATTTGAGGTAGTTTATGGTTGAGATCAGGGGATGTAACTATTTTATGAGTTAGCTGTCTATGTAGACTTGCTTTGACTTAAGATGTTAGATCAATTTAATGCTGGTTTAAATGAACTGGTGTTTTAGGATATATGCATCTTTGCTTTCTTAGCTAAAGTTATGAGAGGATGGATGACGCTGTAATAGTTGAGTGGTATTAACCTTCTCATCTAACACTCAGCTAGAAAACAAAGAACAGAGTTTGTACAGTCAAGAAAAACCTAGCATGTCATGGAATTTGTAAGTAGCAATTTTCAGGGCCTGCAGAGGTTTCAGAAAAATAAATAAACCCAGAATGTTGTGGAGAAGTCATGGAATTTTGTGTCACCTGTATAATTCAGTATATGTGGTTCAGCTAAAAAAATCAACTGAGGAAAATCTATTTTGGTTAAACAGCACTTTAATACTCGGGCAGATCAGTCTTGTCACTTGACATTATGTTGCTCTCTGCGTGAGTAACGTCAGACTTTAATCTCAGTGGCAGTTTGTTCTTTGACAAGATGCAAGTTTGTGCAATGCCAGGAAAATGCAGATTTAATAATACCTGGGTTTCTTCGACGAGTGTAGGGCATGTCACGAGAGAGACCATGAAATGGGTGTGTGGTCGTTGGTCGTTGGTGATCGTTCAACATTTAGTATTTTTAACATGGGAGATGCAGCACTAGCTAGTCATGCTAAAGGAGGTAATGTTAGGCACTATCACACGCGAATCAACTCCGATCACCAGCTTTTTCACCAGTGTTACATCCACTGCCAGCTCCAGCGCTTCCCTCTTGTCCACAAAACAGGTTTTTCAGGTGCTGTGTCTAGGAATTAAGCCCAAACTGCAGAGGTACTATAGGCGCTAAAGGTGGCTAATTCTCACTTATCCCACATGACACAAGCCAGCTTTTTCAGGTCATGTTTCCCAGCAGCCAAAAAGATGCCAGATTTGCATGTGGTGTATGCAAAGGCTTATACATTTTGGACTGGCTCCATATTTTACAAAACTGACAAGTGCACTTTGACATGTTTTTTTTTCTTATCATCCATGTATACACAAACGTTTCAGAGAATGTATAGTCATGAATATTTGCCTAAAAGCCATGGGAATTTATTACTTAGAATATAAATGAACCCTGAATTAAGTGTATTTCCCTAAAAATGTTCTCATCTGCTGTGAGGTTCCAAGGACAGAGGGATGTTGTATGCTGTAACGCCCTCTGAGGCAAATTGTGATTTGTGATAATGGGCTTTATAGATAATATTTAAATTGAAATTATTATTTGCACAGCCCTTTGAAACATGCTTTGTGATTGGGCCACAATGCACTCTTACTTTAACTGACTTATCTGTAAAGCACTTTGGATTGCCTTTGGGTATGAAATGTGCTATATCAATAAATTTGCCTGACTATGTCTAAATGTAGAGTTACTGCTTTAAAAAACACAAAGAATAAAACAGAGAAATGAATGGAAACATATATTTGCTAAATGTGTTATATAATACTATTAGTAATGTCATTCAGTGCAGTGATTTAACTAACTAACCACCTCACTGACTGACTGAAAGAATAAATAAATGTGAGAATTTGGCATGTTTCAAAATCTGACCCAAAAAATACCACCACTGAAAAGACTTTATGATTGCAGGTGCTGTACCAGCGTTTACTTACACTGTTATGTTAGTGAATATGAATCATGGCAGACCACATAGACAAAGAAGCACAGGAGAAACTCTGAGTAAAAATATGAATGATTCAAGAGAAGATGGCTCATTCATAAATTCATGAGTTCCTGAAATGTGCTGTGTAAAAGAGAAGGGCGCAGGGACCACAAGCCCACACGCTCCAAAAACAATCTACATTTCCCTCTCTGTTTCTTCTCTATGTCACGGATATAGACCCACGTGTGTGTGTGTGTGTCTGTGCCGACGAAAACATGAGCTCTTTTTATCTCTCTCCCCCCCACACACACACACACACACACACACACACACACACACACACACACACACACACACACACACACACACACACTGGGTTATACACACCAGTGACAGGAACAATCCTAATTGGTGTATATCCCTTGTGGTGCCTCAGCTTCCAGCCCTCACAAGCGGAACTGGCTGACAGCATCACAAATACTCTCTGCTCTGATGATGGCCCAAAAAAGCATGAGGCACAGATCTGTGTGACAATTACTTTGCATCCCTCAATCATTATGCTTTTCCTGTGGTAAAGCTTTAAGTCACCACATTTTTTATAATGTTTCCCCTTTTCCCCTCAATTTTTAAAATTTCTCCATGGCTTGTTCCCATTTCTTTTCATCATCTGTCAGTCCCTATTAATTTTTATAATAAATAAGTTATTCACTTTAGATTACTGTCAAACACATTCAGTTTTGTTAGAGTGCTGAGTTCTTGCAGAGTTGTTATATGTGACATGGAGCTGACAGCGAGCCTGTGACGGATTTGCACACAGAGCGAACTGTATGAAATGAAATGAGCTAGCAGGATGCCAGGTGTCCAGTGTGGTGCGAGAGCCAACAGGCAGTCATGTGGAGCAGCACTGCACTTCCCCAGGCCCCTCAAGTCAAGCGATGCTTTGTAATCCCTCACTCAATTACCTCAGTCAGTGTATTGAAAGAGCAGTTGAAAGACTGGTGCTGCTTCTGCATCTGCTCTTTTTACCCTTTTGCACTTTTCTTCCAACTGAGCTTGCCATGGCTTTAGCTCAAGTGGATACCTTTGCCAAAATTGCCATTGTTGATTTGCACTGACATCTTCCCACATTTCTTTTAAAATGACTGGATGTCTGACTTCTCTTTTGACAAGCTGAAATACTTGTCCTTGTATGTGTCTTGCATGTTTCTGGTTTCGACCCTCGAAAATAATTGGCTTTATTTCAGCTATGAAAAAGCTCATGTATGCTTTGTGTAGTGTAGAAATGTTACTGTCACATGTATAGTAAATAATAGGAAACAATGCACTCTGACGCAGCTGCTGCACTGACATTTTCACCATGTTGACTCATGCTGTAACATAGATAAGAGACAAAGAGCAGCTACGAAGTTAATGACACAGTTTAAAGGAATACTTTTCCTGCAAAATGACTTTGTTTTTCAATTTGTAAATCATTTTGTCATGCCATGAAGAAAATGTTGTTTTTCATACATGCCTCCATGGAAAAAAGGCAACCATATTGATGTATTAATTGATTGAGGACCACATTTAACAACAAAACAGAACATCCATCTATAAACTCCCGCACAGTTAATTTGTGCGACATAGAAAACGGTTTAAAACTGAACTTAGTGAAACTTATCTATGCTCGCCTCAAAGCCAGACCCCAATACTTTTCTAGTAAAAATGCATATGTTTGGGAAGTACTGAGCATACAACTGGATAAATGAGACTTACTGCACAAGTTGTGTGAGTAGTTTTGCCTTTGTTGAGGTCCCAAATCAATCAATAAATTGTTTGGTTTTCTGTGGAGGCATGCCAGTCACAGTTCAAGGTAACACAGATTGACTAATTCATATACAAATCATCATTTTGTGAGTTAAGTATACCTTTGAATGTAGGAATCAGTGACTAGCTGGACACAATGCACTCTCGTGCACCTGCTGGAGTATAATTTTCACCATGTTGACTCATGCTTTGACACAGATTAGATACAAAGAGAGGCTTCACACGTTCAGTTTAAGCTGCATCAATTGTGGACATCCTGACCTTTGTCAATGAAATGGATACAAATGGGTTTCTAGCTATGTACAGATTCAGAAAAATGAGACTGTTAGTGTCTGCAGACACTTTGAAAACAGATATTTCTAACCATTAACAGGATATCAGCGTTGTGGAATATTTGAAGCTTGCTTTAGGGACCATGTGTTCAGCAATCAGCTATATGATTTTTAACTTTTCTATAACTTCATATAACTTGAGCATCATTTTGTTCTTTTGTGTGTTCGGTTTCTACATGAATATCATCTAATATGTAGTCATTCATGTCCCCTCACCTCTATTATTGGACCATTTTTATAATGTGAAGTTTGTGAAAGAAGCCAAAAACGCACCTTTAACACATTTCTAGTGATCTTCCCAAAAGAGTTTGGGATGATGAGCAGAACGGGACTGGTGGAGTGACTGGAGGTCCGGCGTCGTTTCTGGTAGGAAGGCACAGCCCAGTCTAAGGACACCAGCCCGTCATCACTGAGCTGCAGGTTGTCCCGCACAAACTGGACCGGGCTGTCGTACGGCCAGCACGCCTCGTACACGCTCTGGAGTAAGGCGCTGGCCCGCCACGTCCAGCCGACACACGGCGAGTAATTACTGAAAGTCCTGCAGTGTTTCAGGAGATAGTTGGCCAGCGCGGACGGTTTGCAGATCAGTGCCACGGTGCGTGCTTTCTCATCTGCACCCGCATAGGCCGTCTGGGCACCGTCGCTCCCTCCTCGCTCTGAAGCGCACCGCCCGGTCTTGTCCTTCGTCGCCTGGTGTGAAATCCCCAGTCCCTGCAGCAAAGCATCCGACTGGCCCTCGGTGCCAAAATATTTGGAGCCTGGCCAGATTAAGACCACCAGGATCACAATGCACAGAGCCACAAGCCATTCCAGCATTGGCACGGTTGGGGAGAGCAAAGTGAGCACAACAGAGCGCTTTCCACGCGTTATCTAGATCTCAAGTTTAATCATTACAAATTTTACATCATAAAAACAGTCCGTGGAAGCAGCCTTACAGTGTGCCGATCTTTTTTCCTAAATTGATGCTCAGCTCGTCCGTGAAGTTTGGTGCCAAAGCGCACCAGTCTCCTCGTCGTTGTGGGCGTGCTGTCTCAGTTACGCAGCGACTCTGCTCGTTCCAAGCCCGACCTCATGTCTCCATTTCTGTAGGCACTTTTTCAACTAACGAGGAAATTCCGTCCGTGTTTCATGCACCCAGCGCCAACTGGTTTCATTAACCAAACATGTGCGGGGCTGTGTCTGACCGGTGCTTCAACCCCAACAGCTGGGAGTGCAAGAAATGTCTGTGTGTGAGCGACGCGCTCCTGGTGCTGGGAACGCCTCCAATCATGTCCAACCCCCCTCAAAGTGAGCAGGTACTCCGTGCATGATGAGCTCTGCCATTATCACCCCATTATTACTTCCTGTACTCCCAGTACAACGCAATGCGTGTTTTTTTAGATTATCTCTTTGAATATGTGTCAGCGGTCCCCTATGTCTCTCTCTTTCTCTTTGTGCTAGAAACAGGCAGACAGAGACTTGCCATTAAAAATGTAGTGCTCATCACTATCAGTTCAGTGAATTTGTGAATGAATTTTGGCAATGTACAGTACAATGAAATTGTAGTCACACACACACACACAGATAAACACACATTAATAATCCTGAGATCTGGAGAGACCGCCTATAACTTCCAATAAGGGGCTTCTTTGGTGGTGACCATGTAATGTAATGTAACCTGCTAAGCTGGTTTCTGTTGTGTAACAAAACAACTTCAGGTTGACTTCAGTGTCTCAGTTTTGTGACTGTAAATTGAAGGACAGGGTAAAAGTAGGCCAGCGTTCTTTGGACATGCAGATTGTGATGCACTGTGAGCGCTGCAGACATCCAGTGGGATTCAAGCTTCTAACATTTTATGTAATACGATAACCTCCTATCTGCTTTTTCCCCTCATCCATCCTCCAAATACTATCTATGAAACTCAGACAGATTAAAAATAGGCCATTCATTAATGACTGAGCAAGGAACTAGAGAGCAAGAACATTTTAATTTTAAATTAAATATATTGAAAGATGTAGGGCAGATCGAGATTATCATCTGTGAAGCAGTCCTCCTCTCCTCTGTGTGAAAGACAAGGGATTTGAACAATGGGCGAAAATATAACTTTTCCTTAAGGCTGCAGTTGGCTGATTTGGCCCATTTGTAAGATATTTAATTTAAAAGATATATATTGGCAATTTTTTTGTTTTCATTGTGTTACTGCTGCATTCTGTTTGAAGTAAGACTTCACATCATCAGCGCTAGAGGGATCATCTTATTTCAAGCATATATAAATGAACAATGTGTAAGATTTAGGGGGGTTTAGGGGGATTTAGTGGCATCTAGTGGTTTGGATTGCATATTCAACCAGCTGAAACATCTACTGGTTAAAATTCTTTGTTCAGGAGGTTTTTCTCAGGAGCCAAACTATCTGCAGAGATCTCTTCCTCTTCAAAACAAACAGACTCTGATTTAAACCAGTAAAAACACTGATTAAAGCAGTTTCACGTTCCAAATCAGTGTTTCGCCGACAATATCTGGCACGTCACAAACCAGACTCGTTTTGGGTTCAAGCCCGAGGTCTGGGAGCCCTTCTGCACGGAGTTTGCATGTTCCCCCTTTGTCAGCACTAAAAATTGGCCATAGGTGTGAATGTGAGTGCATGTGGTTGTTTAAGATGTTCAGGAGGTTTTTATAGGTCTCTCTCTCCAACAGATTGACCAGTGGATTTAAGTCGGTAAAAGCGCTGAAAAGAAAGTTTAACTTTAAAAAGTCAGGGTTTTTCTGAGTCTCTCAATATGAAAGGCTGCAAACTACAGTAGCAAATGGCCCAATCTAGAGCCAGTGTTTGGTTTGTCCGTCTGGGGCTACTGTTGAAACATGGCAGTGTGACATGGCAATCTCCATAGACGAGGACTTTCTCTCTATATTGACATAAATGGCTCATTCTCAGGGACTGAAAATCAAAATAATTCTTTTTTTAGGTGATTGTGCACAAATGAAAACATATTATATTCAATTTCTGACAATATATACCCCTAAACACTACACACTGGACCTTCAAAATAAATGAGTATTTTGTCCAGCTGTCTAAAGTTTTAAGTATTTTGCTTTTAGGGCCTACATGCTTTTGCTAGCTTTTATTGTAAAACTCGTCTGTAAACATCTCTTTTGTGAAGACTTGTTCGGTTGTCTTTAATTATGCAGTAAATGTAGCCTTTTTTCAGTTTAAAGGTTTGTAAATAAACATGGTACTGCAGTTTTAGCTCACCTTGGGAATTCTTAATACTTTAAGATAAAAAGGTGTTCGCTTAAGCATTCTAATCCAAGCAAACCTCATTAACCATAGCAAAGGCATCACACAGCAACTATAGGCTACAGTCTGTTCAGAAAAGAGAGAGACAGAGTCTGTTTATGCGTAGGACCCATGGATTTGATGTTCTCCGGCTTTTAATCATTGCATTGTAAGCTTCACATTCTGAGGCACAACAACTGACATGCCATGGTTGTTACCGCACATTCAGAGATTCACAGTGTACTTAATTGGCATCTTAATGAGTCACAAACACACTTTAGTGTTACTTATGTAACAGTAATAGATTTCATGGAAAGCTGTGGCTGTGCCATCTGTTTTTGAGGAACATGTTGTTTTGGACACTCATTAAACTGGTGGCAGCATAACAAAGCGCTGCAGCCTGCTGAACATAAACGAATGGCATTGTGAACCCGCAGGGTGTGTGCGAGCGAGAGAAAACAACTCCGATCGGAAAGTGACATGACAGTAGATCACTGTGTTCCAATTTTTAGTGCCACGCCATTCCTGCGGATTAGCCAATGGAAAATGAAAAACAAATGGCAAAATGGGAGATGCCAAGCAGAGAATAAAGACAAATGAGTGGCTGGAAGGATCTCAGTATCACCTCAGAGACATGTTGAATGCCAGAGCAGAACAGCGTACAGCTGGTGCATTATTGAGCTGGGTGGGGGAAGTTTTATTATGTTAATTCACCCAGTATGTCGTTCCAGACATCGCTCATGAGACACTTCCCATTTGTGTGTGATAAGCATCTCAGTTGTTGCAGTCCTATGGGAAGATGATCTCTCACTGTGTAATTGTAAAGGCTCTGTGGTGGTCTATTAAAACACTCCCATCCTTCACTTTAATAAGACGTCTGTAGACATAATTCCCAGGATTGTTATCTGCGTAACATTAATTTAAAGCCCTTCAAGCAAAACATGCATTAGAATACTTTTTTTTCATTTCCTTTTTTCCCAAATGTCCTGAAAATAATATATTTAATGATAATTCCTGTTATTCTTGTATGTCAGTCAGATGTTTTTAAAGAAAGTTAGTCTAAGCTGCAGGTGCAGCTGGATTTTATTTATTAGCAATTGTTATATTGGCCTTGAAATGATTGAATTTTAGCCTAAGCTAGAGATAAATTACCATTAGCCACCAAGAGGAGCACAGTCTGTTTGAGACATTTGGTAAAATCACCCAACACTTTTGGTTTGAAACTGACTTATGGTTATATTTTTTGGAACTCAGTCTAAAGAAAGAAATATATTTCAGATATTAAAAAAGAATAACCAATGAAATTATTTACAAAAGCATTAAAAAGTGATGGTATTTTGATCAAGCCATTTCTTCTATGTACATATTTGGCAGATCACTAAGCTCGTTCATTGCCTGTATGTCACATTCTATAGTGTTGTATGCTTCAGACAAAATGTGAGCTTACATGTCTGTCAAGCGCTTGTTTTTATTATGAAGTAAACTGTGACATCCGTATTGACTGCAGTTTAATATCCTGTCTCACTGATCTAATCTGTAATGGATTGAAAATAGATGTTAAATTTTTCACACCATAAAAAGTCAGTGAGGAATGATGAAAGGATGCATTGATGCCAGAACGCTGTCGATTTTTCCAAGAAGGTCACAAGAGATAAAGAAATATGCAGATACAATAATACAGTTTGTTATGATGAAAGGAGATGAAGAAGAAAAAGGCCAACAAGTCAATCTAAAGTTTGGGACCAGATAGAAGCGACTAGAATAGATAAGGTTTGGACTGACGGAGTAGTGTGTGTGTGATATTTTATGTAGCATCACTCGGTCAAAGACCTTTGAAAATGTCACAAAGGTTGTCTCCAACAAACAGACAGTGCTGCCCTGTGTTTGAAGACCCTGACTCTCGTCTTTAGGTTTATTGACAACAAAGAATTTAGTTGAGAAATAGCCTAGATGTTGGACAATGTAGAGGCAAAAATGCTACTTTTAGGGTGATTAACGTGTCTGAGGTAAGGGTAAGGTTTAATGAAATATTCAGCCCATGTAAGTATTTTGTTTTATGTCAACATCATATTTACCAAATTAGAGACGTTTAACCATCAAGTGATGAAGAAAACATGCACAGATATCCTCCAGAGTAGACAAGGAGTCTTTGTAGTTATCTTATTCAAGCAGTTACATAAATGAATGCAAAGTTGTCTCCTGGGTTCAAGAAAGAAAGGAAGAGCTTAACCCTTTCACTTTTCCAGTCATTGACCCCGGATGACAACCTTGGACACACGCAAACACACACACCACCTAATCTGCAATCAAACATTGTGCTTTGACAAGCAGAATCTGGAGTCTTTCACCAGGAGTGCTGACAGAAAAGGAAAAGTACCAGGCTGAAATGAAGATGTAGCCCAGAGGTTTCACTTTCTCTCACAAGAAATTTAATGAATGAGGTCTCCTGGCTGCGATTCTGCAGAAATTTACACATCTTGACTGTGGCAGACGAACCTTGGGTACAATCTGTATGAGGGAGCCAGTTGTGTAATAGAAATGTTTTACTTTGAGAGCTTAAATTTAAAGGGCAAAAGCCTATTATCCATGATAAAAATAACACGACAACGCTTCTATTTTAAAGCAGTGGTTTGACAATTTGGGAAATATATTTTCTTGCTAAGAGTTAGATTAAAAATATGGATACCACTCATGTCTGTACAAAAAAATGTGACGCTTGTAGGCAGTTAGCGTAGCTTAACATGAAGACTGATTGTGACTGTTAAAATTAGCTATCCTGGTTCTGCCTCATTACCATATTGGCTCGTGGAAGCGGGTGGAGGGACTTTATCTGGCTGTTCGCATTTTTTAGATAGCTTGAAAGATGATTTGATTCAGACATGTTCAACTTGTTTTTTTTAGTCTTCAGAAATGTATTTCCTTTCGTGGCAGCAAAACATGTATATGTCTTCAGAAACTCCTGTAGGTTAAAGTAGACTCACTACACTTTTCTTTTAAGTCTGGATAACTCTAAAAGAAATACAATGAATTGAAGTAACTTGCTTGCATAGCAATACCAAGGTTAAGCAACCCATAACGTGTTAATTAGTGAGTTTAAGGGACTGAATTTACCCTCTGGGGATAAATAAAGGATTTTCTTCTTCTTTTTCTACTTCTTCTTCTTCTTCTAAGGCTATCTGTGTCCTGCTGTTTCTAGTCCTATTGCTCAGCTGCTAACCAGCTGATGCTACATATTTAGTTTCAACCAAATTTAAAGTGAGACTGATATCATTCTTCTCATCTTAAGGAGTTTGCACACCAAGTACTTTTTTTCTTCCTAACTTTTTGCATGTTAAAAAATTAAATATGACCTCATGTTATTTCAGTCATGTTCACACACAGACTCTGAAACATTAAACCATCATTAAAGTTTTCAGAAGGTTCAATTTTATGTGTTTTGTATGCATCCATCAAAAGCAGCAAGACTGGTTTGACCAAAAGGCAGTGAAGGAAATGTGGCGAAACCTGCAGGACACATGGGCTACTGTACATCCGCAATAAGAGAAAGGAATGGGATGCAAAATATCAGTGTTGAAAAGCAAGGGAGCGTATGTGTTTTTGCATTTTTGTCTCCTAGTGCAAATTGTGTCAATGAGTAGAACAACAAAACACATCCAACTCAGTGTATCTGTGTAAGGAGATATACTGGATAACGGATTAAAAAATGCAGAAGAAAAATATGAACTTTGTGTGCAAAGGCCTTAAGTCTGGATAAGAAAGTAAATACACATGTTTTCTAAAAATGTCTGATTATTATTTTTAAGTTTCCCATAGTGTCATGAACTTGTTTTCTAGCAAGGCTGGCTCCAGCAGGAATTCGACCTCTGACTCGGTAATCCCAGCCTCACTGAACTCAGCTGAATAACATCAACAAACAGCATTTTAATGTGTCCACTACTGCAATTAGGGAGACACACTGAGACAAAAGACATTATGTTCAGTGAGAGATCAGGAACAAGCAAGGGAAAAGAGGTGAGAAAACAATGTGACACTGAAGAAGACAGAAGACAGAGAGCACCCTGTGCAGCTTCATGACTCATTTCATCTGTTGAGATCTAATTTGTGGGCCGGGTCAAATATCGCTCCTCCACAATTTAAATCGATTCACCTCCATGGAGATGCAAACCAGCTGTGGTCATTTAGAGAGGATTGTCAGTCGATTTAATATTGACATTCTTTAGTCTGACCCTATAATGTCTCAGTTAGATTGGAGACTGCTCTGCTGCTCTGCTGCTCTGCTGTTGCCCACCCCCATGCCCTGTCTCCATGGCACAACCACAACCTTTAGCATCAAAACAAACACTGACTGTGTCACAGCTTCAAAATGCTTACTGTAATTTATTGCAACGTCTTAGCTCAGACTTGGTTTTAATTGTTTTAGGGTTGAACCACATAAGCACAAGTAAGGACATTACAACAGGTCACCTCTCATCAAACCTCTGTATTTGCAGCCGCATACAGAATTCATGTTTGGGATGGTTTTAACTTTTTTTAAACGCCAACATCTACTTATGTGGTGTTGCAGTACATGTCCTCCCTCTGAACCCTGACTCTGACGCAGGTTCTGTTGTTGACTGACTCATACCCATGATCAAACAGATGTGTCCACTTCTCTGGGTGAATATTTGATGGGCTGCCGTCTCTGAGAATGGTGGACAAACAAAAAATGAAATCCAAACAAACGTCTCTGTTTTCACACACTTGCTTTAATAACATTAATAAATCACGTATGAATTTAGAGCATAAACATTGTCCTCCACAAGTGTCTAAAGACGAACATAACAAAGTTCACTGTAGATGTTTTCAGAGATCCTGAGCAGCCCATCAGGCCACAATGTTGCTTTTTCACCTCCTCGCACATCAGTACACGACCACATCCTAAGTAGCGGCCTTCCTGCCCCATTTAAACTTCCTGTGACATCAAATTAACATTTAGTCTGAGGCATAAAATCTACTAGCAGCTCATGAAGCTACAGTATCAAGATAAAGACAGGACATCAGATAGCTAGGATTTTGAACCTTGAACACTTTTTGACCATTTGCAAGTATGGTTTGGCCGAGTTGTGTTTTTTGATAAGTATTCTGTGATGACTATCTGAAATATTTGCAGTTTAAGAGCAGCAGAAGCAAACACCCAGTCAACTGCAATATGCCAGTCCCTTAAGTACTGTTCTAATTTTAAATCTCATCAACAGGAAAGCTAATCTGAGACTGAGACATTTTCATTCTCAGAGTGTGACAACAGTTAAAAAAAAAAAAAACAGACGAGAGAGGTTCTTACTTGAGGAACAAAGAGATGCTGAGCCAGAAAGCTTAAGAGTGAGGGGAGCACAGAATGTAAAATTAAACAGAACGAGATAAAAGAGACACAAAGAGGTAAGAGAATAAGATCCATGTACAGAAAGAGATAGGTGGAGATAGTACAAATGAAAGGGACAGAAAATATGCAGAATTATGCAGATATGCCCTGACTGCTTTTTTTGCCTCTTGACCTTCTTCTCAGCAGAGACGAGTGAGATGCCTCTAAGAAAACAGATTAGATGGAGATTATCAAATCTTGGATGTTGGCGCAGCAGTCTTTTCTCCTGCTATTCCTGTGGTCTCTTTCTCTTAAGTAAACCATCAGGAGGGCTCACCAGACCACATGCAGTTGTGGTAAAGCACATCAGTGTTATCAAGCATTGGACACAATAACACAAAGTGATGCCTCTATGTCTTAGGAATCAATCACAAGGGTCCACTGATTGAGATACTTTAAATACTTCATTTAATGGCCTTTAAATCAGTTTCTTATCATGAGCTATGGGGTCCTACGCCTATCCCCTCCACCCAGCCCCTCCCAAGACTTTGCGTTTGATTTTTATTGCTTATTTTATTGTGAATATTTTATGTTATAGAGACTCAAACCTCATCTGAAAGCAAGTTTATTTACTGGGGTGATCTGATATAATACAAAATCTATCAATCTCCCAATCAAAAAGCACACAATAAAACATTTAAAAACAAACAAACAAACATGTAAAATCCTATCATTTTTAGAATGCTCTACTGGTGTACCCCAAGGTTCAACTTTAGGTCATCTCATAATCAGTGCTGTTATTATTTATTTCAATTAGAAGTTAATATTCAAATGTATGCAGACGATGCTGTCATTTACTTAAAAGCTCATTTTAAACAAGCTGTATCTTTACTTTTAAAAGCTGTCAACAAAATCACAGATCTGATGACTTATTAGTTCTAGACATTGAATTTGTTCAAAATGGTTTGTATGTTTTTTTCCAATAGAGTAAGCAATTCCCCTGCTCTGGAATTTGTTTTTAAAGGAAAGAGGGAACAAGACGTTCACGGGGTCATATATTAAGGGGTGATTGTTTACAGCAGTCTAACTTTCAAAAACCAATAACAAATATTTCAAAAAACAATAAAGCAAAACGTCCTTATTTTAGATCTGTAAGAAATCAAATCCCTAACAAAAAAAGATGGAGCAAAACTGTACATGCATGCAATTACATTGTCACGTCTTCCATACTTTAGTACAACCTCTACTCGGACAAATAGTACATTAATGGATAATAGAGACGGAGTTGGCAGTAAGAAGGGGTCAAGTTTAGGCAACAAATTATTTGGTTATTCTTAGGTAAAGATTGTGGTTGTTGCTAAAACGAAACACTTGCCTTTAAGTGGCGCAAACACAGCAACCAACGTTGTTGTCTATTAGTCTCAACACTGGTCTCGTGGGTCAAAGTCCAATGTTTATTGGACCCATCCACCTTCATTATAGTGATGGTGGGTAAACTGCCTAAGCGGCATATTTTGACGCCCTGCGAGTGAGACCAGGCTGGAAAAACAGAACAGCAGGAACGTGCTGCAGGGAACTGAGTGATTTCATTTAATATCAAATGTCTGCTAATGCAGGGTCCTTGGCTCAGCTTTAGTAAAAAGAGAACAAGTCAAAATATGTTGAGTTCCAACTTGGCAGCAGAATTGGGTGTTTTGACAAAGACATCAGAGAGTGGGAGTAGGCTTTTGATGAGGATGTACAGTATCATTTCACACCACGGGACCCTTAGAGGAAGTCACTGACAAAACAGGGCAGCATTTTTCAATCATATACTTTGTGGTTTTAGGAGGACACATTTTTAGGACTCATTAGTTCAATTGATAATCACAGAGGTATACTAAATTGTTTGACTTCTATTACAATAAAAAACGCACAGTCCATTGCCTTATTTAAATTTTAGTTACCCAGTTTCTGCCTTGTGATGATTTGCACATGACATTCAGGAAATTAAGATAACAATATTAAAAGGTATGCCCAAAATGCTGTCACCCACAGTGCTGAACTTTAGATGGCATTTTTTTTTTCCATTGACAGTATTTTTAGGTGTGGAAAAGGACCAGCTCGGGCATTATGTTTTCACTGTGACCCCTGGTGCCATCAGTACCGAAAAAACTGCAGAAGAGCTGTCAGTCAAGCTGATGTTTTAAAATCCAATGTCGGGGTGGGTGTGATGCTGCGGGGCACCCAGCTAGATGATTGTTTCAGCCCACACTGTGACTGCTAATGTCAACAGATATTTATGACCTCTCATATGCATCAAATCTTAAAAATAGAATATGCCTTGGATTCCAGGCTTTTTATTGTTTGACCTGCAATATTATTTTGCACAAAACTGCCTTTTAAATTTTAGATCTCATTGTATACAGTACTTCAAACCATTTTTTATAGTGCAGCATTGTATTGGAAATGTAATATTGCTGCTACAATAATCAATGTTTGTTTCGCTTAAACCATGAATGAATTAAGACTCTCTTAGTGATCCTATATATGAGAAGAGCCCCATCAGCTCACAATGCCTCATTCACCCAAAGCGCAAACACCTTCAGATCTCCATAGAGGATTAGTCAGTCAAACCATGACAAAAAGGTGTGTCATCACTTTTTAAGCTGATAAATGACATTATCGTTATTTAATAGGGAATTTTTTAAATTCCCAACCAATACAGAAAAAATATGCTGCATTTTAAACATATTTAATATGAATATTACACAAACATGAGACCTACAGAGACATGCAGGTTTTAAACTGCCCGTGGGAAAAATGAACATGTCAGTCCCTCATTGATTAAAAGTTCCGTTTTCCTCGTCTATTTTTCCTCTTGAGGGCACACTATGTGAAATTACTTCTCTCTGACTCTTTTTTTTCCTCAGACTGTTGTCTCTCATCTTGTGTCTCCCGTGTGTATTTCATTTTCTGACTTGTGTTGCAGTGCTTATCATGATGTACAGATGTGATTAACTGAGTTATTGTATCCTCCTAGAATGGTTCATATGATATCTAACAAATGTGCATGAACAACAGTTCGTTTGATATTTACAGCATTAGCCTCCCACAAATGATTTTAAATACTTAATGTACAATTCAAAGCTAATAAAGTTATGTAGGTTAGGTTTAGGGGAAAAAAAAGAAATATGGTGACGCTGTCATCAAATTCATAGTGGTTTCCCGATGAAAATCCCATGTTTTGTGACTCATACACCATCCAAACCTGCCTCCTTATGGTGACTTCTTCTTTCTTTACTTCTGTCAGCACATTGGTCATGTGATCACAGCCTTCCCAATATGTGGGTAATACACAAAATGCTGGCTCATGATACCGGGGTTATATACGAACTTTGGTGCATTACTTAAATAGGTATATGTATGAACAGTGCATGAGAACAGCCTGGCTGAGTAGCATTATGTAAGGGGATTTACAACACACGCGACTGGTCTGTGGGTTTCAGATATGACCCAGTGCTGTAAAGGCTAGAAGTGCTGCTCCGGTTAAAACAGAAACCCTACGTCCAAATGTAATACTTCTTAATAATTTGTCAGTTATTGGTCCAGGTCTGGATAGGATGACATGTGGGTCCTGACCCACAGCAAAGTCCACCTATTATGCTTGATTTATGCTTGATACATTGAGGGCCATGAGTATCTGCACAGCCAGAGTGATGTGGTCATGTGGGTTTTCTCGGATGAGCAGAGAACAATGCTGTAAGCTGTGAGTTTTTTTATACACTGCCTCTACTACTGAGTGAATACTGGTTTGCAATGAGGTGTAACCTCTCAGAGTATAAAAGATCCAAATATTTTCTTCACCGTGATCCTGCATCAGCACATTGCCATGCACCCCATCTGTGCAGAAGGCATAACTGAGCCTTTAGTAACCTTAAGGAGAACAGAGAGGGATGGCAATGAGAGGGGCTCATTTTGTTGGTCATTTTGCTAACAAGGGCATGCCCCCCTGACCCTATTCTGTATCAAATCACCTGTCATTTAGAGTTGTGATACTTATTAATGTAAATCCAATCTGGTTTTGGTCACAAGCTAATCGTTTACTGTATCCGCTTGTAGTTTAGTGTTGAGCAGGCAGTGTTTGGTCAACTGTAGCCAAAAAAAAAAAAAAAAAAATCACTGAGAGTGGTGAGAATGAACCTAAACTGAAAAGTTGCGGGGCCAGATAGCTGACTAGTGTGCTGAAACTCATTGCTGTCGATTTAGGTGTTATCACTCCAAAAGTTCACTGATACCAGTGACTCCTCTTACATTGTCATACCGTCATTTGATACATTGTTATTATGGAAATATAGACTAAAGCCCCTCTCAAGTGTATTTTATTGTTAGAAATATTCATATGCTAAAGTTACTGTAAGTATCACAGTAACTGGTAGTGTAGTAGTGTAGTGGTTGCAGTAGTAACATATGACCAATAAGAAAACACTTAAAAGTACCACTCTTTCTGTCTGCTGCTAAGGTTCTAAAGGATCGCAGGAGGAAACGCCATATCGTGTCAGTTAAATGGCTTATGACAGCATCAGCATAAGGCTCAGCAAGTTGGTATTTATTGACATTTATGGTGTTTATAGATGTTTTATTGATACAATAGCGTCATGGCACTGACTGCGTAAAGATGTCGACTTAATGTTTCCCAGGCCTGCAGAGTCCATCTGTTACTTCCTCTCTGCAGTTCTTCTTATTGCTTGTCTCATTCTTTACTGCACATTTTTGTCTGTTTTTTTCATGACGTTAGTTCCATTCAAGGTTACTTTAATCAAGCCCACTCGGTCCTCTTGGAGTCTCAATGCCATTTTTCCAGGAAGCTGATTGGTGAGGGGTCATTTGGATCGAAAGCCCTGAACTCACTGTGCAGGATGCCAAGGCGATCGATCGATCAAGAGGAGCCACCTGTACATGATACTAGAAAGTCATCTTAAACATGCAGTTCCCTCACTAACTCCGTAGTTAAGCTTTGAAGTAAACCTGTCAGATGTAACCCAGATTGCTTTGATAATAATATACCACCGTCAATAATGTCAAGGTCAAGATCAAAGCTGATCTCTACCTTAGTTAGAGGTGGCCCTGGGTGAGATTTGCACTTATAAACAAAGGGAGAACAATAATCATATGAGGTCCCCTAGCTTTTGTCACTGTGGCATATATACAGTTAACAAGATGAAAGCTAATCCCATATGTTTATGCTGGATCTCGTCCAATTACATCTGAGGCCCTGTAGTTAAATCCAAGCTGCTTTGTGTGTCTTTTTCACGGATGGTCACTCTCTATGAGCCACATAGCTGAGCAAGTTCTCTTTTAGGGGGCAGGGTGCTGTTTACATGTGTTTGTATACGCTGTGTGTGCATGTATGTGTGTGTGAGAGCGCTCGTTATGCCAGCACTGAATGTACAGTAAACAGTACACGACCCGTCAGCCACAGTGTGCTGGCTGGAGGAGTCTGACAATAAAAGAGGGCATGTGGGATCAGCAACTTGGTGAAAGGTTGTCTGTCGCTGCTGATATATTCTGCAGACAATATAAATCACTGTACTGGAGGATTCATTGATAATATTCTTGGAATGTTAGTTTCAGGTTAAATGATATGTAAAGTTATTTCATAATGGGAAATCAGTGATCCCAGAACAACACAAAGCAGCAGCATTTTCACACGGGGATTAAATGGCTTCTTAAGGCAACCTCAACTGGTCCTTCAAGGGGTGCAGTGTTTGGCTCTTAGGTGTAATTTTTCCCCAGAAGTTGCCGCTTGGCCTGGTCACATACAAGGTACAAGGTACCTGCTGAATCTTATATTGCCTTTCCTTGCCCGCTTCCAAGTGTGCCAGACATTTTTAAGCGACCATAACTAGCACCATATTATTGTCTACTTACCAGAAATCCCAAGTTTGAAGCTGATCTTCTGCCAGGCGCTATATTTTAAGTTTGTATTAGGTCTATAATATTGTCAGACGGATGTAAAGCTTTGGTAGAAGAAAGGCGTGGTGTGTCTTGTTCAGTCACTGAATGTTCTAGTTTGAGTGGCTTTGTGCACTGACGTTTCATCTCCTCCATATTTTCCACAAACTAATATTTCTGTAAGAAAGGAAAGATGTCTGCCAGTTGTAACTGGTTGTTCCTCGTCACATGACATGCAGTGCTCATTGCTGCATTTCAAAAGTTGAACTATGTTTAAGTCAGTGCACAGCCAGAAAAAACAGACGCATGGGGCCACTTGCATGCCAGGATGGGGTTGCTTTAGCTTTTGAGCGCGCCTGCCACACGTCTACACTGACAACAATGGCTTTGAGGGTGCAAAACATGTAGCATGGGAGCGGCCCTTTAGGGTTTACACCTACAAAGGATCAACTATGTCAACTAAGCCTGAGGTAATATTGAAGCTTTTTATATGATTGAGAATATTCCAGCAGACCATATTTGTTCTCTATTAGTTCTCCAGCAGGCTCAGATTTCCTCATAGTTTATTGCATCCCACTCAGTCCTGTAGCCTCTCTTTCACACACACACACACACGCACACATGCACGCACAAACACACAC
Organism: Plectropomus leopardus; assembly: GCF_026936395.1. Taxonomy (NCBI): domain Eukaryota; kingdom Metazoa; phylum Chordata; class Actinopteri; order Perciformes; family Serranidae; genus Plectropomus; species Plectropomus leopardus. The sequence continues at coordinate 17,270,226 of NC_142181.1, read as the reverse complement.
ACACACACCACATCACTCTCCACTTAATTAAAGAGCCTTCACCTAGCTGCTTCTGCGGTGAGACATGTGAAACTGAGATCTTTACGAATCTGTCAGTCACGGGGTGTAGGCGGTCAATCTTCCTCTGGCTCCAGCGAGGGGGAAGTCAGTGCACATTATCATTAAGTGCAATCACTGAACCGTTATCTTAGCCTGATGAGGAGGAGCTCAAGTGACACAAGCAGCAGGATTTTCTTCCAGATTCTCCTAACAGGCAGCTTTACCACCTTCCCACGTAAAATCAGCCCTTTTGAAATCATGATTATATGACGCTATGTTAAACATTATACACTACACTGCATGTTATTTGCACTTGTCTGTGCCTGAATAGTCAGAGTATTATATGTCTCTGCGCATTGCCCAAACCGAATTCTTACGCCTCTTGTATATTTCAGAGGAAGCTGCAAGTGAAAAAATTCTCCTCCTAAACGCAGACAGTTTGGTTGCTTTCTGTTGAAAGATTTATTTCAGTCCCCTCCTGTCACCAAGACAGGAATCACAGATAAAACAACAAATGCTCTTTGAACATGTTCGTTCTCTCTCTATGAGTTTCATTTCTTTCTAGATTTTCATTTTGTATTTATTATTTTATAGTGGATTTAGCTCATTAGGTTAGTGAGTATTTTTGATAAACAAATGATTTTTTTCAACTTCTTGTTCATTGTAAAGTCCTTGACCCTCTTAAAAATCCCAGACATTAACTTGACTACGACCACTTCTGTTGACTGTCACGCCTGCATGAAAGCTGCCACTTAATGATTTGATAGTAGCCAGCTTCCTGTGCAAACACAGCGTGCCCAGATAGCAGCATGTGGCAGACACTGAAGGTGAATTAAGGGCACGATAAGAGCATGTGTCTTTCCAGCAAACTGACATTATATTTTTCTCAATTCAACATTTGTCAATTAGTCCAGACATTGAACACAGGGGGGCAGAAATGATATTTGCTCTCAGATACCTTTCAGTTCCCTCGTTCAATCATTCAGAATTTTCCGAAAGCAAAACTGTAGGAAAAAATGGGTCACATTTTTGTTTCACTTTGTTTTGACTACTGTATCTGTGGTACTACACCATCAAGATCCTGTTTGATTTGTCCTTCTGTTACTCCCGACTGGAGTTTGAACTCCTCCCAAACATTTGTTTCAGTCCTCCACTTTTAATCAGTTGCACACTGGTGACAGTTTGTGATGTGTTCTTGAAATAGCACTAATGACATCAACAGTGAATGGCAGGAAGGAAGTTCTAACATGAAGGGATAAATGCACATCGAAAATGGCCTTTAGCAGACTCTCAGACAACAATACAGCCTTGCGAACCCATCCCGTCCCAACAATGATGTGATAAAGAGAAATAACAATAAAAGCCCACAGCCACTTTCCAGCTGATGACAGAGCAAACAAAAACCTCCAGCTTCAACCTGATTCTCAACGGAGGTTTGAAAAACAAGAAAAAATGCTGTTTTCTTTTCTTCTAAGAGGACTTTTATGTTTTCTTGGTGCTCTCAGTTTATCTCAGGAGCTGCATTAATTCTATAATGAAAACAGTCCTTTGAGATGTTACCTAATAATCTTGATGCATAATGAATTATGTCCTTTTAGAGTGTGAGGATATATGAGCAGTAAAAAAAACAACTGAAAATAAGGTCACTGACCCTCCCCAACATTTCATTTATTTTATAAAATAAAATAAAACCTCTAACCCTGCGAACATTACTTCACTACTGGCATGGGAATTTTTCTTTTCTTACATTTGTGATTAATATATTTGCCAAAAAAAATTAACTGCTCAGTTTAATTGTAGATAAACATTCTCTACAAAATAAATCATTCTCCTAAACATCTCTCATGTGATGTCAGTATCATATTCTCAGGGGTGGAAGAGGTATTAAAATTTTTCCTTAAGGTAAAAGAAGCAATACCTGAAAGCAAAAATCCTTCACCTCATAATTCAGCTTAAAGGGATATTTTGGCAATTTCCAGTCAGCTTTATATACAAACAATGTGGGTAATAATGAACTGCGATAAACTTCCCTCCATCCATATGGCTCTCCTGGGCTCTTGCTCAAACTAGGAGCCGTACTTCTGCATTTTTGTAATGCCTGCCACTAATGCCTTCACTACTGCGGACAACAAAGAAAGCAGATCAAGAGACAGACCCGTCCCTCTGAAACTTGGACCGAATTCGATTATGTGACTGCACTGCCTATTTTTCTAGAATGTTTTTCGAAACACATTTTAACATCCTGTTTGGCTGTAATAGTGAGAGTTTGTGAACAGGAAGTGGGTGCCATACTACTTTGTCTACAGTGAAAATGACTCCTAAAACAGAAAAATATGAGATGAAACAAGAAAACTAAGCAGCACTTATCAAATATGAACCAAGATTATGTTACTGAGGGACGGATTTCTCACCTCAGAGAAACAAACACGTTGTCATCCCAACACATCCCGGCATCACATGGTGCTGCTCTGTTCGTGACCTTCTAGGTCTACCGAGGACCTTTTAGGTATCCTTCTCTTTCAGCTGTTTATGTTTCAGGATGCTGTTACTGTGATGTCGGCAAGTGCGCGTGGTGGGAGGACACTGCATGGTCCTTATGTTTACAAGGTACAAGGTTACTTAATTGTAATTTTTCTCAAACGTAGTTTAAGAAGAAATTAGATTTTAAGGTGATCCCAAGTCCCTCTACATCTTTTGGCGTCGAAGGAGGAGTTTATGAGTCTCACAGCCTGGGGAAAGAAGCTGCTCTATAGTGTAGTGGTTTTGCAGCAGATACTGTATCTTTTCCCAGAAGTCAGCAGGGTGAACAGACTGTGGCTGGGGTGGCTGCTGTCCTTCAGTATCCTTTGGGTTCTGTGCAGACATCCCACTTCACCAAGGTCACTGATGCTCTGTAGATGGGAACCAGTGATGTTCTGGGCAGTTTTAATAACCTGCTGCAGAGCCTTCCTGTCCTGGGCCGTGCATGAACCATGCCAGTTTGTGATGTTTCCAGGCAGTGTGCTTTCTATTGCTCCTCTGTGGAAGTTAACCAGGATCTTGCTCTGGAATTTAGCCTTCCCATGTTTCCGTAGGAAGTAGAGTCTTTTCTGTGCTTTTTGAACCTGGGTGGTGATGTGTGATGACCAAGATAGGTTCTCAGTGATGTTAATTCCAAGGAACCTACAGCTGTTCACCTGCTTCACCTTAGCTTCACCGATGTAGACAGGGGTATTTGTCTTTGCCTCCTTCTTTCTAAAATCAACAATCAGCTCCTTGGTTTTGCTGTCGTTGAGCAGTAGGTTCTTCTCTGTGCACCACACTGCAAGATTGTTGATTTCCTGCTGGTATGAACTCTCATCGTTGTTTGTAATAAGACCAGATGACAATCAATGCGACTGTCACGATTGGTTGGGATTAGGCAACAAAGCCACAGATGATTAGGCTTAGACAAAAGAGGCATATGGTAAGATATAGGGGAAAAAAAGCTTTACATCCACATGAGAAGTGAACTCTGGACTTCCGCGCAAAAGTCAGTTCTTTGTGGGATGCATCCTTTTCTCTACCCACCCTGTAAGTGCTCTTGCGTGCCTTATATTATGTTGTTATCGTTAGTGTTATTAACTGACACTGTCCTTCACTGTTTCATGCACACGCGAAAATGCCACTGGTTCTGTCTGAGTGCGTTCTCATCTGATGCCGTCCAGTCGCGTTCCAGTTGGACACAGAGAGTGACTTTTGGCAACAGGCTCGTATCCTGAAAGCACTGACAGAGCGGATGTATTTTACGAGTTCGGAGTGAGAACAGGCTGAAGAGACATGTTCTAACTTGCTGTTTAACTGTAATTTGAGATTGTTTCTTGCTGGTTTCACATGTACGAGTTTGCATTATGTCATCCACTAGCGGGGGCGTTTATTGGTCTGGTGTGGTGCAATGCATTCTCTTAGTCGTAGGTTTTTCTTGAGCAAAAATGCATTTTTTCTTGTTATTCTCTGATCATGTAGCATCAATTTCATAAGCATTTCTACCCTTCTACTGCATACACATCTATCCAACAGTATAATACTTCTTTAAATGAATAATGTGTAGTATTTAGTGGCATCTAGCCGTGAGGATTGCTGATGGCAACAAGCTGAAACTGCTCTTGTGAGCCAAGCGTGAAATCCTGGTTAGGATTCCTTCAGTGTTCATTTTTCAGGAGGTTTTTACCAGGAGCCAAATTATACACAGAGGGCTCTTCATCTCCAAAATAAAAAGGATTAGTGAAAACACTGAATAGCACAGTTTTCACTTTCAAATCTTCTAGGCGTTTTGCCTCATTGACGTTTGACAGGGGACTCTCAGGACTTTTTTACTCTGATAACTTGTGATCCAGATGCTCAGGAGGTTTTCAGAGGGAGCCGAATTATCTGCAGATGACTCTTCCGCTCCAAAACAAACAGACCAGGTGTTTAATCCATTTTGGCTCATCATGAAGGGGCTGCTAACTATGGTGGTCAAAGTTAAAATGTAAATGACCCTATCTAGAGAAAGTGTTTGTCTTTTCTGGGCCCCTGTAAAAACACGGTGATGCAACATGGCAGACTCTGCGGAGGAGGGCCCACTCCCTATGTAGATATAAACATCTCACGTTAAGGTAAAGAAAACATGATGATTCTTATTTTCAGGTTGTTGCACTCAAAAGAAAACATGTTTACTATAATATATTCTGTTTCTGCTAGTATATCCCCTTAAATCATTTAAGTAGAATTAAGTATCACCAATTTACTTGAAGTATTCATTAGTCAGCAAAATGTCGCCTCAATGAATATGCATCATTTTCTACAGGCTGAGTATCTGTTTTGCATAAAAATGTTATACTTCAAAGTAACTAGTAACTATAGCAGTCAAAAAATGTAGTGGAGTAAAAGGTAAAACAAATGTCTCCAAAATGTAGTGGAGTGTGAATTATAAAATAGAATAAAATGGATTTGACTACTGCACAGTACTAAATTTACTACTTTTCTTTCCACTGGACACCTGCATAGTCTATTTTTTTTTGTTTTGCGCATGCATACCATATTTACAATGTCTGGACATTGGATAGAATTTAAAACAGTTTTATTGTTATTTAGCAAATTTCTGAATACAGATTTGCAATATTTAAGTAACAACACACAACTTTAAACTTCCCAAAGGGATGCTTTTATAAATGATTTTTTTTCTGCCTGCATTTCAATTTCATGCTAGCAAATTACATCTGTTTTAGAGGTCTATTTGTTTTTCCCCACATGAATTCACATTCATCTAAAGGTCTAAAAATCATTGTGTAGTTGTGAATACAAACACACAAGGACAAACACAATCATGAGGGTTGACGTTGCCCTTCTTGGCACGCTGCCCCAGTAAACAATATTTCCTGAGATCTCTACAAAGCAAATTCTGTCTCTATCTCTGTTTTTAACACACACATCCTGCCTCTGAATGTACTGTTTATATCACTTGGCACCCATTAAAAGTTTAGCCTGGTGTAAGCTGTGAATAAAAACACACAGATCACACAAATCAGTGTGGGTCAGAGCGGGAATTAAGTGCTTGTTGTGATAATGAGATGGTTTATTTTACTCTAGAGGGATAAATGCTGTGGGATTTCTGAGAAGTGGAGATATAAGCACTGCAGTTCTCTTGGGTAAACAGACCACATGCCCAAATACACTGAGAAGATAATCCTGCCGTGTGTATGATATGAGAGAGAGAGGTTTGCACTTGTGGTTGCTTATACAATTTAAAATAACCAGTAACTCAAAGCGTGTGATGTCATGTCCTCTTTTGCATGCAGATAAGCAATTGTCTTGCATTGTGGGTGTTTACAGCATTAACCCGCTGCCTGCTTTGATGTAGTTTTGAAAATGCTGGCTTGGTTAAGAAAAAAAATGGCACATCCAGGTTTTGTCAAAATCAGGTCATCTATTGTGTGTAACAGACGGATGGATGGACACAGCTTGTTTGTGTGTGTTTGAGTGAGACGCATAGTAGAGACTCATACATGGTGAGGTCAGTGTATTATTTTGCACACATTTAAAAGGCAAACTCTGATGTGGAGAGTAAAACAAAGCGACGGAGAAGCCTTATTTGGACTTCAACATCCACTCAAGGAGACAGCACCAAATATTCCCAATGGATCCGATCTTTTTAACTTGCAGGGAAGCTAGTCAGGGCTAACACTATGAATAATGAAGAGCTGCACACAACTGTCACATTTGGCACCCAATGTTTTATTCAAGTGTTCTGAGTATTTTATAAAACAAATGGAATCACATGGTCAATATATCGGATACAAACAGCATGTATTAAAAGTAGGTTTGTGCCCAAGAAAACTTACATTGTTGCTTTTGTTGACCTTGTGCCGTATTTAACAAAAATAATGGTTCTCTTTACAGTGTTTACCATTATAACTGCATAATCTTGAGTCAAAGATAAGCCAATCAAAATGAAAGCCCTGGTCTGTGTAAGTGGGAGCTTGAAATTACCTGACATTTACTTATCCTTTCTGGGTAGTAAACACATTACCGCCCACACTCGGAGCGAGCTTCTATAGTAGGTTTTTATGCAAAGAAGTATTTGAAATGTCAGGCTGTTCTCATGCACTGTTCAGGCGTAATCTTAGAAACTGTTACACTGGCTTCAACTGGCAGTTCTGGTATGAAAGCAAAAATTGTAGCTGTGAAGTGTAACAGTAGCAAAGAAGACTTAAAAAAAGTCAGCAAACAGATTCAGTGATTTGACCCTGACATATCAAGCAGACGGTCAGCCGCCGGTCAATGTCAGGCCATCTGTGAGCGTCTATCACCATAGTTTTGTGTTTTTTATTTTTTTTCTACCCTTTTTTCAGCCTATTTGGCTTAACAGATAGGCTAGCTTTTGCATATTCCCTGGGTAGTATTTTTGCACATTGTGCACAAAACTATACAGTTATCTTATTCTGAAACAACTATATTGTACATATTTGTAATGTTATTGTACTTTTTTTTAAAGTATCTTTGTCATATTGTTATTGTAACTTTTCCATTCTAGATTTATTTTCTTGAGTATTGAAGTACTTTGCCTTCATTTTTAATCAATCTATACACCAAAACAAAGCAAATTCCTTGCAAGTGAAAAAATACTTGGTAATAAATCTTATTTTGATTCTGATATTGAATCGGCGTCAGGTTTGTTATTGTTTGAGGAGTTATTTGCTAGCACATGGTAAATATGCTTTGACCTTTCAACATTTGATTGCGTTGATAATGTGCTAACAGGCTAACTAGTGTCTTGAATCGTTTTGTTAACCTCTCAGTTTCCCCTTTTTAATGATGAGTTCAGCCACCTGCTGGCATGGATTGTTATTTCCTCTCATGAAGGCGCAACACTTACATTTTCGTTGGCTGTTGGCTGTTGTCTTTGCAGTGAATTCAAGTGCAACTTTTTGGCCAAGACACAGGCTGCATGTAACAGTCTGCCATCATTGTTGCTAGTTCTTGAGTTAAGTGTGTCTGAGCCTTTAGTTACATATCTGTCTATCTTACGTTTGCTAACATTAGCCACTATAAGCCACCAGTCATACCATACCAATTTAGGCTGTAGCAGCAAAAATTTGGAGTGTAGTGAGCTGAGCAAGATGTGTTGGGTTTTTTTTTTGTGCGTGTGTCTGTTTTTAAATTTGTGTTTCAATTTGTGAGATGATGCAAGACGCTGTTATAGCTCCTTTCAAAAGTCACATAGTCTTGTTTTAATGCAGAGGCTCTCTGGCATTAACAATTGACATTTAAAGACTTCCTAATCCTACATCAGTCTTATTTAATATCTTAGAGAGAGTGAGTTGGCTGACAAGATCAACTGTCCCAAAATAGAAAATGAAGTCAGCTGTAGTGTGTGTGCGAAAGAGAGCGACATAGACCCTGGAAACCGCATGCATATTACCAGCATAATGACACCTGCTGTAAAACTCATATTCATGGACTTATGCTCCAAATACTTAGACAGGCCGACAATGCAGAGACAGCTGTTCATTAATATGCTGTAACTCATTGTGTACCGAGATCCCCAAAAATAAACATGAACAGTTATCAGGATGTAAATTATTAACTGTGCAAATTGGTTATGAAAAATAAACTTTTTCCGCAGAGCTAAAATGTCAGATTTAAAAGCCACCCACAGTATATGCAACTGCTAACAATGTGTGACCTTAATTTTGAAAGTGTCTGTGTAACAGACAAGGACAAATTGTATACACACATCACGCTCTGAAAGGTTTGAAGGAAGAAGACTTTTTTTGCCAAAATATGCAAGACTTTCACATTCCACCCCTAAAAGAAAGAGCAGCTAAGTGTTTCTGATGGCTGCCAGACAGCAGCTTTCAGACACACAAACTGCTATTGTCAGTTGAGATCCCATTACGCCGTATATAGAAATTACTCAGCAAAAGAACTTCCTTCCTTACTAACATACTTATGGATACAAAACAAATCTACGCTTACTCACATATCTTTCTGCCACATACAACTTAATCTTTCAGCAACAATCCCAAACTCAGTGGCTCTAGGCTGGAAAAATCAAAAAACCTGGTTATGGATGTCAGTTTTGGTTAATTTTGTTCTGGATATCCTGAAACTCAGTAGCTGTTAACTAACCGGTTAATTTCAAAGAAAAAAATGAAAAATGACATAATATACAAGAGGTCTTTCTTTTTTTAGAAGCTGACTCAATGCACTGCATTTCAAAGCGTTATCCATTCAGAGGTGGTGACATTTTTATGTTTTGTAATGTAAATGTCTTGCCCTCTATTTTATATATTGTGCTGGCTTTGCTGATAGACAGCCGTGTTAACACGTGAAAACCCGGGCCCCCAAGAAAGCAGCCTAGCCTTGCAGCCAATTTGGCCACTCATGGTATTACAGGAAAAAAAAATCCCTACGGCCCAAAAAGCATTTTTCCACAGGTCACCATTATAAAACAGATATGTGAAAAACTGTTGGCAAGACACATCAAACTGCAAACAAGGTCAATAATGACTCTTTCTGTTAAGCATATTTGATCCATGGAGGTTTTGTATTTATAAAATTTTCCTGAAGCAAATAAAAGTGATTTAAAAATCTGGGACTTTGCAGGTTGGGCACACTGCGGTGCATGTGTTGGTACGCATAATGCAGAAGTAAGCTAAAAACTTTTTTTGACGTATGCATCAGGTGAGCAACTTCATTGTATTTAGTTATTATTACTAAAATTAAAAATGATTAGGTTAAGATGGCATTACAAGCAGTAATTGCCAAATTAGCAGCGCTGCTAACTAGCTCTCACCAGACCTGGTTATGGCGCAGTGCAGTAAAACGAAGAATAACAAAATAGCCTTTAAGCCGACAAACCTAACTGGTCAAAAACATTCTGGTAAACGGTTAACCATTGACATCTCTTAACCTGATAAATGAACACCTTATAGAAAAATCACACACTGAAAACACACAGTATACAACCATATTTATCAACTGTGTTGTATATTTACTGTTTTCGTTCTGTGGCAGTAGAGAGCCATACCTTAGTTTCTATGATTTAGTAAATGTTAAATTGGTTTTATGTCAAGTTATGAAAAACTGCATGAATAGCATAATATTATCACTACTGCACGCTGTTACCCATTTAGAGAGATGGACACAGATCTAATCAAAAGTGAAATTGCACATTGGATGATCTTTGTGCAAAGATTATAATAGGTGACTGCACAATGATACTGTCTTATTATTCAGGTCCCTGTTTATTTCATTCATTCAGTGATATCTGGAGACCAAAAAAAGGTATTTCTCAGTCTTTGAAACAGTTCTGTCACCAAGAACACCTTCCTCTCTTGACTGTTGCTGAATCAAACCTCTGGTTAGTTAGTACCACAGAGGTTAAGGTAATGAGCTGGAAAGGGTCTACAGTTCTTTTCCAGCTCTATCCGTCATGAGCAATGGCCCCGACACCCTCTCTGCTACAGTGTCTCTGAACAGCATGATAAGGGCTCCATAATTAGGAAGATAGATAGGTATAGGATGGGCTGTGGATTGTAAAAACTAATGGACTCACTGAAATGACGTCCATTAACGGGCTCTCTGAAGGCTGCTGTCAGTGAATGGAGAATGGTAAAAGCATACTCTCTTTCTTATACATCACACTGGTTAGCCAGTGTGACGAGCAACATGATGCATGATGCATGTTGCAGCAAGTTATATTTAAAGCCTGCTGACTGTTTCATTAGTGGAATGAATATGTCAGAGAAAAAAAAATAATTTCCAGCTGAGAAAATGTCCAAAATTGGAAGCTGTCTAAATTAATGTTTTATCTCGTTCCTTGCAATAATTCAGCTAACCACTTTTTTAAGAAACCAATTTCCATATTAAATATCCTCAAGTCAGAGGTGCCTGCAGTGCATTAGCAACACAGGACTGTGGCAGCTTTCTTACAGAGAATCTGTTTGGTGTACGTTCACAGTGTTGAATGATTTGTTAAAGATATACTATGCAGAAAAAACACATATAATGTAATTTGATTGCGCTCAGCTTATGGTGCTCAAAGCAATAAAAAATACATTTGAAAAACTCAACATCAGTGTCTTTATTCAGAAATCATGACCTGATTACCCAAGATGTTGTGAGGAAATTCATGTAGGAACTATTGTCTTCCCACCAAACTACACCCACCAACTGTCTCACTGCACAGGAGGAAGCATGCATCTACTGCTAGCTTATGTAGCACCACTGAGCTAGCTAACATTACAGCCCAAGCAAGGAGGGCGGCATCACTGTTTAAGGAGCTTTCAGACCGCTGCTTGGCAACTGCCTGCGTGCAAGAGCGATGCCCCAAAAGGTAACACGTTTTTAAAAGTGGCTGCTGCTGCCATGGTTTGCTGCTGTGATGCCAGGCACGTAGCTGCATACTCTTGCAAGACAACGGAAACCACTGAAATTACCAAAGATTATAACATATTTGGACATTTTACCAGTCCCCTAGGTTTGATGGAAATTTTATCCCAGGTCCAGTATTTGTTATAGTTGTCCTCACAGCTAGCTGGCGCTGTGTTCAATATTCCGGGTATTCAGACATTAATATTATTAGCTCCTGCATCTTGTCTTCTCTCTGCCTTTGTGATGCCTGCTATCCTATTTGACCCTCAAAACCCAGGCGGCAACTGCCAAAAGATCAACACCATGAACTCAGCTCGGCAGAGCAAAAAGTGAGCGCATGCACTTGGGCGGCTGTGTGACAGCCCCTTTAGTGCTGTCATTAGCATGAGCCTCTCGTCTATGAGTAGATGCTTGCTTTCCTCTGCTCTGTGATACTGTTGGCAGGTGTAGTTCAGTAGGAATAAAATAGTTTTTTCATGAAACACAACAATGTCTGTGGATTTGCTTGAGTAACTGGTTCATGATTTCTTGAAAGACACATTGCTGTTGAGTTATTTCAAGTTTTTGGTGCTTTCAGCAGTGCTCTGCAACTCACTGCAGAACAATCAAGATTAATAAAAAGCTCTACAGGTAAGAAGAAAAATGAGTAGTTTTTACCGTGATTTTCCTTTCAAAGCTGCAGAATTTAAAACATTTGAGTCATATTTAAGTCTGTCAGTTGTGGTGTTACAAAGTTGAAAAGAAAACTCACTTACTTTAAATAGAGTGCAGCAGAGAAAAGACACATATGGGAATAAAAAGGATGCAACATGAAACAATAGAGCTGGACTGACCCTGAAAAAGATCACAAATCGCTTGTTACCACACCCACACTGTTGCTCACTACAGACCAAACACTGAGGCAACAGTGTCTCAAATAGAGCAAAAGTCTCATACACTGATACAGCCATTGAGTGTAGATGGAGAAATCAGGCAGCGTCTTTGCACATCTCCCAGCAGTAACAATTAAACCTCAAATTTACTGAATCAGAAAGAGAGAGAGAATATAGGAAGAGCTTGAGACAGGGTTCCCATGGAAAACCATTAAGTATCTCAAACAAATGTGTGAAATTAGTAAAAATCCTTGAAAGTTAATGGAATTTTGTTTAGTCTAAATAAATGTTTACAGTCAGCCTTCTCGGATATCCTTCCACATAATGGAACATATCTCTAATGTGTGTATGTGTGACATTTTGTTTACCGTCATGTTTGTTTCTTAATTTTCTCCCTGTGTTCCATCTCTCACTTCATTTACGCCAGTTAGCTGAAATTTTGTTTGAATAGAGTTTAAATCTGATATGTTTAAGACACAAGACAAGACTAGAGTCCTATGGGTGTTTGAAAAGTCATGGAAAAAAATTACAATTTGGTCCATGAAAATGTATGGGGACTCTATAGAGATTTAAAAAAAAAAATGAAACAAAGAAAAACAGACAGAGAGACAGACATGTTAGTCCATGTAGACACAGTTGAGGCGCAGTAGCTGTGCGTCTGCTGGCTGATGTGAAATGACAGGCTGTTTACTGAGGCAAGAGAGGGCAAAGGGAAAGCAATGGGGAGCACTTTGGCCTGCCATCAGGGTGGCTGCTGGAGCTTTTAAGAGCCTGAATGAGGGGTGGCGTAACTTCATTAGTGTCCCTGGGCAGCAGTGAGAACAGGTGGGGAACACTAAGGGACTCGAGGGAGGATCCCATCTGCAGCCAAACAAGCAATTAGACACACTGAGTCTCGGCCACCTGCCTTAGCTGTGACGAATGAAAGGTGGATGTGGATTGCCGTGTAATTATGACGGCAATCAAAGCCATCTATCTGTGTGTGTGTGTGGTGCAACTGTGTCGTTCATGTTTGCTTTTCATGAGTGTATGTGTGCTTGTGTGTATGAGGAATTTTCAGTACTCACATGTGTGTTAGAGAAGCACATCAAACGGCTGCCTGTAACTGGAGAAGAGTGACGGAAAGAGGGCACTTATTGATCTGGACCCTGCGAACACACACAGGGGGAGTTAAATGTGTGAAATGGAAAGATGGAAAGGTTGCCTGTTTGTTGCCATAACAGCAGTCTGATTGAGGACGTGCTGCTAAACGCTGCTCAAAATTACAAGTTTCAATTTGTGCAGGCAAGACAGTAAGGATACATTTCAGGTCACATACAGTATGTCAAGGCAGAGATGGAAGTATAACATTTAGTTGTCCCTCTTTGTACAAAGATGCATTTAAAAAAATCAGACAGGGAATTTATGGAAGAACTGCAGGTGTGGAAAAAAAAATAATGTTTGAATTGACAACAAAATAAATAATTGCTCAATATATTCTGGCATATGACTGTGTTACTTTTAAATCAATTTATCATGTGTAATGATGCAGTTGCATGAAATTGGTCCAATGCGTCAAACTCATATTAGCGTATAATTACCATTTTCTCTTATGGATAACCTTGGGTTGGAATATGATGTTTAACCCTTTAAAACCTGAGTAAAGTGGATTTCTTTCAAAAGCATGTGTAGAAGCGATGAGCAACTTAACACGATATGGCCCAAAAATGAGCAGGAAATTAGTTAAAAAAGAAAAAAAAAAGTCACACAAAAAACTGAAAATAAGTTAAATAAATAAATAAATAAAAACAAAGAGAATTGAAAAACAAAAATAAGAAAATGACAACCACAAAAAAAATCCTATAAAAAAGTATACATATTGAGCTGTAGGCTACAACCTTTTGACTTTTGTTTTATAAGAGAAATTCCTGTGTTGCAACCATTCCCCTGATACTTCCATCCCCTCTCTCCGATACGTGGAAAATCATTCCCTAACTGTCAACTCGGTAATCACCAAAGCAAAGAACACATCAAGGTTATTTGGTCACTGAATTTGAATTTATTTATTTGACAGGGACAATGAAATTTAACATAGTTCCAATACAGAGTATGAGACTGATGTGTTGCACAGAGTGTAACAGCTATTGCTAATTTTCAACTCTTGTCCCTAGTTTGGTTTACAGGCCTACCGTGTTAATAAAATGATGAGTTTCAGACATCAAAATACACTACAAACTTGGAAAACACAATACAATACATACACTGTACCACTATACAGACACTACAATACTCATACTACAGTACATATACCACAATACATCACAACATATACCACAATACCCATATTGCAGTACACGTCCCACGATTTTATGCTAAAATACTTACCACTACACCAATACGCTTACACTATTCCCCTCTGGAAATGTTTGGTACAATTAGCTATGTGTGTGTACAATGTTGGTTTGCTTTTAGCCCGCACTTGACTTTTATTGTAAAGGATTTGAAGTCTCACTGTCCAAATTTGGATTTAGGGTATGCTATTTCAAAATTTCCATTCATGCTTCTCCTAACTACTCTGTTACTTTCTTGTCTTTGAATAAATTTGTAAAGAGGGTGTGGAGCTAGACTGTGAATGCATTTTGAAAACAAATGCATGCATACATACATACATACTAACCATAGTATGGTTACATTGTTTTTTCACTTTTGTAATCCAAAATAAAAGCAGGAGAAGGGTTAGACAAGAGTGCTGCTGGTAGAGGGCTCTAAAGGTCTGATCTCTAAGATTCAATGGAGGAGTGTTTAAACACACATTTTAAACATAATGAATTCATGAAATAAAAGCATGTTAATTATGGTAATTGTTACCAAATGCTACATGCTTTGTTTTCCGGTATTAAAGTGAGGATGGCCCCTTGACGCCGTTCATAGTGTTTTACCCTGTAGCACCATCTAGTTGATAAATGCTGTCACAGCAGCTCAATGTCTCCGCTGGTTCCCAAGTGAAGAGTGAAGACTCTGATTACAGTTTATTTTTAGGTCCTCACAGTGTCCCATGAGATTATAAAAAAGTATTTGTTTGAATATTAATCTAAACTTAAAAAATGCAATAGTATTTAATTATCTTAGTTGCTTTATTCTATTTTATTTTATTCAATTTTTATGTTTTTAACTGCCTTTGAAATCAAGAAGCATTCACGACCCCTTGGAAAGCTTTGGCAACCCACAGTGGGGTCGGGACCCCCAGGTTGGGAACCAAAGGTGTATGAAATACATTATTGCAGTCTAGCCCAAAATTCATGTAGCCTAAATATCAGGGTTGCAAACTACATTCACTCAAGTACTGTAGTAAAAGGTGACCAGATTTCAGAAATGAAAACTGGGAAAATTTCCAGTTCGGCAGTCAATATATCATTAAATTATCTGATGTTACCATCTCAGAAGGATATTTACAGTTTCCTTTGACCATGGTATGTTGCACTGCAATAAACACATATAATGTATTATTATAATGGATTATGCTGCGGTACTTCTAATGAAGTAAGTAAAGTGGTTGCAGAGTTATTATAGTGGTGTATATTTTCATTGTTTTTTATTTGAGTGGTATTTTTTCTGAGTGGTTTCCCTTGTTTTATTTTTTTATTGTTGAAATTGTTTAGTTTTCATTTAGTTTTTAATAGTTTCAGTATTAGTTTATTAGTTTTAGTTTGGATTTTTTATGATATGTGGATTTTTGTCATGGGCCAGATTAAATAAATTCAGATTAGGAAATATAATACAAACACAACACTTTGTGAAAGCAACTGTATCACAATCATGTAGTCGTCCCAGTCTCATAAACATTATGCACCCATGTCTCCTCATGCTTTCCGTGTTGACAGATTTGATCAAATTGACAAAAAAACATTTTATTTTAATTAGTTTAGTAAGTACAGAATATTGTTTCACTTATTTTTATTGATTTTATTTTTTTTAAATCTTGTTTTTTATTTTCAGTAAACAGATTTTTTTTTTTTTTGCAACTAGTGTTAGTTGTAGTGACCTATAATAACCTTTAATTGTTATGTTTTGTAACTATCCATGGGCATGACTTTTTGATAACAAGAAACATTAAGGGATTAAGATACCATGTAAATCATAATAGAAAACATAAAGTAGTCATATAAAGCCATATATTTTTTTATTTGTCCTGTTTTTCTGTTGAGTAATTGTCTTGTACTGTGGGTACAAGCAGCTGGTTCTTCAGTTAATTTCAAAGGTCTTAAGTATGTACAAATCATATAGATGAGCCAAACCATCAAAGCTGAAACACTTTAAGTGCTTTGTGTGCATTAGTTCTGTATCATGCATTTGTTTTGTGCCGTAAGAATAGTGAAAGATAATGAGTGGCATTTTCATAGGTTAGATGTACACTGACCTGAGAAAATGTCACAGCATGCTCGGCTGAATCTTTGACTGTAGGCGACACTGAAATAAAAGCATGAGACTGAAAAGAAATACTTCAAAAAAAGATTGTCCCTAATTACCACAAAAATACATTCATATTTCTTCCATTTCATTATATATTTTTAAGACATTATCTTAATATTTATTTTAACTTGCCTTATCTAGTTTTTGTAAACCCTTTCAGACCTGGATCAACATCAACTTTTTGTGCTGCATTTAGACTCCTTTTGTTGACATTTGAACCTTGTGAAACCTAAAAAAAAATTAGTTTGCTTTCTTTCAAAAACAGGTGATTATCCTTCAACTTTTTAATTATTTCTAGATAATTACTGGGCCACTTCTTGTTAAGTTGCTTGCCAAAAAAAATCACAGTTTGCCCATTTTTCAAACACTTTTTATGTTTAAAAAAGGGTGACATGGGTCCAATACCATTAATGACTGATACATTGGTCTTATTGTTTATATTAGATAGAGAATATTTTCTTTCTGTAGAGGGAAGCAGCATCCGCCTCCTCTCCTGCAGTGTGTGGCCTCGGGGCAGCTCATTACTGTGGCAGCAACTGGATGTTAGTTTAAAAACAAACAAATTTAAATAACAGAGAACAAGCAGACATGATGTGTTTACCTCTGCATGAGGGAAATTTATTGTATCACACAGTGTTCTTCTTGCCCTTTTATTCTTTTTATTGATCATGGCCCATGGTTTTCTCTTTCCTCTTTGCAATTATTATTCCTCCACACTAATTGCACATGCTGTCAGCTAGAAACTTTATTGTTAGCTTTTATATGTGCTGCGGTTTCTGAATGATTAGTTTCCCCTCCAAGAATGACTCTACACTTTAAAGAGATTATGGAACACAGATATTTGACCATGGTACCAATAGTGCCGTCATGTGGACAGTGATAAAGCACTTTGAATGCTGGCTTTCAGTTTCCAGAGACTCTTGAGTTCACTCCACAGGGGAGCATCCTTCACTACCTTTTTGATTCACAGATATCACTTCTATCTTTGTGGCTTGTGAGCCTCAAAGTCACCTCCAGTTTTAACCAACACCAAAGACAATTATAGCACTGGTTCTTAACGTTTTCCTTTAAAGGCCCCTTTTCAAACACTGAGTAAACTGTTGAGCCATTATGTCATATTATATGTGTGATATATATTCAACAATAACAGTACGGAGCAACTGATAAGCTGTGCAATTAACCCAACTTGTGAAAGCGTTAATTCTGTAAAATGAAAAAAAAGAGAGAGAGAGAGAAAATTACCTGATAATGTGTAAAAAAAGAAGAAAGACATTAAAAAAAATAAAAATTGTAGATATGATAGTTCTTAATATATTTTTCCCTGTTTTTTTCCCCTCAGCATTATTCCCTAGCTTTTTTAAAAATAGGAATTTTTGAAATCTACTTATTTCTTGCAATTTGTGGATTTTTTTTTTTTTTTTACCAAGTTGCTCATTGCCTTATTTCACCAATTTGACCAATTATTGTTATATATTTATTTATTTACTCAATTTAATGTATATTTGATTTTTAAAAGTTTTTTTTTTACATCCCTGAAATCAAAAAGTCTTTGCGACCTCCTGAAGCTTTGGTGACCCCAATTGGGGGTCAAGACCCCAGGTTCGGAACTAGTGCTTTAGAAGATGAAGTACAGTTGAAATTCAAACAGAAATTCAAACAGAATCCTGTTTGATTCAAATCCAGACTCAAAACTCACCTGTTCAAGATTGCTTACTCTATGTAATTGCATTGTTCCACTTTATACTGTGTGTAGCTTTTATCTGTTGTTTTATTGTAATTGTTTTATCTTTGTGAAGTGTCCTTGAGTGCTGAGAAAGGCGCTTATAAATAATATGTATTATTATTATTATTATTATTATTATTATTATTATTATTATTATTATTATTATTATTGCGTTAAAAAGGAGTGAGGTGGCAGACTTGCTACTTATCCATACAGGGTATTCTACCAACTGGTTGCACAGAAGTAATATTATTTACATACTAATAAAATTTCACTGGTTATATGCAGGCAAAAAAGAAAGTCACTGTCCCTAATTTGCATATAAGCTACCGTTTGCAGGCGAGTGCTTCCTCATGCGTATCCTCATCTCGTGCCATGAAAACATTTACTCACATGTACATGAATGCTAAAATAGATCCGCATGCAATGCACCTCTTGTGTAACTTCCAACATTTACACACGCAAATGCACCAGCACCCGCCTCTACACACCCGCTCAATATCAGTGGTAAAGCACGTAAAAAACCACTGAAGCAAAATAATGCAGTCCTCCTCATTACAGCCTGAACAAAATAGGACACTGAGTCAGACTTTGTGATATGTATGCACATCGCAGGATAATATGGACCATAGAAATTAGAACATTGTTAAAATACAGCTCTTAAAAACCTTTAAGTCTTACCTGAATTATCTGTTCCGTTTAGCATGGGACATAAAGCCGATCACAATGAAATGCATTTAAAGACAGATACACTGTAAGGCAATGCATTTGATTGGCAATAATGTACTATGTTCTGTGGCATTCAAGCGTAACTCCCCTGTTATCAAGGGGCTCAGTGTTTTTTGAAAACACTGCCTGCACTGTCACACACAGTCTGAATGACGTGATCAGTATGTTTTTGCCTGCGGGCCTGCCGTTAGCTTGTTGTCAACTGCAGGATTGGCCACTCTTGAGGGAAAACTGAACGGCAGTTCCTGAAGTTGAATTGAAACAACTGTTTGTCCCATTTAAAGGCACTACTTTCCTCTGTACTGTCCAATTTAACTACACAGACAAAAATGTGTCCTGATAATCCACTTTATACGTCTGTGCTGACTGACGTAGATTAAATATGTGCAGTCAGGAACAGCATATAATGTGGCTTGTACTTGTTTTGATCTGCCCAATGGCTATATTTCTTAGAAAATGCAGATTTTATATAAAAAAAGTAAAATATTCTGTTTTACACAGGTGTTAAATTTAGGACTTTATTGTTGATATGGTAGATTTACTTATCCAAATAATGAAAATGTAGTTGGACTTTAATGCAGGAAAAAATGCTATGGTTGCAAACTTTACCCACTAGTTGGGCTGGGTGGACATGGGCAGACTATGAGGTAACGGGCCCCTGGGCACAGACATGCAGAAGGCCCCACCACATTTTCTACACAGAAGAAAAAAAACACAGACTTTATAGTTCTGTAGTATCTTTTTTTGTGTGGCGTTTTTGGGTCTCTCTGTAGTCGTAAGGTGGCTCATGGTCTTGTGTCCCGTTGTAATCAATATGTCTCTTTATAGTGATTTTGTGTTTCTTTGAGGTTGTTTTGCCCCTTTTTGTAGTCGTTGTTAGACTCTTTGTAGCTGTTTTGCATCTCTCTCGTTGTGTTACTCTTTGTGGTCATTTTGAGTCTCTTGCTGGTCAGTACAAGTCCCTTTGATTAACATTTTGCAGGTAAAACTTTAGGCCTGTGTCTGGTAAGCCTGTTCAGTAATCCATCCATGTAGTTGGAGGATAACATAAATATTTATCTACTAAATCTGTGCATTTTCTAAATTCTGTTATGTTTCGAAGGCTTTAACTCTCCATTTTTCTCAGTTAATCTCATCATTGGATCATGCATTTAAGGACTTTCCAAGGAGTATTGCTCCATTAGAAATGTTTTAGAGTGTTTTTTTTTTTGTGAGCCCAGTTTTGTTATGATATTGATCATTTTGATGCTATCTTATCAATGATCCCTCTAGATCCTGTTTAGGCGGACATCGAGTGAGAGATGCATCAGTGATGAAACAAAGATATATCATCCAGGAGGCTAAGCAGCCATAACCACACATACACACACCTAGACTGAGAGGTATGATGTATGCGCTTATATATTTACTCATCTTTATAAACAAACTATGATGGAAATAAACTCTGAATACACACACACACACACACACACACACACACACACACACACACACACACACACACACACACACACACACACACACACACACACATACATGGAAACATGAATAATAGGGGACTATCTAAGTGTACTATCCAAGAGTGAACCTTTATTAGCAGTCATTTTAAAAATACAAAACTAGAATTGAAAATTTACTTTTGAGGTCTTCTTTCACAATATTACTGCAAATGTGATTTTTACAATTTTTTAAAGAAATTGCCAAGAGGGGACCTGAAGCCTTGAGCGACGTCTGCCTATCAAAGGGGGGACATCCATATACTGCAGTCAAACTGGTTTATCCTGGTTCTCTCACCTATAGAGTGCTTCTTTTCACTAAAACTTCATTTGTATCTTTAAAAATGGGTATGTAAACTTTATTGCTTGCAATATATCAACATTTTTTGTGATAATAAATATTACAGAAATAATACTTGCCAAAGCAAAGTATATCTTTTAAAGAAGGCTCCCATAATCCTGTGAATTCAGTTTTATCTTACTATTTACTGTTAATAACTTTATTGTTGTCTTTGTTTTATATGTATATATATATATATATATATATATATATATATATATATATATATATATATATATATATATATATTTAGACCAGACCAATTGTAACTACCAATGTATCACCAAAATTCAGAAAAATAAATCTATAAAACGAGTAACATTATACATAAAATGATCAGCAATATAATTAACTTATTTTAATAAATAATATATTTATTTTTAATTAATTAATCACTATAAAATGATTTAACACAAGTCTGTGACTAGACCTTAAAAGCTGTTTGCTTCCAAAGAAAGAAATCAAACTGTGACATGACAGTTGAGCTCAGGTCCAGAGAAGTCAGTGGTGTTTCTGGATTTTGTTGAATCTGGCTTTCACTTAGCATAGTAAGTCTTAAATTGCATTTATAGATGCAGTGATGAACTGTGTTCACTGTCAGTGGTTTTCAGTGTCCCCAAGCTAATTTTTGATATCATGTTGGTATTTAATGCAGTGCAGCTTTATGGGTCAAAGGTCATGGCCATTCATTTTTGGTTTTAGCCTTGTCCCTTTTTATGCAGAGATTTCTCAAGGTTCTCTAAATCTTTTCATGCTATTATGGCAGATAGTTCATGGATTTGAACAGCAAGAAATATCTTGTTTTTGTAATGTATTCCTTTGTGTTCACAATAGTTTTTCAGTGATGGATGAAACACCTGTGTTTGTTAGTGTATTTTAACATTATCTAATCTAGACCCCATTCAAAGATGTTTGTTTTTTTTTAATGACTACAGTCTGTAACACATACTACACACACTGGCATGCAGCATTGTCACAGTGCACAGAGAGTGCGTGAAGTGAAAGGCACATAATAAATGTTACGATAAGTTCACAATGACTCTCAGCTTTACAGGACTTTTACATTCCAGTATTGTAAACTGAAACTTTTCTTTAGCACTTAAAAGTTTTAACTGGTATGTTAGTGTTTTTGATGGGCATTGAAATGGTGATGAGCCACCAACAACTCATCTCAAAACCATCACAACAGGATACACATCTATGAATGGGCCTTCATAAGCTTCGACTTCTGTTTGTACTCTTTGAACTTTGCACTCTAAAAAGAAAAAAAAAATGTCCACACTCCATTTCCTTTTGTAAGAAAACTAAAAAGGAGTTTTAAATTAAAATTATGTAACATCAAACTTTGACTTGACCTTTAAAATTGTTCAATTTCCAAAATACTTACCTGACCAGTTTTCACAAGTAGTGAATGTCAATCAAGTTTTCAATATACTTGTGTTCTCAGTCTGTTAAAGAAATGCAACTTGTTTGTTGGTACATTACAGAAGAAGGTCCACCCTTGAGTAGGGATATAATGACATGAGTCCACTGTTGGCTGGTACATAATGTCACAAGTTCCTTCTTAGATAGCACGGAGTGACGTTCACACTCAACCATGTAAAAGCACATACAAACATATTTAATAATACTTGTGAAAAAAATCTCATCTGAATAATGTTACATTTCTTCTTCAAATATGATTTGTTAGTATGTTTGTGTAACAGAATATAAAGGCTCAACTTTAGTGGCTGGCTTAACCTTTTATGGCTTTGATACTGTATTAATGGGAAATTATGCCCATTTCTAAAATACATACATATTATTTCTATGATCTAAGGCAGTCTAAAAACATTAGTAAACATGGGCAACTCGCTCCCATATCCAAAAACTGAGTGCTTGTGATGTCATGTGATATAAAGTGTAGAGTTGCTCCATTAATATGAAATTGTGAAAGATTTTCTAGATGACACTGAGAACAGCCAGAACAATGTTATAAGTATGAACATTTTCTGTTGCAGAACACAACACCAATATAATAAAGTTCATTTGGGTTTAAGGGATAACAAACATTCTGTTGGTCCCCAAAATTAGGCTCTCGATGAGCAGAAGGGCAGCTCCAGACTTTATACTTCATGACATTACAAGTCTGAGACTTCTTTCTCTAGTGTCTAGATCAGAGATATCACATACATACTGGCTGATCCATGGCCATGGAAAAACATACTGGAATTCCTACTTTAGATGTTCACCTTTACAATGAAGGGTTTCAGAAAGGACCAAAACGATATAAAGGTCCAGCACAGTATTTGCTGATTAATCATAAAAATAGATTTATTATCAGACTTTTACTGGAAATTCCCATTAAGAGTTATTATAAGCACAGGATCTCTTTTACAATGTATGTGCGTAGTTGCT
The DNA here is from genome assembly GCF_026936395.1 of Plectropomus leopardus. Lineage (NCBI taxonomy): Eukaryota > Metazoa > Chordata > Actinopteri > Perciformes > Serranidae > Plectropomus > Plectropomus leopardus. Next base: position 17,247,303 of record NC_142181.1, on the reverse strand, counting down.
TTCAATGTATATGCATAAGAATGCATTTTCTTTGTTGATCAACATTACAGAAAAAGGGCCAACATATAGAATAAAGCGACGGTGGTCCCAAGTTGGCTGGTACATAATGACACAAGTTCCCTTTTGGATAGGGACAGAGTGATATTCACCTCCACCATAGATTAATGAAAAAGAAATAGAAAGGTTGCATTTTGTAAAGAGAAAATATCTAATACAAAATGTATCTATTCAGTAAAGCTTCTCATTGTTTAGTAACTGGCACCAGAAATGTTGCCATTGTAGCTATTAAAATAAAGGCTATAATGTAGACACAATTATAACTTGTCTTAGTATTCACTGTGACGTGACAGATGAGCTCAGGTCCGGGGAAGTTGGCAGTGTTTCTGGATTTTGTTGATATCTGGCTTTCACTTTTGCATAGTTAAGTCTTAATTTGCATTTATAGATACAGTGATAAACTGTGTCCACTGTCAGTGGTTTTTAGTGTCCCTGAGCTCATTTTGTGATATCCTTCAGTCATGTTGGTATTTAATGCAGTGCAGCTTTTATGGGTCAAAGGTCACTTGCCATTCATATTTGGTTTTAGCCTTGTCTCTTTATGTATTTCTCAAGGTTCTCTGAATCTTTTCATGCTATTATGATAGGTAATGGATTTGAACACCAAATATCTTGTTTTGTAATGTGTTCCATTGTGTTCAAAATGAATAGTTTTTAGTGATGGATGAAACACCTGTGTTTGTAAGTGTATTTTAGCATTATCTAATCTAGACCCCATTCAAAGATGTTTGTTTTTAATGACTACAGTCTATAACATATACTACACACTGGCATGCAGCATTGTCACAGTGCACAAAGAGTGTGCATGAAGTGAAAGGCACATAATAAATAATAATATGTCTGATAAGTTCACAATGACACTCAGCTTTACAGGACTTTAAATTCCAGTATTGTGAACTAAAACCTTTTCTTTAGCACTTAAAGTTTAACTGGTATGTTAGTGTTTTTGATGGGCATTGAAATGGTGATGAGCCACCAACACCTCATCTCAAAACCATCACAGCAGGATACACATCTATGAATGGGCCTTCACTAGTTATCTTCTGTTGACCCCATTCAAAGAGGTTTGTGCAACCCAGAACTAAGTTTTTATTATTGTTATATCTATTTTTTGGTTGTTTTTGATAACTATAGCTGGTAACACATAGAGTTGTAAATTAGTTGGCAAATACAGGGCTGGTATACAGCATTGTCACTGCGGCACAGAGAGTGTGCATGAAGGCATGTGAGATTGCTAAAATATGTTTCCATTGACACTCAGCTTTACAGGTCTTTACATTCCAGTGTTGTCAACTGACACAACTCTTTAGCACTTAAAGTTTAACTAATGTTAATGTGTTTCTGATGGCCATTGCGTTAAAAATTCAGACAAACAGAGCCACTGAGAGCCAAGATGCCCTACTGCTTTAGAGGGCCACTTAATAAATAATTACCTTTCAATTATTTCAGTGATATTACATACATGTGGTTATTATGTCACTTCCCAGCAGATGTTTCTTCATGTGAAAAACATGTTTAACTCCTTTTTTTGAATAGCTTGTAGTCAATTGTGCAATTGACGACAAATGTGGAATTCTGCTTGTATTTCTACTCTTTACAGTTTAACATTATCTTACCCAACATCCACTTGTTTAACACAGGAAAGAGGAAAAAGCCATGTTTCAGTCAGATACAACATCTAGGATATGAGAAGTAAGCAACCCTGAAGCCCAATGTGTAATGTCCTCACGACCATAACGACCATTTATTTCAGGGTGTTCTTCCCAATAATCCAGGGATGTTGTACTAACCAAGATAAGCAGTGTGTGCTACTTGTTAAACCCAGGATGGGAGAATAAGCCACGTTTCAGTCAGTCTAAATCAGATACAGCATCTTGGATATGAGAAGTTAGCAACCCCTTAGCTCAATGTGTCATGTGCTAACGACCATCGTCAGCTAGAGGAAACCATCCCCCGCACTGCAGGGAATCAAGGCCTGACAGATTTTCACAGGCTGACTTGCAGAGAATCAAACCCCTCACCCACTGCAGGTCACTCACTTCTCAGTGGCAGCAGTCTCCACTGTTCAACACTCAAAGTTAGGATCTGAGAATCATATGGGTGCTGGTCACTCCACCTCTTCAGTGTAGAAGAAATTACATATTTTTGTCCACTTCATCAACTGAAGGCCAAGTAAATATAAAAATATATCTATAAAACTGTGTGTGAATGTAATAAAGACAGATTGCTTTCTAAAGAATGCACAAAGCCACTGAATCAAATGTACATAGATCATACAGAGATGAATAACATTTTTTTTCACACATATGAATACTCGGCCTCTTTTAGGGATGCATCTTACTCCATAAATGTGGTAATTTTACGTGTCGGTATCATCTTTCTGAAGCTGGCAATACTGTATTATAGGCATCATTAATAATTTGTTAACTGACTGTTAATTATACTTTTGTCAATACTCCTTGATAACCAATGAAGAAATGATAACTAATCAACTTTACCCATTATAAGTAATGTTATAGATTGTTATTTTATTAGTCAAATACCAAGACTTATACAGTCTTGTATAAATACATAAACTAAGTATTAATGGTTTCCAACTAATTTGTAAACCTTTGTAAAACAAAAAGTAAATTATACAATATAAATATCTCTTGGATAGATAGACCAAATATTTATAACACTTTGGTAACTATTAATAGTTGGTTTGAAAACTGTTTATAAACATTGTTTGGATGGTTTCTATAAAGTTGCAACTGCTAATGGTAATAAACTGTTGAACTGTTAACAAATACCATGTAAACAGAATCTTGAAATACTATTTGGAAGACCATTATAAAGTTGCAGTTGCTATTTAAATCTTTTGAGTCACTTAATAAATAATGTCTTTCTAAGCACTTTGTAAAGTATACATACACGTTTGCCCTTCATTAAATTTTTAATAGGTTACAAAAGAAAAAACAACAATAACCCACTACATTTATCTTTGGCTCAAAGTTGCATGTCAACATTGACTTTCTGTTCATATATGTGTTTAAAATGATAATCACACAATCAGGACACAAATATGTACTCTTTATGTAGCTCACCTATAAAACATTTAAAAGGGCCAAATTAGTTTTACTCCATACAATCAATAACCATTGACAACATTTTAACTATCTAAATAATGTTTGTAGATGCTTTACAGAGTATCTAATTCTGTAGTATTGTTTTACCTCTTTAGTTAAAACAGAACCTTTTATTATAATTAGAATAATCTCATGTAAACTTAAGTCAATAACATATGCAACATCAAAAAGGTATGTCATGAAATATCAGCTGTAATTATTAGGTAACTGAATATGTTCAACTACTTAAATATCCATAATAGTACAAGTTTTGAAAAAAAAACAGTATTTAAATGGAATTAAAGTGGAGAATTGTATACTCCGCACAATTCCATTACAATTTCAGGGTGTTCTTCCCAATAATCCAGGGATGTTGTACTAACCAAGATAAGCAGTGTGTGCTACTTGTTAAACCCAGGATGGGGGAATAAGCCACGTTTCAGTCAGTCTAAATCAGATACAGCATCTTGGATATGAGAAGTTAGCAACCCCTTAGCTCAATGTGTCATGTGCTAACGACCATCGTCAGCTAGAAGAAACCATCCCCCGCACTGCAGGGAATCAAGGCCTGACAGATTTTCACAGACTCACTTGCACAGAGTCAAACCCCTCACCCACTGCAGGTCACTCACTTCTCAGTGGCAGCAGTCTCCACTGTTCAACATTCAAAGTTAGGATCTGAGAATCATATGGGTGCTGGTCACTCCACCTCTTCAGTGTAGGAAATTACATATTTTGTCAGCTTCATCAACTGAAGGCTCATAAAATCTAACAATATATCTATAACACCATGTGATTGCCTACTTAATAATGCAGAGCACCACTGAATCAAATGTTTAACATCTTAGAGAGATGAACAACAATTTTTTCACAAACAAATGAATATTTAACCTCCTTTAGGGATGCATTTCGCTCCATAAATGTGCTGGTAATTTTACATGTCAGTGTCATCTTTCCTAAGCTGGCTGTTAACAGACTGTTAATTTCACTTTTGTCAATACTACTTGATAACTAATAAATAAATTGCAACTACTGATGGTACGCTGATACACTGATACACTACTGATGGTATATTGTTAAACTGTTAAAAAAATACCATGTAGTGGATCTTGACATATTATTTGGGAGGCCATTTTAAAGTTGCATTTGCTGTTTTAAATCTTACAGTCACTTAAAAAATGCTTTGTTTCTCAGCGCTGTGTTAAGCATGCATACATGTTTGCCCCCATTAAATGTTTTATAGGTTAGAAAACTATTTATTTTCATATATAAGTTCAAACTGATTTATGACCAAACCTTTTAAATTTATATCACTGCAGCTCAAATGAAAAGGGTTCAGGAGGTGAAAATGGACTACATAAATTCAACATTACAGATCAATAACAAAACCTATGTTACAAAACTACAATAATCCACCATGTTTTTCTTTGGCTCAATGTTGCATTCTGACATTTTATTTCTGTTTCCTGAATATGTTTAACATGATGATCAGACGATCACTCTTACTCTTTAGTTTTGTTTTTACTCCTATAGTTGAAACCAAACCTTTTATTATGATTAGAACAATTAAATGTTAACTTGGCACAATAAACTATGTAACATCACAATGGTTTGCCATGAAATTCATGTAATTATTAGGTGATTAAATATGTTCAAATATTTAACTATCCAGTAAAAAAAAAGTACAACTTTTGTATCAGTATTCAAGCTAGTGGGAATTTGAGTGGAGAATTATATGCCCAATCTGTAAACTTTTAGGATAAAGTTTAATCCAATAATCCAGAGATGTTGTACCAGCTAAAATAAGCACTGTGTGCCACTTGCTTAACCCAGGACAGGGGACAGACCCATGTCTCAGGCAGTCAGAGTTGGATGTAACATTCTAGCTAATATAATTAGCATCTCTGAAGCTTAATGTGAATGGCCTATTGACCATCGTCAACAACAAAGAAACCAACCCCCACACTGCAGAGAGAATCAGGCCTGGCACAGAGCTGCACACGCTGACCCCTCACCCTCTCCAAGTCACTCATTTCTCAGAGGCAACCTTAAGGCACATGGGTGCTGGACACTCCCACTCAGTCAATGTGGAGGATTGTTTAATGCTTACATCATAAACTAAAAACCCTTTAAAATTTGAAATTCTTCATATAAACCAAAACTGTGTTGAATAATAATAAGTCCCTCTGGTCACTGCAGCATTCACTAGAGAGATGGCAAATCATTTAATCCAATACAAAATGAGTAGTCAGCCTCTGTTAAAGACACAATCCATAAATGTGCTGGTAATTTTGCATGCCAGTACACCCATTTAAAAACTCTCAGTTCCCTCTCCTACAACAGAAGACTTTAAAGGTTGTACAGGCAGACAATCCAATCCAAATCTCTCAGCGTTATTTTTTTTATTTTACTTGAAAGTGAATCCTATTTTGATCCTAGTTCTGCAGTTTTTGTATTGTTGGCTGTTTTATATTTCTTTAGTTGTTTTAGTAGTTGTAGTTGTTTTGGTTTTCTTGAGATCTAGTAATGTGTATATACAATTTTGTCTGTCTAATGCAGATTTAAGATTAATTTAAAACATTGGAGAAAAATATAAAACAAAAACAAAACAAACAAAACAAGAAGTGTCATTTTGTACAGGCCAAGAGGGACAAAGTGTGGACTGACTTTTCCTTTTTAGAATTTAAAGTTAAAGTACAGCCAAAAAGTACAGCCAAAAACCTATAGAATTTGAAATAGTTCATCTCAACAGCAGTTGAACAGAGGGTTTCAGAGGTTAATCATTCCTCTAACTGACTTATCCCTGTAACTGAGACAAACTGATTGCTCACAAAACCTCCCATATTATAATACCATTAAAGATTGCTCTAGTCATTTATATCATGATGGGTTGTCAATGTGTTTTCAACACAAAGGTAAAAAGGAGCACACTCTTAAACAGCAACTCAAAAAACTTATTCAGGTGCACGATTCAAAAAGCAATGTGAAAAACTAAAAAATGATATTTCTATCTCCAATTTCCTAAAAAATAAATAATTTTATTATTACATTTTGTAAGATTATTTTCTTTGAACAATAATGCATCTAACTTCTTTTTCCTATTCTTTGTCATTTATCCATGTTGAAATGGGAATGTCACTCTACTATATATCTAAGATGGAACTTGTGTCATTATATACCAGCCAACAGTGGACTCATGTCACTTTATACAACTCAAGTGTGGACCTCTTTTCTGTAATGTGGAGCGACAAATAAAATGGATTCTATAGATGGGCACATACATTGGATTTAAATCATATCAATAAATGTCTACTTCAGCTGATTCCTGTGAATTCTGGGAGACCCTGCAATTTGTCAAATCACTGCAACTATACAGAATTCTTAACTATTTAAACCAGTTAAAATCTGATTTTCACTGTATGTCTGCCCACAACTAATCCACTCAGTTCCTCAGTTGCCCTCTAAGTATTTCTGAGTGGCTCTGATGTTTTACAAAGAAGACTTTGGACCAGCAAAGCTTTTTTTAAATTATTTGCTTCATTTTATGCAAATAGTGGCTCTGAAAAGGCATCATTCAATGATGATGAAACTTTATTCCTTTTTTAAAAAAAAAAATAACATTTTGTTTTAATATTCTTTTCCCAATAGAAAAAAACTTTTAAATCCTCAAAAATAAAACCCAAAACTTGCATGGTATTTTTTGCTTGTAAAAACTATTAAATGGAAGTTTGAGTACGTCCATCCATATTCTCAAGTGATGCTAGCCACGCAAGATGTATGCAGATGTGCCTCGTGCTGTCTGGCTGTCTACTGACGTATAATAACAATGCCGCTGGCTCTGTCCGGCTATGTTCTCATCTCAAATCATACTGCATCCATGATCCAGATTGATGCAGGTATGCCAAAAGCACTGACAGAGGAATGTATTTGAAAAGTTAACAATGAGAATGGACTGGGTAGCCCCTTTTAAACACAGTGTCAAGCTATAAAATGGTAAAGATATCCACAACGGCTGAGCCTTTATATTCAGTTACAAAATACATACTTACAGATCCTTTTAGAAGCAAAAAAAAATTACGATTTAGTTTAGATATATTTACAAGTAACTTGTGTCATTATGTACCAGCCAACTGTGGACCCCTGTTGCTTTATACTACACAAGTGTGGACCTCTTTTGCCTGTTGAGTAGATCAGCAAATAAAATGCATTCCTGTGATTATAGAGAACAAAACATACGTACATTGTAAGATTGACAGAAATCTAGTGCTTCTAGTGCATCTAAAACTCAAAGGAGTTTTGGAGATTGAGCTAATCTCAAGGTTAAGTTAAATTCTGATAATAAACTAATTTAAGCAATTCATTAAAATTAGTAAAGATCTTGCTAGTATTTTCTCTCCACATTTTCTTCCTACCATTATTATTATTATTATTATTATTATCATTGTTGTTATTGTTATTTCTCCTTTCTTTAGATTTTAAAATATTTCCTTGCCCTCTGGGGAAGCCGTATTGTAAAACAGTGTCAAGCTAGATGGTTAAGCCATCCACTAAAACTGAGCCTTTATAGTTTGTTATAAAATATTAGTTATAATTATAATAATCACAGTCATTGTAATCATAGTTGAGGAATAATTTTGAATTATTTAGGTGAGATTCTTTTGTGTAAGTCTTATCTATCTCATTTTATTTATTCTTTACATGGTGGAGTGTGAACGCGCTCCATGCTATCCAAGAGAACTAATTGTCATTATGTACCAGCCAACAGTGGACTCATGTTGCATTATCCTATGTTTGGACATGTTTTCCTATAATGTGCACCAAGAAACAAATTACATTTCTATGAGTACAGACTGAGAGTGTATATTGAAGAATATTGAAAAACTGATTGACATTCAGTGCTCGTGAAAACTGGTCAGAGTCAGTATCGTCAGGGGACTGAACAACTTTAAAGGTCTAGTCAAGGTCTGATGTTACATCATTTTACATAATTAAACCTAAAAAGAAAAAATCTTACTGCTGATCATTTTATGTAAAGGTTTATTCTGCTTGGATTATAGTTTTCTTGCTTTTTTTAAGGCTCTAAAATACTGATTTCTCTCCTGCCTTCTGGGTAGCCCTTTATTTTAATACAGTATAGAGCTTAAAACTTATGAAATCACCTAAAGCCAAGCCTTGAATTTTAATGCAAAGACTAATAACAAATCACGTTTCAGGAGACTGGTGTCTTTATTAACCCTATCATGCTATTTGTATCATATTTGATACATTACATTCTGTGGCCTTCATGTCACCCACATTAACATTACTAAAGCCTGTTTAACGGCCCATCTGCAGTCTGAAAGGCTGCTGGGGAGAGGAGTGTTAAAAGCGACGTGTGTGAATGGGTCGTTCAAATACCAGCTCCAACCAGGAGGGAGAGCTCTGAATATGGATATAAACACTCACACACACTTTGGTCCCCTCTTGGCAAAATCTGAAAAATTTCACCAGAGGCCATAACACATGATTTTATGATGATTTAGAGCATGTCCAAGTGGGGACTTAAAAAATGTCCCCTGTTAGTTTTGCCGTTCCCTGTTGGTGACTGTGTAACGATGAGTATGTTCCCTGTTATATATATGCGCGAGTGCACACACACACACGAGGTCCTGCTGTATAGAGGTCTATTCCTGTTTCTGACAGCTACACGCATCACTGGCTGGTTTTGTCTGAGCCAATCAGCAAATGGCTCACTGGGTGTTTCCTTTTACTGCAGCAGGAGTAAAGAAGAGCAGGGCAGAACCAAAGCACAGAAAAGGAAGAAAAGAAACGCTGAAAGGTGTGAGAGAGAGAGGGAGAGAGATCAGGCCACTTACTACAGTGACGTGTATTTGTTAACTGTACGTCAAACAGGAGAGCGGTGTCACGACACATGGACCAATGAGAAGCAGAGAAATGGGGCCACTTATGACATCAATGCTGGCATGGGATGAGAGTTGCCTGCATGAGGGAGCTTTCCAATGAGTAGACAGACGGAGTGAGCATACAGTGATACTCCAGTCATCAGCAGTACAGAAACACAACCCACACACTTTGCGCTTTATAATCCATGTTTGGCTCATTTTGCACAAGCCAAGCAATTTTTTTTTTCATTCACACTTACATGTACCTAGAGAACATAGATAAACACATGCAAAAAAACATAGACAGATGATTTCTGCAAAACATTCTGTGGATATAACCAGTCTGCTCTGTTCTTGGTAAAAACCCTGATGTAAATATGTAAACAATGTTCCTTACAAGACATATTCATATGCAACTATTTTGCATATAAATGTTTGTAGGATTGAGTGTAGTTGCAGTGGGATGTCCTTTTGTTTTCATATGATGGGCAGCAGTCATATTTAAACTTATGCAAAACATTTCTATATTAGTTATTCCTACAACATCCAAATGAAGGGGAATTAATTTACAGTGAATAAACACTGACGGTCAAGCAGCTAAAAACCACTTATGATTGTGAAGAGACCGTGGTGATGGTTAATTATTATTCTGAATCTTAATGGGACTATTCCTGGTTAAATAAAGGTTAGATAAAATAACTTAAATAAAGATTTTTTTTGATTATTCAATTAAATAATGGTTTATGCAATTAAATTATTAATGATATATGACAAATTATGATATTTTTTTTTATTGCTTATATACTGGGACAGCGCACAATTAAAAGTAATTGCACCAGCTAGTTAGCTAGCAGCTAATTTGCTCTGTTGTCACTTGGCAGGTAAACAAACCACACACAAACAAACAAAAAAAAAAACCCAAATACACAGAACAGAAATTAGCCTACACTACCTTAAACAGGACAGTACATAAAAGTCCATAAATATAACCATTTTACTACATAAAACAACACAAAACATCAGTATAAAATCTGAATAACAGACAGTACAGAAGGCAATCATTGAGAACTATCATATTTAAATTACAGGATGAAATCCTTAAAAATATGTTGAAATTAATCCTCTTTTTATTCTATTTATGATCACTGTTTCTTCTGCAACGGCCATTACATTCTGTATTTACCTCCTTTTAGTTTTATATTTTTGTGGTGGGAAAAATTCAGATTAATTGACAGTTTGCACAATCCTGCAAATCCCTGCATGAACTTTACTGCAAGTTTAATCAAAAGAGGAGACAAAAGGTGTAATCTTGTAAGGCATACTAACAGAACATGTGAAACAGATGCACATTGGAAGCCTTTGGTGTTATTTAAGGATTTGTTGGGCAGAGTACGGTCACCTTAAAGCCAAGTTTTCTGCACTAACTATGAGATTCCTGTGTGCACATGCACATAAAGATAGATGTAAAACACACAAATGCAGAAGTAATGCGTGTTTGTAAAACAGGCACAAATGCACATATAACCATGAGGGACAGGAATCCAGGTAGCCAGATCAGGTTTCTGTCCTCAACAAAGAGCTCTCTCTTTGTGTCTATCTCTTTTACTCTCTAACATGCACACACATAGACACGCACGCTAAGGGCCACTGCGGCAGCTGCTACGGCTCCATATTCCACAGTCATGTTACTCATCAAGAGAAGAGCTGAACAGAGAACTAGTTGTAGGTAGTGATTCTGCTGTGTTGTTAAAATACACAACACACCAAAGCAGCGACCATCTAAAACTGACCATTGCTTGTCAGTTTCTTTTATCAGAATTACATTTTTGCTTTTTAACATGAAAAAATGTTGTTTAATTTCCTCATTTAATCTAAAAAGTCATAACACTTGAAAAATCTTCTTTAGTAGAAAGGCAAGATTTTTTTCTTGGCAGGGTTCAGCCACTCCTTAATGACCCATGAGCCCTTCGTGTGTACGCAGTCCTGTATGCAATGCAAATCAGCATGCATGAACGTGTGCACATGCATCATTCATGAATATTGACGGATGTGTGTGTACACAATGTGTGTAGTGTGTATAATATGGCAAAACAGTCTTTCTTTATGGTAAAATATTTTTATATAAATGTATTTATATGGTAAAATTTGGAATCAAACTCCAACTTTAACCATAAAATCAGCAGTACTAATATCCTTTAACCGTAACAGCAGAAAAAGTTAGAAGTATTTATAACGGAGAAATTCTTGTGACCACAGCAGCCAGTGTTTTACAGTGAAAACAACTTTTTTTCAGTGTGTGCTCAATAAATCAATAGTCCTTACAATGATGTTAAAAATGTATTGATCCCAGACAGAATGATATAGGGTGACATGTTCCCATTCATAAGCACACTCACACACTGTGTGAATGAGCTGTCTTTGATTTGAGACTGTCAATCTTAAAGGGATGGAAATCATTGACTTGTGGAGACTTTTAAATCCTACATATTATGTAGGGAGCAGTTATGTGTTAATCCCTGAAATACTGATAGTGACACTCAAACATTAATGCCATTTTGTGTACAGACACTGCAAATGCATGCAAACACACACTCACTAACACTCCTCTGGCTTGACTGACCCCCACACGAGGGATTAAGCTCTGGCCTCAAAAGCAATGTGTTGGATGGACTATCTGCATAACAAGTGTGTTAGATGACAACAATTTTAAAGCTGACTTATTTAAAAATGCGTCTTTGTCAAACACCAAAGACACACCGGCAATATATCCTAACCTTGGGATGGGGTAGGTCTATGTGGTGCTATAGGAAAGTGCTGGCTGTGACTGTGACGAACAGGCCGCACATTCTGTACTGATGTGCTTTATTCCTCATGTTTAGTCTGCAAGCAACAGACTTTACCAGAAAACAAGACTACATCAACACCTAGTGTATTGCTGGACCCTGTATGGGCCTAGGGCTATTTAGGGCTTTTAATTTGAAATAGGAAGTGGCAGTATTCGCTCAGTCGTGGACTCTGTCCTGCTGTTGTGGTCCACCCCAAAAATTCATGTTAACACATGTTAAAATTGAGAGACTTTCAAATTTTCTCCTACAACCTAAAATTCATCATGTCACTTTATTCATAAATGAGCAAGCTATTAAAAACAATACATTAAAACGTGCATATTTAAGGTAATACGTCACTTTTGATGATCCTAAGGGATCGCTGGGGGCACTTTTCCATGAAGTAACATGTGAAAGTTGTGACAGGATGTCATAGACAGATGAAAAGTGGTTTAATGTCAATATATCCATAAATGAACAAGCAATTGAAATCAAAACCCTTGTATATTTAAGGCAACAGGTCACTGATAATGATGCTAACAGATTTTATGAGGGCTCATTTCCACAAACTAACAACTGTAGAAGTTGGGACAGGAAATGCAGCTGGGACAAAAATGAATAGCATGTGAAAGTTATGACAGGATGACCAAGACACACGGGATGTTTGATGTCAGTATATTCATAAATGAGCAAGGTATTGAAATCACAACCAATAAGTGTGAAGATATAAGGCAACGGGTCGCCGATAATGATTTAGGGATTTTCTGGAGGCTCTTTTCCACAAAGTAAGAGTTCTGAATGTTGTGACAAGATGTCACAGACACACAGGAACTTGTTTGATGTCAATATATTCATAAATGAGCTAGCTATTGTTTTAAAATGCGCTAAAATGGTCAGTCTAGCTGTTAAATTTGCTGTTAAAGTTTTCCGGTGGGCTACATTTGAATGAAAATGTTCTCCCCTAACGCTGAATAGGTGATTACAGCCTTGACTTATGTCATTGCTCACTCTTCTTCTTCTGTTTTTTCTGTAGGGCTGGCTTTGCATGCTGCGGCCCAGCTAATATAAGCAAGGCACTTGGTAGCTGTGGTGTAAAGCTGCTGGATTAAGTGGCCTGCATATAATCATAGCAAATATTAAATTTATCCACATGCTTAGTAAAATTATGCATCGTTGTTATTATTATTTTGTGTGTGTGTGTGTTCTTAGTTTCATAACAACCTTATCAGCTATGGCAAAGAGTGTGCTCAAGGCACGGCCTCATAGAAAGGGATCGAGAAACTGCTTTGGGTTCGGTGTGACTTGAGGAAACGGCAATGAGAGACATTCACTAACTTTGTGTAGAAATACCTCTGAGGATTGTGGGAAAATTGTAACGTCATGACTGCTGTGAACCAGTCATTCTTCTCAAGAGGAGACGTGCCGAGTGGGAGTGAGGCCAGGATGTGGCTATTCAGAGGAGCCTGCCAACTTGTCCAGTAATATTCCCATATTGTTAAAGTGATCATGACAAATTGAGCGTTTCTTTGTTTATATGTGTTTTGTAGAGCGATATGAGACAGACAGAAGTTGTGCAAAGCGTTCAACATACTTGAATTTACACATTGTTTATAAAATGATTCATTTGAAACCACTTGTGCTAAGCGTCAATATCTGTGTACTTACTTACAGAGATTAGAAACACGCCTTGTTTTGTCCTTTATTTATATGAAAAAATGTTTTTTATACACAACATGATTTAAGTGTTGGGAGCAAATTGGACATTGACTATCTGGCTGCACTTTTACAGTATAAAATTATGCACATTAAGTCCAGACCAACATCACTGTGTAGATTAATGATGTGAATTTTCCATGGATGCTTATTTGCACAAGCTGATGTGATTGTCACAAAAAAATAGAGAAGACCCCTGGGATTTTCTGTACATTAATCCACATTTCCATCTACTTTCTTTCCTGCTTTCTCACCCCCCCTCCTACTCTCTGTTGCTGTAAGCCCACAGCCCCTATGGGAAGGTGTTGGGACGATAAGAAACAGACAGTCTGGAAAGCAGGGAGAGGCAGGAAGGGAGCGGGGGAGTGGAGGAGTGGGGCCTTTACAGCTGTTTCTAGTGCTTTATTCTCTTTCTATTTATGGCTCCCAGATGTTTGTAAGGCAAATCCTGATTGTACACATGCTGACAAATGACGCACATCAGGATAAATTGCTAAATATACTGTGAGTGTATTGAGCATTTAGCAAAGTGTCTGTTTTAAAAGTCAGATTACCAGGTGGTGCATTTCGTTGCATAGCTTTGTCATGGTGCTTTCAGGAACTACTTTACCAAGAAATTAGGCACTAGTTTGCCATTTAGTCAGTGACATTGTGACAATAGCTGCCAGGCAGCAGGATGTGTTGTTGCGTGTGTGTGTGTGTGTTGCAATATTTTGACTTATGGTTAGATTTTATTTTTTATTCTAAAAAAGTAAACATGCTGCAAGGGTGGATTGTGAGACAAAAGACTCATGGGCACAGATTTGTAAAAAGACCTACATCTGTCACGCATAGAAGCAAGACTGAAGGATGAGGATGTTTTTCCTAATTTTTGCTGTTTTGATATCTTTTTTTTGGTTTTGTGTCTCTTTTCAGTTTGTTTGCATCTTTTGGTAGTCTTTTTGTGTCTCTTTTTGGTCTTTTTTTAGTCTCCTCCTGGTTGGTACATTTAAATCTTGACACCGATACTTTGAGCACCTTGGCCTGGGTGTGGAAGGCCCGTTCAGTAATTCTTCAGCTGAAGATGGCATAACACAGACCATCAGAAGATAAACATCTGTATGAAATGTGAAAGAAATGCACAAAAACAAGACATATGCTAGTTAACAATTTATGTAATGGACTTCATTTGTATAGGACTTCATTGGTCTATGGTCTGTTGGTAAATGCTACAAAAACTGAGGTCATTAGCTACAACATCCTCCCGTCTCTGGCATGGAAGGCTGGAACGACATGGCCGGTGTGTTGAAGTCCAACCTCTTCCAACATACCAAGCTAAACTTCTTCTCTGTGACCGTAGAGTCCGTTCTCCTTTATGGATGTGAATGTGCATGTCTTTCTCCTCGCCTCTTTGGATGCCCACTGTTGGGTTTATGGCTCTACAAATAAGGCCAGTTACATGTCCTCCTGGGTACACCTGCTCATTGTGAGCCAGTGTGATACTGGTACAATTGGTCGATGATGGCTCTCTTGCTGGGCAATAAGCCCATAAAGATGATAACTTACTGGACAAGGCGTATCCTTCTGCTTCTCCTCCACTTGCTTGCTTTCTCTCCTGTGTAGTGTTTCTATGCCCAGGTGTGTGTACATCCTTATGTGGGTATGCATACTTGAATATGCAACATGTTACTGTCCAAATATATGTGCTACTTGTCACTGATGGGACAATTAGAAATAAAGAGCAGACAGAGCGTAAACATGACCACTTTACTGGAAACCTGCAGCTTCTTGTAAGATATTACTAGGTCAACTGGGAAATGTTGTTCATTTTGTCCTGCATTCCCTCCCAAGTGGCAGCCTCAGTGTCTCCAGTGAGAAGCCCCTGGGGAAGCCTCTTGGTCGATTGCCTGAAGAACGTAAACAGAGCAACCCTGCACAGAAATCTCAGCTGGGCAGTTTGCATCCACAAGCTCATTTTTTTGGTCACTACCCAGCAATGCTGTTGCCACTGTACTTCATTGATGACTCATGTCACAACACTCATCGTCACTTGAATAAGGGTCAGTTGGGTTGTACTTCAAAATAACTAGTTTGTACAATGTGCTGGTGTTAGGCTGCAAAAGTCTGTTCAGCTTCTCTCAAACAGCTGCGCTGGAGGATGAAGTGAATAGAGAGGGGTAGAGACCTGGCAATCTTTGAAATATAGGGATAAATGTGCACATTTTTATGCAGTCTCTGCTAAAGTGCATTCATAGTTGAAGCATATTGGCACCCTTAAGTTTCACACTAAAAGCAAATCAAATGTTCATGTTCATACTCATGCAAACATAGCTGCCTGAGTGTTTTTTTGTTTGTTTGTTTTTTGAGTATTTAACGGCTGTTAAATATATGTCCTTAACATTTGTGCTAATGGTTGTCGTAACTAACTTGGGAAGGCAGCTAACAGTGAACCTGGTCTGCAGTAAAGTAAAACCAATTGCTGCAATCAAGTGATGTGAACAACACGGAGGCCTCGTGCTGTGAACCAGTGCAAATCAATAATGCAGTTCTCTGTATTATTTTGCATTTTTTTAAGAGGCAACACAACAAAAAAGCTAACACACATCACAAATACATATTTTCAGAGCTTACCATGTACTCCTATGACTTCACTTACTTATCTCCCAGCTCTTCACTTACAGTACTGACGGAGAGTGGAAGAGCTCTGTATGCTCACAGACAGCAATAATAAGATTGTCCTCTTTTTCTTTTTCTTTCTTGGTAACATCAAGAGAAGCTAAAACAGATAAGCTTTAAAGTTGAAAACTTGAGCAAATGGAGTGAATTTTTTTGCCTTTGTATCATTTGTGTCACATCATGCGTATCTCCCAGTGCGAATTTGCATCCATAAGTATCTCTGCATTGACCTTGTACGTTATCTTACAGTGTGAAAATGCCTCTTTCATGTTCAATGTGAACACAACATAAGATCCTGAAGTCCTCCACTTGTGATAGATGCCTGCATTTCACTGAGAGCAGAGAGCCCCCATTTCCTCATATTAGACTTGCAAGAGCTGGTCTCTATCTTGACTTCATTTGGAGATCTTAGTCCAATAATGCAACATGGATGAAATCATTCTTCATCAGTCTAAAACTGAGTAATCTCGAGACCTTAGCTACCCTGTATATTGTGACTATGGACATCATACAGAAATTGTGAGAAGGGAATACATCCTTACAACATTCTGACCTCCACCTTGAACATGCCTGAATAAATTCACAACAATCAATCTCAGTTACAGGCTGTGCACCACTCAGTGACAGGGATGAAGTCTACATCATTAATTTGGAATCTGAGGTTTATAGCATTTGACTATAGAAAAAGTAAAATGTCTTTTGCAACAAAGGTGACATGTTCTGTCTACAGTCTGCAGAGAGCAGTTTCACATTATCACCATTAAAAAAATAAATGTGGTATATTAAATATAGGGCAGAATTATGCTTTTCCCTTTATTTTAATGGAGGCTGTCAGTGTATAACAAATGACTGCAATAAAGGACCGGCTGTATGATGGAATTCAGTCCTCCACACATATGCATTTCAAAGCTCTTATAGGGGGAGATGCGCGGCAATGTGACAAACAAATTCAATAGACCGAAAAAGATAAATCGACACAGAAGAAGAAAGACAGAGTAGTGTTTGCTGCAAAATTCAAAAAGCTCTACAAGACTGTACCAGAAAGTTACCCATTGACTCAACAGATGTGGCCAGTGTTGACTGTCAAACCTTAAAATTTTTTAAGAGTTGGCTTCCATTTTGTTTTTACCGCTGTTGATATTATCTATAATTACCAGTGCTAAAAGACGGATCCACTGAGGAAGCATTTCTTGCTCTCGTCAGGAAATCAACTAACTTAAAACATCCGCAGGCCAGTTGCACAGACGTGTTGTTGGTAGCTGTCCAGAATAGAAAGTGCTGCAGAAGCCTAACCACTACACTGTCCCTCAGGAATGGTTTCTATTTCAGTGTAAGTACACTGTCTGCCAATGGATATGGATGAGGTGATTGAAGGAGGTTTGGAGGAGAAGGACAGGAATATTTTATCTCAGAGTGAACCTGCTTGGCAGATTGTTCTGGCCATTAAGCTTTGGTCGTCTTGTGTATCCTTGGTTGGAGTGCTTAGAGCTGAACAGGATACAGGTATTACTTGGTACAGTACAGTAATGGAGATGTGAAATATAAAAAAGCCAGATAAAACTACTTTGTTTTCTTTTTTCTTTCAAACAAACCCTGCTTCATTGTCAGAAAGCTCCATAAATCTGACTGAATGGTGATTTAATTTTGTCAGCTTCACATAACCCAAATGATACTCTTTTTCCACCAAAATTAGTGCGTATATCCAGGTTCTTTTAACGTGAAAATCGGCTAAAAATAGGGATAGACTGGCTTCCCATTGCCAATTGACCAGAACCATGTGTAGATGAGTCCATGCTGGAAGACAGATTAGTAAACAGTAGAAAGTGTGTGGAGGCCAGTAAAATTTTTACAGTGGTTAGTTTATATCTACTTTATTCAGTCTCCATTTTAAACTTAAACTCAGTGCAGACTTATTTTGAATGATATGCTGCTTGGACAGAGACGGACGGTAGTTCACGGTGGCACATCACTGTCATGCACTTGAAAAGTGTCAAAAATTGGCACATCCACCCAGCTGTCATATTAGCGTCATGATGTTCTCAGCTGATCAGAGTTGGAGCCGATAAATATCAGTGACTTCTGCAGTCATTTGTCTTTGGAGTGCGTTCTGATTGTAACCTTTCCCATTAAATACAAAAGCCAGATGCTAACAAGTGTTTTGGTTTTTTGTGAAGTGGGAAAAGGGCTTTGTAAACTTTGCATCACCTCCCAAGTCTCATTAAAGTCTTAATTAACATAACCTCTCTACTTTACTTTATCCAACATGTATGTGGCTTTGGCTGTAAAATGATTTTTCAGAGAACAGACTTAGAATAGCGAAACTGCAAAATATCTGTGGAAGTTGCACTCTGAACCCTATGTCCTAGATTCATGCAGTGCATAGAAAACAATTTATATTGCAGCGAATAGATTTGCTCTGGAGGTTTATCGCATACTTTAACCCTTGTATTTACAGAGGGTTTGAGGCGGCCTGGTGTGCAGTCATGACTGCATATTGTATTGTGGCTGCCATTCAGGATTTCAGTTTTGAGTCCCTTGTTTCATTTAAGCAGTTGTGAGAAATCTTATGGAAATTAGTAATAATAGTTAATAATAATAATAGTTCTAAAGCTAGTTTCTGTTCGTATTCCAGCATTCTGTATGTTTGTAAAGTGACAAAGACTATGGATGAGTTTATGTTTGTGTGTCAGTAAAGTAATGTGCTGAAACATGCTGTAAGTGCCATGGCACCACTGGGATGGAGAGATGTAGGTGGGAGAGAACCAGGAGATAACATAAGAGATCGAGTGAATGAGGTAATGAAGACAGTGAACAGCCAAGATCATGAACACGACATGAAGGCTTGGACTACTGATACATGCTGACCAGAGTTCAACCAGGGACAGCAGGAAGGAAGCATGCAATGCTACAGTGAAGACAGGATTGTGCTAAATGGACTGGTTCTGTCACTTACAGTAAGATCAACTGGGAAGTGAGGTCCAGGCCTTCTCAGTGAGGTTGAATGTTGCATGAAAATACCCCCCTTACACAAATAAAAGCCCATATAAACAAAGACTGTCTTGAATGCTGCCTCTCTCTATAAGGATAATTGTTGCGGAAAGAAAGACGTTTAGCATTCAGGCCCTTGGCTGATTCTGACCTTAGAGTCTGAGCTGTTTGTATTGATGCTGCATCTTCATTTCTTTCTATGTGTGTTTTCATCCACATCTGTGTGTGTGTGTGGTTGTGCACTTGTGTCTGCTGGTTGTTCAAGGATGTGCAACCATGCATGCATGTGCACGAGTGTCTTTCCTTGTCTGCCTGAGCACATCTTCGTTTTAGCATTTGGTCATTGTCAGTATTTGCTTCAGAACTGTGGCTGCATGCTGTGATTTCATTATATTATGGGAATTATGTTTGTTGGATTTTTGAAGAAGAGATTTTCACACCTTTTTGGAACATTAGTAGAGACATCCCTTTGTTGATGATAGAATTTAAAGGGGAAATATGAGGGAAAACAAGTTCAGCCATTGGTTATTAGAATATATTACCACCCACTTGCCACAGTTCTGCTGTGGGGAATAGACAGTGGTAGAAAGGGAGGGATGTGATGCTGATGAAGCTCCCTCTTAATACTGGGTTTTACAAAAGCTGATCAATGACAACCAAAAGTGGTAGCAATCGTGTTTATGGAGCCCATGCTTTTTTGTGCAAGTGCTTGTGCTGTCAAATGTTATTAGATTAGATTAAATTTTGCAGCTTACAAAAAAATTGATGCTCTAGTATCACCATAATGAAGTTGCTGCAGTCCGCCCGGCAAGTGGAACAAAAGTGCATGCTAATCGTACCATCAGGGTGGCATTTTAGCCTCAGGAATGCAAGGTTTGACTTTGCAGTGATTCATAGTCTGCCAACACTGAGTCTGCACTGACAAGGAGACAAACAGGAGAAAAGTAGACCAGGAATGAGAGCTGTATTCTCATGTAACTCTCCAAAGAAAGTTAAAAAGCACATAAAAAGCAAAATATTAAACTATTCCTTTAATAGTCATTGTTTGCAGGTAAAGAAAATATATCAAAATCCAAACATTTGCACAGTTTGATAGAATCAATAATAATATACAGTCAGAACCAGTCTCTTAAGTGACCTACATTCGTGTTTTGTGTTGTGTTACACTTACATTGTACCTGGTGTTGTGCTGCGCCATTTACAACAACAGTACGCTCAGCGCTCAGAGTATGCTGCAATGAATAACCAGGCAGTATATCTATTTCAATAGAGATAGAAAATCTATCATTGGCAGCAGCTGTTTTAATTGTGACAGTCTGCCACAAATAAATGAATGTGTGATCTAAAAATTACATTTTTCAATTCATCTCAACTTTAAATGTGAGGTTTTGAAAGTGAAGTATTGAAATGGACTGGATGCATTTCATGTTATGTCTGGGAGCTGCACAAGATGTTTCTGAGGGCCGCCACTTTGAGCAGCAATGTTTTTTTGAGGTATTGTGACACGAGTCCATTAAACCAGGTCTAGGGAAGTATTGTCAATAAAGTTAGTTAGAAAAAATAAGCTTTGCAACTATTAAAACTGACTATTGTGAAACCACATCATTAGGTAAGTGAAAACAGTCATTCAGTCAGCTGCCCACATACAGCAACATAAGCTATTGCTGGATAAACAGCTGACAAAACATTATCATGAGCAGCAAACAGGTATGAAAAGACTATTAGCATAAGGCTCAAAAGCAAACAAAAACTCATTCTAGATAGGATACATGTCTGGAGGACAATATGAGGCCATTAGAGTTGCTCACATAAACACACACAGGAACACAGACTGTGAATAACAACCCCTCCTCTATCTTTCTCATTTTGAGAAAGAGATAGAAATGTATGCTTAGGTGTATGCATGTGTGGCCACGTGTTTGTATGATTTATATGTGGACACGAACATGTGCTTCGTAGCTTGCAAACTACACAGGACAGAGTTTGGGATAAGCATGCTCTCTGACGATGTGCTGCTTTGTCTAATCAGATGATAAAAAGGAAAAGGTCTGTTTAGTTTATATTGCTCACTGTGAGGTAAACTCATAAACAGCTGCCTGCATGTGTGCACACACAAACGCACAGTGCATGCACACAAACTGAACCCTTGCGGATTTTTGCAGCAGCAGCTCTGCTCTGCTGAGCTCTGCTATGATGACAGTCTTCAACTGTGCATAATTTCCAGGGATTCCAAAAAACAGTTATGAGTAGACACAAGCCTTAAACACAAGAAAAACCTACCTTTACACTTAAACTGCTTGCTTTTATCGGACTACAAGCAGCTTCAGTTTCCCTTAGCTCTGAAGATTTTTATAGACTGTTTCAGCTGCTTGTTTTTGTTTTCCAGTCTTCAAGTTTCCCTTTTTGGTTCACTGTCACAGCTCTCATTAGCATCGTTTGCAATTACAACATTTCAGGAAGAAGGCAATTAGCAATGAGAGTGACTCCAAAATTAGCAAGACATTATTAAAAAGTAGAAGAAAATTACTTAAAAATCAAAAGATAAAAGATGAGAAGAGATGAAAGATAATTTTAAATTTGTAATTTTCCCCAAACTTTTTTTCCTTTTTTTCCTTAGACATTTTCCATGGAAATCAAACCATTTGCTCAGGGTTCAATGGTTAAACTGACAGACGAGCACTTCTTGATGCAAAAACACCAACTCTTCTTTTTGTACATTTGCTTAAAATATCAAAATATTTGGGTGAAAAGTTGTGTTTCTTAGGGCCCTATAACATTTAAAACTGTAAAAACCAATGTTCAGGAGCCTCATCTTGTAGCAATGGTGGTCTGATCTTGTCACTAAAATATAAGGTGAGAGGCTGTTAAATATTCATGATATCAGGGCTTTCTATATAATTCATGTTTTCTGTATGCAGCCACAACATGTGTTACTTCATCTCATGTCACCAACACTGTCACACCAGGTTAGACCTTATATTTGTTCAGTTAAAGTGGGATTTGTAAAGCAAAGTCAGATGCTTTGTGTGTGCTGGTGTGTGTAAGCATGTACTATCCCAACAGATCGCAGTGGTTTGTAGATACACACTGAGAGGGGGTCAATCTGAGGTGGCAGATGTGAGAGCATGACACACAAGAATGGAGGGAATGTGTGCAAATAAACTGAATTGAGACCAGTGGTGAAGAACTCCTGATAGCACATCTTTCCTTTTCTCTGCCTGTTCACGTAGTTAGGTCGCAGTCCATAGAAAGAGGCAGACAAACACTCGAACCACATCTCACCTGTAATCCCAAAGAGATTGCACACACACACACACACACACACACACACACACACAAACACGCATATAAAGCACATATTACAAACACAAAGTATGTACAATTGCAGGCATGGAAGTGGTCTGAATTTCTCACAGACTGGCCCTTTCCTGTTCCCAGGCCTCTGACTACCTGAGTTAAAGTGACACACCACACACACACACACACACACACACACACACACACACACACACTCACACACAGACAGACACACACACACACTGAGGTTGCTATCACAGTTCTGATAAGCAGTCCATGGATTCCTGAAGGGTTAGCAGAAACAGCTTATCATGCTGCTGACGCAATGCTGCCCAATAAAGAGACTCTTTCTAGTTTGACCAACAGGGACTGACTGGTTTGGTTGTGTTTTCTGAGTCTGGTCTGATGAGATCAAGCAGCAGCAGCAGGAGCCCCGCACTAGTTTGGGCGCCTGTTTCTGTACGAAAGCAAAGGTTGAGCAAAATACACTGTGGCTTTTCTGCTAGAGTCACACATTAACAGCAGGTTTTTTTTCCTCCTTGTCAAACATAGATAAGACTTGGAAATAAGACACAAGAACATTACAATGTATATTTCATCGTCATGTTGTAAATGTTTCCACTCTGCTACCCCACACGCATGTACAAACCTATAAAGACGAGTGTTTGAGCAACATGTTCCAAGTCATAACTGGTGCAAACAGGCCACTAGTGGAGATTTATCCCTGGTGGAGAGTAACAAACAGGATATGGTACATTCGCTGCTGTGCAAACCCATAAACAACTCCTAATCCATCATATGGTAACAATTACAGAGAGACAGAGCTACAATAAACAATATGTGGCTTATACTGTATGTGTGGGGTGAGGGTTGGGGGTGGTGCATTTGTGCATCATCATCATCAGTGTAATTTTGATAATTTCCTGTTTAGCAAAGTAGTTTCATCACATTAAATTTAATCAAATAAATCCTACTGTTCTCATGAGCAATTCTGCATTATTTGTCATTTAGGAGACAAACACATAATAGATTTGTCAGCTAAATGTAGGCTCCACGAGGTTAGAAAGTCAGTTGTCTAAATCTTTGCATGACTTCTGGAGGACATAATAATAAAGCTTCATTTTTATCTATCTACCTATCTATCTTTCTATCTATCTATGCACACACACACGTGTGTGTGTGTGTAGCTAGTTGCATATTAGAAATGCAACTTTCTAATATGCTAGTTGCATATTAGAAATACAGCTTTGTAGCTTGACAGTTACATTCATGCTGCAATGTAACTAGCAGCTTAGCTTTTACGTTTTTTTTTTTTTTTTTTCACAAATACCACCACATACGGTATGTCTCCATCAAATGTCAGGAAGGTATGACGGTATGAAAAAAAAGTTACCGTCCAAGCCTACTGTTCATACTTAGCAATATACCATATTGTGTGAGTTTGTTTTTAAGATGCCACCAGAAACAATTCAATGCATCCTGTTCACCTTGCTGTCTGTGTGGAGTATCAGTGATGCCTTGTTCTCTTCTCACTCACAGTGCATTTATGTCTTTTGCCCCTTTGAAATAGATCTCAGGCAATATTGATCAACTAACTCTGAGGCTTTCCATAGCTTCCTGTATCATTTGCAATTCACTGAATATTTCTTATCAATGAATTAAACACCACTTGTTTCATGTAATATTAATCAAAGCCATTAAAGAGATTTTCTTTCAAAGTTCTTAGTGCAGAAAAGGTTTTGGCAGGCTTTATTATCAAACCTCCTACTAGCCTTTTCATTTCACAAGATTATTATCTCATCACTGTAGCTGACTGTACAACTGTTTGTTACAATTGCTTAACTTATATACAGGTAATTTGAAATGGTCTTTAGAAAGGGTAGAGAAAATGTTTTAATATAAAACAGATTTCTCTCGAGACACTCGTCATGCTGTCACTTTTGCATCCCGCATTTTTCCAGCTGCTCAAAGATGGCAGATGGTGCTACAAACAAGTGACCAGCATCACAACACATTTTGGTGTCAAGCAAAAAGGAAGATGACATGATGGATCAGTTAGCCACTCGCTGCTAAAACCATGACTTTGATATTTCTTTTTTTTCTTTTTGTTAATGGCTACTAAACAAGGACTTTTCATTTTTATTTTATTTTATCAGTCATAGAATGACAGCAATATATTGCAAATCTTAAAAAAAACAACAAAACTGCAAAGAAGTGCAAAAAAACCCCATTGCCTGTACATAAGTTACATTCACAAACACACCTTACAGGCAGTGGCGAATCTTACTGGTCAAAAGACCAGAATTTTGCCAGGACAGTTTTGAAACTGATTTTTACATCCCAAAAATATCTTCAACACAAGGTACTTCCATCGCCAGGGAATATCCAGTGGGATGGAGTTTTGTAGCAGTTATGATGGAGTCTACAATGAGTGCATGTAAAGTTATGTGTTGCCCAGGGACTTGAGTGGCTTTAGCAAACAGATAACTGAATGTCCGCCACCACTCAAAAGAAAAGATATAAAATTTTTGCACATATAATCCAGAAACAAATTGTGTCTGAGGCGAGAGAGCGCACATGTAGCACCCACATCAATGTAGCCACTGATGAACCACTGATGAAGGTGCGTCTGTACCGTTTTCTTGTAGCATCTCATCCTAATAGCAAGAATAAATGTTTGAATTGTAGGTTGTTTTATTTTTGCAAACCCTGAATATGTAATAGTTTTGCCTTATTTGTCACATATAAGTTACCCACATAGTAAACATATACATATGTTTTTATCCACTTCTGTACATCTTTATTTTCCCCATTTTGTACAAAAACAAACAGAAAAACATTATAACCGCAATGTGTTTTCTCATCTCTGAAGTATTACAGGCCTTGTGTAAGAGCTGCCTCTTGTATGATCAAACTCAGCTATTTTGGTAACATCCGCAGGTGGATCACTAATTTGGCGTACTTTGTTTAGAGCAGTGAGTCGTGTGTCCCTGGCATACAGGCTCTCCTTAGTCCCTGTTTGAGTGTGCCACCCAAAACTGTGGAGCCCCACGGGTAAAGAGTTTCCCGCTCTGAGCAAAAAAGGGTCAGAGCAGCACCTTCAAATAACATTTCTGGTGCAAAACACGGAGAGGCAGAGGGAAGAAGTGAGAGAGAGCAGTCATCTCACTGCTGCATGGCCCCCAGAGACACAGGCCCTTCTCTCTCCTCCCATTTGCACATGTAGACATGCTCAAACACATGAAGTCAGCAGTATACATTTCGACTATACACGCATAGAGCACAGCCTGCATTCTCCTTCAACATGCACAAGCACAGGCAGTCTGTTGTCTCTGGCAGCCAAACTGGCCAGTGACGTCTCCTCTGACCCAATGTGTGTCAGAATATGACTAATAGTTTTTTTGTGCCATTATCCAAAAAAGGTTATGACAACAGGAACACAGCCTGTAATGTCTGAAAAGCAGAAGTTACACATGCAGCAGGACAAGGCCGTAAACTTTGCCCACGTGTTTACCTTTGAGAAAAATTAACAGCAGTCACAGGCTCAGTTTTGGTTTACACTTTCACAGCCACAAACTAAAACACAGCGATGTGTCAGAACAATGTGTGACAATGCATTTTGCATAATTTATGTTTAATGTGTGAGAGAAAGCTGGAACTTTTTGGCTCATGAGCAGAAGATGATTGCTTGAACTGATGTGTTTTGTAAAGCCACTGATTAGAACTGGCCCATAACTATGTAACAATCCTCTTGGCGTCCTTCTGTGTAATATGCTCGGTATTTTTAGTTTCTCAAAATGCTTAACACTGCATCTCTGTGCATGGCCAAATATTCAGAGCCCAGAGGTTTAAGTTAACCATGACAGAGCTAATTAGTAAAATATAAGAAAATTAAAAGTCTGTTACCATTATGAGTCACCCTGTGATCTAGAAACTTGCAGTGTTAAGAAAATTCTGTATGTTTTATTATTCTATATATACACCTGGTGTACTTTTTATGCACTTTTGCTGTGTTACAATAAATGGGCACCATGTGTCCAGATTATATTTGGAGTTCTATTTTTGAGAAGTCTTCATTTCACAGCAGATTATGTCTGGGTTAATGAGGTGAAAATGAATGGGCCTACTTTGTGGATCATAACTGAACTGATTTCAGTACTCAGAGTAACTCAGAGTCACATCCCATATCATGCAGTGTTGATGCACATGAGGAAAGCATATGTTTCTTGTTGCTTTACAGGTGTGGAGGCAAAAAAAATCTGTTTCATAAACAACAACCTTAACAGAGTAAAAAAAACAAGTCAAAAATTCTTGATAAACTGTGTGAGAAAGGGACAAGAGAAATGTATGAAATCAGCAGGTTCAGCAAAGACGAAGCACACACAGGTTGGGGCTAGCAACTGGTAAACAATGCATGGAAACATTGCACAATAATGTGATAACATTTAGAACCAGGACATTATGGGTTATGGTTTGCATTATTCTGCTATGGCATTTTTATTTTTATTTAAAAAAAGGATTTATTGTTCCACCTAGCAGGCATGCAAAGAGACACTGTCAATACACAATGTGAGTCCCTACATGATGTGAGGTGTGCATGTGCAAAATTGTTTAACGGTATGTTTACAGTCTCCAATTATTGTATTAATGGACAATGTAAACTTCTCAAATATTATACAGGTGATCTGTGATTTCTCTTCATGGCTCAGCTTCATTTACATGAATTTTAATGTATATCAGCATTATATCATTTTGCTGCTGTATATAAATCTGCTGAGTTCATCTGTCACCCTCAAACTACATCAATGAATCAAAACCATCATAACAGCTCTCAGTGCATATCAGACAGCTGATGGTGAGGGCCTCACATCTTTACATGTTATTTTAAGAATCCTCACATCCCACTTAGACTACTGAGTACAAGTTGTGCTGTTTAATCCTTAATCCTTCTTTTTCTCCTTTCTTCAAAATAATTAAAATACTATAAAATAGACTGATGAATGTAGTTGTGACTGCAAAACATCACCATCAGTCACAACAATGTACTCTGTTAACAGATTAACCCTTCAAATAAGACAAATAAATTCCAAATCTCTGAAATTTAACAAAAGTAAAAAGTTTATACATCAGCTGTTCGATCAGCTGAGAGGCAGGCCTAAACGCAGCCGCCTTGAAATCGCGAGATTATCGCCGTCCACTTTCGCATGACGTAGAAGCAATACCTCCATGGCGATCCATGGGCTAGGGCCATGGATGTATTACAGTAAAGCGACATCACTATAATACATCCATGTCGTAAAGTCAGACACAAATCTCACCGGTATGCATTGCTCCTTGATCGCCGGTGATAAGACTTTAAATGCACAAATCAAACGCACCCATTATGTCACGTGACCGACAGGTGCGTAGTGCGTGCTAGCTAACGTGCCAGTGGCTTCTCCATTAGCCTGTCCTCAAACCTACTTTTAAGGACATGCATGTTGAATTCCTGTTTTTTTGTTTTTGTTTTGACAATTATTTCAGATGGAGCCGCAGGCGTCATTCAGCTCAACATGTTTAAAAGCTTTGAGGAATTCAGTTGGACAGAGAGGCCGAGAGGACTGTTGGACTGAGAATGACCGAGCAGAGACGCTGAACCGGGGACAGACTGAGTGTGAAGACTCTCGGCATTACATTCAGACAGGTGAGTAGACCTACTAAAACAAACCCATTGTTGTAACTTCAACATATTGTCTGCGTGTGTGCGTGTGCGCGCGTGCGGGTGTGTAGAGAGTGGGTAGTTTTCTGCTTTGGTGGTGTTTTATTTAGTTTATGTAATGTTACAAGAAGTAACTGCTTATTTACTTTCATGTGGCTTAACAAAGCTTGCAGGGTGAGGTTGTCCACGGGTCTGGGGGTTAAAGGGAAAAGCTTTCTGGGGCCATATTTTACTTATTGCACATTTACATATGTCAACCAAAATGCCCACTGTTAGGCTTCTTGTTAAAACAACAAAAGTAAACATCAAATGTAGCCTATTTTTTGCTTTAGTAAAATGAAGCCTGTTTAAAGAAAGACCCCTCCCCTGAAAATGCTATGAGTAATGTCTGGTACACAACCATTGCGAAAACAGCAACAAACAAACAAACAAACAAACAAAAAAGACTGCAGGCAGCTGGCCACATAACCTGATAATTTACCAATCTAAACTAGAGACAGAGAGAGCGTGGACACATGTTGATGTGAGTAAAGCAGATTTAGGGAGGCCAGTTCACTGGCCATTTCTGTGGGTGTGCCTGGATTGCAATGCCTGTTTTATATATAATTGGTTGTTTTTGTTTTATTATGTGAGTTTTATGTCTTTTCTGGATAATTCTTGTGAAAATAGAGGGAATCAGTTGCAAACTTGTAATTGATAATCAATTGTGTGCACGGAAAGGTGCAAATTGTCCTTCTATAGTGGTCTTTATTGTTTATGCAGACATAAGGGCTCTTTGGAGTGATGTTGTTCTACTAGTGCATCTGTTAAGATTTAATGCAATTAATTTTTTTCCAAATGGTGGTTTTGAATTTAGAAGTAGGCTAGTAGGCCTGTCACGTATTGTCATATAACATTATTTTCTGTCGTTATGTTTTCAAAATGTAGCTGCGTACAGCAATCAGCTTACAGTCTTACCATATACAAACTTATAGGACCAATTAGTGAAGAAGTCCTGTCATCCCCTCTGACAGGTTAGAGCATAATGTGGAACGTTTACATATGCTGACGGTATAAATCAGGATATGTGTGATTGTGTAAGCAAACCGCATACAGATACCCTGATGAAGGCCAAAAGTAAACACACACATATCCAGTACTATTCACAATGATAGATGACACTGTTACAATACTTCCTCAGTACAAGTGGAGGAGTGTGCCTGGACAACATCTATGAGGGCAAAGGTTGGAGAATGTTATTGTCACAGCTACTTTTGCCAAAATGTGATTTACAGTGTGTTAGTGCTGATGTAAAGGCAGGGCTATACCCTGCTGGAGCTGCCCCACACTCAGTCCACTTCTGTAATATGTATGTAAAAGACAATCACAGTTCAGTGATGGTTTTTTTCCTTTGAGGTGGTTGAATTGGCACCTGATTTGTAAACATTTCACACAGGCCACAATAGCTGTGTACCTGTCTGCATCCTTCGACAGGTCAAATGTCCAAAAACTTTTGGTTTGGAAAGTAACCAGTTTTAAAAAAAAACGTAAAAGAAAGCTAAAACGTAACCATTTGGCCTCTTGTGCACCGTGTTTTCCTCCCTCAAACTCCTTGACATGCAAACCAGGTTTGAACAGAGCTTGAATGGGAATGAACAGTTTGTACTGGCAAATATCCACTGTCCATTGTCCTGGGATGATTAAAACACGAGATTTATGCCATGATTGCACTCTGATTGTACTGACCCATGTTGTGTAGTGCGGCTGTAATAAAACATTGTTCCTAAAGTTACATCATAACTCAAACTACTAATAGGGGAAAAAGGAAACCTCATACATGTCTGGCACATATATACAAATAACAAAATGTACCTGATGTAGCAGATGTGTTGACAGATGTTTTTAAGTTCTTTTTTTGGCAATTCAGACATAATGTAGCATCCATCAAGTCATGTTGACTGTATAATGACACAGCCCAATATGACAAATCACAAATGTGCCTCAAGAGGCACACCATTCGACACCCTCTCTCTTTTACTCTTGATTCAGACAAGGAAAAACTGTCCAAAAATCCCTTTAATGAGCAAAAATTCGAAGAAACCTCACGAGGAGCAACAGAGACGGGATTGCTTTTCCAAGACACCTGAGCCACACTTCCTCCTCCCTACCATGCAGACCAGAAAAGAGGACAGACTACACAACCACTGAAGAGAAAAGACTCAAACTTACACAAGAGGAAGAAAGATGAGAGGAGAGGCAAAATCTCCTGGAGGATGGAGATCCAGATCCAGAACATCTGGAATGATGTACCGACAACCAGGAGAGAGGAGAGGCTGTAGGGAGGTTGATGGTCCAGCACAAAGAAATTGTAAGGAGAGGACAATGAGGAGAGAATGGGGAGAGACGAGGAGAATTGAGAGTGAGATGGGCACACAGCTTGGAAGCTTATGTGAGGGTGAGGGAGATGCAGTGGTTGTCAGAAAGTTTACAGTACTCTCTTTGGCAGGACAAACATAGACTGTAAGCGCAAGGATTAAAAGACTCATCAAGACTGAGACAGACCTGCCAGACGAATAGTAACAGGTATAAAAAAACTGCCCGACAGATCTGACAGGTATGGAGGGGCATCCCTGTGTAGAGTGATGTGGAGCCCTTTAGAGGAGTGGTGTGTATGATCGTGGGGGATTTAGTGGCATGTAGCAGTGAGGACTGAAGATTGCAACCAGCTAAAACGTCTCCTTAGAATTCCTTCAGTGTTCATTGTTCAGGAGGTGTTTACTGGTAATAACAGGAGTTTTTTTTTTTACCAGGGGCCAAACTTTTGCAGAGGTCTCTTCCTTTTCTAGAAATGGACTCGGTAATTTAAATGTGTAAAAACACTGAATAAAGCAGTTTGACGTTTTTGATCAGGGTGGCTCTGATGCTGTTTGGCTTGTTGGTGACAGGTCGCTCACCTATTTTCTGTGATAACTTCAGACCCACATGTTCAAGAGGTTTTTACCCTGAGCCAAAATATCCACAGAGGTCTCTTTCTCTCAAAAAACAAATAGAGCAGGTAATTTAAACTGGTAAAAACACTGAATAAAGCAGCTACGCCCTAAAAAAGTCAGTGTTTTTCTGATGCTGCTCATTGTAGAGGGGCTGCTAACTACAGAGGCAGAAATGAAAATGCAAAAAAAAAGAATGGCCCTATCTAGAGCCAGTGTTTGGTTTGTTCATTTTGGGCTACTGTAGAAACATGGCAGACTCCATGAACAAGGACCTGCTTCCTATGTAGATATAAACGGCTTGTTCAGAGGTAACCAAAACCTTGATCTTTATTTGTAATTTTACACAAAGAAAGACAAACTTAATTATATTCCATTTCTGCCACTATATCCTCCTAAATCCGACACATTGGACCTTTAAAGTCTGATCTGACTTGGATAAGAAATCTACAAAGAGGAGCTAAAATTTGTGTAATGGTCTCATTTTTATTTAAAATTTTAGCTGCAGCATTATAAAGCATTTGAAGACTGTAAGTAACACATGGCATGCCTGATTCTAAAAACAAAACATTGTCATGCTATTTATTTCCCACAATCAATTCATATGATTTAGTTGCATTGGTAATACTACAGACAGAGACGACAGACTTGAAATAGCTTTATGTAATTGCTGTGCATCCTTTTTAAATCCTCTCATAAAATGTAGGGCAAACAGGTGAAGGCTGCTAACTTGTCCTCAGCCAGTCTGCCACACAGGAGGCAGAGGATGATGTGATTTAGGATTTTAATCCGGAAAAAAAAGTAATGGGAAGCATGATGATTATGACTAGAGCTAAATTCTGCTCTTTGTTGTTTCTAGGATTGTGCCTCTCCTATATGGTTGAGTATATTCATTAAAAAAAAAGACTGCTGCAGGGTTTAAGGAAAGTGAAAAATGTGGCTTCCTCTGGCATGGAAGACATACAGATATCTATGTGGTGAAGTGTCTTTGACATTACGTGATATTGAGTGACCTCAGGCTGACAAATTATGTAATTTAAAGTTGCATGCTACCAATATGATTTCCCTTTTTGGTCTGGTGTCATATTTACACAGTGGAGTAGCTCTGAAATTTATTGCAGGATTACTATAGCTGCTTCACATAATGGAGCTGCTCCATCTTCCAGAACAGGGCAGGAAATCTTCATGTAAACATGGCAACCATCCACTGCGAACTGAGTCACATCAGCCAGCAGAATGAAGCGAAACACGAGGAAGAGTTGAAACGTGACGGAGGAATCACCAGAGCGGCACAAAAAAGGGATAGTGTCTAGTTGGAAGAGAGAGAGAGGGTGAGTGAGAGGCTATGTGCAGGAGTGGACGAAGGAGCCCCTGATGTGTGAAACGCCAGAGGTTGCTTTTTTGGTTCACTGGTTGAGAGGCAGCTCAATAATGTAATGGGAAAGTTCTGAATCACAAAACTTTAAAGAAAACTTGTGAACCCCATATTTGGCAGTTTTCTAATGAAATGCACGCTTATTGAACTTTAGTTTTGGAGGCAAGCATCACTGACCATTATTTGGCTGCCAGCTGCGCACACGCATTATCATGGGAATCATAGGTGGGACATGTAGCCGCGCACACAGAGACTAAATCTATTATTTTCCCGGACGGTCAGCGCAGCATTCCGCTTGACTGATGGCGATGGCCTTGGAGGCAGACAGCGACAGAGGTTCATCAAGAAACGCTCATGAAAAATATCCCCGGGCAGCGTTGGAGCGCAACGGCTACGTGAAGACATGTGTCACCCCGTTGCACCAGGACGCAGGGAGCCAGTCGTGGCTGAGACTCGCCGTGACATGGACTTGCCGAGGAGTGTCGTCTGCGGTCTGCGTTGCCTCCGTCTCCGTTATTCTCGCTCTGCTGCTCAGATTGGTCGACTGGGATGCATGCAGCAACAGCAGCAGCAGCAGCAACGGAAATAGCAGCGGCTCTCGTCTTCATTTCGCGGCGGGCTGCGCTTTGGAGTTGCTTTTGACTGCGTGCTATTGCGTCTCCCCCGTTTTCACTCTTATATGTGCCTTCTTCTGGGTCGGACTGTATCTGATTCGCTGCGGGGTGCTCATCCGCACCACTGTTTTTCTGTTAACGCTGTGCCATTTGGGCGAAGCCGCGGCGCAGTCCCTCCTCCTGCGCGGCGCCGAGGAGCAGCTGCTGTCCCTCCCCGCGACCCTGGTAGTCCTCGGCTGCCTGGGCAGCGGGGCTCTGCTGGTCGTCCGGCTTCGTCAGGGAGTGTCCGTCCTCGTCTTCATTAGCGTCATCAGGGCCGTCTCCCTCGTCTCTCTGAACAGAGTCCGGGCCAGCTGGAGACCCTACCTGGCCTACCTGCTGGGGCTGCTGGGGGTTTTGCTTGCGAGGTATGCTGACCGGCTCCTGCCGGCCTCAGGGACCAGCGGGACGGGGTGCTGTGGCTCTGTGACCGGGGCGAAGGAGGAGGACATCCCTGTCTTCAAAAGGAGACGGCGGTCCAGCTCCATAGCGGCCTCGGAAATGATGGCTCACAGTCAGAGCAACAGCAAGTCCCACCGCAGGACTTCGCTGCCTTGCATTCCGCGGGACCAGGTAAGACATGTCTAACTTTGGATGTATGAACCAGAGCATATTGTTGTTTTTTAAATTGCATTTTATGACATTTTAACTTCTTCAACACTTTTTGGTGTGCTTTCTCTTTCGCTGATGGCATGTGTGGCAGCTTTACGCGCGTTTCTTTCTTGACATCGGTCAAACAGGGATGACACAGATTATGATAACACGCGTTATTATCATGATACTAATGATTTGTGTGCTCATCCCTCCATCTACACTTTCGGAGACCCATTACTAGTGTTTGTGATTTACGCCTGTCACGGTGTTTGCATTGCAACATCCTCTCTCAAATACTGCTGTTTACCTTCGCTCTGGCTCTGCTGTTAATTTGGTCATCATCATTGTGCTGTGCTGTGTTTGTGCTGCTGATAAGCAAATGGATGGTGCACTTAGCATGCCAAGTTACTGTGTGCCTGCGTGTTTGTGTGTGTGTGCGTGCGCGCGCGCAGGCATAGGTGTGAGGTCACATGTAAATATTTTGAAAGCCTCTGTTTATCCTGGGTGCTGGCTAGTGGTGTGGTGCACGTGTTTCCAAACTTAACACATGATGGAGCCAAATTTGATAGACTGTGTCCTCATGAGAACCTCTTCCTATTGCGCATAATTATGGCGGCAGAGAAGATTATGAATAGTCATAGTTAAACTGGATATCACCATGTTCTTATTTAGATGTGTTCATTAAAGTTAACATCAAAGTATCCCTGTTGTCCGTCTTGGAGGTGCCTGGACTATTTTTGGACAATCTGTGGAGAATGGTGGGTGAAGGTGTAGGAATAAGGGGAGATGTTTACAGTGTGACCCACGGTAATTAGCTGAATGTGACCAAAACTCCATGAATGAGGTGGATGTGCTCTGCCCCAAATACTTTGTCACTGAGCTAACTTGGAGCTTGAGGCGCACTCTCTGTTTGTTATCCAACTTGAGCAGCTCACATCCCAAAATAGCACAGATTTCAGCTTCTGTACACTTAACTCAAGTTGTGTTGGTTCAGTTTTCATTGAAAAACTTTCATTTTGGGGATGGGGGAGTGTGATCATTTTAAGGATTACTTTCTAAGAATCAGCATGTCAGCATCTGGCTGGTGCTCTGATGAAATGTACAGGATGTGACTGTTACAACCAGCATCCTTCTGACTGTTATTGTCAGGTTGTGGCCTGGCATACTTTAATTATCTTTATGTTTTATGGAAAGAATTGTGCTTTCATGACTGTGGATGCCTTTGCAGCCATAGTCTTTAGTTAAGTTACAGACAACTAGAGTTTTAAATCCCTGAATATAATAATAATGATAATAATAATAATAATAAATTATTATTGTTATTATTATTATTATTATTATTTCATTTGATTAGCATTTCCATGTAGTATTCCGTATCTCTTGTATCTGTATACTGAAGGTTCTTTGTCTGATTAAACCGCCGTCCTGACTTTTCACTGACTATCCTGGTACTACCTACCTTGCAATTCACTTTTTAGTGTCACAGCATAACTTGAAAGAAAGTTGAATGTTTATTAAAAAGTTGGACTCAATCTAAAGTACTTTTCAGATGCGGCATGTCCTGAGGGATTGAACATGCCTCCTAAAATCTTTATTTTGTGCTTTGGTATTTAATTTCTAAGGAATAGTAAGGCATTACCATGCAAAAAGAAAAAAAAGTTGTAATAACATATCCGATAAAATGAATATGTTGAACGAAATTTAGGACTGTAAATACATTATTAAAATCAAGGGGGGGGGGGTTCCATGTTTTCAGTTTAAGCATTTTTCCACAACTGACCAAAGCACCTGATACGTATGCATGTCACTTTCTCTCTTTTGCTCACCATCAAAACAAATCAGATAATATTCTGACAATTTTAGTGGTGGCTGGGTGTCAACCTCCCGCTGAAAAAGGTGACGCTTCCGCTGATCATCCTTTTAAACCTGTGAATGCCTCCTGTGCTAAAGGTTACTCTCCTGCAGTTTTCATCCCTGAATGTGCTCATGCCCTCTAGTGACAAACGGAGATAAAAACTGAGAGATCTGGGGGATAATAAACAAGGAGGCGTCAGTGTTGTTGCCACATGGGGGATAAAAATGGTGATCCACACACATAAATGTACAATGGGGATTCACAGTGTGTCATTCTCACTCATGTATGACTAAGCTGAAGAAGCAGTGTAATCCTTTATGATTACAACTTTTTTTTTCAGCGTCGGCAATGTTGCCCTGATCTCATTTGCAGATTTTGACCAGAGAGGAAACAAAGTGTGACTGAGAGTAGAAATAAAACTAAAAGCAGCAATGAAATAACTCATCAGTTCTCCTCATTTGATTTGTGATGTAGTTGACAGGGTTAATGCTGAGAGGTATATCGACCTTACAGTGGGATGATTGGTTACTGTGTTTGCCTGCATACTGAAGCTTTCACACTTAATAGCTACCTTTAGGTTGCTGTATAGCCATGCCATTTTTTTCTGGACATTAAAAAAGCAAATCAGACTTTCAACACAATTTTTGTATCATTATTTTTTCATCTATTAAAAATTCCCCCTTTTTTCTGTTAGTAATTAACTTAAAATGCTCGTTATTATTTGAAATATCAGGGTTCCCATGGTCATGATATTCCTGGAAAATTGATGAGATTGAGAAAACTGTCTTTCAGGCCTGGAAATGGTTTGGAATCACCAGACTGTTTTGGAACAGTTAATATACATTGTTTTGGCTATCGTTTAAAATTTGTTTTTAAAACAAAAAAAATAAATAAAAATTAACACTTGGCTGAGTGATAACTGGTGATTTAATCAAATATTTATACACATATATATATTTGTGTGTGTATGTATGTATGTATGTATGATATGTACTGTTTTACTTTCTACCCATCTTAAAATACTTAAATTAAGTCATGGAAATAGGGTAAAATGTTATTGGAAAGTTAAGTTTGAAAAATTTTATTGAAAAATTAGTCTTTGGGAACCTTTAAATACACACTTTTTAAATAAAGGCAAAAACTAATGTCTCCCTTCCAAAACTAGACAACTCCCTCTTTTGTCACTCTAGTGCTGAATGCAGTCGAAATTGTATGGAGCCGGTTTTAAGGTTCACTCTTCTTCAGTGCCAATTGTGACCATAGAATATTGCAATTGCCATAACTTTAGCCTGAAATTAGTATTCTAAGTTGACAAGAGAGTCTGTGTGTAGTCTGTGTGGCTGATGGGGGGTCATCAGTGCCCTGATCCAGGATCACACGTGTTGTACCATCTCACTAATGTTATTCTCTCATTTTGAAGCTGGAGCTGATCCCACATCAGCTCTCTGACTTGGATGCCTGGTTGTTCATTGCTAATTGGTATCCGGGGAACGATGAGTTAGCGGACTATCTGTACTATTAGAACAGCTCCATTACCCGCTTTACCCCGTCAGGTCTGGAACAGGACTGATGACAAATTAAACGTAAAACACCTCATGATTGACCAGATGCTGAGGACACCGTGTCCTCCTGAAGCTTGTCCTCTCAGTTTAACCTGTAGGACCAGTGAGAGGAACACTGACATTGATATAGTGCAGAGAGAGAGAGAAACACACATAAATATATCATACTTTGGGCCTCTAAGACTATGTTCACATTACAAGCGAATGTGGCCCAGATGCATTACATATCCGATTACTGGCTTTGCGACTAATGTGAGAAAAGTCATATTGGACTTCATGTGTGTTTTTCCCCATACATCCATGTTTTTTTTATATCATACTTTGTTGGTACAATAGCAGATTACTCACCATACAGTGTGAGCGCAGCCCCTTGATCCTAAGGCTGCCCCATTTGTTAGCCAATAGAGCCCCACTGCTGGCCACTCTCTGATCTGGACAGCTTGCCTATCTGCGACAGTGTTGTTGTGAGGTGCTGACAGAGATATTGGATTTTAGCTGTGGATATTTTAAGGTCTGAAGGAACTATTTCTCAGTGAAACCCTCCACTAGGCCTGGGTGATATGACAAAAAATGCTACCTCAATATAAATTTTCATATTGACCGATATTGATAATTATCCAAAAAAGTCATAACATTATTTCTTTCAAGTGTAAAGGCTGATATATGCTCCTGAGGGAACATTTGCCAAACAGCAACTCTCAAGTAAAAAAAGAAATAGACAAAGAAATCTTAATACTGGTCAGGAGTGTGCCAAACTGTATAGATAGCTTAAGATATTTTATAAGTGTTTTAACTGACAAAATAAACAGAATAAATAGACAAAACAAAGATCTCCACTGTGGTTAATACTTTCTATGCAAGTTTTACACCCACATTTCCCAGTCGAAACAATAACAAAAGACTAGAGCCCGACTGATATGGGATTTTTGAGACTCATATAGATACTAATTTTATAATGGAAAAATTCACTTCATTTACTGATAGGGCAACTGATATAGTGATTTTTTTGAGCTGGAATAAAAATAGATCATTTCTATGTGGATTGTGCATAGATTTTGCAGTGATATGACTATACAAAAGTACTCAGAAGGCTGCTTTCTTTAACAAATAACTTTTACTTGTTGAACTTTACACACCAGCAAAAATAAAGAATAAGTAAATAAAATAAACATCAGTACTGTATGGTCTTCACTGACCATTCAAATAAAGAATATAAAAATAAAATACACATCAGTACTGTATGGTCTTTTGCTGACCATTTAAAAAAATGAATAAATTCAATAAAATAAATAGCTAAATAAACATCAGTACTGTTCAGTATCAGTCAATTGCTGACTATTGTAATGCTGCCAGTCATTTAGGGGCAGGTTGTAAAACAAGAAGCAGCTTCTTAGCATTTACACCTGCCAGGAAGCTCCTCTCGTCCTCAGAAATGTTCCCTATTATGCTAAAAACCCTCTCACTGGGGGCAGAGGAGGGTGGAGGACTATTCTGTTTGAGTTCTAGTGGAACTATAGAGTGGAACATTCCCCAAAATGTCAGGAAGCACCACAGCTGCAGAACAGTCCCTAAGTAGGCCTAACGGCTTAGTTGTCATCTCTGCATATTATCATATATAAAACCATTATATAAGCATTTTATGAAAACATATTGTATTACATATAATGAAACCATTTCAAAACCACCCAAGCATCAGCTTCTGCATTATATGGTCTGTAAAAAACGTTTTCTTATCGGCGCATATTGGAAAAATTATACGCAGATATGCTCCGATATGTCTGTGAGAGGCTCATATCAGCCGAAAATATCGGTAAACCGATAAATCGGTCAGGCTCTATGAAAGACAGACTTGAATGACATTGTGAAATAACAATGAAAGCCTATCTGACATGACTAAGGCAGAAATCATGTTTATGTTTACAGGTGAGGAAATGTATGAAGGATTTATTCACGTTACCTTCAGTCACGTTATGTTATGCCATTATATGAAATAGCCTGTAAGTCAGTCATGTTAACTTACTATTAGCATTATTAAAGGATTAGATGAGTAAACTATAGGCTACAGCTACTGTAGCTAACGTTATATTGTGAATTCAGTCATGGTGTGACATTATCTGTAATCAAAATAATCAAACTGAAAACAACTCAGTGTGCGTGTCGAATGTTGTTAGTTTGCCACGCGCATTAGTGGCCGGCAAAAGTTGTCAAGTCTCGGCTTCTTGTTCCACTACTACCACTACTACTTCTCCATCCTCTTCTTCCAGTTAATTGTGGGTGGTAACTGGTGTTTAAGGTGCATTGCTGCCCCCTTATGTGGGCGTATGAATGGTTTAATTAAATGGAGGATTTATCGAACATTTTTCATATCACTCTCAAGGAAAATTACATTGAGGCAATTATCGTTATCGTTTTATCGCCCAGCCCTACCCTCCACATTGTGGCTCACCACTCCTGACTCCTCTCCTGGCCACACCCTCACCTCTCTCTAGAACTACCAGCAATAGTTACTAATGGACCGAAAGCCCATTTGTATGACTGCCCCTTACACAAAGCTAGACTGGCTATGTCATTCATTTTTCCCTCAAATACCTGTTTCACACATGCAGCTTTTTTGTTGTTATTCCTACATGCATGTGTGTGACATTATTGGTTGCATGTGAGGCATTTCAGGGCAGACATCTGTTCACCCTGATGTCATTCTCTTAATACATGAATATAAACATTCAAGGCAGAAAGATCAGGTGGGTATTACTAGGATTTGAGGACATTTGGGGCTTAGCCAGGACCTTTGTCCAGGGTCCAGGTGCTTTTTTGACAAAAAAAACAAAAAGTGCCAAAAAAAAAAACCCAGTATAAATCAGTTTATTCTCACTGTGAATTAGAAAATGGTCAACCTGCCATCCGGCACCCCATTGGGCCATAAATTGAGTGTAAGTACCATCTGGGATCATGACCCAAGGCTTAGAAAGTAAGAAACCCTCCCATAAATATTTAATATTTAAAGAATATATTTCATATCTTGTCTCTTACTACTACTGAAACTGAAATGATGATGCCTTAGCATGAACATTTCCATTCATGTTTGCCTTAGCATGAACATTTCCTTTCATGTTATTTGTGTGGACAATTTCTGAATCTGTGATTTTGTGCATTTGAGGTATTACAGAATAGACATTAAACAACATTTTTGAGACAAATATGTTACTTAGTTCGCTTTTTTCTTACTGTCTCCTTTCCCTCTGTCTCAAAGTCTCTCCCTGACACAAACACACAGAGTTTGTAGGTACAGTTTATCCATACTGTAGATAATGAAGCTCTCCAGAGTGCAGTTGTACCTGAGAGAAGTGGAGGTTTTCATCAAGCATTGGCTGTGCAGTATTTATGAAGCAGGCTGGTGCAGCCTGCCAAGCCAGAGGCAAGACAGGCACTCTCCTTAACTGGAAGCAGGAAAATAGCTTTGGTTATGTGACTTTATTTCTGTATTATTTTTTTCTTTTAAAATTGAGAGGGATTTATTGTTAAGGTGTTGTGTGACTATGAAGAACAAATTATCTTATATCAATGCAATGAGAAGTTTATATTCTTTCAACATGATGCCAGGCTGAGTCTTAATATCTGAGGATTTTGACATGAATTTTACTCTGTTGTGATCTTTCAGGGTTAGCTCCACACAGAGGCTTGTGATAGAAGTTGTTTGTCTTTTAGCCAGGGTCTCAGTGGGACTCAGTGGGGGGGTGGGGGGCTTTGCTAGTGGTTTTTGGGTCACATGCAATTGAAAAACACTCGCTCTATACAAGATAACGACATCCATAAATAGAATGTCTAAAAACAGCAGGAATATTTCCAAGTGTCTTTTTGTTTTTTTCCTGATGCTGTTTTCATTCTCTCTTTGTTACACTGTCACAATAGTTCATTGCAGAAATCTTTCATGCTTCATCCAAGGCCATTGAGACATGGTAGAGTTACTGTATCTTAAACTGCACTACACTTGAAACATGTCAAAGTATGGGGCCTTGGCAGGATGACACCAGTTAGTTCTCTTGTAACTTCAAAATCTGTTTAAAATAGAGGTCAGACCTTGAATAAGACCATGCTGTGTTGCTTAACATATTCATTATCCCATTATCATATACAGTATCCATGTGAGAGAGGAGGGGGAGGCGACAGATTTTAAAGCAGAGACATGTGCTTAGAGATCTATTTGAGGGAAGGCCCACATTCATTCATTGACGCACATACTTTTACAGAGAGAAAAGCAACCTGTTCGGGTCGCCAGAGCTATCTGACTTTGTGTAACATTGAGGCTTATTATACCATCATTAGATAATGGAGAATATTGTTTTTATTCAAAATGATTAAATAACATATTGAGGTTTTAAAAAACCTTTTCATCAAATAGAACATTGATAGTTGACTTTTATTTTCATGAAATTGTGCACACGCACATGGCTCACGGTACATCCAGAATACAAATAAGTTACAGATAAAACTCCTGTTAAAGGATGGGATGATATACCATTTTATTGTGGATTGCACTTGGATTGCAAAAAACAAAACACTACTGATTAGCTGATTGCAGTGAATTTCCATTATTGGTATTATCATGAATACTATGTCCATTAGCATCCAATTTGACTATTAGGGTTCAGTATCGGTACTCAATCCTTTTAAGGTATTAACTGAAATAATGCTCTACCAAGTGTTTTCAATACATTTCCTGTCAAGCAATATTTGTATTTGATCCTATTTGCACTGGGGGTTTGATCCTTGTGTGTGAATGTTTGAAAGAAAAAAACAAACAAAAAAAAAAAACAAGAACTGAGTAGCTGGTGGCACCTTGTAATGTAGCCATGATTATATGAATGCGTGTGTAAATGCGTCAATGTGACAAGTAATGTAAAAGTGCTTTGAGTTGTTGGACGACCAGAAAAGTCCATTTACCATTTAACATGACTATTCTGGTATTAAACTCTCACTTAAAAGACAGATTAATGCAAATTTAATCAGGGGTCAAAAGCACCAGTATAATAGGATGAAATATCAACTGGTCTACTCCTGGGGACTCTTGGTTGTTCATTGCTTGGGAATAAAATAGTGTTGTTAAGCAGAAAAAAAAATGAAAATGGGGAAAGAACTGGAGTAAGATGTGCAGAAATTAGGCAAGGTTAAAATGTTCAAGATGATTAGAAAGTGGTCATTTTTTTGCCAGAAGTGCAGCTGTGGCCTTCTTGAATGGATCATTTCATTCAAAAGAAACACATGAAAGGTAGACAGAGCGACAGACGCTGAAGATAGTGGAACAGAGATGGAAAGATGGGTTAAAAAAAGATGTGATTGAAGGAAAAGAACACACTGGCATTAGCGCAGGCTGCATCCAGCCCCGAGCAGCAGTCAAATAGCCCAATGTGGGTGAGTGAGTGTGTGTGAGCGAGAGGAGAGGAGGAGGGGGGTGGACAAACTAGCTTGAGGGGACCTAATGCAGGAGCTACTGCGTGAGAGAGGAGCAGGGAGGGAGGGGGAAGAAGCGAGTGTTGAAAGATTTGCTGGGGAGGGTGAGGAAAGGGGGGGGGGTTGCTGCTAAGCGCAGCAGAAGTGTTGATGGTAAAAGGACAACTATCTGGTCCCCGTGTTCAACCTCTCCGCTGCCATTTCGAAACACACCAGTGCTCCGAGCTCTCACACGGACACGCTGTTGAGGCAAGTTCGTGTCGATCGCATGTGGTTTTGTGCGACAGATATTGTGTCTGTTTCTGTGTGTTTGTCTCTGCATAATGTGAATATGGCTCTGTGCCATATGCTCCCACAGAGAGAGGAGAGGGCCGGGCAAAGAGAGAGAAAAAATGTGTGCGTGCGTGTGTGAGAGAGAGAGAGTAGCCTCCACAGCTTGCCTCTGAAAGGCAGTAGCAAATAATTTTAACCTGGCCTGGCCACTACTGTATACACGTGCTCACACATTCACACACACATACACGTACAGTGGCTTCCCTGCTGGCTGTCCAGATGAGGTTTGGTGGCCTTGGACAAGGAATGCCTTGTTGCTCGATTCAATGGCGTGTTTTAGCTCCAAAATATGCTCGGTGAGAGGTGAGAGGGGGGAGGGTGGCTGGCCTGGGCAGGGGGCAGCATCAACGAGCAGAACCGAGA
This sequence comes from Plectropomus leopardus, assembly GCF_026936395.1. Taxonomy (NCBI): domain Eukaryota; kingdom Metazoa; phylum Chordata; class Actinopteri; order Perciformes; family Serranidae; genus Plectropomus; species Plectropomus leopardus. The sequence goes on along the minus strand of NC_142181.1, from coordinate 17,203,932 downwards.
CATGTCCATACGTCTGTCTGAATGTCTGTCTGCTTTTTTCTTGCACTGCAGTAAACAGTCAGTCAGCAGGAGAGAGAGTTATAAACAGTTATGCTCTGACTGTTTTACGTGAGTGCTCTGCTTCTGTGAAATTTGTTAGTTTGAGCTTTTAGGAAAATCAGTTTCACACAGCATAATAAGGGATTTCTGGTTTGTACCTGTTCCTTTACTCTGTGGACACACAGTTTGGGAACCTGGAATAATTCTTTTGCAGCTTTGTCCTTGGATTGCAGACGGTGATTGCAGTATCATCGTGTTGCAGTGCAACTACATTTCATTTTTTATCTAACAAATTAGTGCCCAAACTAGTTCGATTAGGTTTTTGAAAAGAATCATTGTTAGGCATTATCATGTTAAGTACTTAGTGTAGAGTCACATAGTTTAGGTTTAGGAAAGTTAAGTTACTAGGGTGTATATCGCAAGTTTCATCACGATGCAATATTATAGTGATTATCTGTACAACAATATTATATTTGTTAATGTCACAAAGTGTGCCATGATACCATTTCAATTCACTTTAATTCAGGGGCCTGCAATCAATGAGATGATATCAGTAAATTTTCTTGTTGCCTTTTTCTTGGCTGCTTGTCATTGTCTACCTGGTGCTCAGTGTTGGAGAGTAACTATTTACATGTAACAAGTTACAGTAATCAAATAACAAAATGAATGTGATTGTAATCAGTTACAGTTACTGAGGAAAAAATATGTAATTAAATAAGTTATTTATCAAAATGTTGGTGATTACAATGGGGTTATGAATGAAAAATCTTTTATCATCTTTTTTGCTGTGCAGGAATACCTTTTGGCATAATTTTGGACAACATGGGTCAACAAGGCATTAAGACAAATTTGAGTGCAACATTTCTGCACGTATGTTTTTAGGTTTTTTGTGCTTTATTGCCCTGTTAAGAACATTTATTGGAAAAGCTATCAAAAAGTAATCAAATGTAATAAATTACATTATTTTGATGAAGTAATTTAAATAGTTACAGAACGTATTAAGTTTTTTACAGGGTAACTAATAATCTGTAACCTTTTAAATTTCAAAAATAACTTTCCCAACACTGCTGGTGCTTGACCACTAGCACTGTTTAAATGTTTAGACAAGAGGTGTGCTTAGATGAAAATGGTTACACACGTGCCATTGCAATTTCAAAGTCAAGGTTACTGGTGTTTTCACTCTGTATCGATGATATGGAATCAACATATTGACCCGGATCAATGTATCATTACACTCCTAAGAGTTGAGTAGGTGAGATTTTGGAAAAGAAACATGGTTGGCCATCATAAGGTTATCTACTTTATGTTAAGTTAATACTTAATATATGACATGACGATGTACATTAAAATACCTCAAAGTTCACATGCTTTTGCGGGGGACACAAACACTGCTGTCCTGACAGAAAGTCCTGTGTTTGTTTGACCCAACAGACATCGTCCTTACACAGACATTCCAGTGTTTTTCCTACAATGTTACAAATTAGACCCCCTGCCAGGCCTAAACGTTTGCAATGTTTACGTAGTTCGGCAAAATATGTTGTATTTTTACCCCGTAGGAGATAGAAGTCATGACCCGCCCAACTCTGTCTCTGATTGGCTAGCACTAGTATGATTGGTGTTGCTCCTCTAGAGTTAGGGTAGCAGGGTTTCCCCCAGTGTATAAAAGGCCTGGCTTGCGCCATGCCTGACAAAGCATTGTTTCTTTTCTTTTTTTTCTTTTTTTTTGAAGAGGTTTATATACTCAAGTCACAATGGGGCGGTTGGGGCGAGGACACATAAATATTTTGAAAGCTCAACGGTGACATTGTTTGGTCAATGTGAATACAACTCATCTGAGATCAGTTTTTTTTTTCAACACTTGAAGGCTACGCCTCAAAGCACTCTCAAGTATCACACACAGCATGTTGAGAGCATTATGGCTGCAGCACTGTTTTGCTCCGTCCTCCATGCGGCACTATATCCCACCGGGAACGTCTGTGAAGCGTTTCAGAAGCAGAGCGCCCTGCCAGCTGATACTGTAGACTCTATGAGATTGTGCTTATTTCGTCATTTTCCCCTGATTTTGTGGTAATTTTTCCTTGATTTTAGTAAAAATAGACTTGCCGCGTATTTCATGCAGAGCAGAGCGGCGAGCCGCTGCTGGGGTATTTGCTCACACCATTCCTATAGGGACAAACTTAGAGAATTATTGCCTAACAATGCAGCGCTCTTTCACGCATTTGAGCATTTTAGTGTCCTTTAGCTCACTGTTTTGATTTTACAACCCAATTCTTGTTTTTTTACCCCATCAGCAACATTTTCAACAGTTATTTTACTTCATGGAACACAATGAGTCTCTGGTCTTCCGCTGCACTTTAAAACTGAATTGTATTGGTTTTCTTACCTGGCTGTCCAAAAGAGGGAGTGTCGATAACACACTGTTCTCCGGGTGCCGGCGCAGTACTGCATGGAAAGTAAATACAATACATTATACTTTAATACATTTCTTGCTCATCCTGATGGTCAGTAAATATAGGGACAAAGTAAACCAATTGCAACACTGTTTTCAGCCTGCGCAGAGACTTACTGTTTGGACTTTGGGGTCAGGGGCTGAGTGAGTCTTCAGGGAAGAGGTGTGCTTGATTTAAAAAATAAAAGACAAAATGGGAGCAACAAGGGTAGACTCGTCATATGACACAAAATTGTTTTATCTTGATTATCTTGTTATGAAAATTAGGGGAAGCCAAAATTAAACACCCAGCCGCAGGTGTAGAGGCTGAGTTTTGAGATCAAAAAGTTAATAGAGAGCGAATAATGGACTTTATCACGTGTCAGGTTGACACAAACCCGATTCCAAATGAATGCTAATGTCACTCTGTGTCTTTGTAAATAGGCAATGCTTTGCTTACATGTTTTCCTTGTCAACTTTATAATGTGATAATATGTCAGTGTTGTATTAACAGCTTGTTGTGACACCCTCAAGTGGCCACAAATCAGTAACTGCAGGTTTAATGAAAATGATTGTTCCTAACACATCTTTGGCAATCTTCCTCATGTGATCATAGACATGTCTGTGTGTTTAATGAAAACACTCAATTCAGGAGATTACTCCAAATTTTAAGATGATTTGATGTCTGCAATAAGCACTTTAAGAGATAACTTAACTTGTTTTGTCTTGGATTAGTCATAGATAGTGAATTTTATCAAATCTCAAATTAAACATAGTCATACAACACTTGATGGCCTTATGTTGGCAAATTTAACCTAAACCTATTTCCTTTACTGGATCCTATCTGGTGTATTGTGCACAGTTAATGATGTGTGTTTAACAAAGACATGTGCGGACACAAACTGTACACTCTTATACGTGCACACACACAGGCGCGCACACACACACACACAAACACACACACACACGAAAACACACACACACTACACTGGCCTTCATGAAGCTCCCAGATGAACTGTGTCCTTATAAAGCAGGACCTTTGTTCAGATTGAGTTGAGGTGTCACTGTGGGTCAGATCATTGACCTAATCTAGAAGTGTCTTTCGTCTCTTGTTCGCACATGCTCGCACGCACACTCACAGCACATGCTGTTAGCTGCCAGCCTCAGATGTATGTATACTTGTCACAAATATTGCAGTACAGTCTGCAACTTCATTTTCTCAGCTTTCCTCTATGATACACAGCTCCCATTAAAAACACTGTCATCTCTCTACTTCACACTCACACACACACACACACACACACACACACACACACACACACACACACACACTTTTGTGTGATTACAAATCACTGCTGCTTTCATTATGGCCTTTCTGCTTGGCGTTGACTAGATCTATGCATCGTTGAGCACAGTGCTCAAATACAGGTGTGTGTGTGTGTGTGTGTGTGTGTGTGTGTGTGCGCGCGCGCGTGCGTGCGCACTTCCTAGTGGCTTATGCTTGGTCAACAGTCTGCGACAGTGTGTTTGTCTTGGACGCCTCCTGCCTGCTTGTAGATTACCCAATCAGATAATCAAGGGTATAATTGCATCACATGTGTCTGGGAGTGTTTTTCCCTTCCATTATCCCTCATAATGCACACATACACGTCAGACTCACACACGTGCACACATACAGGCACTCACATGTTGCAGACACATATTGATGACGTACATACAAAACCTAATTGCCAGAGGTTGTGTGTGTTGAGAGACAATGGGCCTCATGTAAGAAACCATATACTGAAGATTTTTTTCTTATTTTTGCTCAAATTCGGGATTTGGTCTTATTTTATCAGTAGTCATTGAATTTTCGGATTCACAAATGTTTTCTAATTTTTGCTTTTCTCTTAGGTAAGAGAAGCTTTTATGAGTGGTCAAGAATGGGCTAAAATTTGTACATGTATTCGGGTGTTGTATTTACCTCACTGACGATCAGCGCTGGAACTGAGTAATACCCATGACTGCTGCAGAATCAGTTAAACCTGGAGTGAATGACAATGGTAACCTTTCCTGTTAAATACAAAAGCCAGATGTTATCAGGTGTTAGTGTGTTTTTTTCTGTGATGGAAAGGAGGGTTAATACAATATGGCTAATATGAGGTGTACACACTTTTATGCATTTGTGAAGTGTTTTTTGAACTGGTTGTATTATCCATGCACAATAGCTGACCACCCCCGTCCCTTTGATAGCAATACACAAACCTCTCCTCAAAGGTTACAAAGTTTGATTTTGCTGCAAGCTTTGAAGGGTATTTGCATTGTGAATGTATTAAAGGCATGCATAAAAGTACAATGGTGCATTATGTCAAAGTCTTGGAGCTGCAGTGCATAGTCGTAGGGGAAAGGCTTTAGTAACTCTTTATGAAATAGAAAACTTAGGGGAAATGAAAATGACTGGACTGCGCCATCATTTTGGTAGTATTTTCCCTCGGGGCATTTTGCCTCAGGCCATGAGCTTCTCTCTTTCTCTGTATGTACCTCTTTCATTCTCAGCCTTTCTCTGCCTTCCTCTCTTCTGTGTCTCACTTTCTGACACTTTTTTGTCTGCTTGTCCCTCTCTGTTTTCTCTCCCACTCACCCGATTTCCTCTTTGTCCAACTTTCACAGGACAAATGCCAAAGGCAGTATTATTGTGTCCTCAGCTGCCATCACTCACTGTGTTATGTAAGACAGTGCTGATGTGCATGTATGTGTGTGTGTGTGTGTGTGTGTGTGTGTGTGTGTGTGTGTGTGTGTGTGTGTGTGTGTGTGTGTGTGTGTGTGTGTGTGCGTGCGTGTGTGTGTGTGTTCTTGCATGGCTTCAGTCCTGATATGCCTTCTCTGAATTCACAATCATCCCAGCGAATCCAAACTGAAGCCAGGCTTATTACAGCTCTACAGATGTGTGATGTGTTTCAACCTTGACCTCTTGTTCTATTAGGCTGCTCTCTGTTTTATATCTCTGCAATATTAGCATTGGTGGGGTGGGGGGAGGAAAGAGAACCAGGTTTCAGTCCTTGTTTGGCAAAAACAGTCAGTATATATCAGTTGTAGAATGCTGATTGGTACCTGTCTCCGACCTGTAGAGATGGACAAGAATAACACACTACTTCCTCTGTTAAATCAGTGCACAATTACAACAGAAAATCTTTATACAACTCAACCTGTTTTGTGAGTCAGTTCCACCTGGACACAGTAATATAGGTAAACATTGTGGTTATCACTTTCTGCTCACTGTCTTGAACTATGCTGAGGACTTAATTAGAAGTGATATTAGAACTAATATCAATGTCTGCAAAAACTGTTGCATATTCATTGTTATCATATTTAGTATGCATTAGCTCTGAGGGCTAACTTGGCTTGTTTAATACATTACGTGAACATCATTGTCACACTCAGTGTTACGCCGAACCCAGTTCAGACTCTCAAACTTTCAAACTGTGTTTAGAAAAAAGGAACGAAAAGTTCAAGGCGGCAAACTCAGCCTCCCACATCAACAACTCATCAACAGCACCTCAATAGCCCCACTTCTTTCGTTCTTTCCTTTCACAATAAAAGCCCTAGACATAAGCTGCATCACTGCTTACCAGAGGGAACTTATTCACGAGTGATGAGCTGTTCAATATGTTTGGATAGTTTTGCTTCAGATACTACATAATACATTATTATCTCAGTTAAATGTACTGAAACAAATATCTATGTGAAACTAAAATGGTTATTTTTTATTTTGTCTGGTAAAAAAAAATATGCTTGTAAGAATCAGACACAACCCGCTCACTCTGCACTAAACTGACTGGGTGCTGAATCCTCAAAGTGGATATCAGTGCATCAGGACAGTACTCTGGAGTGCTGTCCTGATCTTGACTGCAAAAAATATGCATTGCCAGTGGATTTTTTCCATCTGCTAGCAACCTTGGCTGGTGAGTTGAAAAATTTATTTTGAACACTGAAAATCATATTGTGATGAAACTAGTGATTTACACCCCTTGTATGTTGTTGAGATCACAATAAAGGCCTAGTTGGGTGGGTTTATTCTGGGGGCTGGAACTAGGGGGGTAGGAAAAGAGTAGAGAAGGGCCCATTGGACCCTGCAATACGCCACTGGCCCACACTTTTTTCAAATCATGGATTGCTGTATTGCCAATGGAAAGACCCCATCTCAAGATGGTCTCTAGTTTTAAACTTGTAAAAGAAAGTGAATCAAAATCTGACCTGAAAATATGTTCAAATTAAAGCCATGAGAGGGGCACAAAAGTGAAAGAAGTTTCCAGCCATGTCAGTTCATATTGTTTTGTTTGTGGCAGGAGAGGAAGGCAGTTAAAGTGGGAAGAGGTAGCTTTAGTCAAACTGTATGTAGGAGAAGCAGCCATTGTGATTGTTTTCCACATTTCACAAGAATACTTTTTACATTCAGTAAAATAGCTTGACTAGTTCTTACATAAAACAGTTAATTAGTTTACATAGTGTACCGTGGGGCATACTGTGTATGTGCAACAACTTTATTTATCCCCTCTGTTATTGAAAACATGGTTACAGAAAGAGAATACTGCTTTCAACTGGATCTTAAAATGACTTGATTTAAAGAAATACTTCACTTTGCACCTCAGGCGTTCAAAACCTGCAGATCATAGACTACATTTTTAATTTCTCTAGTGCATTGTAGCACATTTTCATGGCATCTCAAACATCTTTTAGGGTATGTTTAACCAGGTATGGAGCAGAGTTTATTTCAGGTCAAGTTTAAATATTCAGAAATAATTGAATCCCTTCTATAAATGGCACCCTGTTTTCTCAGCGAGCTGCGGTAAGGCGTCACGAAGTGAGCGCTCGGTTCTCATCTGAAGAGCAGACGAACGAGTTAGCCTTGGGCTGTGATGTGTGTACGGGATGGTACACACACAAACTCTTCTGTCTTTCTCTTGCTCTCTGTTTCTCTCTCACTCCGTCTCAATCAAATCAAATACTCACATAAACACACACAGAGCAACATACGCACACACACATATAGATACATGTAGCCTGTTCCTTTAGGCCTGATGCAGATTTTGCTAATGTTAACGTGTTCCCTTCGTTCATTCAGATTATTTTCTCCCTCTATCCCCCTCACACTTTTTTTCCTTCTCTACCTCTCTCTGTCCAGTCTCATTCAGCGATTCAATAAACAAGTCCTTATTGGATGAAGCTGCTCTGGTGTGAAGCAGGCTGAATGTCTTAGCCTCAAGACAAGTCTGCCCAGAAGAGGTGCTTTCTTTTAATGGATTTGTTCTCCTTGCAATCTCATACATGGTGTCCTTCTTTTTGTTGACAGTCTTGCACTCCAGCGTCTACTTAGTGTTATTTTTTGTGTACATACAGACAGAAATGAGGGCACATTCAATCTGGTTTCCAGGTTAAGCGGCATGTTTCTTTGAAACCGTGTGCAATGAGCTTTGAGGAAATATGTGTTCTCTCATTTAGTTGGTTTGTCAGAGGTGTTACCAATCAGCAGCAATGTGTATGTAGATAAAAGTCTAGTAGATCCTCACTTACAGTATGTATGTTTTGTTTATATTTCAAACATATGTTTCCCATGCAAATAAAGCCCTTCAAATTGAATTAATTTATATCCCATCTTATTAAAAGGAGATGTACTTGCGCAACACAACAGAAACAAGCCACTTCTGTTTGAATTAACATTTTGCTATGTTTAGGTGGAGCTGAGCCCTGGAGTCTTAGCTATTGTCTGGACTATTTATCAGTATTTGTATTCATCTCTATGGATTAATACAGAAAAATAATCATCATCTCTTTGTTACCCACTGGATACTTGGTATTTACAAGTATCAATTTAGGGAAAATTGCTCAGATATACAGCCATAATCTCATATTATCCTAGAATTTAAAAATAAAAACATCTTTGTTGCAAATAATATTAATTAGAATAGCTTGTAACTTTGGATACAGACATGTTTATGCTTATGCACATTCATAGTCCACTCACACAGGTGTTTTATGTTGCATAATTAGAGCTTCTCTCAGGATTGTGTCCGTGTGTACAGTCTGTGCTTGTTTAACAGCTCCTTCACTCTTGTTGGAAAGTTAACACCTTTGTTTTGAAATTAGTTAATAGATTTTGGTGACATAACATACTTTAAAGCAAACCTCCATTCAACAACCTGACTAGAGGTCTAAGTACTTAAAAACAAATGTGTAGGTGTTTGGGATGTGAATCTTTAAGTATCTCACGATTCAATTCGATTTCAATTCAGAATTGATTCTCGATTCAAAACAATTTCCGATTCAAAATATAGGAGGTGTAATTTCAGGATCTACTCCAGTCTGTGTTGCCACTGTCATATTATGTTATAAAGGAAAAGTGTGTATGAAATTATGGAGGTTTAATTATGTACAAGCTTTTTTGTTGTCGAAAACCTTTCTCCCAAGTGTTGGGGATCAGAAAGTGAAAAAATAAACATTGCAATTATTATAGTTAAAAAAATGGACACACTTTTCCAAAAAAAAGTCCCATGGTTTTTTGTTTTGCAGTTGTTTTTGTGTCCCATTATCTGTGCCATTCTGCAGAGCAGCTCGTCTCTGTGATGCTGCAGAGGGCCACATTACACTCCTGACACTTCAAAATGGGGCCTGATTCTCCTGCCTGCTCTGCCTGCAGTAAACAGAGTTTACATTCATATAAGGCCCTGCTGCTTGTTAGACTGTCTCCTGATTTACCCTTGTCTCATTATTATTATTATTATTATTATTATTATTATTATTATTGTTATTATTATTATTATTATTATTATTATTATTATTATTATTATTATTATCATCATTATTATCATCATTATTATTATTATTATTAGTAGTAGTAGTAGTAGTAGTAGTAGTAGTAGTAGTAGTATTAGTATTATTATCATCATCATCATCATTATAGGGGCTACCAGCGTTTATTCTAATGCGCGAGGCGCTACCAATAACACAGAGCGATAGATGCAGTAGGATTAGGCCGATCTAAGTGCAGCTTGCTTCAGATGACGTGTGGCATACGTAAGCGGATACAAAGCTTCTTATCGTCCTCTGATTGGTGAACAAGACCAAAACAAACCTCTGACCTCTCTCCAAAAGAACTATGGGAAACCAATATGGCGTTTAGCATCGATGCTAATGTACTCTTATCATCGAAATATGGATAAAATATGGACGGAAGGCACCCAATATCGGATCTATCATCACGGATTTGTCGAACAAAGTCCCGTAAAAACACCTGAATTTCCAGGCTGGATACTGAGGCTTCTAAAGGAGCTACGATGCATCGGAGACATCCCTATGAGCGGCACAGACGGCAGCTTTCACTGGCGAAAAAAGTAAGGCGATCCGACAAACGGTCTCAAAATTATTAAGACTTTTGTAAATGATATACATTTTAGAGGGTTAAGAATAGACTAAATATAATAAATATGGTCTATAATCGGTTTGTAGGGGTTTTGAATTGATTCTTAATCGTTAAAAACGAGTATCGAGTGAATCGATTTTCCTCCACCTCTAGTAGGTGTGCACGACACCTTACTGTCCATAAAACAGCCATCAAAGTAAATGTTTATTGTATTTATTTGTTTGCACCACAAATCTTAATATGAAATATGTAATATGGAAAGTGTTGTGGCACAAACGTCTGTTGTTGTCCTTAAAGAGTATCAAATGGAAGATCTTGCAGGGGGAAACATGAAAGAGCAAAACTTCAAGACACACAGACACAGAATGGGATGTAAGTCATTATGCATGCAGCTCCAAATGGAAGACCAGTGTCTGGACACTCACGTTGTTCCCATGGGACTCAGCCTGAAATGCTAACGCTCGGCAACGTCAGTGTCAATCAGTGAGAGCAGAAAGCTGACAGAGAGAAGTGGGTTGTGGGAGTTGTGACGCACTCCCCTCTCACAGTAATAGGAGTAGAGAATGACAAGCTGGCGTCAGTAGCCTAACATGGGTACAACAACACGAGGGAAAAGCACTCCACTTAGCCATGTAGCCATGGAGGGAGGAGAGGAGAAAGACAGGAATTGAGAGAGATGTGTTTGTGTGTTTTTAGGTGTGTGTGTGTGTGTGTGTGTGTATGTGTGTGTTTCAAATGACTTTTGTGCATGCATGAGGGCCCGTTTGCGTGTGATTCAGCTTACTCAGTGAAGCAAATATGACAAGTAGTCCATGTAGCAATAAGAATGCACGCTGTTGTCATTCTTACTGTTTTGAATGCTATAATTGTATGTTTGGTTATTTTAGGCAATATTATCATTCGATTCTGTTCTGTTTGTGCATTATAAGTTACTCATCACTCACTGCAATAATGCCATGATGCAATAAGGCTTTAAATGACATATCATCACAAAGCAGTCCTTCTCATTGTCATCAGATATTAGCTTTAATTAACTGAATAAAAGTAGATATAATACATGGATATTTGTGACTATGGACTCTTTCGGGACTTAGGGAGGCTATGGCTCAGAGGTAGAGTGGGTCGTCCTATTATTGGAAGGCCAGTAGATCGATCCCCGGCTCCTCCAGTTAACATGTCGAAGTATCCTTGGGCAAGACACTGAACCCCAAATTGCTCCTGATGCTGCATCATCGGAGCGCGAACGCGTGTGAATTGTTACTGTAGCAGGTGGCCCCTTGTATGGTAGCCTCGGCCATCAGTGTGTGAATGTGTGTGTGATTGGGTGAATGTGACATGTAGTGTAAAAGCGCTTTGAGTGGTCAAAAAGCCTAGAAAAGCGCTATACAAGTACAGTCCATTTACCATTTACCATCCTGCATTCAGGGCCATTAATAAAAGTTCATCCAATCCAATAAAACTTTGGGCATCTAGCTGGCAACACCAGAACAGCAAACCTAATGACATTCCCATCAGCCTCTGTTGCACTAAACTAAGATGGTGACAATGCTAAAATGTATACCTGCTGAACATCAGCATGTTGCCATTGTATGTGAGCATGTTAGCATTTAGCTGAAATAACTGCTGTACCTACAAACTGCCTTACAGAGATGCCAGTATGGCCACAACTTTCAACTGTGTTGTATTGATTATGTGCTTCGATCATCCTTTTTAGTTTTGGATAGTTGTAGTGAGGGGCTAAAACATAGAGGTCTGATGGATGTGTCAGTTGGCCCCTCACACGTGTGCGCACAGACACAAGAACGCTTGCTTGACAGAGCGACGTGAGCGTGTAATGAGATCGATAAGCAATCGCTGGTGTGCTCTGGTTTCTCAGTGCATTAACAGGACCCCTGATACACCGATTGGAAACAGTTAGCATCAGTTAGTGGCGCTATCATGGTTTTGAGTGGTGACGGTAAGGAGTGCATGTCTGAATTCACGTGTGTGAGTGTGTGGGTGGGTGAGTCATCATCATCCAGCCCAGGACACACATGCACACACACCTACGCACACACACACACACAGGCAAATCATGCATACACAGGCGGCTTTGCCAAATCCTTTTGGCAAGCTAGTTGTGTTGAGTGGGTAAACAGTGATTCTTGGGGTCACTATGATTCAGTTGGTATAGTAAACATTATATGGTGTATCATCAGTGAAACTATCTGCTTTTACTGCACTACAAGGAATACGACAAAATTAGGGTATTGACCAAATTTACTTCACTGATGAGCTTTTTCAGAAGCCTGAAAATTGATGTGCTACTAGAGGGATTATTGATTTAGCATGATTGGGTTCAAGATGAGATAAGATGATAGGGGATGTTCCCTGAGATCAGCTGACCTTATCTTATCTTAATACTTAAATGTTGGTGAATTATTGACCTTTGTTAAATGTGACAATTTGAATATGTTATCATTTTGCTAAATTCCCTTTTGTTACACCAATTCATACCATTATACACGAGTGGTTTGTACATGAATAATTGGGTTGACATACTTCAGAAAGCTTCATCTCTAAGAGAGAAAGCTATAATTTAACACTAATCAAATGTTTGTGAACATCCCTACAATCATATTAACAGACCTTGGGGAGAAGTTTTTGGGTCCTGATAAGATGTGGCAAAACATTTTATTAAATGCAAAGAAAACTACATGTTCAATGAGAACAAATGCAAGATTATTCACAGCCTACATGAATCCACAGCTTTTCAATGTAAATATAATTCTGTGTGCCCTCCATTATGTCTGTAAAGATAGTTGTGGTACATGAAGTTATCTTATGTGGTCGTGCCCTAAAATTGTAACCATTTGGCTGTCAGTCCAAAGCAATATTAAGAAAGTATTTGGTCTAGAGATAGCCATCCTCTAAATCCACATCATTTTGTACTGGGACTAGAATCCAACCATGAACACTGGTACGGTTGCTTTCAAAGGATCGTGATGTATCCTTCATACCTCACAATATTACAAAAAATGGTTTGAGAGCCTGATGTTTTAGCGTTTTATGAAAAGCTAATGTCTGATTTGCCACTGGAGAGACTATCACTGTTAAAAGTTACTCTTGATCTGAAGATTTTTGAACAGACTAGTCCTAAATAGCAGTATACCTAAAAGAGGAATGGTTCAGAGTAATATGTTACTGCAGTAACTAATATAACAAAATGATTACATACAAAGCACATCTGGTTGTGATTTGAAATTGATATTAATGAAAAATGTTTTTTGCCCCTTATAATGCATACTAGTGAAGCACAGCTCATTGCATTGGTGGACGTCAGTTTGATGTTTTCATATGTAATTTTGCATACAGTTACCATATCAGATACAAGAGGTGTAATTTGATGGAGATGCAGTATTTTTTCTTCGGCTCAGAAAAATTAGATGCTCCTTTTGTGTCGGTTATTGTTTTCACCTAAATGATTCGCATTGTACAGTTGTCCATCAGGGTGATGTAATGATCGAGAGCTGTCTCTCTGTTCTACTGTATGTTCTTGTGCATTTGGGTTTGTCTGTCTCTCCATGTATGTGTTAGGTCTTTTTTTCTGCCTCAGCTGGGATCTAGTAAGAACAGTTGCTGGTCAGTAGGGGTTTTTGTCTGGCTTGCTGGGTTCTTGGGGACTAGAGTGACTGAGTCGTGACAAACATGGTGTCTGTGTGTGTGTTTACGTATGTGTTGGGGCACTCATGTGTGCTTGTGCCTCTGTGTGTGTGCAATTGTGTGGGTGTGTATGCGTAAAAAGATAGACTCACATGTATTCATCCAGGCAGATTGTTTGTTCCTTTAGCCGTCACATGGCTTTGTCATAGTATGTCATTACACACACACACACACACCCTGTTTTGAGTTTAAATATGAACCCAGGGTTAAGGGTAGTATCACAATGTATTTCAGTCCTATAAACAAACCATAATGGTTTCACATCAAGTGGATTTCATAAAGTACTTATAGAGCAGTTCAAAAAGGAAGGCATGTGAAGTACACACAAATGCATCATATTTTCATGTTTCATGTTGTTTTCCTTTGAAGTAGTCATTTGTACAATTCAAAAGGATGTTTTCCTTAAACCTGGGGGGCTGCTGACAAAAGTGCTTTGGTTTTGAATGTTATTTTTCTTGTTAAAATAATGAGATTGATGAAAAACACGCAGCAGTAGACATCATTTAGAAGAAGTCAAATCATAAACATGACTTCAAACTCAAGTAGGCAGCACAAGTGATCAAATTTATTATAAATAATGCAATATAGGACGTGCAATATCAAAATGGAGCTGCATTTTTTTTTTTTGATAAAGGTGAAATGAGTCGCAAAACAATATAATAAATGAAGCATTGTGATGCTACAGAGATGCCCTGGACATAAGGGAACATACTCATTTGGTACAGACCCCTGTAAAAATGACATAAATATCATAATTATCTATACTTTTTTGTCAGTGAAAATTAAATGCAGGAATTACAGTTCTCCCTCACAAGTCTTATGCATTTAAAATACATCTCAAAATAATTGCAATATGATTTTTTTATTTTTTGCATAGCGTGCAGCCCTAAACTAACGGTACTTAGGTGTAAAGACTTTGGTTTCTGTCAATGAGTTAGCACGATGATGAACTGGTGACCTGGCTGTCAAGGTTGAAATACTGTTGTCTCTCCAGTGCATGATGGGATGGAATCCAGCCTGTTTTAATCTCATCTTTTGTAAATTTTCAGGGAATTTGTGTTCATTGAGATCATTTATTTAAAAAAAAAAAAAAAGACATAACTGCACATCTACATGAAATCGTTATTGTTCATAAATGTATTCTGATGCATTTTTAGCTCTAAGTTGTTAAACGTATGGATTTCTCACATACACACAGGAGGCCTGTGCGTGTGAACAGATTTCATTCTGCATGCAGCAAAAACACCCCTGAGACCAGCAGTGTTCATGTAAACAAAAAGAGCTCCCCCTGCAGTGTGCAGTGTGTTCAGGCATGTGTTAGCCATACCAGCAGTGTAACGCTCTGGTGTGTGTGTGTGTGCACCATCCTGACTTTAACACATCATGTAGATTTTTTTGAGCCTATGTTGATATGCAGCTATGCTTATATTTGCGTGAGCAAAATTAAAAGCACTCTACTTGAGTCTGAATGATGGAGCTTTCAAAGATTATGTGGCTCAGAAGTGCATTAGGCGTCTGTGATTTCCCAGCCTCTTATAGACTTGACATGAGAAGTGTATTTGAGCTGTAATGGAGGTCGTCAAGGAACAGCAGAGCGCAGAGGAGGATTTAAGGGCCTGGGTAAATGTTAGAAGCTGGAATGTGTGTAGTTTGTGATAGAAAAAAAAGAGACTCATTTGTTCTGGAGTTTTTTTTTAGTCTGTTTTCTGTCATGTTGCAGCTCTTTAACTGCATCATCATTTTAGAATAGCAGCTTGTTTACCAGCCTGACACCTAAATAAACATTATCAACAAAAATGATTGGCACACACACTCAAAATGAAGCATACATATTTTGCATGATCATGGAGTTTAGTGTGATTCAGCATTACAGTGTTGCTGCTGTTTTTCCAAACAAGCTCCCTCCCATCCTGAGGGGCTCACATAAAACGTAAATCCGCTGTATTAGGCAGATTATCTCATCTGCCATTCAAGATGCAAAGTCATTTCCAGTAGATGACAGTTGCACTGTCAGGTCACCTCATTTTATGCCATTTTATACATCAGCGTACAAAGTGTGACAGCTAGGGCAATCCACAGACACAATACACATCATAGACGCACATAGGCATGCACACTAGGCCGGGGACCAGTTATTAAATAATAATTATTATTATTATTATCAAGAATTAAGCAAAATCTATTAATAAAATTACCCATTTGTTTTTGCACAAGAAACATTCTGCACATTGACCTTATGCAGTCAATTATATTGAAAATACAGTAAAGTGGAAAATCAGAAAAATTGTAATGCAAATAATAATAATGTAAGCAATAAACTGTATAGGTTTGTGGTGATATCTATTAGTTGATTTTTTTTAACCTTATTACCCGTAGTGTCTTATTTTTGGTTTAAAATATATAATATTTGAAAATACATTCCCTTAAAGGCCATCTACTCAAAATGAGTTTTTCTAATTCTGTGAGGTAGATATTTTACCCCAGTGACAGTTACACATCAGACTTTCCAGCTTTATTCTTGTCTACTTTCTGAAGGGTTTTTACAGAGAGGTTTGTTTATTGTAAGTAATCGTCAAGGAAGTTTCATGTTGATGGGTATGTGTTAAAAATTCAACTTTGCCCAGATTCATTGATTTAAAAAAAAAAAAAAAATACTACATACACAATACTTGCATTGGCCTTGTTGTTTTGTGGCAATTTAAAATCCAGCGACAGAACTAAACAAGGTTGCATGCTGGTGATCAACCTTTGTTCTTAGTTGTGGTGACAGGCCCTGTAAGGCAAGGGACCAAAATAATGTAACGCAGTGTGATGTAAAACTGCACTCGACAGAATTGTTAATGCAAAAAACACACTTGTTTGTATTTCACGCAGTGGAGATGCAACCGAGAGGAGCATCTTAACTGAGTTGCCATAGCTTTCAGTGTATCTCTGCTATCAGGTATTATAACTAGTGAAGCCCTCTCTATGCACATGAAAACATAAATCAAAACTAAAATGCAAAATGCCAAATTTTTTTCAGCTCAGCAATGGTTAGTTTGTCATTCAGTCTGATATGGGCTTCTTATTTTTGGCTCTTCTTCGTCTGCTTCATCCTCACTGCACCAGCTGTTTGTAACATAAAATGTAGGTCAGAGGAGAGCACACTCATGATTTCTGCATTGTCTTGAACTGTCAGAATTCAAACAGTTGCATTTGTTGCCATTTTTGGGCCACTTGTCGACTGCAGCTTTTAAGGACCCCTCTCATATTCTTGGTGCTCTAATATTGGAAATAGGAGCAAATTGTTAACCTGGCTCTGTAAAAGGTGTCTTCCTAAGACTTCAAAGGTGTCATATTTAGGGAAAGCCACCCAGAAAGTCATCGTGTGACTGTGAAACTGAATTACAGTTTTCTCTTATTGGGTGGAAATTCATTGCAGTGAGGGGACGAAGAGAGGGTGGTGATGGTGATGGTGGGGAGCCATATGTGGATCAGCCCTGCAGCATTAAGGGTGATGTGCTCTTTATTCTTTCTTCATCAGCAGCGCGTGCTCTTCTTTTATTTTTAGATGGGTTGATGGAGAGAGGGATGAGGGGAGGAGGAAGTAAAGGAGGGAAAGCAGAAGAAGAGAAAAGAAGTTCTGTGCGTTGATGGTTCTATATTGCGTCACAAAGTGGACAGGTTGCTGACTGGATCATCTGTTTGTGAGCTTCTGTCCAGATTATGTGCCAGCCAGAATGGGACTACAAGAGCACTCTGAACAGATCCCAGGTCAGTGCAGTCCTGAGGGAAAAGAGGGGAAGGATGTGTGTGTGTTTGGCACCATTTCTGCTCAGCGTAGTATTGTAGAATAGCACTGGACTTGTTATGGCAGGACATTTTTAAGTGACTAATTTTAATTAGTGTGTGAGTTCTGAGATGTGTTCACGTTTGAAGGTTGTTCGGCTGAATGCCTGAAAGTAGAGTTGGGTGACACAATGGCAGAAATGTGTCCACCAGTTGAGATTTTAGGAGACCATTCCCATTTTAAGAGAATTTTAGTATCAATGTTTTGAATCATTTTTGAAGCAAATGTTTTATTATGTGTATGGAAGTTCTAAATAAAAGAAGAAAATAATCAAGTTTGAAAAAGTACAATATGGTTATTTTGAACCATTTCTTAACTTACTTTACAGAACAATTACTGTATTGTACGGTGACTTATTTTTTTCTAATCTTGATTATTATCTAATTGAAACAAAATAGATAATTATACAAAAAGGATAATTCTCTTGTGCAGACAGGATCATTAAGTTGTTCCTGGAAGATGAACGTTTTTGCACAGAAGATAATTTAATTTGTCATACGAGATTTCGGAACATTAGGGGCACTGTAATATTGTGATATATACAGTATTGTTTACACCATTGATGAAAATTATTGGTTTGACGTTTCCCACCACTCTCCTCTCCATGTAAAAAGTCAGAATGATCTTTTCAACAAAAGTCTTTACACTGTAAAGTCAGAGGTTGATTGATAAAAAAAACAAATTCCTTGATAATGGTTAATAAATACAACTGTTAGTTCTAATTGTTACATTTACTCTTTAGTTGTATTTACTAAATTTTGTGATGTTGCTGCAACTTAAAAAATGAAGAGTGAATGAACTTGTACTTTGTAAGTGATAGCAACTTAAGTTTTTAAGGAAACCAAGTTAGTTGGACTCAACTGAACAGTTTTATGCATTTTGCAATACTATGTGAAGTCAAAGAGAAAGAATAAGTCTAATATTCTTCATAAGGCTCTTTGTTTTTATTTTATTATTTTGTTTGTTTCCACAAACACTGATCTTTTCTTGCTAAGAATTACATTTTGTTAAATGAAAATAATCCAGTGAACTAACCATTCTTTGTTGTGCTTACTTTATGAAATGCAATCTGTTTCCTAAATACTACTGAGTAAAAGTCAATTTCACCTTTCACTTTTGAGTTGACTTCAAAAAATGAAGTAAATCCAAGAAAAAATTAAGTAAACCTTACAACCAGATATAAAATAAACACAACATAGGAAAAGGTACATTTACTTACCTTTTTAAAGGCAATTAGTGTCTTGATTGTTTTTTTTTTTTGAGTAAGAACAACTCGTCAGATTTTAGAATGCATTTTATACTAACTACTTATTGGTTTCGATTTAATACCTAAATTATCTATGATTTTCTTCATTCTGGAAAGCAGCTTCAGCCTTAGCCAACAACAAACCCTCCATCTTAATAGACTTTTAATGAATCAATATGTACCTGAGTTTCCTGATGCAGAAAGCCCTGTTCTGATAATGCGCATTACTCGCTGCTCGGTTGTCATGCATCACCTGCTATCACAGGAAACACTTGACAAGTAGTGGGCGTACTATCACTGCGGCCAACTGAGCCCCGAACAACAATTTTATGGTCCATAGTCGAGTCACTTTGATCTTTGTCCTGATGTATCCTAGCAACCAGATATTTTCAATAGAACTGATTTCAGGTCTTCTCATCACTGAACCATTGGTGAACATTTGCAATTGGCAGATGCAGAGGTAGGGGCGGGTGAGAGGACGGAGGGAGGTCCGTGAAGTGATAGAGAAGAGCAGAGCAGAGTAGAGGGCGAGGAACTGTTTGTGGGCTACATTATTTAAATGTCAGTTGCTCTGGATTGAAACTGTTACGACTGTGATATTTAAACAAGAGTTAAAGGAAAAAAAGAGAACATAAAGCTGTCGCATCATATCTATAGGAATCTAGATAGCAACATCGGAACTGAGTGATTGCGTTCAAAGTGGACACTAATGATGCAGAGAAGGCACTCAGCAAGTACCATGGGACGCCATCAGGAAAATACACATCCTCCTAAACAGGTTCAGTACTGGTTTAACTGGAGTTTCTCTCCTTTAGTCTGTGTGTGTGTGTGCATGCGCTTTGTCTGCGTGTGTGAAAAAAGGAAAGCCATTTATTCAGAAGTGATGAGACGGTTTAAATAGGACAACTTGAAGCAATGTCTAAATTAAGCGCCTTGAGTTTTTAGGTCAATTACGCATTTGAGAGACTGGTGTTCGTAAGCAGGACGGAGAAGCTACCACTGGGAGATTCAGTTTCACTCTTGTTCTTGGATGGGTGCTATTTGTCAAACAGCATGTCCTGTAAGGGATATGCTGTTTGACAATTACATTTTTGACTAAACATAATTGTTTGCATAGTTTTCATAGATTCAACTCAGCATAGAAAACACCAAAACACAAACTCATGTCATCATTGTTACCAAATCATTCTGTTAAAGATTAACAGCCTTGCAACTGTGAAACGCAACTGTGAGGCACTCCGGCTCTGCGATCCTGCAACTGTTTGCAATTCCACAATCATCCTCCTGCATCTGGAACATGAACTTGGCCTCTGGCATTGCTTTGTTGGCCTCTACTGCTTCAGAATTGATTATTTTAGCAAACAGAGGTGTGAACACTATCTACATATTTCACCGTTTTCTGTTCAGTTGGTATAGCAGTACCAACAGCTCCCCACTGTAGTGCTGTATTTACAGTTGTCGTAGATTAGACTGTGGAGGAGCTCAGCTGGCCCGCTCGAGTGAGCTGTTCTTTTTCACTTGACTGCCCATGGCCTGCCTGTGGACTCGGCTCCTCTCTCTTTCTCTCTCTCTCTCTCTCTGTCCATCACTCTCTTTCTCTCGCTCTATCCCTCTCTGTCGCTCTTTATCTCTCTCTCTCTTTCTCTCTGCTCTCACCATCTGCCTTTATGCCTGATCTGCCTACATATCTCCTAACTGTCTCTCAGGAGAGGGCTGGGGGATGGAAGTGGAGAGGGAAAACTGAAACAGCGGGAAATAGCATATATGAGGAAAGGAAGAGGAAAAAAGAAACTTGAGGAAAAATAATTAAGGGAGGTATAGAGAGAGAGGGGATGATGGTGTACATCCCCATGATAATATCATCATCATGCATCTGTGCTCTGAGGGAATAGTTTCATTTATGTGGTTCGGGTATAATGATTGAAATCAAAACATAGCATTTTTAAATACATAGGCTGTCTTCAAATACAAGTTAGGTTACCTGATTTTGTGTGTGTGTGCGGACTGATTTATTTGAGTTTCTTGCACTACGTTGATTTTGAAATATTCAAATATTAAGGTACTGTAACTGAAAGAAAAAAAAATAATAAGGGGATTTCCAGTGATGAAGATTATCTCTGTGACTTTTTAACCCCCTAAAAGATCCATAAAAAAATCAATATCAGTGTAAGTGTATGTACACATAGAACATTTTCTCCCCTTTTCCTTACACATTAACCACATAAGTTACTGTTTTAAATGAAGTCTGGTGGCTTTGAGGTAAGGATTTCAGTTCTCATTAAATGTACCAATGGAGCCTGCGTTTGCATAGAACTGTTTGATTTTATGTACGCGACAGTGGTGTTTTCTATGATATTGAATCAATATAATTTTTTAAATGTACGTAAACTTTTAAGGTGTGCCCACATATTGTATGCATCCAAATAAATGGGCAGCCCTTCTCTGAATGGATGTTGGTTTTTCCTTTTAACATTGATGATGTTATGTTGCTTCGACTACTGATCCAAATCAGGAGGTCTATTCTTAGGGAGCTTGATGTACACAGATCTTGTTTTACTTATCTGTGTTCATCATCATAGACCTGGGTTTAATATTGTCTTTTGTTACAGTGCACTGCATTTGCTGAGGGATTATGACCCATCTTTCTGTGTGCAGCATGTACAGTATTACTCTGTAAGCCTGGCGGTGGGATCCCAAGGGGCAATTCTGGTACATCCGTTCCTATGTGTGTGCGTACACTCATCTGCATGTGTGTGCCCACTGTTGATTTACTCATTGACCATCACTCCGCCTGCTGTCTCCCGTGGGGCCTTTATGCTCGGAGGAATCGATAACCTTCTCCTTCGCCTTGCCTTTCCACTGTGTCTGTACCAGAGCAGAGCTCTGTGCCACTCCATCTGCTCACATGCTTGTACACGTTGCACTGAATGGACTTGCAAATGCACACAGACAATATACTGTGGGCTTGTTTTTTAAATGTTCAAATATCAGAAATCAAACAGAGAAGAGTCCCATAAATAAGCTATTAAAAATAGCTGCATAACACACTCACACACACACACACACACACACACACACACAAGCACACATACAAGCAAGCTCCCTCTATCTCGCTCTCTCCCTGACATTAGCTGAACAGAGACCATTACTGCCAGGTAATGGGTGAATGTCACAATAGCAGGATGTCATAAAGCTCTGGAGTGGTCTAATGGGTTTTGTTCAGGTTGAGGTGACACATGCACGCACGCATGCATACACACACGCACTCTTCCAGGAAACAATCTTCCCATGTGGCTGATGCATTTACTTATCACATTGGAGCCCCAATCTCTGACATGTTTGAAGAGCTAATACAATCTGTTTAAGGAAGCAAATTATGTCCCCCCACACCCCCACCCCCCTTTACTCCACCTGTATATTTTCATCTAAGACTAAGCTCAACTAGAGGCAAATATAGGTATGTGAGGAGGAGAAAAGAGATAGTGTGAGTTAGCTGAGGACCCAAATAGAGTAGGTAAACTCCCAGGCTCAGGATATGAAACATAACTGAAGTGAAAAAGTTAGGCACAGATACAACCAGAGTTGCAAAAGCAGAGGTTGCTGCCAGTCCCCAGCCTAGCCTTGGGAGGCAGACAGATGGTAGAGTGAGGGCTTATGGATAGAGCAATCACATGAGCTCATTTACTTCTTGTGTTGGCACAGTAGGAAAGGCAAGGATGCAGGAGGAGAACATGTGTGGAGGACGGAGTAAACATTAGGGCCAGTTTGTATACCTTAATTCACTTACTCCATGAGCTCTCTTATTATTTATTTTTTATTTTACATTAACACCTTTTTCTTGTTGGTTGTGATTTGCTTTCTTCAGGCTGTCAGAAAATATGTTTATATAAGTCGTTTATTGGAAAATGTATCCCTATTGGTATTAAGACTTGGGTATTGTACCAGCACTTACATTGACAAAAAAGCAATATCTCTCTCGAATGTTTGGCTGAAGACAAATGTTGCTGCTTAGTGAAAATTAGGCAGTTTGTGACCTCAGCCCCCAAATGACCATTTGTATACCAATTACTTGCTCTGTGTTAAGTTGAATTTGCGAAGAAAACTTTTTCCCGTATGCCTCCTTGCCACTCTTGATGAATTAAAGTCATTTGGGTTTGCACACAGCAAAACTGTATCAAAACATTTGTTTACAAACTCTTAGACAACTTGTGCAGTTTAATCCAATCTCATTTTTCCAGTCGTATGCTCAGTACTTCCCAAACAGACAGCCCTTTCTAACCAGGAACTGGACTAAAAGGGAAATTTAGCTCTTTAAAGCCAGAATCCTGTAACAAAAAATAGTTTATCTGTGCCTTTGTGTGAGTTTGTTGTTTTAAAGGGTTAGTTTGGAGTCACCATAGTAACACAATGGTGTTCAGCAAGTTAATTACCATTTTTGTGGATGGAGTCCGGCTTTGAAGAGAATATAGATAAGTTTCAATTTAAGTGTAGTTCTACAGTTGGAGGGGGCTGTCTATTTGGGAAGTATTGAGAGTATGACAGGATAAATTTGACTGGGATTACACTGCTGGAGTTGTGTAAGAGTTTGTAAACAGATGTTTTATATAGTTTTGCTGTTGTCAAAAATGGACTCCTTTTAATTAATTAAGAATTTTCTCTGTTTCTTGAGTCTTTGTTAACTGGAAGCATGCAAGAAAACAAAGTTTCCTTTACAAATTCATCCTAACACTGTGTGAGTATTTGATGTAGAAATGATCATTTTAGGGGAGAAGTATTCCTTTTCAAAAATGTCAAAACTTTTGCTTTCTCATCCAGTCTCTGCCAGTCATTACCATTAAGATTATTTTAAAGGCACATAAAGCTTTTATGACTGAAACTAGAAGTGTCAACATCACAGGCATGAGCAGGAGAAATAATACTTTTAAAAAATAGCAAGTAAACAGAGAAACTGATCTGCCAAGAGTTTGACAGTATTGTTTTATAACACGGTTCATTCAGGGTTCAGTGGAGAGCTGCAGCTCTGCCGACTGACAAAGTTCACTCACATCCAACTCTATCTGCAGTGTACAGTCCTTGTTTCCTTTCTTGTCTGTTCAAGCAAATTTATTGTTTTTCCTTATATTTCACAGATTTTACACAAGTATTACACAAGTATTTGTATTCTGGCAAGGTTCTGGCTGCCTAACGACACACTTCTAGTCCTTGTTTTACTAGTCATTAAGTTTGTTGTTGACTGTATCCAACCCTACTCAGCTGTTCGAGTAAGAAATCTCTCTGTGATTTAAACATCTGTGTAAGTTGATGAAAATAAGTTGTAATATGTCGGATGTGTAGTCTTTGTAGTTACAGTATTCTTTAGCTCTGTCAATGTTTTTCAAAGTTATCAGTGACACATTACTCATATGTAGGTTACATATGATGTATCTTAAATATGTAATTTAATGTGTCCCAGGATACAAACACAGGATAATTTGTGACAATACTAATTTGTGACCACTCCAGAGCTTTATGACATCCCATGACAATATGACATGTATGTTTATATCCTGTGGATATAAACATACATGTCATATTGTTTGTTTGGACATATTTTATATTAATTATTACTGATTTTCAGATTTTAACCATTTGTCATAAAACTTTTGAATACTTAGACCTTTCAAAAATCATCTGAACACTATCAAACACAGTTTTTCCTGTAATTGTGTCGTTCCATGCTATGTAAATTACATTCCAAGTCTACAGTATAGCTACTCTTACTTTTTATTGTACTCATTGCCTGTGTATACATGCACAAAATATTTCATTTTCACGTCATTCCTAAAAAGAAAATATTCCTGCTAAGCTGTGTACATCACTGATGAAAATTAATAATCCGCTAATATTCCCATTTACATGCAGCAATACATAGTCCAGTTAACCTGCCCCAACATGACAAAATATGGAAAAGTGGAGTGGTTGGACCTACTTGTGACCTGTTGCTTCTTTGCCTAAAAATAGAGTGTTTTCAAAGTTTCCCACCTGTGGTGAGCTTGTTGGACCATATGAGCACAGCGTCGCTCTTTCATTCCTCAAACTACCCTCTTGAAAAGGCCAGCCTTAAAATATTTGCGCATATCCAAAAACCTGTTGATATTCAAGTCTGTCATTGTTTAAAAGTAGGTGTTTTTCTTCTTCTGACCAGAAATGTGGGGTTTTCTTTTAAGCATTGTCTCTAACCTAGCCTTGCGAACTGCTGGCTAGTTGGTGTGTGTATGACAACCATGACAACACACAGAGTGGACCATAAACAGGCAAGATGCTGTGTGATGCAAACTACAGAAAAAACAAAAAATTGAGAAACATATTTTTGAATGAATCTGAATTTCTAAATGTGCTGCATACATTTGCAAAGAATGCTCCTTAAACCCGAAAAATACCAAAATATCCCAAATGTCTTATATGTAGTTAAGCAATATGCAGTATACATGACCCATATCAAATTTGGAATATTGTCGTATTAGGAATAACAGCTGAATATTAGTGTGCGTATAAACATAGTTGTCGTGTCTTTAGTTTTCTTCACATTCATATTTTATTGCTAATAACAAATGCTAAATGTTGCATTTATGCAATTATATATTCTATTCTCGTATATATATACTGTTTGTGTTTGTGTGTGTGTGTGTGTGCGTGTATAAGTGTGTGTATGGATACAGGAGTGTATGCAGATTCGGAGTGTGTGAAAATTGATTATAAGCTAATGAGGAGCTGATTAGCACATGTTGACATTAAGGGTGGAATCTATTACTGAAACCTAACATGGTTGACCTTTGACATAGAAGGACCTTTGGGCCTATCAGTCATTATGATGAATCAGTGACAGCCAAATGCCGGCAGAAGGAGGTGGCGTGGTGGACTTTTATTCCTTATGGGAATATTGTAGGGTGATTATTAATGGTGTTTTCAAAGCTGTGATATGTTTAACACAGTCATTACTTGTGACTGACATTTACATGTTCGACCCACTTTCACATAACCCACCCAAGCTGCTAATACACCAACAGACAGGATGTCAGTGTCAGTACAGTCCTCCTGGGACTGTAAAATGTTTAATTTAGTATAATGATAGGTGCTCACACACACAGCACCACCACACACAGAAACATTTCCCCTTTCTCTCGTGTAGAGATAAGGAAACATCAGTGTGTTGTGACGTTTGTTCACCACATCATCATTGCATTATGCCAGAAAAGATGAACAAAGAATGCTCATCATGTTCTCTATCTCCTCTCCAGTCTTCGGGCACCAGTGTGGTAGTTGACATTGCGGTGATGGGTGAGGCACACGGTCTGATCTCAGACCTGCTGGCAGACCCCTCACTGCCCCCTAACACCTGCAGCTCTCTGAAGGCTGTCAGCAACCTCCTCAGCACCCAGATCAGCCTCCAGCCGCTCCACCGGCCTCGGGTCCCTGCAGACACACACACCTGCTCTGACTCGGAGGAGGGGCCTGACAAAGCTGAGAGACTGGCTATTCCAAAGGTAAATGCTATCTTCCTTAAAAAATGTGTTTTTGTTCATTCTTATGTCTTTTGTAAGCAAGTGAGTGCATGTGTATGAGATGCAATTCGGTGACTGAACCACAATTTCAAATTCTGATAATGTGATGTTCTAAATTGGAAATTAACTTATCATTTCATAGGAAACATTGATTGGTCGTCTGGAATGACTTAGAAGCCCAGAGAGTCACAGCAAAAATTACAGTAACTGCATTCAGTCATGCCTTTAGTCTGTGTTATAAGGTTGATTAATACAGATAGGAAAATCAACACCTGGGTTATTAGTAGGGGGTGTCACATTTTTTTAGCACTGATGGCCACTATTGTTAAAGGTATACAGTGTAATGATATCCAATATTTAAGATGATATTTAGTCCCATGTGTTGATACATACACATATATGCTGCCAGACGAGCTGAGCACATTTTAAGCTCGCTATGACCTTTTCAGTAAAGCCTCAGCTGTGAAGTCTACTTCGCCTCCAGAGGACCGGCCACTCTCAGTGACCACAGAAGATGTGAGAAGACTCCTGCTGAGTTAATAATAATAAGGCTGCAGGTCCAGATAACTTTCCTGGACGCTTACTAAAAACTTATGCTGATCAGCTAGTTGATGCTAAAACTTTTAAAATCTCACTCTCACAAGAGACTTTTCTCTTCTACCTCAAGACAGCCAGCAATATGATCAAATATAAAAAAATTATTTTAAATGCAATAACAATCTTTTATTTTACCAGTAAATTTGGAACAAACTGTGACACACAAAACAAAAAAAGGGCTTTGCAAAAAAAATGACCAGATCCTGATTCTTAACCCGCACTCGTCCTGGCTTGTAAATAGACCTTGATGTGTAAAATCGGTGAAGTCCCCCTTAAAACCTAAAAGATTTTTCCCATAAGGAAGAAAACAAAGAAAACTAACATTTCTAAAGTTAAATGTTTATAGTGGCAGACCCAGTTGTCTCAAAGTGAAGTTTTGTTGTTCACTACTGTACATGTCAATATACAGACACACACACACACTCCTCTTGCTTTCCTCCCTCACTGCTGGGGTACTGTAAGGC
The DNA here is from genome assembly GCF_026936395.1 of Plectropomus leopardus. Taxonomy (NCBI): domain Eukaryota; kingdom Metazoa; phylum Chordata; class Actinopteri; order Perciformes; family Serranidae; genus Plectropomus; species Plectropomus leopardus. The sequence goes on along the minus strand of NC_142181.1, from coordinate 17,176,690 downwards.
TCTAAAGCAGCTAACAATGACGCACAGACTTCAAGAAGGCTTTTTAATGTTTTACAAGGCCAGTGCTTCAATATGTATGTGTGCACTTAAGGCAGCAAGGAAACTAAATAAAGCGTGTGATGCAATGCAGGATAGCCTACCAGGAAAGTGACAAGCAACTTTAACACTAGCTGAGTGCATTCAAATGCTCGACTCATGTAGTGAATCTCATTGAGACGCTGCCTCATTTTAGCTCATTGGGTGTGAGTGTGTCTGCATTAAGCAACGGGTTAAAGTTGGTGATTCAGCTCACTTATGCTGCCCTGTTGAATAGCTCTAAACTAAAGACAGATATAGCAGTTACATAAAGGTAATAAGAAATATTGATGACTGAGTTGCATTTATTATTTAAGGACAGCAAAACACTTTGTTTTATTTCTTGTTGAAAGGAGGGGAACAATTTGGCTTTCACTCATCTTTCCCCATGGTTTAACTCCAGCAGTGCTGGCCATTTGTCAAGTTTATAGCAGCTCCCAAGCATTGAAACACACTTCTAGTGCACAGATTTTTATTTATAACACTAACAGTACAGCCCCACACAATTTCTAAATCATACTATTTGTATTTATTTCACTATAATAGGGAAATAAAGTAAAAGAGACTTTATGTAAACAGTCCAAGATAACATGCACCAATCCATCACAGCCAACATCGTGTCTCCTTACTTACATCATTGACTGCTACATTATTGCATAATGATACAGTGCAGATGTTTCAGATCTGCATTAACAGCTGCATTAATAACATTCACAAGAGCAAAAGCAGACATGATGTTCACAGTGATTACGCTAAAGCTCACCCCCCTGCATTCTTTCACACACTGTTTGATGCCTTTGATTACTTTGCATTCATCACTGTAGGAGGGAGCTGCACCACAGAGCACTGTAGCACTGTGAAACTCTCTCTCTCTGTGTGTGTGTGTGTGTGTGTGTGTGTGTGTGTGTGTGTGTGTGTGCGTACATGTACACTTGGATGGAAGTCATGCCTCTGTGTGTGTTTTTGTGCCTAAGAGGAGAGCGTTCAAAGAGGAGATGGACATGATTTTACTTGGCACTATGTGAAATTTGATCCTCTGCCGACTGTCACGCTCCTAGCAGAGACTCACACTTTTGGGCTCTGTGTCACGCTCTCACGTCATCTAGGAAAATTTCACACCAAAACACTGCGACAGCATGGCAGTGAACAACTTTGACTCTAAAATACAGCTGAGTGTTTGACAACCTAGTCGAATGGCCTTCCACAGCATTTCATTGTTGCGGAACAAACAGCTGATGGTCCGACAGCAGTGCATTGAGACAGACAGACAAACAGAGCGGAGCTTTTACTAACAGCACCAAAGTGTCTGAATGATCAAACAGCCAAATATTCAGCAGTGGAAAGTGTCTTCTTTAGACTTCTACAGACTACTTTGTTTTAGTTTCAGGTTTAGTCAGACTTTGGACGTGGTACTGTAGGTGACGCTAATATGACAAGTGAATATTGTCATACAGATGTGTTCAGGGCAGGACCCTCATCAAACCTATAAAGTTTCAGGCGGATCAGACAATGTACACCAAAGTTACAACAATTTCTTGTTTTATGGCAAAACAGGAAAACAGTAAACGTTTTGCACAGACCTTTGATAACTTTTCATCATCAAGGGGTTAAGATTGGACACACCAAATTTGAAATCGATCGGATTAATAGGATTAATGCTTGGTGCAAAATTTTACCAAATTTCTTAATTGTAGGTGAAACTGGCCATTGGGGCTACACATTTAGAGGCACTGTGGAGCCATTTTTCCACACCGGCTGGACGTGCGTATCAAGTTTCATGAGTTTTTGGGCATGTTGCAACCTCCAAAAATAAATAACAAATAATAATAATAATAATAATTTCTTGCATTCCAAGAGGGTCCTTGCATCGTTTGGTGCTCGGGCCCAAATAATTGTTCATTAATTGTAATTGAAGTAAAATGTCAAATTAATTGTGATATTGATTTGAGATCAAATCGTCGAGCCCTAGGCTGTGCTTCACTGCTCTGGCCTTTGGTGGCTTTCCTACAGTGTCTACATACCACTGGTTGCGGATTTATGACTGAAAGAACAACGTTTCTTCCTTTAGCCAATCACAGCACAGTAGGGCAGGACTTGTCCCTTCAGACCATCCATTGTAGTGTCAATTGAGAGAAATGCACAAATTTATAAACAAAATGAGCTGGCATGACTGGCACCACAGGGGACACGAGCATGACTCCCTTCTACTATTCTGCTATTCTAGGAGAATAATTTACCCATATTGGTTCACTGTCAGAACATCACATATATATTGAAGTGTTTAGACTTGTAAATATGCGAAAAGTATGTTGATTATAAATTCCACATATCAAAACATACATTTCATACAAACACACAGGCAAGGCCAAGTCTTTGTAGTTTCCAATGAGATTCCTCTAGTAATTGAAAATTCTTCAATTTTGATTATCTGTCCCGTACACTAATGCTGTCCTAACTGTCTCATCCACTCCTGTTTGATGCATCTGTGAGTGTTTACACATTTCTTTTTTAAATCTGTATTACAGCGTCTACGGCGAAGTCTGCCCCCAGGATTGCTTCGGAGAATCTCGTCAACTTGGACCACGACGACCTCAGCTACGGGTCTGCCTACCATTGAGCCGGGTCCTGTACGCAGAGACCGCTCAGCCAGCATCAAACACACCACAGACAGTGAATCATGGAACAACTCGGTGATGATGACCATCTCAAAGAGTCGCTCCATGTCTGCCTCCTATGCTGCCCCCATCACTTCCAACCACATCTACAGCAAACCACTGGGAAGACAAGGTCTGTATGTGTGTGCACATGTACTTGACACACTGACACACCCAGCTCAGCCTGACTATTCATTGCACATAGCTCCATATTTGTCAAGGTTCAGATTTTCTTTTCACAGATGTAACTAAAGTTAGCTCTTTAATTGATGTGAGTTAAAACTAAGAAAGAAAAAAAACATTCCTTTCTAAAGCAAATCACTTGATAAAAAAAAAAGAAAAAAATTGCTGCATCAAGAGGAAACTACATAACTAAAATAGTCAGTGTCATTCTTTTATTTTTCCAGGTTTCCCCACCTCCAACGTGTCACCTCTAGGCTCCCCGTGCCCATCCCCTCCTGTGCATGGCACGCCCGTCTCCAGCCCGACCATCAAGACATGTTTAGTGCAGCTTCCTGAGCCAGCTGGGCCCCTGACAGAGCGGACCCCTGACTCTGTGGCCCCCAAGAGCCACCACAGAGCCTTAACTCACAGCCAGAGCGCCCCGAGCTCCACCACCCCTCACTGGCGGCCTCCATCACTCTGCAGCAGGTAACTTTTCTCCTGTTACATATTGATTGTGAATATAGAAAGTTTAAATTTACAAATATTGTATTGAGGCTTCAAATGCTTCTGTGTCTGTTTGTGCATATGAAAGTCCATTTGTGTGAAGACGAGGTCAATAACTCACGTCATTAGTATACACTGAGAGGACAGCAACTGTTTCAGTAATATGTCGATGTTTCTCTGCTCTCTTTCCATCAGCTGCGGCCGGCCGTTCAACAGTCGACTAAACCACGCGGTAGAATCTGTCGACAAAATGGACAGAATACCCCATCCAGGTAAACAACAAATGAAACCTACAGAACTTCTGTACAAATGCCCTCATTGTAACTTTGTATAACCGCCAACAGGGTAACATTAAACTGCACATATCTAACGTGTAATGTCTCCCCAGATGAGCGTGTTGTAGCTTCTTCAGACTATGACAGCACCTACGACAGCACCTACGAGACCAACCACAGTGACAGCAGTGACTTTGCACAGAATGAAGAGGAGGGAGAGGGAGGCAAGAAGCTGCCTGAAGGAAGGGAAGGCTGCAGGGCGTATCTGTCAGAGGGCATTGTTCTGCACCCGCTCCTGCCATCACCAGAGGTAAGCAATCAATAGGGCTGCACTGGATAGTTTGAGGCTTTGAAGCTTCATTTTAACATTGACATTCAATGTTCAATGTGAGAATTGACATTTTTTCTATTTTTGCCTAGTAATTCTGTGTAGAACTGGTATGTCTGCATAGTTTCCAATGGAGATCAGGCTCCACTTACATTATTAGTATACTTTTTGTAGAATTAGATTCTTGTGGTGGTTCCGTCGGATTACCTCCAAGTCACATAATCCAAACATTTCCAATTATTTCAGTGTGTTTTAAAGTCCAAAATTCTAAATGTGTAGAAAAAAAGATAATATTCAAAATTCACAACATGGTTTCATCTAACAAAATATTTGACTTCAGTCCATCCTTTTTAGCATTAAGCCATTCAAAAACGTTTTTACTGTGGTCAAAAAACTGTTTGCTCTCCCACTTGCAGCACACAAAGGGAGGCACGCACTTGTATTAATGAGGCTGTCTAGCAGCAATCTAACAGCATCACAAACTACATTTATTCGTTGAAAGAAGTTGAGACCAACTCCTCTAATCTGATGAATCACTTGAAATAAAGACTTGTCATTTCTTTCTTATTAAGGTTTATTTTTTACAATGATTTAACCGTTACTTACTATCATACTACTTAATTAACAATATACAACTTGCAAAGGCTTCTTTCTTCTTTGATGGAAACCAAACAGTGGTACAGTTTGATAGTGTTTATCTGTGGACTGAAATGTGAAAAAACCTAAATTGTTGCCCATCACACTGTGGTGACTAAAAGTTACTTTGATGAATTTTCAAGTACTTGCCTGTATGTTTCTGACCTCTCTTCTGTACCTTTACCTTTACCTGACAGGACAAGCCAGCATTGTCTGAGGACCCTGTGGCGATGTCAGCGCTGGAGCCTCTGATGGGTCAGCTCAACAACTGGAACTTTCCCATTTTCAGTTTGGTGGAGAAGACTAACGGCAAGACAGGCTGCATCCTCAGTGAGGTAAACACTTATTATTGAGAAAATGCTGAAACCTTAATGAAATGTATTTAATGACAACATATCAATACTGATTCAATTAAAGGCAACTCATACTGACTGAAATTTTCATATGTAGGTAATTTGCAGCCCCATGTGGTAGTGACTTTACAATTCAGTGCCGGCATCGGAAAGAGCGAGTTTACATTTTGAGCTTCCAACAAGAACAGCAAACACTAAAGTAAACAAAAAAGTCCTAATATGGTTTAAAAAATATCCACGTAAGCTTTACATTTGGTTTTTGGAGAACCTACTGAAATGTTCCTGTGACCATATAAAAAATTTGAAGTAGTTCCACTGTACGTTACCCATAGTAACTTTGGTTGGATCTGTCTTTAGCCGTGGTGGAAGTGTGGAAAAAAGACAGACAAATACACCAAATAGTGCAGTAAAACATTTATTTTTGTGCAAGTAAAAAAAAATGTGCATGTAAATTTTAAAGTTACACAAACCAGTGCATGTAAACAGAAGTATTTGAAGCACTGCAAAAAATGAAAGCACGAATCAGTGATACATGCAGTATTGGCCAAAATGTAATTTCAAAAAGTATTTTGTGTTGATTTGCAGTATCTAGACCTTTCTGTAACAAAGGGTGCATTGTTCAATGACTTGACCCAACTATATAACCTTCACCAAGATGAGATTTGACTCATAGTAAGTTTTCCTTGTGTTATATTCCAGGTTTCCTATAAGCTCTTTGAGGACACAGGTCTATTTGAGACCTTCAGAATCCCTGTTAAAGAGTTCATGAACTACTTCCATGCTTTGGAGAATGGATACAGGGTCATCCCTTGTGAGTAGGAGATCTCCATGTTTATAACGTTGTGCAAGTGAATTACTGATATCCAGCATTACCTCTATCTGCCACAAGGAGGAGGTATTGCATTGTCATAGAAATGAAGTGTTACTAACAGGCCTGCTCTCATGCTCTTATTGTTCAAAGTTGGCAGAAATAACACGTTTCCTGTTGGTGTATGATATCAGAAGATGATCATATAATATTTATATTGAAATTTAAGCTGTAGCTGACAGCCAGCACAAGCTCTTTAAATGTTTTCATAGCATCAAAAATCTGTATGTTTTCTAAAGGAATTTACACAGAAGATGTATTAGAGGCAGGAACGCTTGTTTTTATCACATGATCTGAACATTTTACATAAAATATCAACAATTCTCTTATTGTATTTGTTTTAACCAGTTTTATACTTTTCAGGGGGACAACTTTATCACTGCAATGTACCGCTGTTTTTTGTATGTCTCCATGGTCTTCCATATTCACCTCCTATTAAAAACAGAAAGTATTCCCTGCTCATCATGCTGCTTTTGCATCAATTATTTTGCATTTTACAAGTTTCTTACGTAACAGTGTGAGCCTAAGCAACATCCTGCTTAACTTTGAGCCTCTACAATATCATCTAAATTTTAAAATGAAGCTGACTGCTATCAACCATTATCATCATCTTTTTGAAAATACAGTGAATTTTCCTCTACCCAGATCACAACCGGATCCATGCCACTGATGTGCTTCATGCTGTTTGGTACCTCACCACTCAGCCTGTGCCAGGCCTGCCCACCCTGCTGACTGAGAATGGGATACACGCTGGTAAGGACCTTCACTGCATACTGTAGTTCTTTAAGACCATATTCTTTGCAATGCTATTCTTTTTTTTTTCATTATTTCCAGTCTTCAACTCTAGCAGCAGTATTTTAATTGGCTGCAGTGAAAATTTAAATATTGATTTTATGTCAATAATACACAGAAATAGTCCTTACATAGTACATACATAATTTTCATTTCTTGAGGTTCTTGCTTTATCTTCTTGAGTCAACGCCACCTGGTTGTCTTGTCACTATACATTAAGTTTAATTTCTCTTTTAATCGGTATAAATTTGTACAGTTGCAGTCACAGACTCTTTTTCCACCTGACTACACTCAAATTTTGAGTATAATTCATTTGCCATAAAAGAGACAAAATGCACATCCCAATATCTACAGTCAGTTAATGACAGACTTTTGTGTTTATAGGGCTGGCCCCTGCTTTGTTGTGGTCCAGCTAAAAGCAGACAGCTCTTTCCTTTCTGTTTAACAGTTTCACCACAACCTTTCCAATTGCATCCGCTGATTATGATACAGCGGCATCACAATTAGTATAATGCCACAGTTACAGTGACATTGACAGAAATCTACCAAGAGCAATGCTTGTTTGAAAATAGTGTTTTCCATGAAGACACCCATAATTGTTTTATCAACAGTTGGAGGCGGCACAAAATTTTAATGACAAAGCCAACTCATAGTTCTCTGTGCAGAAAAAAACTGCTAATAGAGAGTCTGACATTCTTTTAGACAGATAGACAAACAGGTAGTTGAAAGTACATTCACGAATTGTGGTGAGAAGTCACATGGATATTATAGAGTAGATGAAATTTGTCAAAATCCTGAAAATTTCTTCCTGAATGAACAGTCTAACACTACCAGGTTTTACAGCAACCAGTGAGGTGGCAGCATAAAGAGCAACTTCAGTGACCAGAGGGTGAGCCGCGTTCTTTTTGTCGCCCGTAGACTCAGAGAATGGCATCACACCTGGTGCCACAAGCTTCCTGGTGTCCAAGATGAACTCTGTGCTGGAGAATGGCTATGGCTCCCTGGCTGGCCTCATCCCTGGCCTGGAGTTAATGGCCCTGTATGTAGCTGCTGCCATGCATGACTATGACCATCCGGGAAGAACCAACGCATTTTTAGTAGCTACCAGTGCACCACAGGTAAATGTGCATGCATGTGCAGAAGTATAAACTTTTAGAAGAAGCTCAGCAGTTGAGATGTTATTATGATATTAAGAGGGAGTCAACCTGTCACAGAAGTCCATTCATTTGAACTGAAATATTTTTGCTGAATGTCAATGTGACCATCCTATATGTGGAAAAAACATGACGTCCATGATGGCAAAAAATTACAGTAAAATGAATATGCAAAAGTGTGGTAGCATGCCATACAACAGTCATGCTTAGAGACCTAACTTACACATGCAATCTGTGCTAGTTGGAAACCCAAAAGTATACAGAAACTTTAGGGTAATATGCCACAAAGTGTAAGTCTTAATATTTCACCACAGCTTAAAATTATCACTGCCAACAAACAACCCAGAGACCAATAACCCTAACCACAAACCACCAAGACAGCAATTCCCAATCAATGCCAAAGCTGCTATGGCAAACACACTGAAGCTTAAATCGTCAATACCAAGATTAAATTTTAATTTCATCTTCTCCTCTTGGTCCTCCACTGCAGGCTCTTCTGTACAATGATCGTTCAGTCTTGGAAAATCACCATGCAGCTTCGGCATGGAACCTCTTCATGTCTCAACCTGAGTATAACTTCCTGTCTAATCTTGAACATGTGGAGTTCAAGCGCTTTCGCTTCCTAGTCATTGAAGCCATCCTGGCCACTGACCTCAAAAAGCACTTTGACTTCCTTGCAGAGTTTAATGCAAAGGTAAAAGACAGAAGTGACAATCCATCTTCCATTTGTAATTATTGTCATTGTTATCTTTTCTCAGCTTCTTCTGTTCTGCTGAGTTTTCTAAAGTTGTTCTAAACTGAAGCGGTCAACCAGTGAGTGGAGGAATCTTTACAATCCATAGGTGTGGTTTTGCTTTTGTTACACAAACATTCCTGTTCACATCTCCCCAGGTGGGTGATGACGGGGTGTCTGGTATTGATTGGACCAACGAAAACGATCGATTGCTGGTGTGTCAGATGTGCATCAAGCTGGCTGATGTCAATGGACCGCTGAAGTGTAAAGAGCTGCACCTGCAGTGGACAGAGGGGATCGTCAACGAGTTCTACGAACAAGTATGCTCTCACTTTCTAAGTTATATGTAAGTGGAAGTGGACAGATGTGTGCGCTGCCAAGGACAATAAGTGCTGAATAATATTCATTGATAAAAATGTGCAAACAAAACAATTTTGTACAACATTAAGTGCACTTGTACTGTTATAAGCAATGTTAGTTAAACATATATACCTCTATACCTCTCTTAAGTTTGCAAATGTCAGCTAACAGTAGCCACCATGAGCTATTGGTCATACCAGACCAAGTAAGGCTCGAGAAAAAAAACTCAAAGTGTACAGAACTGAATGAGGGTGCATTTTATTTCTTATGAATTCAACATTTTATTTGTTAGAGAGAGAATGTGTTCCAATAACAGACACAAACCATAGTCAGTCTTTTGAAACATCAGTCTTTATCCACTCCGTTGGCATGCAGGTTGCAGTAACCTTGGTCATCACTGTTAGAAAAAAGATCAATCAGCTGCTACTTACAGTTTTCAGGTGATTTGCACAGCTTTGGCATATCTGGCACTCGACTCTTTAGTTTTTATGTGCGAATTTGGAAACTATTTCAGGTTTTTTCATGTTTTTTTTTAACATCTTGTTAGAATGCAGTCAAACTACCAGTATCAGTAGTGCTGAACTGCTGGTGCCGGACGTTAGACGACAGCAAGTCGGATTCACAAAACTATTACTAAGTATAAATGTCCTTGTCTGAGCGAATAATAATTCATGTTGATGCATAATAAATAATGTTAAATTATTATTTCTTTAAGAGGAACAACACCTAAATGAAGCATCAGCTTTTCAACATGCAGCACTCACACCCACAATTTCTTAAGGAACTGCAGTCTCTAGTTCCAATATATTATTTCCATGGCCGAGGAAAGTTCAATCAATATTTGTGAACATGAGCTACTCTCTCTCAAAGCCAGAAACCAGAGAGGTAAATCTCAAACTTGTTATGTCAGTAAGTATAATGTCTGGAGCTGCTCCATAGACAATGAATGAGAGACTAATTTTGTTGATCCACAGGGTGTTTTTTCTCTTTTTGTTTCCCCAAATTAGCTTTATGTTACTGTAGTGTTCTCAGTTCTGAAACAGAAAATGTCCCCATTTACCCTGGGTGCTCTTAGTGTCATCTATAACATCTTTCCCAATTCATAGTCAGTGGAGCAGCTCCAGACTTTATACCCTATGACATCACATATGCGGGCTTTAGCACTCTAGTTTGGGTTTTTCATGTTTACTAAAATATTTGAATGGTCTTAGACCATAGGAATAATTTGTATAAATTTTGAAATAAAATAAATAAATGGCAGTGATCAAAGCTTCAAAGCATTTGGATCAGCCCTAATAAAGTTGTAACTATAATGTTCTATTGCTCCCAAGAGGCAAGACATCTTTTTGCTCACTTCCTCCTCAACGAGGGCAGGGTCAACATAGCAGCTCCTCTGCAGATGATTGTGATTTACTTTCTCGCTCAAGGACACTTCAGCGAGTGTTTTGTATGTGCAACAGGATGTTCCTTCTGAATGGATATAGAATAGTGAAGAGACTGCTAAAGCTTACTAGCTCTTTGTTGGACACTGTAATAGATGGACGCCTGGAAACAAATCCTTCAGTTAGTGCTGAGCAAGTCTATAGAGATAAAATGTGATTAGCCAGGGACATACATTATGATCATTTACATTGTACGGGCATGTTGTTAGCAGAAAGGCACCAATGTGAGACTTTTAGGGACTAATATTTACCCTCCTCCAAATCTTTTTTTTTGTACACTGATGTAAGGAAAGCGTGGAGTTAGAGAGAGCGAATGAGAGACAGATGGAGTGCGTATTTTTTTCTCTTCAGAGGGGAGACAGATGACCCAAATGAGTCATCCTTGATAGTGCTCATTTACAATCATAGAGCCACACGGTCACACACACATATCCATGTGTATATTTATTATATATATGACACACACACATGTATTCACATCATGCTCTGCGTGTACCACTTTAGTATTCAAGACATATCAGTTTCTGGTTATGATAAACATATCATGACATATATTAGGGGGGGCAATGGTCCCCTCCGTAATTCCTACCCCTCACCCCCCTACTTTCGACACCTTGCTCAGGCAATGCCCCTCTTTGAATTTGGCCCCTTGTTTAGATGTACAGGTTTGTGATTGCATCTTGCATGGTACTGTGGTAGTTCCCGATTGTAATTGGTGTCACCAAGATAGGATTTAAATAAAATTAAAGATGACGTGTGCCTTATCTCAGTAAGTTTTCAGGTTTCATTCATAAAAGCATTGATCAATGAATTATTTTCTTTTTAATTAATTCAGCTTCCTATGTTTTTTGGTTTTTCACTAGTAATTTTCCCATATGTTTTATTTTGTAAACAATACTATGAATATGCAGTCCAGTCATAAACAGGAAGGACCATTTTTTGTACAATTTCAAATGCATTTTTTGTATGTCTGCAGTGGGTTAAATTTGCGCTTCCTCTACTTTAGTCTCTACTGATTTTGAGACAGTTTGCAAAGTTTCCATTTAAACATCTCAAGTATTATTCAGTAGACTGAAGACACTTGGATTCATTTCAACTGTTTTTTGTTTTGGGTTGGAGCTGTACAAATATGGGGCAATGGAGAAAAATGTTGTTTCTCTTGAAGCCTATACTTAAGAAATATAATGTATTTTTGTATGTTCCATTTACCAGCACATTGGTTTTTCATCACTTCTGTGCATCTCATATACTTGCCATTTTTTGTACCCTTCTAGGGCGACGAGGAAGCGAGTCTGGGCCTTCCAATCAGCCCATTCATGGACCGGTCTGCCCCGCAGCTCGCTAAACTACAGGAGTCGTTCATCACTCACATAGTGGGACCTCTGTGCTCCTCCTACAACTCTGCTGCTCTTATGCCAGGCTGCTGGGTTGACCTGCCTGAGGGAGAGGTGGAGTCAGAAGAGACAAAGGAGGGACGAGACACAGAGGAGGAAGACGAGGATACAGCGGATGAGGAAGTATCAACAAGTTCTGACACAGCCCGTATGTCAACCTCTTAAAGGTCCAGTGTGTAGGATTTAGGGGGATATATTGCCAGAAATAGAAAAGGATTTAAGTGTATTGTCTTCAGTGTATAATCACCTGAAAATAGGAATTGTTGTATTTTTATTACCTCAGAATGAGCCATTTATATAGGAGCAGTTCCTTGTCCACTGAGTGTGCAATGTTGCACCACCATATTTCTACAGTAGCCCAGAGTTAACAAATTAAACACTGTCTCTGCAAAGGGCCATTCATGTTTTCACTTTTGGAGCTGTAGATATCAGCCCCTTTATGATTTGAACATCATTAAAAAACACTGATTTAACCTTTTTAACCTGCAACTACTTAATTTAGTGTTTTCACTGGTCTAAATCACTGGGTCTGCTTTGGAGAGGAGACCTCTGTGGATAATTTGGCTCCAGGTAAAAACCTCTTAAACATCTGGGTCTTCAGTTATTGGGAAAAAAGGAGAGCATATGTATGCAGATGCTGGGCGAGTGGCCTGTCTGCAACAAGCTGAATAGTGTTGAGGAAACTCTGGTTTGGTTTGTAATGTGAAACTGCTTTACTTAGTGTTTCTACCAGTTTTAATCACCTGGTCTGATTGTTTTGGAAAGGAAGAGACTGTGGATTATTCAGTTTCCGGTAGACACATCCTTAAAAATGAACCCTGAAGGAATTGTAACCGGGAAAATTGTCAGATGGTTGTAATCTGCGATCCTCACCACTAGATGGCACTAAATCCCCCTTAATCTTACACACCGCTCTTTTTAATAATAAATTAAGATTGTGATTGTGATGGTTTTTGAGGTTGAGATTCACAAAAGGAAATCAGTCACTGGGCTGAGTCAGCGACAAGTATAGATTTAGGGCTTGGTTAATTTAAAAAAAGGAACAGGCTCAGGTTTTTACATGTAGGTTTTTGTACGTGTAAGACTAACAAGATATATCAGCCGGGTTTCCTTAATTTTGGACAATCAGTTTACCTTTTTCAACCTGTTTGCACTCTTGATGCTAAACTGAGTTAACCATATGTTGGCTGTAGCTTCATATCTAATGTACAGACATGTACTTAGCAAGAAAGCAAGGTCATGGCCAAATTTCCCAGGATTATGTCTAACTGTTGACTTTGTGTTCGACAGAGCGGCAACAAACCAAAAACGTGAGCAGGAGGAAAGTGTTCTGCCAGATCACACAGCATATTCTAGAAAACCATGAAATGTGGAAAAGAATAATTGCCGCAGAAGCCCAGGAGGAGGCTCAGAAAGAGGACCCGAACTGCATTAGCAGCCCCGCCGATCCAATCACAGCCATTAACGAGGAAGAGGAGGAGCAAGCAAGCAAAGAGGAAGAGTCAACTGATGGCCTTGATGAAAGGGAAGAGGTGCCGGCTATAGAGGAAGAAGAAATCCTTCCACAATCAGAGACTTCAGGGGAAAATGAAGAGGAACCAGAGTGATGTAATGACCTTTGCCCTCCTCTTAAACCAGGAACATTGTCTAAACATGTTTGTTTCTTTCCTAACTAAACTCTTGATATGGTAGCCAGCACATCACTTCGACACAACACTGTAGAAGATGTTTTGGGTTATATGTGCCTAACGAAAACTGGGTTTGAGGACGGCGATGATGGATGCCCACTTCATCTGAGACAGATGAGATGAGCAAAAGATGAATTGACTGAGGAGTAGAACATGAAGAAGAGAATGATTGGGACTGTACTCATTTTTGCTGTAGCGTTTTTTTTAGTCTGGATCTGCTCCCTTGCCCTCACCCGGGCTGCCCAACCTGCATTACAGGCCAACCACGCTGATTCACAGATTCACTCCACCAGTGACTAACACACTGTCATGACCCCTCCTCCACCTTTCCTCTTGCTCCCATGCTACCAGCACACTGTGGAGCCAGTAGTTGAGGATGTGCAACAAGCCCCTTTATGCTTGAAGACAATGTGATGAAAGCCAGGGAAAAAGCTGTGTCCACTGAGGCTCAACAGGTGGATTTTGGAGGGAGACGGGGAAAAAAAAGGGACAGTTGTAGTGCATTGTGTATTCAGACATACACCCACACAGGCTACACACACACACATACACACACACACAGTGCTAGTTTAGAAACACGTTACATACACATAGGAAGTCTAACAAAGAACCCTGTTGCTCTAAAAGCTTTATTCTCACTCAAGGAAAAACATACAAAACAAGGCCACACAACTCAGGAACGCAGAAACCTGTAGAGAAAAAAAATTCAATAGGACCCGCAGTTTCCTCATCCTTGCCACTGCATCAAGATTTTCTTTCTCAGCTGTCTTCAGCGTTATTGATTTACTGACGTCCACTGAAACATGGTAAGGTAATCGATCACAGTATACTGTATTTCACAATTCAATTTAATTTTGTGTGCTCTTTCAGTGTCAGCCTCCTTACACAACAGCACAACAGCAGATAACTCTGTTAATCACACTAAAACTAACCAGACACAAAACTAGCTTCGAAAGTGTGTTTTGCCACTTCCCAACTTGTTTTCTCTAGTGTAATGTGCTCACTTATGACAAGAATTCTTTCTTCTTTGCAGAATCATTTAAAGCCTGGTATGTAGGCCAAATATCTCAGAAAGTAAAGTAATCCAGTAAGCCATAGTGGCCCAAGCCAGAGCTGACTCACAGCTCTCAAATCACCCAAGAGGATTTACATTAATAAGAAATTTAAAAAAAGCAACCTGTGGAGCCTTTTGCCATCCAGGAGGCGCTGCGTACCCACAACAAACTATCTGCAAGTCTCAATCAGATCCAAATCATTAATTTATTACTTTTTTGCACCAACATGGAAAGAAAGTTATGTGGAAAAAATGATATAAACCATTTCTGAGTAATGGAATCCATGGACTTAAAAACAGAGAAAAAGACATTCAGCTGCATAAATGTATAATGATATTAATATATGATGTTAATAATTTCTTAAGTAAAGTAAAATTTTGGAATAACGGAGTGCAAACCTCATTGTCGCAAATGCTGCTGGGGTTGGGTATCATTTGAATTTATCAACTCCACCTATCAATTCCAAAATGGTTAAAAAAAAAACATCCACAAAGTAAATAGTATTTACTAAACACTAATCCATTACACCGTCCATCTTTCACACCATTGTGATGTGAGCCATGCATGCTAGCTCATATCTAAAGAGATGGACAAACTGTTACTCTAGCAGACAGCTGCGTATGTCCTTGCAATTATGTAGCCTTTGTTTGCAATAATAAAGTGTTATTGCATTCAAGAACCTAAAAGCAGAACCAAAATTCTATAGTTTTTGGGGCATTCTTGGCATCTTGGATTCAGATCTAATTTAGAACCAAATTTTGGTTCCCAACCGTAAATGCTGCTGTCTGGAATCTTCTGTGACAGGGATTTTTTTTTTATCTACAGGCAAGGAAATCAAAATATTTTGTATATGTAGTCATTCCTCAATAAGAGCAAATAAAAAAGAGATGTTTGAATTTTACACAACGCAAATGAGAAAAGAAAAGAAAGAAAAATGTGGTTTGACAAAACCTGTCATGGACAATGACGTCTGCGTTCTCTATAGTTTTCTTTTTAAAGCAGCATACTGTTGCCAACGTGCAATAGTAAGAGGAAGTTCCACTGAAATCTGATAGATCATCAGGCCTCTGGATTTTTTTTCTCCATTTGTACTCGTTACTGATAACATAGCTTAACAGGTCATGTCTGTGCTCTCCTTTGATGTCCTCAGAGATTCAGATTGGCGATGAGTATGAAGGTGATGTTAACACGGAGAGCAGCCTTAGTAATGAGACTTAGTAATGAAAATGGAAGGAGGAGAGGGAGAAGTTGACTTGTAGGTGCTTGTGAAGGGCCAGACTCAGATGTTTTTCACATTTAAGTAGATTCCTCTGGATGTAACCCTTTGAAGATGAGCCAGTTTAGTCAGATTCAAAATCGTGTGATAATCTATATCTCCAAAGTCTGGAAAATATATTACAGGGATACATGGTACAGTGCATCAGAAAAGCAATTGGGACCCAAATCCAGAGAATAAGGATGCTTTTTCTTAATTTACCAATCTGTAACAAGTGTGTCAAAATTAAAAAGGGAACAGTGGTCCATTTTAATACAATTGAAAGACATTCTTGGATTTTAACAGCAGCTGCCTGAAACTTAAGGCTGGCGAGGTGGGGATAAACCAGAGTATAGAGTGTGATTATAGCTAGTGCCGCTGGTGGTGTCAGAGGCATTGTGCTGTAATTTGCCTTTAGCTCGATTGCAGGTATAGACAATATATTACAGTTGAAAAATTCCATAGTGATTAGCCAAGGTGCACATGAGCAAAACTGGGATTTGTGAAGTCACTGGTGGCCGATCACTCCGATCACTTCTGAAGAAAAAAACTTTACACTTTAGGAGAAACTAAGCAATCTATTTAACAGACTTGTTTGCAGACACTGTCTGCGTTTTTATTGGCTTAACTTGCCCTCCTGTGACCCGATGTCTTAACTCAATTAGAGTTTTGCTAATGGTAATGCTGTCTAAATCCTCAGCTGTATCCATTGCACTATTGTCAAAACACCCATTGTGCAAGGGAGAGCTAAACTGTGCAACGTAATTCCCTTAACTGCTTGCCCCTTGTACTTACAAAAGGGTGCAGTGGTTGAGCTTGTATAAATAAGAAAGCCTGTGCTAACCAAAGCCTGAGCTTATTGTTCGTTTTTTAGTTGAGAGGAACGCCAAGGTAAGTTTATTTGTAAGCACCATTCAACACAAGTGCTTTTACGTAAGACATAAAAGACATCAGGAAAAAAAAACAAAACAAGGCAATATAACATATTTACATATGATTTAAAAGACTAAAATTAAATAGAAGATAAAATAAATAAAATGAAAGTAGCAAACAGAAAAGTCTTCAGCCCTGATTTCAAATAACCACAATTGGAGCAGTTTCTATTACTTTTTTTCTAGATATGTGGTGCATAAAAACTGAATGCTGCTTCTTGAAATTTATTTTTAACTCTGGAAACTGTATGCAGACCTGTCCTAGACCATCTAGACATGTCTGAATGGTTCATAATGACGCAGATGATCAGAAGTTTATTTGGCCATGAAACATGCTGTGCTTTGTAAACAGTAGTATTTTAAAGTCAATTCTTTTACATACTGAAAGCCAGTGCAAAAGTCTTCGCACTAAACTGATGTGATCTCTCCTGGTCTGGCTGAAGGCTTAGCATTGACTTTTCAAGAGACCTTTAGTGACAATGTCAGAGTAGTCAAGCCAACTGAAGACAGACCTCTTTCCAAATCCTGCTGAGACACGCATAGTTAAATTCATGATGTATCCTAGTTCCCCTAATGTGGAACGCCCAGATTTCTGGATTTGTTTGTGGTTTCAGGAATTTTACAGTAACTACCGGTACTTCAGATATTCAAAGAATGAGCTTGTATTCTGAAAACTCAGTTGGATTTCTCTTAACAAACGGTAAATGAATTAATTTAAGGTAAAATTATATCCAGTGTTGATGTGAATGAGACATGAAGCCGAAACAGAAAAAAAGGAAAAGGGATATCGGACCCCTGAAACAATGTGTGTCTAAAGCTGGTCGAAATGAGTTTTGGATGCAGGAAAAATGATTACCTCACAATTTTTTTTGAGAAACAATCATGTCTATCTCATATTGTTGAACCTGTTCTCTTTCCCCTCGTAAAACAGTTAGTCATGTAACTTGAGGAGGGAAACACTTGGCCTAATTTTCGCACCCATGTGTAACTTGATATATCATGTAGAACAGTCTTACAATAGTGTGTGATTTTCTTAGTATTTATGGGCTATAGCTAACCTGTCACCCAGAAAGCATAGTGTTATCATCAGCTGTTCCCCTGATGAAATGTTGTCTCAAGATTATGTGTTTTCTCTGCTGATTAGAGGTAACACACAACAACTTTTCCAAACAACAGAACTGTTCCAGGAATGGATGGGATTAAATAGCAAAAGAGGGGAGATTTCCTGTCACAAGTTCACAGTGTTTGCAAAAGCCCCCTAGATACTCTGCGCAGCACCTATGAATGGCTCCTAATTCTCAACTCTGATATTTTTCATATACTCATGGTGTCATCACCACTAGAATTGCAACTGTAGGAAGTATCACCCCATCATTATCCTCAGTTATATTTTAAAACACTACGAATTACTTTCAGCTACAAGACAAGCTAGAAGTTAGTACAGAAGATCAGAAAGTCTTTTCTGTGGAGACGATACAATGTCTAGTCCAGTTGCATTGATGTAAAGTAGACCCCTCAGGAAGTGCGCCAGACTTTAACAACAATTTTCATAGTGGATAATAAGTGGAATTACAACTTCCGAGTCTGTCATGTGATGCCATTTGGCCCAAAAAGACTTTTTCCCATAGACCTACATTTGTAAAGAGACATCTGTTGATCAGAGGATTCATTTTTTGGAATGTCACAACCCTTGAAAAATGACTCATTTCACTACTGAGATTTAATCCATCCAGTATGATAACATTTGTGATGTAAGCGATGCTAGATTAAATCATTCTAGCCCCATTCAAATTAGCAGAGCGCTAAACCAGGTGTAGCCACCTTGCCTGGTGAAAGTCTCAAATGCACCTGCACTAGTGGCCCAATGAGGCAGAAGCAATGAGAACCTTTAAGGTAAACGTTTACTTGGAAGTTTACCATTTTTGCTTTCGTCCACCACTGAGCAACGTCCAGTTTAATCCATTTCTCTTCTACATCAATGGTTTAAGCTGTCTGAACTGGGCATTACTGCCCAAAAACAAATAGCAGCAGCGTATTTGTATTGTATGCAGCAAGACATGGTTTGATTTATCCCTCTCCTGGACTAAATGTCTTCCAGTAGCCTCTCCTTGCAGTGTACCTGTAGCAGTGATCTGTAAACACCAGCAGAGAAGCGACTGATCTACAAATCTGTGAATTAAGTATCCACTCTTTTGGTTAAGCATTTTTGAAGCTCTGTACAGCAAAGCTTAGCTTTCAACCCTGTTATTCTAAAAATAACCAAGACTATAAAAAAGCTCAGCAAGCCTCCAGTAAACAACAGGCACTCGAGCACACATGAATGAGCTTGAGCTCCATGCACTGTAAATACCTGAAGCACCATCCAGTATATCGATGCCTCTATTGCAGTGTAATGTGCATTGCAATGGATTTTTTTTCTCATACACCGTCCTCATACTTGTACCATACTATGCTCCATCTCTGTTTGGGAAATTGTAGACTTTCTCATACTCCCTTCACTTTATTTCTTTGTATTCTATGTGATCCGAGAATTCAAAGCTCACAAGGGATCCAGTTCAGTCAAAATAGACGCTTCCCTTCTCTGATCTCCCCTTCCAGCCCTGGCTCGCATACTGTGTACACTACAGTGCAACAATCAAAGAGACTTAATCAAAGCTGTGATATAATTAGGGGTTGCTATTTTTGTTGTGAACAATCCAAAGCTGTTTGTAGCCATTTAGGGGGGTTTGTGAGACATACAGTAAGGGAGTAGTCAACTGGTTGTTTCCTTCAGTCCTCTAAGAGCAGGTTTAAATTCTTATTGCAATGGAATGAAAGGAGCATACCAGTGCTTTTGCATATTTTTTTATTTTTTTGCTTCTTTACTACAAATCATGGTTTTCATTAATATAGTATAAATATCTATTAGCACACTCCATCACAGTTAACACTTGTCTGCATTAATTTGCATTGTTATGCAGTTCGAGTGTAGATTAATTTAAGAACTCTACACTACATCACTAGTGTCAAGTGTGCTTATAGATTTTCATGTTGTAGAAAAATGAAGGAACCAATGGCTGCCTGGAAAAGCTGATTGAATACATCCAAAACTTGTGAAAAAGCAGTATTGTTTGCAATACTTGTAATGTAAACTATAGGTGGATTACTGTAGTAAAAAGGACCTAAAACATATAGGACCACTGGTATCGATCCAATTTACAGTGACTTAACACCAGTCTGAAAAGCAGTGTTTGGCTGTGTTTCACCACTGACCACACGCAGCATCACTGTCATGTTGTGGTCAGATGTTTTCTTTGTTGCACCTGTAAACACCCAACAGTGATGTCATGCTATACTGGTGTATACTTGTAGCTGTTTTCTATACACTTGAGCTTGACTTGGTTTGACTCAGTGCGTCAGCATAGTGCTGCAGGGATTAGCATCTTCTTACAACAGACTGACCTGCTTGAAGGTGTCTTAAAATGATGACAGCTTGTGCTTGTAAACCAACTGTAACGCTGCTCTGCTGGTGTTACTTTAGATAAAACCTTTTTGTATAGTATTTTAATTTTGTCTTTGTACTGCAAGAACATACACCGGATTTTGCTCCAAACAGCAAGCATGGCTTGTGTTTCATCTGCAAACCAAGTACTCGCCGTTCCATGGGGGAGGATGGATTTGATTTTCCCCAGCCAATCACTAAAGACCCATGTATCTGGCTGAGTCATGTAATTTTAAGTCCACAGTGATCCGTAGCCATGCCAACATACCTGTTTTGCAGGGGTTTAAAGAATGGAACAGAGAGGGATAAAACAAAGTACAATGTTGGTCGATATTAAGGGAACTTGAACTTGGAACCATAGTGTTTGCAATTGTCATTTTAATTCCTCATTTGTTCTCAGGCATTGCTTGACAATGCTTGACAACAGCGTGACAGAGGCATTAGTCCCGCCAATGGAGCTGATTGGCTAATTGAGTCCTCCCGCAGCACTCATTGGTAGTTTTTTTATTTAACTGACAAACCGCTGTGTCGTAACGCCAGACAAATCAGTCAACTCCAACTTGGCAATCAAAGGTACGACAAGTACATCATTGCAACAAGGTGAATAGCTTGAACCACTGGAGGTCAGCAAAAGCAAGATTTTCAGAGGGTGTTAAGTTGCTCTTTAAGTTAATTAGATTCCCCTCCTTTTGGTCCAAAGTAATAAAATAACTACCTGTTGGCTCCGTTCATCCTTAAGATATTAGATTAAAGATTCTTGGTCGCTAAGGCAGAAAGCACATGTTCTGTTTTGTTTTGGTCGAAACACGTTTGGTCATTTTGGTTGGAATCATCCTGGCCCAGTGGTGTGTAACAGGCAAATTCATTAATACAACATTTTTGTGTAAAACCTGGGCCACTTAACCAACTTAAATACAGGGTCTACAACTAAATGATCTCCAATCATCATAGCCAGTAAGTAATTTCTTTTTAATGATGATGCGAAGAAGGGGATCGCTGCACACCGGATTAACTTGTGCAAACCAAAGAAACTTTTTGAACTCTATTTTTTGTGATTTGAGCAAAATGAGCCCTAAAAGTAGCATGTTTCTTGGAACGTTTTATTTGTCAGTGTTATCCAGAACCTTGCGGAGGATGTCTGTTTCTCATGTGAAGACAGGACAGATTAAAGCAACATAAGAACTGTCCTGGCATTCATAAAACAGACAGTAGCTCATGGCGTTGTCCACATGTCTGTACTGTCTGTTGTTATGTCACTGCCGAGTCAACAGGCATCAGTAGCACTACAGTGGAGCCGACCAACTGTTCTGTTCTCAGACTGAAACCCTTGTAGTTTCTTTTGATGATTTGAAACAGAAAGAATCCTTTTTGTATTGTTTGTTGTTTCAGCCATTTTGAAAGGGGGCTCTGCTCCTGTGCCATACCATTTTCACATATATGAACATTGTTTGAATGCTGCATTCATCAGCTTTCCTTGTTTGTCTCAAAGGAAACCAAAACAAACATTTTTTTTCACCACCTTTAAGGCTGGACAAAGACTGGTATACATTTTTATTTTCCATAGCAGACACTTCACAGACTCTGTTCTTCTCTCCAGTATCTTGCACTTAACACATGTAGCAATACCTACAGGATGGGGAAATTGTGTGATTCACCAGTATTTGTTTAAGTGAAATATGACATTTTATTTCTAGATATTGTTTGACTTTGTATAAAAAATATATACTGTACAGATTCAAAAGTATATTATAACAAAAAACTTTTAGAAAAAATATTTATTTTTACTGTTTTGTAATTTAGACACAATACTGTAGCTCCTCTATTGCCAGACTTACTGGAAGTGCCTCTCGATAATGTATTACAAAGTAACTATACAATATATTGGGATTATTAGAACCTGTCACTAGCAGAGCAGTGTTGATGTTGTAATGTGAATATTGTTGAATAATAAGATTTATAAATGCTGCACGTGTCTGTATTGTTCTTTAGCTACCTCTCCAATTTTTAGTCAGACTGAACAAATTCTTGAATACCAATTTTAAAATGACTAAAATACGAGTTTTACTTCATGTGAGTTAAAGTTATTGCTCATATATTTTTAGCTGGTATATATCTGCTTCACTTATGTATTAAGTACTTTTTTAAGTAGTCTTGTTGGTCCACAATTAGTCAACATGACATACAATAGCCAAGCCTAACTAATACAAAGTGCTACTCTATGCCTTTGCCCTCTTTAAGTGTGGCTCTCACCGTATGCTGATGACACTGTAATAAATAATGCTGTTAGAAGTTCATGTATTTTCTGCTTGGCTGAATCTTGTGTTTGTAATTAACCTCCTCACAGTATGTGTAATGAAAGTGTAGCCACAGCAACAGTGTTTCACACATTATTATGAGGAGGTCTGGGTATCGTTTAAAAACTTACCATGCTCTGAGTACAGATACCAACAGAGTATTTCATTCGATACCCTTTTTCCTTACTTGTTTGGCACCCATCATGTGAGCGGATCTTGAAACGCTGAACTGCCAAATACAATGTGCTTGACTAAATTGCAGTGCGCAAGCTGATTGACCTGAAGAGATTGCATTTCACCAGAATTTACTGTGTATGGTTCCTTGTAACAGAAAAGATTGATTGATTGATTGTTACCTTAAAGATATTGAGTATGTTATACCCATCCCTAATTTAGAGAGCGCTGAGTATCAACAAAAACACCCACTGTTGCCAACACTGATCCTTTATGACAGTGATAACAAAGTTGTTTTCACAGGTTGAGTTTGAAAGGAGAAAGGAGTACAAGAAGCCACAAAGGATCTTTCACTGTATTTCTGACTCCGTCTAATTGGTAAGTATGTAACTTTACAGCATGGCTTCGGCATTACAGTTACACAATATTCTGTGCATTCATTTATGGTGCAAGGACCCAAATGAGCTACTTGCTTTTACCATTTTGTCTGCTTTCAACCCCATATGAGTTTTAGACAGCTTGCTTGAAAGCACTTGCTATGGCAACAGCTATGGTCCTTGTTTACTTCCTGTCAGCTTTTGCATTAAACAGACATTCCAAGTGGAAATACAAAGAGACCTATTTGGAATATTTATGCTGTCAAGTTTGAAACAGTCATTAAGCATATCCATATTGGAAATTATTGACTGCAATCTCAGCACCTGGATGGCACCCATGGTGATAACTGCAGTGTTTGTGTTTGTTGACTGTTTTGGTGTGTGTAAACTGGGATTATCAGTGACTGCGCTGCTTGTGTTTTTTCCCTGCAATGTCACCACAGACACCTAATATATAATACTGCAAATGCATGGGCCTTCATCGTTGGACCATAGGCTGAGTCACCATTATGTTACCTCATTCAGTGATAGATAGTAACTTAACAGTGAAGTCTGCAATTCTCTCTTTCTCTGTAAGTATCAGAATTGATGAGAAGAACCAGCAATAGGCTATTGTCTTGTTTATTTCACACAGTCTCCCCTTGTCAAAACCTGGCGTCTACGTTACACACAGTACAAATTGACCGATGCTCAGAGATTCACGTGTGTTATACCAGTAGCTGCTAAAGTACCTTTGAACTGCTAGCCAACATAAGAAGCAGACCACAGACTTCTGGTAAACTCATGTGTTTTTTGTTTCCAAATCCACACCCCTAGATTTGTCAATACAGAATAATACAAGCTATTGCTGCCTGATGCTGAAAAATGGACAGAGGGTTGTGGGATGTGAGGATGCCTGAAATGTTTACTAAATTGTTGCAGTGACTGTCTTCTGCTTCACGTTGCTTGTCTTGATGAGCCAGTTGCACAGTTGTTTTGAGTTTTAATGTGTGCACAGACTGAGCCCTGGGGTTTGGAGCTCTTTATGTTTGTTGATAACATGTCTAAATTTACAATGACAATATCACTTCATTAATTCTTTGAGATTTTGATATTAGTGCAGAGGTCTCATAAGTGGACTGTATGTTCTGTCCAATACAGATCGAAAAATAACCCCTCTGGTAATCTTGTTTTCATATAGAAGCTGCCTTCTCTTTGAAGTGCTCCTGATCTGATTGGTTTGCCTCAGCCCTTGGAATTTACTAGTGGGTGTGTTTAAATATCAACACCAGACATCCTTTTCTTCCATTTACTGGTATGACCAAGAATATGGAATAAGTTATTGCTGGATTCATACTTTGATATCAGCATTTACTCACAGTCTCCCCATCCTGCGCCTTCTGTGCTCTCTGCTATGATCTCTCCATCTCTTCCACCACCTTTCTGTGTGCACAACTATCTCAGCACTTCACTTTCTTCCTATCATTCAGTCCTCTCTTCAGATAATCCCTGTCCTTCTGACATCTAACCTTGTGATGTCTGTGGATAATGAGCATTCATGGGAATCAAGGTCTGTGGGACAGGACAAGGGATCGCCACTTTCTTGTCACATCTGCACAGTAGAAACTATATTTTTCAATTGTCTAATGATGCAACAAATTGCAGATTGAAGTATTGTGCTTCAATGTAATCTTCGGGGTTTACAAGTGAGGATGTACAACTATAATGTACCATACATTACTACTATATCTGGTCTTGCATTTTCCAAGCCTTTCATATTTAATGGACCACATGTCACCATAGCAACACAGAACCTGCTGTGGGTCCTCACAAAACAGGCTGTCAAGAAATAGGAGCAAACCCAGGTTCACTTTTATTATTACTCTTTTCTGAAAGGGCAACTCTACAGGGCCAATCACATCGAGACGAATCGCGCCAGGCGCAACTGCTCCAAAAGCACATCGGAAGCGCATCTGGGAAAACAGCTGGGAGCGCCTGTGGAGCGGGGCTGTGTGCACATACTGTATGCGCATAACATAATATGTTCTATTTTACTCATCAGGAAGATTCATTTGACTTCTCACGAAGCCCCAGGCACGTGTTCTGCAGTTACTGTTTGAGTAAAAGAAGACCTAGCATTGTAAAGGTCTTCATATGTAAATACAGTCAAAATTAATTCCTTGTTCACCATTATCTTGTTGTTTCTGCCACTGCCCCAGCAACAAAACAGGAAGTACGTGGTGAGAAATAAAGCCTGCTTCCTACCTGATTTGATTGGCTGCTAAAAGTGACATTAACAACTGGTGCGCCTTGAGCGGAAGGTTGAAAATATTAAATTTTAATTTATTTAATTTTTATTTGCATTTTTATTTGTCGAGCAGCTGCAAGAGACGCGCCGCAACAGAATTGCGCTGTACCATTGGGAAACAATGGTTTTGCTGGCAACTTCTTGAGATGCGTGTGATCAACCCTTCTTTTAAAAAATCATAAACTATTATTTGGCTTTTATCATGCAGATAAAAACATGAAGTAACCGTATATCAACAACATTGTAAAAATCTGCCCTTTCCAGAACATCATGTTTTCTGCATTAGTATATTTTTTAATGGTTTTCATACATTTTTTCTTCATACATTTCTGAAGTTAATTCTGACTAGCTAAACTTCAGAAATGTAGTTATTAAGGCTAAACAGCTTTCTTAAATATAAATATTAGAACACTTGCATCAGACAAAGTCCATTAACCCCTGCTCGATGCCACTAACAGGCAACATTTCGGTTTCTAGAAATTTTCTAGAGTGTCACAGCAGCAAAGAGCTGTTAGGGTTAAAAGACATAAACACTATACACCGTATGTGAAGAAATGTGTCTGTAGCTTGAGAGAATTGATCTTCATTTGCCAGTGAATAAGTGATAAAAAGAAATACATGACTTAGATGAGTTTAGTGTAATCTAGAAAGAGTCACCTACTTGTTGCATTAGTTTTTTTTGTAATGGACCCACTGACAAGCATATGGTTCTAATAAGAGTTTGAATCAGACATTCAAAAAATTCAAGCGCATGAACATGTCTGTATGCTTTTTGTAATGCGCACCATCTGATAGTTGAGAGTGCCAGTGCAATCAGACGCAGTTTGGCAACCAGATACAACATATGCTTCTGTTTCTACAGTTATTTGTCCTCCAGACGTTATCAGACTGGAGGAGATGGTATGCTGTTGTCAGGCAGAAAAATCTGTCCACACATAGCACATAGCATACCACTTAACTGAACATCATTCTTCCAAAAGTTATGAAAGAATGATGTTCATCGCTCCGATAAGTTTCCACAGTAATGCCAGAGTACTGAAGACGTTCTGCGGGGTCCTGACCCGAAACCTTATTAAGACTGTGATAAAGTGTGTGAGCCCACACTTGTCACTTTTTCTTCGTATTTTCTAACCCTGATTTCTGTTATTTATTTTTTAAAGCAGTTTTAATTCATTGAATTTTATGATAAACTGCATCACCATGCTGAGTAAATTGCATAGAAAAAAAATCAATATTTGCCAAATCAGGCCCTCATTTAAAAGTTTTTTGATAGAATTTTCCTTTTTTTTCAGTCAAATGCAGTCACTGGAACATGTGAATAAAGAAAGTGTACCCACTTGCCAGGACCGGCTCTAGCCATTTTGTTGCCCTAGTCGAGGTCCCCACACACCCTCCCCTGCCCGCGCTGGTCACAAGTAACAAGGTTTAACTGGAATATTGAGTTATAACACTTATTATGACAACATTGCAGTGTATCAGAGACACCAGGATTTACACTATAAAATTGCTGGTACTGGTGATGCTGGTGGTGTCTGCTAATCAATACTGTTACACCACATTAAGTCTTAAGTATGCATTAAGTTGTGTGTTTCATTCTACTTCATGAAAAGCTGGCACTGTACAAACTAACTTTATTTAATTTGGCTACGACCTGCATTTAGTTTGTAACAAGATTTAACAATTATATTCAGTAATAACGACAACAACAACATTGACAACAGCGGTTTCTCAGAGACCACATATAATTGGCAAAACTGCAGAGAGATGGGTAGATGGCAGATTAGAAGCAGCTGTTGGGAGCTTTTGCAAAAGTCACCAGAGTGCATCTAGACAGTTATAGAGTACATTAGCCGATTACTGCACAAGCAAAAACATGTACCTGCAGCAGACATGCAGGACAAACACCTGCTGCAGTGCATCAATTATTTCTTAGTTGTGATTATTCATTAATAAGAATAAAAAAGGATGCACCACAATTAAACAGTAACACATGCCCAACAATATGAGCAATAATTGCTGCTGGCTGCTGCTGCTGCTTATTCTCAGCATCTATTATCGCATCATTATCTCCCATCATTATCTAGCTCTGCTTGATTTGAGCTCAGATAGCTAGTATTGATGAAACGTCTTCACACAAAACGGCCTTTTTTTATGTTATAAAAGAAGACGTACCTCTGTAGCTATTTCTCTCTTTTCCTCTTCTATTCTTAGTTTCATAAATTGAGCACCTTTTATTAAAAAAAATAAATAAAAATTTAGACGTGGATAACTTATGACTTTATAACTTGCCTGTTGACATGTGTCAGTCAGGCTTCTCTCCCGCTCTGAGCTGAGGTGCGCATCTGTAACTCATCCCCGACTTTCACTTTCAGTGCGCAGCGCCGTCAGTGCTCACGGTGCAGGCTGGTCGGGGACAAGTCAAATAATTAGAAACAACAACAAATGAACACATAAACACACATAAAATGAACACATAAAGAGTTCATTTTCAAGAACATGAGCAAAGAGCGCTAACGGAAGCAGCAAATTATTATCTTTTTTTTGTTGTTTTTTGAGCGTGACCAGCAGCGCCCCTCCTGCGTGTGGCACTCTAGGCCAGGAGTTCCCAAACTTTGCCATTTGGGGTCACTATAATATCCGACGTTTTTTGCGGGTACCTGAATGCAGCAGAATTTTTTAATCTCTAATCACTGCAAATCAAAATCGGTGTCCTTTGATACCAATCTTTTAATTTTTATTACAAAAATAACAGTTTAATAGAATATTGTTAAGGCAGAAATGACAAGGACGGTTTATAACGGAAGACACACTGAATGTAATGAATTAATAATAAAAGAGGAAAATACTTTTATAAACATTCTGCCATTTCTATCATAACAATATTTAACAGTAGGCCTTATATTAACAGTAATAATTTTAAAAAGAGGACACTGAATGTAATGAATAAAAAGGCCTAACAAAAGAGAAAAAATCTACAAGAAAAAATGTTCACTGTTAATACTACCGTTGAAAATGACGAGATGTTTATAACCGAGGAAAGACTGATTATTATAAATAGATAAGGAAAATATATTAAGAAGTTTTTGTTTGATTTTTGTTAGTTGCCATTACAATGTAGCCTGAATAAAATTGGCCTATATGCTTATGCAATTTGGGGGTCGTTGGCATGGCAAAGTTTGGAAACCCCTGCTCTAGGCGACCGCCTCTTTCGCCTGTGCCATGAGCCGGCCCTGCCACCTGCATCATTGTAATCTGCTATTTGTCTAGAGCCACTAGATGATTTTTAAATGCTGTTTCTTTGTTTTTGTGTGTTTCCCCCTAACAGTTAAATTTTAATCTGTCACTTTTCGCTTTTTTTTGACAATATGTGGTTTCTGGCAGAGCCATTTAAGTGCACTATAAGTGTTTATTCTAATGCACTAGTTTGGCAGGGTATTTTGACTTTTTCAATAAAGTTTATTTAAAAAACAACAACATGGCAACCAGCAGGTAGCCACGCTGGTAACAAACGACCTGGAATCACAGTAAAACGGTAAGCTTAAACATTTACAAACATTTTAAGCGAGAAATGGGACATGCAGTAACATATTTTACGTATTTGCTCAGCACTGCTTAATTTACACTTTAATCTGAGTATTTACAGCCTCTGTTTTTACAATACAGACAATAGTAGCCTTTTTGCTTTTTGTTCACAAATTGCTAAACAGGGCACTAAAATATGCTTAAAATATGAGTTATATATACATATATGTGTGTGTGTGTGTATATATATATATATATATATATATATATATATATATATATATATATATATATATATATATTATATGAGTTTGAGGGAGGAGGAGTCATATTTTGTGACTTTTTTGAGATCCCATTAGTCCCTAAAGGCTGTGGGGATAACGTGAGTCAAACTTGGCTAGTTCCTTTTGAATCTGAAATTAAATGTAACTTCTACTACTACTAGCAAATACATTTTCAACTCCATCATATCAGATAAGCTAAAATAAAACACAACTTTATTAATCCTACAAATGGGAAATTTATACTTCACAGCAGCTCAAAAGTCAGAAGCAGAGAAAAATGCAAGAAAGTGCTTTTAGTTACCAAAAGGATAAATATTACAAAAATAATGTATATAAAACTCCCGTCTGAGTTTGTTAGTCTGTTCTGTTTCAAATGACTGTATAAGTCTCCTAGGCTGAATAATATTGACAAATGCACGACGCTGTAAATGCTGTGTGATGCTAATAAAGCTCAGCTGAACTGCACAGACATTAGAGAGGGAGGGATAAAGGGAGGAGAGGGGAGAAAGGGAGAGAGGGACAGGGAGACACAGGGGCGGGAGGCAGAGAGGAGGAGGGAGAAAGGAACAGAGAGAACTGCAGATTAAAACGTTTTTTTTTTGTCTGTGTAAACCTGATCTATTGAAGCCTATCTCTCCACAGAGTCAGCCCGAGAACAAGAGGCGGCGGCGCGGACAGTTTTTGAGCGCGTCTAACGCACCGTATCTCCAAGCTGCGTTTGCAGCGATGCACACCAACCAGCCGGTGATGATATCTCTCAGGAGATAAAAATCCCTAATTGATTTGGATTAATCTGCGCCAGAGTCTGCTGGAAATGAACTCTGAAGGTGCATGCCGGTCTCAGAGTATTCGTGATAAGAGTCGGCGCTTCTCCTCCTTCCCCATCCACATGAGAAGTTTGACCGGAGCTGGCTGAAGGGAGGCTACCTGTGTTTCCGACTGGCTGTTTACTCTTTGTGGCTCAAGCAACTGGACGACTGTTTCACAGGACACTGAGGTTAGTGGTGCGTTTTCTCCCATCCTAATACTCTTTGTTGGATATTGCAGTTGCATGGTTAGATGTCAGAGTACGTCTGTTTTAATGTGACCAATGAAAAATCGTTTTTTCTGTGTGTGTCTGGTATGACTTCTCACAATCTTACCTGACTGTAAGGCAACTTTCTTTGTGCCAGGCGTGATTATATTCAACTAATATCCTAAATATCTTATTTAACCCATTGAAACCTGAGCAAATTTGGCTTGAAGTTACAAGTTAAGGAATTACAAGCAATTATTCAGAAATGTTGATGATGATGATGATTAATATTATTATATATATTTTCCCCATATTTTTTCATTATTATTAACTTCTAATAATATCTCTCCCTCTCTTTAAAAAATGAATTTTAAGGTCATTTTCTTGTTACCTTTTCCCAATTTCATGCAATTTGTGGGATATCTCTTGCCAAGTTGGTCATTGCCTTTTGTAAAGAATCCCTATCAATTTGCTCAGATATCAAAGGTTTAAATGCATGTGATAGACGTCCAAACACAGCACAAGAAAACTGATGTTGTTTCAGGTTTAAAGGGTTAAGAACAATGATTGCTCTCTTTTCTTTTATCAGACTAGATTTTGAATGAAAAACTAGTTTAACTATACATATACACTATTTTATGAACTGAAATAAATCTACAAAGTGAACTGTAGTGGTTAAACAGTAAACTGACCAAGATGTGCAGGGAAATATTCTCCTCACCGCACCTACTGTACCCGTAGGGCTACTGGCTCATGAGACAAACAGCAGCCTCTTCAGTTCAAATCTACCAGGGGAGTTTTGTGCATGTCGGACTCCTAAAAAGTTACCTGCTTTACAGAGATATCTACCGCAAGCCTTACTTGGTGAATTCTGGCCCTTAAAAATCTAAAAATCTCTAAAGAACAACCTTTTCTTTTGTTCTCTTAATGTTAAACATCACTTTACCTCCATCTCTGTTTCTATATATTAAGTCAAATTTGCCCCTCCCCTTAAAAATGCTGCTACCTCAATTCTTAGTGACCCAAGTCTCATGTACACAAACAGTTAGTATAAAATCATAAAAAGTGGTTATTGAGGTCATTTAGCTCTCACTGACACCAGACCACAGTACCATCAGTCATCCTTGCAAATGTGTGGAAATCTTTCAAGCTGGCATCAGTAACACCTTCATGTTGACCATTTTAAGTGTTGACAGATGATTAAAATTAAGGTTGCATCTTATTTCAATCAGTTACACAAACTGGAACTGAACCTTTGCCTAACCCCAGGAATAAGCCCTAATTTAAATAAAAGGTAATCTGTTGTCTGCAGTTTAAATTGAATAGTTTCTGTTCTGTGGTCAGTGCGCTGTGGTTCAAGAGGACATGGGCTTTGAATAGTTTCACTGGTTAAACGCTTTTCAGTTTCCACTAATACTCATTACTCCATAATGAGGCGATTTCCTGGCCCATGTGTTAATTGAGTGTCTTGACCTTTGGGCAGTTAAGCATGTGAAACTTTGGACATGCACAACATTTTCATTATTTCATCAAGAAAATGAAAAATGTAATGGAAAATGAAAATGTTGTTTTTTATAAAATGGAATGTCGTGTAAAAGAACATGGATAGCTGTTGAATGGGTTAAGCCAGTGGCTGCTACGGTAGACTTTATCTCTAGAGTCCGGCTTTGCACCTGATAATTTTTAGTAAATTTTGCTGGTAATAGTGACATCATGAAGGTTTAGCTATGGAACGCTGTCTTTTAACAGCCTGCTAAGGATTCTGGGGGATGCTCAATCAACACCACCGGAGATATACAGAACACTGACACAATGTATGGAGATATGACAGATATTACAGTACAGTATATAAAAGACAAGTCACATGCCCTTTATATATATATATAGCATACTGATCAGTGAACAACAGTAAATATTCATACATAATACTTGCTCTATTTCACTGTTGGTTTGACCTTTCTATCATTCCACTGCCTTGAAAAACAACGCTCAAAGCTAATGTTAGGGATGAGCTGACTAATAACACTGCTTTTCTCTGACTTAAGTTAACAGCCCTCACTATTACTGTCAACATACACATTACACCGACAGGAGCTTTTATGACATCCCATTCTATATCCATGAGCGTTAATGTGTCTGTGGGAATTTTTGCCCATTCATCCATATACACCTGTGGCAATGAGACTGAATGAAACACCTGAATTCAATGATCAAAAGATGTGGCCCAGTACTTTTGCCCATATAGTGTTTCTTGTTTGACAGTAATACTATTTAAAATAAAAACATTTCAAAACACAGTTTCAAAGTACATTACAACAAAAGCAGAACACAAATAAGAAGAGAGAAAATTAACTAATGAAACATGAACTAAGAGCCAAACGCTGGTCTATTTTTGTTTTTCTTCTCAGGTTTCAAAAACAAAACACAACTTCTCAATATCTAGAAAAAAATAATCTGTTTCAAGTCTAAGTCAAGCCTTAAGACACGAAAATCTAGTCAAAGTCAACTCTTTTATCAGTATTTGTTGTGCAAGTCTCAAATCCTCAGATTTGCCACTCAAGTAAAGTCATATGACTTGAGTCCCCCACCTTTGGTATATGGTAAAGTTACACTAAGCATCAGTGTCCTCTTGCTAGTTTTAGAGCTTGAGTAAAAACACTCACACTTTGAAGCTACGTAGACTTGTACTCATTTTTCATGTACTGCATAATTTGAGCATTTCATTAATATGAAGTAAGTGATGCTAGAACAAGTCACCCTATTAATCTGATGGTCTAGTGGCTGAAAATGCCCATATCAGTCTTTGCTGCATTGACTAAGTTTGAGACTGAATAAAGAAGTCTTTTTACAAGACATTACATAACAGTGACAGATTAAATATCATTTGAGTTACTTTACTGACACCACAGTGGGAATTAGGTAAAGCTGTTCAGTTGAATATAAACATTGGTGGTTCTCAAGAAAAAGCAGTGGACTACTGCTTTATATTGGCCTACTTAAAGCGGCTGTTGGTCTAATTCCTTGAAAGTAGGTCAGCCTGTTGCGATTAGCCAGCTCTTTTGGTCTGCTCTGGTGTTCAAGACAGAAAAATCATTCAGGGAGAAATGCAAACGTGTTACATTTGGCACTAGTGGCAGTATCATCGACAGACATGGTAATGGTAGTGGGTTTGTGTTCCTCGCTGCATGGCAATTGCTAACTCAGTCCCCTTGAGCTATTCCACTCAATGATTCACATGACTGCTGGTAATTGAATGAGAAGGAAGGAGAAGGCAACATGTGAAATGAGCAAGATGTATGTGAGGAGTTAGAAAAAACGTGTACCTAGAGAGACAAAGAGGTCAGTAAGGAAGAGGTGAAAGGAGATGAAAATGAGGAAAAACCTGATTTTATTTATTCCACTTGTTTACATATATACACAATAGAATGTAATTAAAGACATGAATACTTAGTTTGCATAACTGGGATTTATTTGGGCTTTAGGGTTACCTTATTATTATTAATATCAGTTCATTTGAATCCCCTTAAATTGATCCGCTTTTCTGAACCACTTGTTGAGATCAAAATCAGAATCAGAATCAGCTTTATTGGCCAAGTATGCTTACACAAACATGGAATTTACATATGTACAAGCACTAGTTAAGCAACTTTAGCTATTATATTCCAAAAATGCTATACAGTCAAATGCTCTCCCAAATTTCATCTTGAGTTATAATCAGTTCTGTTGACAAAGCCCTTTTTGTTACTCAACATAATTTGCGGCTTTCCACCAAACTCCTTATGAGTGGAACAAAAACATTTTTGTGAATCTAAGTAGAGCTGCGTCTTGAAAGTCAGTAATCAAACCATCAGTCAGAGATCCTCATTTAGCTGAGAGTGCTTCAAGTCGAGCAGTCAGTTTTTTTGTTGTTTGCCCCTCAGTGTGCTGCGCCGTGCACCTCTGGGGACATTCTGGTCTCCAGATTTTGCTGTGGAGTGGGTGCTCTTCACATTCATGCTACTCTTTGATACAGATAGTTGCAGCCATACAGATAATGACACAGATGAAGTGAGACTGCACTGTAAAGCTCTGTGATAGCACCTGTCTTCTGATTAGAAGCGGCGAATTTACAGCTCACATCAGCTTACTACAATACAGTCTCTGGCTTTTGTTTGATATCCAGTGTTGACAAGAAATGTTGTTGCTCACTTTCAATCCATAGTTAGCACCATTAGCTTGTTTACAATATTGCATAAATGCCACCATCACCTGCTGAACCTGTTAAAACTTTAACATTTTTAATTGGAAAAAGAAAATAAATCATCAAATAGTCATATTTGATGGTTGCATCTGATTCGACTGACATAATTCTAAGTCGAGTACAGCCCTTAATCTAATAAAATAAAATTTGATCTAAGCACATCTGACAAAAGGTATGAAATAAAAAAGCACCACTGGAATGCTTTGACAGTGAAACAGCTGCTGCCAAAAAGGTTAAAGAGGGAAGTCATACTACGTCAAATCGTAAGGGTACAACACGTGAAATCTAATGTGCAGGTGCCAAAGGTACAACAGCCTCACACTATCATTAAAGGAGTTGATTGATTTGTTTCACTGAGGCGTCTGCAGTCAACCTTTATTTTTGTGCGAAAAATTGAAATATGGGTGAGAATTACAATCTTTGGGGTGCCCAGTAGCTCGGTTGGTAGAGCATGGTACATGGTAGACCTCATGTACAGAGGCTGAGTCCTTGCTGCAGCGGCCGCAGGTTCAATTCCAGCCTTGGCCCTTTGCTGCATGTCATCCCCTTTCTCTCTGCCCCTTTCATACTTGAACTGTCCTATCTGAATAAAAGCAAAAGCCAAAAAACATTTTTTAAGAATTACAATTTTTGAGAAAGGCTATATAAAAATACAATAAACAAGTATATTCAAATGTGCTATTGTATATGGACCACCATCCATTTGACTATACCAAAAAGTGTCAGATCTCGTGCACCCAGGCAGGCTGAGGAAAGCGCATCAAAAGAGCACTTTAGAGGACACTATCTCTTTATTTCTAGGGCTGTCTGTTGTAACCCTCAAACACTGCAGGTCCAATTACATTGTGCATGTTTCATACCCCGCAGCTCCCATGGGGTCAAAGAGCATCTCCTACACTATAAAAACAAACTATTTGTTTAAGCTTAAAAAAAATCATGTTCATTTAAGTTGAATTAGAGAAGACAAGTTGAGGCAATTTTGTGATTACTTTACTATACAGTGTTGTTTGAAAAGCCTTGGCTACTACCAGGAAGTGTTTATATTTCATGTACAATATATGCTTTGCAAGGGACTATTGAAGATTTATTATCATTTAAGCAAACACAGTAGCAATAGAGGATCAGATCAGAAAACACTGGGGATCCTTTACAGATTTGAATATACATGGATTATAAGAATGTGAACCTAAAAACTGAACTCAGTTCAAACAACAGCAGCGCCTCCTTTACACAGGAGCTATACTGAATGGTTAGCATATGTGAGTGTTTTCCGTGATGCCTTTTTTCTTTGTTTGAGCTACTTTGTTGACCGTGATGTCAATATAGCTCTGCTAAGGGTGAAACAATCATGCTTTGGCCCTGTTCACAAGCACTGCATGGATACCGCATAGATTGGCTCAGGAATTTCCTGCTGAGAATGCATGTTGGAACGGATTGGCACACCTAAACACCTAAAGTGGGAAATAAATCAAAGTGTAGGAAAAGGATCCTTTCCCCCAAACTAAAGGTGCATGTGCATCACCGAGCTGTTTCTGCAGTTTTCCTAAATACTGTCTCCAGTTTAACCGTGTGGCAAACAATGGAAATCTTTCCCCTATGTTTAAATTTCTTCATGGTACACCTTAATGTTTATATGTGACTAATCCAAAAAGTCTATTCCACATGTCATTCGCACATGTTGACCTGCCAAAAATAAATGCAGGGAGGTAGTGGAGGTTGCAAAAAAATGTGTGCAAGACAAGTTGTAAGGGCCAAGCAGTAAGGCAGCTAGGAACCCTCCCAAAAAAATCCAAGAAACATTAAAAACCAAGAATTGAACAGCTAGGCCTACAAAAGAGGTCAATGTAACATAACTTTACTCAATATGACCACTAAATAGGTGTTAACTGAACAAACTGACCTATCGCAATGACTCATGAGGGAGCATATATAGTGGTTTGCCCAAACCAAATACCACACAAGGGGTAATCAAGACCCCAATCACAATTTAATGCAAAACAATACTAATTGAACCCAAATCCCCTCAATGACATGGCAGCACATGGTTTGATCAAATGAGTTGGCTCAGCCCTCAGTCATGCCTTTTGCTCCACAAAGGGGACATCCCCAAATGAGCAGGGTAATTTTATGGACAAAGAAACAATTGATTAACGTCAAACAATTTGCCTGTGTAATCACATGCCAAATCTGAACCCCGATAGGGTGCCAGATGCCCCCCCCCCCCAGCCATTTTGCAATTCAAAATAAAAATAGTTATTACCACTGGGAATTGTTTTGTATTTTTGGTATACATAAGGTGCCAGTGTGCATAAAAACAGCATCAAAATAGAGCTTGTTTATCAAACTAAGTGTCAGCGGAAGATCCCCTGCAACCCAAGACAGAGGTCCTCGCTAAGCCCCTAATGTACTAAAATGTCCCAAAATCCTACAAATGTCCCGCATGCATTGGGCTGCTGCGACTGGCCTCTGGCCTCCTGTCATTTTGCAAAAGTGGCCCCCAAGCAAAGCAAGTTGGGTATCCCTGACTATATTTAGCAACACTAAATATATAGGTTCTAAAACAAACAAATGTATGCGGTTAATTGTTTAGGTATTGTTGACTGTAAATTAAATTAGTGTGAATCCGGACAATATGACCCTGGTGGCTGTGGCCATCACACTGGCCCAGTTAAATAAAATAAAACAATGTTGTCTTTGTGTCACAACTGCTGTAGGTGAACCTGAGCAGTGATCCTCTGTTTTGCATTCCTCTAGCCTTATTAGCAGATGTTGGGGTGAATGCATGGCATGGGCAATTGATGGGGAAATCACTGACAACAGAGTGAACATGAGGGCGTATGTCAAAGCAGCAGTGCTGTTAGTATTGGTGAGAGCCTAATACTTTTTTCACCTTGTTTACAAAGCCTTTCCACGCTGATGATGAGAAGTTCTGCCTTTAAAGCAATGGAAGTTTACCATTTCAATCTTATAGCAGATCAGATTTCTTCTCAAGTGGTATCTTTATGATTTTAATCCTTTTAAAGATTTTGATCTTACCACACTTCACAACTTGGGTTTATGCTTCACAGCTTTTAGTCACATGCTCTCAGTTATTGGCTAAATAATACAAGAAAGTATGTAGTTGTGATACATAGGAATGTTTAGCTCAGAGTTTTTGATACTCTGGCTTAAAACAGTTCACTGGAAATCGAAACCTTTCTTTTAAAAGTGTGCTAGTGTCATTATAGTGTTTAGTTGTGACACGTATACGTATAACACATACAGGGACTACTGTCTGTGTGTTTGTGTGTTAGTCTCCCCTCTGCGTGCTGCTGCAGACATGTTTCTGTTTTTGTGCTGAGGATGAGAAGTGGGTCACATGCTTGAATTATCCATTTGCAGGGTTGCATGCATCAGTGCCAAGAAACTGCATTACGTGGGAGACTTACTGCTAAGGAGACACAGAGACGTTGCTGGAGGATGGAGGTGGGAACCAAGCAAGGACGCGCGCAGAGGAACGGACGCAGTGACGCCGTGGCCAGAGAACTACGCCCCTCACCCTGCACCAGCCTCAAGGTACACAAACTAGCATGTCTGAGATGAAGGAGCTCCACACAGCTATTTAGCTATTTTTGTGCTTGGGGGAAGTCACATGCTATAGCATGATGCTTGCATGCATGAGTGTGTTTAGAGACCAGTACTAACTAAATAATTAAATCACAGTCATGTCACTTCTACAAGGTTGACATGTGTCCATGAGGTATCCTGCAGTTTTTTAGACCTTTCTTTCTTAATGCGTACATTCAAAGGATGCAGAGGAAATTAATTGTTCTTCTATTCATCAATACACTGTAGTCGTCTGATACAAGGTTTTGCACTAATGTAGCACATCTGGCATGTATGCATCTGGCAAATATACCAGGCATTTGGTGTGGGATTTCATAGGTTTTACTGATGTTACTGATGTAAGATGCAGAGTGAAGGGCCCTCTGTGCTCTTTACAAATATGCTATTGTTACTTAGTTTAACAAATGCTGATGTTAGTTGTGTAAGTGGGGCTTCTGTACTAAAGCAATGTTGCCAGTTAATAGTTCAAGGCACACAAAGGTAATTTCTTTCTACCTTCCAACAGCTACCTTTGTGTAGTCTGGGTGAGCATTATAACTAATACAATACCTGTTTTTTTTTGCTTCAATACATGCAGTGGTGAAATGTAACCAAGTACATTTACTCAAGTATTGTACTTAAGTTCAAATTTTAGGTACTTGTACTTTTTTGAGTATTTTCTTTTCATGACACTTTCTACTTTTACCCCACTACATTTTAGAGGGAAATATTGTACTTTTACTTCTCTCTGTTTAACTGGACACTTAAGTTACTTTACAAATTGAGATTTTTGCATAAAAACAAGATTTTAAATAATATGTTGTTTTGTAATAAATTAAACTAATAGTTTATACAAGTACAGCTGCAACAATTAGTTGATTAATCAGTACACTGACCAAAAATCAATTGCTTGATAAACATTTAAGTAGTAGTATTAGTACTGTTTCATAAGTAAAGGATCTGAATACTTCATCCACCACTGAGTATTTGTAATTTTAGCTAATCAAATCTGCCAATTGCCTATCAATACACACTATCAAAGTGTAGTGATGGTAAAACAAAAAATGTGAATGTAAATGCCAGGATGAAAACCACCTTTTCCCCTTTAAACAGTATTGTTATTGGTTTCCAGAAAGTTGCTTTATTTCTAAAAAGTGAAAATATCCATATACTGTATGTTTTCCAACTTTCCCTGCTGTGTGATTGTTAACAGGAAACCCATCTATTGGCACTTATTTTGTTGGCACTTTCATATATAGCCTTTCCTTCTCCCAGAATTAATTTGGCAGAGGGCTGTACTGTGCTGATGCTTCCTTCCTTTTGCTCACAAAACAAAACTCAACAGATCCACTCTCCTTTGTTGTTTTATCAAAGAGTCTTTAAGCTAATTTTTGACCTTGGGAGAGCAGGTGACAAAACAATTTCACTTCAAGGTGAGAGGAAGTTGTTGTTCTCGATCTTTCCATCATGTCACAGGATCTTAAAGTCCCACTCCGATGAGGGTTACGTCCTGTTTTTCAGTTATCGTTCTTTTTCAAACAAAGAATGGAGGTGTAGTTAATAGTTTGACGTAGATTGCTGTTCTATTGTAGGGGTTAGAGTAATAGCATGAACATTAACATGGATGTTAGCATGGATCGTGAAAGTGTTATGAGGTAGAGGGTTTTTCTAAACCTGCTTCACCTGAAGGAAGTATGAATGAATAATAATCTAATGTTATCTGGAATTCCAGTTACATCTGAATGAGTTGATATTGGCAGTTTGTTTGCTAGTTTCCATAACGCCAACATGTTAATGAAATAAAGCAATTTAAATCAGTATTTCCTGTCAATTTAGAATGATCTTTGATGAGTAACTTAGCTGAACTGTATGTCAGCAACTTTGTATCAAACAGGGCTTACACTTTACGGTCTTCATCACCTTGTCTGCATTTAGTTTTCCTGTACGAGCTGGCAGTTGCTTAGCAACTTTATCCTTTACAGAGCAAATTATAGTATGTAGATGCTAACTTATCCACATTTTACAATCTCTGTGAAAAGTCTACACTATCCCAAAACAAAAGGTCACTGGCTTTTTTTTGCCAAGATTCACACAACCCTAAACCATATTTCTGCTACACTGTTAGTGAGTAAGAGAATACATCACTTGCATCTTCAGAGTTGCCAAAGTACAACACAAGGTGACTTCCTAGCATACAATATTTTGGGGTTTTACAGCTCAGAAGAAAAAAAATGCATGACAGCACATCCGAGCAAGCTTTAAAGGATGATGTATGACCTGATTCCTTGATTGAATGAACTAGTGGAAACCCCCCTTCAGAGTTTTCGCTATCAGTGCTTGACAGATGATGCAATCTTACTCTTATAATGAAAATGAACATTCATAAGCAATAAAATACACTACTGTGTAACTCAATACACTCAACAGTAAATTTGCTCCCACAGCCTTTATTGGTGTAGTATGACCAGTGGTACCGTGTGACTAATGTCAGCTAATGTTACCATGTGACATTAGTATAGGACGGACATAACTGGGTCAGTTTGTTGACCTCATAAGTTTTCTTTTCTTTTCTTTCTTTTTTAAAAAAAACTTGTGATGTTTTAGGGCATTCTGGAAACAGGAAAAGAAAGTGTTTTTGAACATTAGAGTATGCAAACATACATATTTCTAGTAGAAACCCCAAATTTAAGTATGAACCTGAAAATGAGGATAACAGCCCCCCTTTTAAAAATAACTCATGATATGTCCATAGCATTTAGGGAGGCAAATATTCTGCAATGGCCTCTGCATTAGAAATGTTACATTTTAAGATAAATAATAATAATAATCTCTGAGTTAATATAGAAAAAATGCCATCTGTCATCCTAACTTCATTTATTTAACACGCAACACCACACCACAGCTAATTTATCTCAACAAGCTAAGACTAAAAAAACAAGGCTGATTTATTTGTGTGAATAAAAGTCATGTTGATATAAAAACCCTTAAATCAAGAAAATGTAAGCTGATTACTCTCTACTTTAGCAACTGCATGCTTTTTAACAATAATGTTACTCTTTTGTGTCCTTATTGCAATAGTGAAAATGCAAATGACTATTAATGTTTCTTTATGAGAAAATAAGGCAGAACATGATGTAAATCTCATATTGTAAACAGACCACCTCAAACATCCCTCAAAACAACAACAAAAAAGCATAAAACAAAACAAAAACAACTAAACAAAACCTTCAGATTGTGTGAAAGCGTGTTTTCTGCCAAAAACATGAAAGTTAGTAAAGCCCTAAATGAGATCACACACCCTTGTTGCTTTTTCCCCCACATGAAAGTGATGTTAGACAATGGTGTTCAAGCAGCTTATCATAATACAGATGGCAGTGGCAGGACAGACTTGCATTTCTTCTCAGAATTGTTTGGTTCCCTGACCGGCTGGGTGGGACGTGGCACAGCCCGTTTCAACTCTAATTCTGTGCTCAATGGTTTTCTCTGCTCTGCTAATTCCAGCGATGAGACTCGAACTTTGGTGCAATAGTGCTCCAGTGTTTTGTTAAGTTTCTCAATTGTTTCTTGCTTCAAACACTTTCTCAGAACTCTCTTAACACTTTCTAATCATGTTATGTATTGTATTATATTTTTCTTCTATTTTTGGAGATCTCTCTCACAAATAATAGAGACTGTGTGTGTGTGTGTGTGTGTGTGTGTGTGTGTCTCTGTGTGTGGCAAACTCCTGGTGTTAGTCTAAGCGTATTAGTTGGGTGACATCAATGAGCTGAGCTTAAATTTCAAACACTCTTAATGTGAATCCCTTTCTATTGATAATTAATCACAGTGTGACGTGCTGAAAATTAAAATAACAAAGAAAATATTAGTCAAGTCAAGTCAGTTTTATTTATAGAGCCCATTATCACAAAACATGGTTTGCCTCAGAGGGCTTTACAGTGTACGACATACCTCTGCCCTTAGACCCTCACATCACCCAAGGAAAAACTCCTCAGGAAGAGCGGTAGAGGATGATGAGGGATCCCTCTTCCAGGATGGACAGACAAGCAATAGATGTCGTAAATAACAAATGAAATACTATCATGGCAAAAAGGGAAAGAGAAAGAGAGAGGGGGAGAGAGGCACGGCAATAATAGAAACAGATGCATGTCATATTACAATAACGGTAGTTGTGAAATTATTAATTGCACTCTATGATGATGTTGAGGGTGATGATAACAGTCTCATGCATATGTTGATAGGGAGGTGTCCAAAGGCAAGATCACAACATCGGTGCAACCAGGATCAGACCATGATCAGGGTGAGCGGGGGGCACAGTATCAGTACAGCCACAGCACGAGCACAACCAAAGGCAGGGTCGCAGCATCAGCACAGCTATGACCACATTCAGGCACAGTCAAGGTTACGGCCAGGATCCAGGGAAACTAGGAAACAAGGGAGCAAGAATGCTCCCGAGAGGCAACAGGATTAGCGTAGTGCAATTCAACAGTCATGCATGATTTTCTGATGTCAGCCTAACTATGGGCTGGTCCAGGCTACCTGGACAAGCCCTAATTATAAGCTTTATCAAAGAGGAAGGTCTTAAGTCTACCCTTAAAAGCTGAAACGGTGTCTGCCTCCCTGACCGAAACTGGAAGATGGTTCCATAAGAGAGGAGCGTGGTAGCTGTAGGCTCTGATTCCTATCCTACTTTTGGAAACTTTGGGAATTACAATGCCATTGTTGGAAATAACAAAATCAGCAAAAGGACTCCCTTCCCTGTTACGTTTTTCTAAGTTAGAAATCCAGTATCGTGGTAATACTAACAGGCGCCCATAGAAACCCGCATACATTTTTCAGTAAAAGTGACACTTTGTTTGTGAGAAGCTTGAATCAACAAAGGCATATTGTACTGCCTCTACAGCTTTAAATATAAAATGGAATAAATAAGATAAAAAACCACTGATAAAAAATATTTGTTTTAAATCTACCACTTGATTTTCTGATAATTCCTGAGTTAGACTGTGTTCTAGTTGAATATAAATACTTGCTCAGAAAACTCATTTTAAACCACAAAACAAGTGAGGAGCAGACTGGAAACAGTAAATAAGAAAAGCCACTTTTCATGCTTTGAGGGGAATATGAATGTAGGCAGGCTTTCTTGGAAGTTAATCCCCCCAGGAAGTGAACATGTGATGTGCTTCTGTTGTCAACCCCCCACAGCCAGGACTACTGGTCAGCAGGCTTTCAGCAGACGCCTGTTTGCGTTGATCCCATCATTTGTGTAAATAAACAGGTTTTACAAAGAGAGGTAGCGCAGGTATAAAACAAGTTATTACAGTGATAGTGGCTGATTATCTCACAACTGTTGTCATACATGTTGAAGACTTAAAACTTTACTTTCTCTCTCTAACTTTGCTAATGTGGTTTTACCAGCACTGATAGTATAGTCAGCTGCTTCCAATTCAGCCACCGCTAA
Organism: Plectropomus leopardus; assembly: GCF_026936395.1. NCBI lineage: Eukaryota > Metazoa > Chordata > Actinopteri > Perciformes > Serranidae > Plectropomus > Plectropomus leopardus. Next base: position 17,133,313 of record NC_142181.1, on the reverse strand, counting down.
ATGGTGAAAAGGTCAAACACCAGCCTCAGCGCTGATTATTTGTACTTTCTGAGCAATTTTGTTGGAACATCTTATAGTTGAATAATACCTCCACCCATGGTTCTGTCCATGGTATGCTTTTGCCTGATCATGTGTGTAACATGACTCTCATGTGTGCTGCTTTTTTCACGTCAGGACTGGATACCCAGTAAGGGCACAGGATGCAGTACAAGAACCATGATGAAACCATTGCTTATTTACAAGCATTCAGGGAGCCTGAGAGAGATTACATGTAGTCTATAGACAACACAAAGGTTGTATTCACCTTCTGTTAAAACTCTGTGTGAAACCACTGTCATTTTGTCACGAAAAGAGCAAGCAGTTATTTGAAGTGGATAAAAAGAGTCAAATGAGGAGAAGAGAAATAGAGAAGTATCAGTAAAAGAGAAAAAGGAGTCCTTTTTCAGTGTCACATCTTGTACTGTATGTTCCCCATAAGCATTTCTTTAAAAAATGGAGACTTTCTCACAGTATGTTCTGACTGTGTTTATTCTTACTACATGATGAAAAAGTAGTTTCTTCTTTAATATTAGCTAACATTCATCTGGCTATTGTCTAATTTTTTTCTCTTTGTGTCTAATTGATGTCAAGCTACAGTTTGTTAGCTTTACTAGGTCCATTAGGGCAAAAAAATATAGTGCACTGATAAATATAACTGAATAATTGGAACTGGTATGCCCCAATTCTTATAATACTATGCCAGGGTTGTTATTATGGCTTCTGTGTGTGTGTTGTTAAAACACTTGTTGCATGCTAGTAGAAGCATGCTAACAAAAGCGTTAAGACCTGAGTTTGAACATTTATACATCTGTAATCTAAAGTGTCTGTATGTATGTTTTGCTTTGCACTTTTTTTGACATATTTTAAAATAAATACCTGAATAGACAATTGGATAATTTGAGCTCCCTGTGTCATCAGTATAATGGAAAATGATGTATGCTTTTTACCTTACATTATCTTTTCTATTTGCCCCTTTAGGCAAATAGGGACAAACATGGATTGGTTTAAACTAGTCATTTTCTGACTTTTTTCACAGGAAGCTAGGTTTAACAGTTTATTTTGTTATCTCTTCATTTTATTATGGAATGAAGATTAATTGTTAAATGACTTAATGAATAGGCCTACTGCATACCCAATCATAAATATCCCAAAGCATACAAATGCAACATGTAGACAAAAGATATGATAGGAAAACTGCTGATAATAAGGATGTAGTTCTTTGTTTAACCCACTCCACTGTGTTTTATTCTTGAATCTAAAATGCTTCACATCTTTCAAATCACCACCTCAAGGCAAGATAAACTTTCCACAGAAAATCTCAAGGATGCAGGCTAACTGTGGTTGGCTTGGCATGGAGCCCAGCCGTCGTACAGTCTGTTATTGTTGCGTCCTGAAACTCCTTAATTTGTAGTTTTAGGAATTTAGTGGCATATATCATTGTTAAAGACTTGGCTGACAAAGACTGCATTATGTTTCTTCAAGTATATCACAGCAGGCAAAGTTTGGTCACAAAAAGCTAATAATCCCTAAAAGAATGATTGAGTTAAGTTTGAAAGATTTTAAAGATTTTGCGGGAGGAACAACAACAACAATTTCTTTTATAATATGTGTCGAGACATGATTACTGAAATTATTGAGACTGCGATGTTCATCTTTTAATGTAAAAAAAGTATTTTATTCATTGTTGTCTCATTTTATTCCCTACTTAGTGAGTTCTCTAACCAGGTTTTGGGGCTGCTTTCATGCTAATAAGGAAACTGAATTTGTGTGGTTTTTGCGACCTCTACCATCAGTGGATGCATGAGTTTATTAGACTGCCTTTGGTCATAACTGTGAAAATTGTTCATCTGGGCCCAGTCACTGGGAGGTGGCTTACCACTCTTAAGTCTTATTATAGCACAAATTAAAACAGTCCAGATGAAAATATATATGCATGGAGATTCCTTTTCTGTCTCAGCTGGGTTTAGAGACAGAATTTAATCGCCATTAACTTTCTAAATTTTTTGTTGTCATGTGTGTTATTGAATTATTTTTTGACAGCCATGGCCAGAGGCATAATGTTTTTGGGATGTCTGCCCGTCTGCGCATCTGTCTATCCATCTATTCCATTATATTCCTAGAGGGAAATTCTTCAAATTTGGCACAACTGTCCTCTTGGACTTAACAATGAACTGATTAGAATTTGGAGGTTGAGGGTCAAAGGTCACTGTGACCTTACAAAGCATGCTTCTGGCCATAGCTCAAGAATACATGTGCCAATATGACAAAATTTAACACAAACGTCTAACAGAACAAAGGGCCAAAGGTCACTGTGACATCCTAGAGTTCTGGAAAAACACTTTTATGGTCATCATTTAACATCTCAGGAACAGAGGGGAGACATTTGGCCAAATACTGACTTGGTGACACTAATTTTGGGGGTCCATCATAGAACTGTGCTGATTCAATAGATCTCCTGTGCTGTCAGAGGAAGATGTGTGTGAAGCATTCATGTTTTCATACATGGATGTGAACTGTAATTGGAACTTGACTGGTGTGTGGAGACACGCAATCACAAGGTGGTAATTCTAGTTTTATAATGAGGAAGTAATGTGTTGCCCTGTGCTAGTCCAAAAGGCTTTATGTCTTTGCCATCACTACCTCAAGGCAAGATTGTAACTTCCGAATCTCGAGGAAGCAGGGGAGCTGTGGTTGGCCTTGTGTGTGCCATGTTTGGTTTTGTCTTATTTTATTAGGGGTAATTTTCATCTAGCCCTGTACAAAGTCCATCCTACAGATTTTTCCTCCCAACCAAAGGCCTTTTGGCTGCCGGTCGGCTTCTAGCCACTGGTTACTGACACGACATGTCTAATTTCCACTCTAAACATGCTCAGTCTTATTCCAACCAAGGAGCAGGCAAGGTTCAAGCAATGATCTGCCATGGATCTGCCTGGGCCCCATTGCTGAGGAATGGAAAATTCTAGGTCACTGCATCTGTGCATTGATTACCCTTTCTCTTTTATCAATAATTTCATCCATTTGTTTATCTTTCTCCACTTAAATGTAAGCCACTTATTCTCTCATTAATATTGGGGGTTCATGCTATCTGACCTACACTTTTTGTTGATCTTCATTCTTCTCCTCCCACTCAGACATGCTGCAACTCATCTAAACCCCATTGTCCCTGTGATGCTGGCACTCTTGTTAATTAGGGAACGTTGGACTGGTAAAAGTAGGCTAATGAGCAGAGTTCATGCATCATAGCAACTGTAGTGATGCCACAGTGCTTCATTTGTAGTTCATTCCCAGTGGATAAACACAAGTGTGAAACTCACACAATGAAGTAGATCACTAGTGGTGATAATAGGGGTAAAATTGGGCTTTTCTTTGTATGTCTTTTTATAACCCTGTGCATATTAATGTAAAACCTCTTTCTTTGTTTCTTTCTATCCCCTTCTCTCATCTCACTCTCTTCTCCCAGATGTTTCTGGTGGCTTTGTCCTTTGCCTATTTTGCAAAGGCTCTGTCGGGGAGCTACATGAAGAGCACAATTACTCAGCTGGAGAGGCGCTTTGACATCCCCAGTTACCTAATAGGTGTCATTGACGGGAGCTTCGAGATAGGTGAGTAGGCCTGACAATCACTGCTGTTATTTTGTTGTTCTGTTCGCAGCCTCTGTTTCATGGGCTCCCCTCCCTTGTCTTTTCCTGTCTTTGGGACGGAAATATGAATGGGTCACAGAGGTATTCAAGCTGCAGATAAAGGATTCATCAGGCTTCCAAGAAGAGGACAGAGGGGTGTGTGTGTACTTGTGAGTAGTGAGTCATGGTGTCGAGCAGGGACATAACAGGCTCTAAACTCTCTTTTTGCTGTGGACAGACAAAATCTGGAATTTGTAAGGTTGTTATGTAATAACTTCTCTATACTATACTATTTATTCACTGCTCACCCCCAGTAATTTTCATTAAAAATAGTTGCATTTATCAGCGTTTATCAGACATGCAAAGCAGGACCCTCTACGCTGTATCAAAATAACCTGTTGTGTGAGAGGAACACAAACTGTCCATCTCAGTTCTTTGGTATAAAATGTGTCATTAACCCATCTTTTTTTGTCCTGTGTGAACTCTTATTCTACACTATCTGGCATTTTTGAGCAGCAATTTCTTGTTACTTATGAACCAACATATACATGGACATAGATATAGTATCTCACTGGGAGGCTAGGCCAGCATATCTGTTGGTAAGCTCTGATGAGGGAAATTGCTTTTCATAATTTTTCTTCATTTTTTTTTGCATAACCATTCCTTCGTTTGTAGAGAAAAGACTGTGTCCTAAATAACCTTCCACCTTCCACTGTAGGTTGTACTGCAATTCATATCACCGGCAGTGTGCTATCACATAGAATAAAATGTTTAATCTATCTGACCAAACCAAAGGTTTAATCTATGAAGTACAGCTAGTGAGGCTGGTTTTACAGCACTACTGTATATACACACCACAGCTACTGTAGCCTACATACTGTATGTGACCTGTGGTTCCTCTGATCACTGAAGAATCCTGGTCCTGGACTGTCCCCTGACCAGTTTCTAGGCCACTTATATAAGGCTAGTTAATTCATCTTAAATGTCTCTCGTAGGTTATAAATTATACATGTCATGAGGACTCTTTGTTGTTTTTCCTGGCCTGACCCTCTGTCCCTGTCTTCAGCCCATGCTCGGGGCCATGTAGCCTCCTCCCACGCTCCAGACCTGCTGTCCTCAAACAATCCTCTAGATGCTCTCAGACTCTACTGCCAGTCCTGCTCACCTGACATCCCTTCCCATCTACATACCTGTTGCCTTTTTTTCATATCAGTTCTGCAGTTACCAGGGCTGTGTTCAACCACAACAATATGTTTAAACTGAAACAGTGGTGCATTGAACATACTGTTGTGTTAAGGTCATGTTACAAAATGTTTTAATATGGCAGAATTTAATTCAGTTCAATTCAAAGTGGTGTTATCCACATGAGAAACATACATCTACATTGCCAAAGCAAGTGTGAAACGAAGAGAAAAAGTGAACGTACAATACGTAAAGAGCTACTAGATTTCCTATGCATTTTATTTCACTACTGCTATGTATTATTCTTTAACACGCTGGTTCGTTTTTAACTATTTTATTTAAAATAGGTTTTTAGGTTATTTATTACTATATATTTATAAGGTCTATTTTAGCAAATATAATTTATTCTGTATATTGTTGGACCTGGGGAACAAATTTTGTTCCTTCATGTTTTTAACACGTTCTGAATGACAATAAACTGTACTGAACTGAACTGAACTGAGATTTTGGTTTGCATTTGCTCCAGATGCTGTCAACCACTCAGCCTTAAGGTTAATAACCAGTGGTCCTTCCAGCACCCACCATGCTATTAAAAAGTCAGCTGGTCAGTTTTTGCTGTGAGGCGGGGCCAGCATTGTTTTGTTTTTATCTATAAAGCTTTGAAAAACAGATGCTTCAACCCTATATTCCATCCCTTAACTCCGAAATCACATAATTTGGCTCTCGGCCGCGTTATAGCTTGTTCCTAGACAAACAGAGCTGAGCTTCTCCTCACAGCACCAAAGTGTCTGAAACAGCAAAATTTTCTGTGGTGGAAAGTGACTTCTTTAGACTTCTACAGACTACTTTGTTTTAGTTTCAGGTTTGTCAGACTTTGGATGGAATTATTTAGAAACACCTGGAGGCATTGCTCAGTGTCTCATCCAGCTGTTGTGCTAAGCTCTCATTATTATTACCAGGGGCAGATGTAGTGATTTGGGGTCCTGGGGCCACAGGCACATTGCCTTATTTTCACCCTTTCTCTAACTGGGAGTGTTAGCAGCCAGTAGGCAGATATAGTAGTAGGCCTACTCAAAAAATGTTTTCCCTTAGTAAAATGATTAATAGCACAGAGCAGAAGTTCAAATCCGAGTCCTGCAGTCAGGAGAGGTTTGCCTATAATCAGCACAATGTGCTTAAATTTACCTGAAGTTTGTTTAAGATGGAGCTTTTCATTTTTAGATAGGCCTAATGCTGGTTAGCTCTACTTGTTGCTGCCAACCAGAGAACCATCTTGCAAATGATAACAAAGCTTGACTTGACGCATCTCTTCCATTTGTTTATTAATAGAAAATAGTGGAAGCAAATTAATCGGTTAAGTGTTTAATTTAATTATTGATCATGACAAATACACTGTTTGTAGTAGTCACACAGTGAGAAAAAAAGAAATCCTGTATAGAAAAAATTATGCGTAAAAAATAATTGAATAAAACAATTGATCACAAAAAAAAAAGATGCATCAAGATTATCAAGATGCATCATTTTGTCATCTAATCGCAGCCCTCTGAATCTTAATCGTGACATAGTAGAGGTAAAGCGTAATTAATTTTCTTTTAAATAATTTTATGGCATAGAGTGCAACCTGCTGTGCTTATAGTGGTTGCATGTACCTGCTGGACCAAAAAGGGTGAGGTCAACACCTCCAGTGCAGGAAGAGCTGGATACCCCGGATTTCTCACTTCCCCCATATCTCTCCATCTCCTGTGAAAGCTGTTCCTCATTCGTGGCCTAGGCAACAAGCTTTTTCTATAGGACTGTTGTCATGGTAACATAGAGCCAGAGCAGGGCAACGTGAAGAGGAAAGGAGAGGAAAGTGCAAGAAATGAGAGGGGAGCAGAGCACATGGAGGACAAAGGGTCAGAAGAGGGAAATAAAGTATAGTGGGAAAGAAAAAAAAGAATAGAGAATGCCAATGATAGATAATGAGCACAGCTGATTGGCCACAGCTGATATATAGGCACATGTTCTTGCACATATGCTGTATGAATCCTTCTTAGCATGAACTTACATGGGCACATACTGCACATCAAAATTTTGGAAAAGATAAATAAAGAATCTTACAAAATTATTAGAGATAAAAAAAATATCTCCTGTTCCACTTCCTTGTTCTTAGTAACACTGCTATAATGTAGAATATTGTGAGATAGTATTGATTTATCATTTTTTTTATGGTAAATGAATGAATGCAATGCAAATTTCTTGTGGCCATACACTGAGGTTACATATGCACATTTACTCATAATGACCTGAGATTTCTCAGTGCTGTCCTCTCTCTCTTACATACAAACACACACAACAGCAGCTGAAAGACTGTCGGATGGTTTGACGTCATCTCGTCGATTAAGCCTTTACAATAGAGAAAGGTCAGGCAGCAGCATGGTTTAAGCTCATCACCTATAACAGACGAGGCAGAACATGTTTGCTGCTATATGCTGTGGATAATAAAAATCAAAACATAAAGAACACAACTTCATCTGTCTTTTGAAATATGGATTCACACAACAGTTTTGCTGTAACTTTTCATCTGATACCATGCATGAAAATTTAATGCATCTTACATGGCACATCAAAAAGGTTGGGATGTATTGTTATAATTATATTATATGTCTCTCCAGTATGTAAGGGATATTATACTGACTCAGGCATATAGGCAAAAAAACTGTCTTGGATGCTTATTTTCCAGATGTTTTTTTAAATTTTTTTTTTAGCTTTGCTATTGCATTTTTTGTTTCTTATTTTGCTACAGAAAGCAAGTAAAAAGAAGACACATACCCTTATATATTTACACATTCATTTTTAATTGATTAATAGTGTTGTCAAAAACATCGATTTATTGATAATGAACATTTGAAATGGTTTCAATGCTAAGTTTCAGCAGTACCAATACACCCATACCAGCTGCGCTTTCTCTCTCTCTTAAAGTTTAATACAGTCATTCTACTTTTCTTTGTTTATATTCAAGAAAAGTTGTTATCATCTTTAAGTCTTGCTATAGTTATCTTTGATACAGTTTTTAAAAGTTCATGCCCTCAATGTCAGTATTTGAAGAATATTAAAAATTATTTTGATTAGAAGTGTTTTTCAGGGTATTGTTTTAAAGACAGACATTCCAGTATTGTGACGACACTAAAAAGAAACATCACATTATAACTCAAGAGTGTATGGAGCCACATCTGAAATACCCACAGTGTCGCCAAAATCTGTATTAACCATATACAATGAAGCAATAATTCTGTTCCTCCTCAAACTGACTATTTTAGAATCAGAATCACTTTTATTGGCCAACTATATGTACACATACAAGGAATTGCTCATCAGTTCAGCTCATCAGCTCAACAGTGTTCTGTTGCCTCTACCAGAGGGAAGACATTGGAACAGGTTGTGTTCAGGGTTCAAGGGTCTGCAGTGATGTTTCTTGACCTTGGAGGTGTATAAGTCCTGAATGGAGGGCAGGCTGGCACCAAAGATTCTTTCTGCAGTTCTGACTGTTTGTTGTTGTCTGTTCCTGTCCTGTTTGGTGGCTGATTGATGCCACACAGTGATAGACATGCAGAGAGCCAACAGGATTATTGCAGTGTAGAATTGGATAAACTATTCCCTCCTGCCATTTGTCTGTGGAGACAGAAGCAGTCCAATTCCTGATATTTATATTTATCCAATATATTTTTGTCCTCCCAGGTAATCTGTTGGTGATAGCTTTCGTCAGTTATTTTGGGGCCAAGCTCCATCGGCCAAAAATTATCGCCGTGGGTTGTGTACTGATGTCCATTGGTACCTTCATCATCGCTCTGCCGCACTTCATCATCGGACGGTGAGTTAAAAGGAGCCAATAGGCCTGGGTGTTGTTTGACTTCAACTATAGACCCAATTTATATTTAAATGCATTAAAAATACATTTGAATTTGTTTTGACTCATCACGTATATGCAATATTTGAGTTTACAACACATCGACAACAGCTGCACAGAAGCTACATTTTTTAATCTGTGGAAATTTGGATTTGTTGTTGATGTGATATATTATTGCAAAAACAATGGTCTGGGCTTAGACAAAAATTGTGTGGTGAAAATGCTGTTTCCATGTGTGTCTTGTACGTTGTATCATTAACTAATCAGTCTTGTTGAAAAAACACCCAATGAATATAATAACGGCACACTACATCAAGGAGATTTTCATTAATACAACAGGAGAACTCAGTTTTGTGCTATTTTCCATTTTTACTCCTTATATATATCGTCAACCCAAATGCCACCATTCTTTTTCCATGATATATTACACAACCTTGTATAGCACTGTAACTGGGTCAGCATATACCAGGTCAGACATAAGGGTGTAGATGGATCAGCATGGCATTACTTTTTTCTTACTGACATGTTTCGAATGAAATCTGCTTCCAATCAGATTCACAGACTGTATTTTGTAACCAAGTAAAATGACTATTTCTTCCCCGTCCCCTGTATTTTAACTCATTGTTCCATTTTTCGTTCCATTGTTCCATGTTTTGTGTATAGCTATGAATATGAAACATCAGTGAGGTGGGTGGTTAACTCAACACTCAACCCTTCTCCTTGTCCGGTGGGCTCACCAGCAGACCTGTCCCAATATGGTAAACCACCACAAGTGCCAGCTACAGGTGAGAACTTACACATACATGCACTAGTGTAGACAGTAAAGATGTATGATTAAACTTATCTTTTCCTCCAGGATGTGAAGGTGACTCCAACCTGTCGATGTGGATCTATGTGCTCCTGGGAAATGTCTTGCGAGGGATCGGAGAGACGCCTGTTCAGCCACTTGGGATCTCTTATATAGATGATTTTGCTACTGAGGAGAACGCTGCGCTCTATGTTGGTAAGAAAACCATCACCCAGTTGTAGAGCTATACTTAAAAGTAAAGGCACTTCATTAGTGATGTAATTCCTTACGTATGATCTGCAAAATGTAATTTTGAAAATGTGCTGATGTTTATACCTCCACCCAAAATAAGCAGTACGCAGGTGTTCTGTTATTATGATTATTGAATTTCCATGCAACTTTCTTTACTCTGGACTTTATAATACTGCCAATATATAATCCATTAAGCAATCTGTAAAAGGACCAAGATATATACACCTCCCTTGATATGATCAGATATGTTATATTATATTGGTGTCACGTAACTGTTTTATCAGTCCAAGACAAAGGTTAAATAATACTCTGCAAGACTGCAAGGTTATTGCTGCTACTCTAAGAATAAACAACTAAATAAAAAAGAAAGGTTGAATAATGTTTGGGGTGCTTGATAGTCCAACCAAAGTGCTTGGTAGTAAACAGCCAAACATTAAATGCATTCTGCAATCAAAACAGTCAAAGGTAATTTGGGGGTAAAAGCTTGTTAAGAAAAAATGCATGTTTCATGACTATTGCATTATTTGAAGCAGAAAACACAGCCTTCTTCAGAGCACATTACAATATCTCCTAATAATGCCATGCTTGATGAAAGCTCCACCATGTGCAGTGGTGTTTTGCTCAGATATGAACAAGGCAGTAATTCTCTGTAGTGTTCTACAATAGCATATGACTAATACTGAACAAGAACATGCTTAATTAGCAAGTCTTTTCCATACAAATGTGGCTTCAAAACATGGACATAAATATATGAATAAATGAAATATTTTATTATTGGGTCATGCAGTTATGCGCACCTCGCATGGGCTTATAAGAAACCATAAAATCAAAACAATCCAGGACCAGAGTCAAACATATATATATTTTCTGACAACATTAAGAAGAAAGTAAATGGAAAATGGAGCAAAGCAACAGAAGTATCCTACATAATTAAATCATCCTAGTGTAAGACAGAGGTCATGGATCACTCAAAGACAATTTCAGTCAACTAATTTATCTTGCCTTCTTTTAAAGGCTTTTGCGACAAAATTGGCAAACTTAAAAACATCGACTTAAACAACCATTGTAGCTTTTGGTAATCTGAGCATCATAGTTAAAACAGTATAAATTTGTCATGTAAATTAATATGAATTCTAAGTATGTCAAATTGGTGGTAAATTGTTTATCTATGCTTTAGACAGTCCTAACCAGTTTGTATGTTGTATCTCCTCATGTGTGTTTTTCATATCCTAGGCTGTGTGCAGACCATTTCAGTAGTTGGACCTGTGTTTGGCTACCTGTTGGGCTCTCTTTGTGCCAAAATATATGTGGACATTGGATTTGTAAAAATGGGTGAGTTTAAACACGAGTATGTATTTAAGTCTTTTTAGGCCAGAACATTATGCAAATAAGCTTACTGTCCAGTCACCCTAGACTCACAACAACCTCACATGTAAGGATTTGGATTTTTTTTTCTTACACCACACATCATGTTGAAGCTTGCCTACCTTAGAGATCCTGTAATAACTTGTTGCACGTTTGTTTTGTTTTTCTGTCATTGTATCATATATACCTTACCTTTGCCATACCAGGCCAGCAACCTATGCATGGCAGCTGACAATATTTGGTTAATAGACATGTATTTATTAGTGGCCATCTTAATTCTCTATTGACCTATCAGACATTGAAATAAAAGAAAATCATTATAATTCAAGGGAGCATATAATTCATTCAAGGCCAAAAATATAAAGTAGGTCTTTTTCACAGGAGGTTTTTGTCACAAGAATAAAAGCACATGTATGAAGACAATTATTGATGGCTGAATACGGTTTCAAATTCTTGGTATTGTGTATTCTTACTGGGAAACCTGAATAGATCAGGGTCATCGGTAATGCTATTAGTGAACCTGCACATTTCCTGCAATTACAGATCAGAAGATCTGCTCAGAAAAAAAGGCCTTTTCATTCATAAGACTGAGGCAGGATATTATCAGATATGACAAGCAGTATATGTATGGCTCACAGACTCAGAACAGGTGAACAGGATCAGCATCAATTAGCTAATGAACATAGCATGCTGGGGGACAGGAGGGACAAAGCCCTGTGAAAGACTGCAATCAAAAAGAGTGCAGCAGAGGAAGAAGCAGAACCAAGACCGAAAAATAGAAAAGTAGCAGAAGAAAAGAACCAGAGAGAAAAAAGAAACAACAGACACAAAGAAAAGGAAATGTAACCGGCAACAAAAAAGGGCATCAGAGGAAGAATGAGTCAAAGATATAAGTAGAGGGAGCTCAGTAGCCTTTACAAAGCCTTAAAAAGAAAGTTAAAAAAAACTCTGCATATTACATACAGGGTCTGTTTTAACCATACATGTACCATTGAGCATCTATTACATGTCATCATCTGTTCCCCCAACACAGAAACTATCACCATCACCCCAGCAGATGCCCGCTGGGTTGGGGCCTGGTGGTTGGGCTACCTTATAGCTGGGGTCATCACCCTGCTCTCTGCCATCCCATTCTGGTTTCTGCCCCGCTCCCTGCCCATATCCGGGTCCCAAGGCCCAGAAAATGGCACACCGGAACAGACAAGTTTCATAAAAGAGCCTCCTCTTCTGAAGCACAAGTATCCTACAGATGAAAACACTACTTTCATAGAGATGGCCAAAGGTAAATATTAATTCAGAAGTTTATTGTCCTTTGAAAATAAAACATGAAATGTCAGTACCTCTCAGAGCTGGAAAACAATGTCATCTAGACAGCTATATTGAAAAACCACTGGAATCATAGAAAATATTTAGATTCTGTTTATGGTTTCTGTGATCATAAATATTGATGGATTGCTTATTGTGTGGCGGCACGGTGGTGTCGTGGTTAGCACTGCAAGAGGGTCCCTGGTTCGAAACCCTCCCACAGTCCAAAGACATGCAGGTCAGGTTGATTGGTGACTCTAAATTGTCCTTAGGTGTGACTGTGAGCGTGTAAGGTTGTATGTCTATATGTGTCGGCCCTGCGATGGTCTGGCGACCTGTATGAAAATGAAAATGAATGAATGAATGCTTATTGTGTTAAATGTGGAGATGGCAGATATTTTCAAATACTACATATAGTGGCTTTAATTTCATCCTACTGTCAGAAGACAATATTCCTTCACTTCCCAGTATGTTCTGTAGACAGAAATCAGTATCATAATAATAAACATAATAATAAACCTTATTTATAGAGCACTTTTCATACAAGTAATGCAGATCAAAGTAAAAATGAGAGAATTTATATGAATTATAATTACAAGAATTACATTAATTACAAGCCAGACTAAAGAAAAGGATAATCAGCTGTTTAAACATATTCACCAAGCCTGCTTCTCAAATATCTTCTGGAAGGGTATTCCATTATTTTGGAGCAAAGTTAACAAACGTAAGGCAATCAGATTGTTACAGTGAGTAGTTACCATTATGATATTAAATAATTAACCTATTTTAACAGGTGTGCTTGTACTCAGATTTTTGTTTCTCTCTACAGACTTCATTCCAACCCTGCGGACTCTGCTGGGACACCCTGTGTATTTGATCTACCTGTGTGTGACAATCATCCAGCTGAACTCTCTCATCGGCATGGTCACCTACAAGCCCAAGTACATCGAGCAGCACTTCAGGCAGTCTGCCTCAAAGGCCAATTTTCTCATGGGTAAATAAAATTATTAAATGTCTTACAGCAGGATTTAGTGGTATCTGGCATTCAGGTTGAGGAGCTGAAACTTCTCCTGTGTGCCAATCGTGTAGAGCTATGGTGGCAGACACGAAAACATGAATGGACCTACGGAGAGCCAGTGTTTGGTTTATCTGTTCTGGGCTCCTCTGTGGTAGAGGACCCACCAAGGCTAATTAATGAAGGCTGGGACACTTTGATCTTTGATCACATTGGAGCTATTTGGTATGAAATATGCACAATGTAACTGGAGCTGTGATGTTGGAGGGTTACAGCAGACGATGCCAGAAATAAAGGGAGGGTGTTTGCTTAGGTGCTCTTTTGGAGCGCTCTTTTCACCCTCTGTGGGTGTGCATGGCTAGACAGAACTTTTTGTGCACAATCAACTGGATGGTGGCAGATATACAACAGAGCATATTTTCATAAAGAAAGCATTTTTTTATGGTATGTTATTAGGGATCTTTTCAATAATTACACAATTGTAATTCTCATCCATATCTTTATTTTAGTGACATGAATTAATCATCCCCATATTTCTACGATTGCGCACCAGCTATTGAGCCTTTTGGAAAGTGCAAAAACATATATCACTGTGCATAGGTCATACACCAAGGATATGACAGGATATGACACAATATGACATTATGACATTCTATACACTCCAGTTTTCAGATAATAATAAACTCATGATAACCTAGTTATGGATATTATATACCATCTTTTCCAGTGGTATCTTAATCCTACACACCCTCACACAAATTCTACAGAAAACCTAAGCACTGGACCATTTAATTAAAAAAATGTGCATTAACATTTGCCTAGTTGGCTCAAAATACATCTTTTGTCAAAATACAGTGGAAAGCTTACACATGTAACATGTTTGTCATTCCAGCTTCATTATGTTTTTTTTTTCTAAAAGTGTATCTACAAGTCAGCATTATTTTCCCAGTTACTTTGTGGTATTTTGCATTTGCTGAATGAAGCAGAAAATGACCTTTGTTGAAGAGAGGAGAAATGGGTCGGGGCTCAAATTCAGCCGAGCCTACAAACCACCACAGCTGCAGAGACTGGAGCTTTGTGGTTATGAAAAAGGCTCTGGATATGAAATGAAATATTGAATGAAGTTGATAACATAAGATGAAAGTCTCTACGTACATGTGGTCTCATCAAAAGAGATGCCAGCGCTGACTGGATTGGCTGCATATGAAAGAGAATGCAATATTAGTGACCAGAGCAAATGACATGGATGTAGATAAAAGACCAGAAAGTCTTCACATTGATGTCAAATGAAGGTATGAGAGAGGAGACTAACATTAAAAGCAGGGCTTTTTAGATCAAGGCGACTTAGAATTTGTGTAGCTTTATTTCTCCCCTCTGTGTATTAGCAAGTCTGAAAAATGACAGTTGAGCATGGATACATATTAAATCATATTGTCTGTCTTTGTTCAAATCCTAAATTAGCCTTCAAAGCATTTTATTTCAGCTAATATTTATCTTGTGTTTTGCTGGTAGGTGTGATCAATATCCCAGCTGTGGCACTGGGTATGTTTTCTGGAGGCCTGCTGATGAAGAGGCTGAAGCTGAACATCATGGGCGCAGCAAGGTTTGCCTTCGGAACATCTCTGATCGGTTACATCCTGTCGCTGTTCTTCTTTGCAATGAGCTGCGAGAATGCCAAGGTAGCTGGTGTGACACTTTCGTACAATAGGTGAGTCATAGAAAATCACATGGTGTGTTGGGGTTGCTTTTATCAAAATGTGTTTTAATAATATATGCAGTACAGCACAGTACAAGTATTCATCAACCTTACTGGTCATTACTTACTATAACTTAAATAAACCTCATGATTTTTTACTCCTGGGAGTGGGAAATTCAAGAACATCTGATTGGAAATAGCACAGCACAGTAGAGTCCTGCACTGGACTCCATGGACTCCCATAACAAGCATACATACGCTCACTGAAATTTGCATAAATGTAGCCAGCCAGCCAGGACATGCCTGCCCAAATATGTGTGAAGCCTACAGTATATAAGGAGGCATATGACACTCTCACTTATCCTACACCCTCTTAAACAAGGGGCGAGGGAATGACAAGTCCTCTAGGTAGAAGACTTTGCCTGCACTAATAGTTACAACATTTTAGCCATTGCTCTCACAAGGTTCACTACTGGACTCTAAAGGGATATCTTTCAGCCCTTGCAAGGCCTGACCCTGCAGGGGCTGAAAGACAAGCAGTAGACACACAGGTAGATCAGACAAGCAGCAGACACTCTGCACACCACATTTCCCAGTTAATCAAACAGTATGGAAACATAAAGGTGTATAATGCCCAAAGGGACGTCATGTGCAACGGAGCTGACTGATGCCCAACCCTTTTCACCAGCTTGTAATTGGAGAACAGTATTACCCATAGATTCCGGGTGGGGGTGGAGTCTGTGTGAAGTAGGACAACAAAATGCAACTTTTTGATCATGAATGTTTTGTATCATGAATCATACCCTCTAAAGATAAACATGGTTCAAGTAAGGTTTGTAAATGTTAAATTAATATTGTGGACAAGTTCAAGTATCTAGGCAGGACTGGCATCAGATAGGCAAAGGTTTCCATTTGGGCCACACATGAAAGAACAGCATGAGAACCGCAAACAGAACAAGCAGGAACAGGCACACTGGTGTTTTAACACTGAGGTAACCAGTAGGTGATCACAAGCTTAAACCCAGCCAGGAAAAAAATAACAGACCAACAAAAAACATCCTGTGTGTGTGTGTGTTTGTGCGTGTTTGTGTGTGTGTGTGTGTGTGTGTGTGTGTGTGTGTGTGTGTGTGTGTGTGTGTGTGCGCGCGCCCAATGCACTGCTGATTCTCAACTGAGATTCAACAGCTCACACAACTGATGTGACACAAAACAGCAGGCTAAAAGCTGCCAAATGGATATTCACTCATATATCATGCCCTCTCCTCTTAGAAGAGAAAGCAACTATGAGATTAAAATAACACATTATTTTCTCTTAAAAGTTACATTATTTTTTTTCACCACATGCATTAAAATGTGAAACACTTTGTTTTATAAATGTTGCTTGGCCTGTATAATGCATTTTATTATATACTGGCCTGTAATTGCATGATATATAATTTCCTCTAATGTGTATTTTTCTCTCACTCTCCTCCCTCCAGCATGGGCACGATATCTTACGATGCACACTCAGTGTTTGCAGCCTGCAACTCAGACTGTTTTTGTTCAGCAAGTGACTGGGATCCAGTCTGTGGAGAGAATGGCATCACATATGTTTCTCCCTGTCTCGCTGGCTGCACAGGCTCTGCTGGCTCAGGGAAAAACACAGTAAGTTGACAAGGTACTCAGACTATAAGAAATATTACGCATGGAAAATAAAATTCTTGCATAGAATACCATTGTATTCTGCAGACAGTATAGCATAGCTTTGGCTGGTTCACAGCATGCCTAAAACCGAAAAAAAAGAATTGAAAATTAGTCTGTATTCTGTGTTTAAAGATTAAATTAAACATTAGCCTTTTTTTTTTTTTTTTTTTTTTAAGTGTAAATGTAAAAGTTAAATACATATCAGTCTTTTGTTTGTGCTTGTGCATTTATTTATTTTTTACTAGATGGAGTCATGATATTTTCTTATTGAATAATTTAATGTTCCTATTATTTAGATCTCATAATCTATATTTAAATTATGTGATTGCAATGAACCATGTCATCTGCTGTACCTAGTTGGCCTCTTAAATTGATTAAAGGTGGTTGCAGTGATTTTGGTGATCTTCAGCCACATATATGAATGCATGTGTACATGCAGTATATGTATTGTTGTATTTATGTGTCTCTGTCCTGCTATACATGGTCAAGTGTGTGCAACTATGCATGTCTCTGCAGGTCTTCTCTAACTGTAGCTGTGTCGGTGTGGCTGGTAACTTTACGGCCAGTACAGGTCAGTGCCATCACACAGATGACTGTGACAGGATGTTTCCGTACTTCCTGGCTCTCTCAGTCATCACTTCCTTTATCATCTCCCTGGGGGGAACACCTGGCTACATGCTTCTCATCAGGTTAGATTTTAATTTCAAACATGTAATGAAAAAATGCTCACACTGCTACAAATATGACCATATTAGCTTTAATGCAACCCCCCCCCCCCAACATGTTTCATAATTTGCATTTGGACCCTTTGGACCTGTGTTAGTCGATGCTGATTTCAGAGGCACTTTTAAATCTAACAAATGATCCTACTTCACATTCCACTTGATATAACCCACATTTGTAGCAGGTTGTTGAATAAGAGTCCTTTAGTTAGATGTTCAAAGTCAATGACATTTACTACTTTGATTTAGCTACTTTGAATGAAAA
The DNA here is from genome assembly GCF_026936395.1 of Plectropomus leopardus. NCBI lineage: Eukaryota > Metazoa > Chordata > Actinopteri > Perciformes > Serranidae > Plectropomus > Plectropomus leopardus. The sequence continues at coordinate 17,115,496 of NC_142181.1, read as the reverse complement.
AAATCTCCATTTACTTACTATATTTTTGCAGACCTTACGTCTGACTGATGTGTTTATGTCAAGGAATCATGGGAAGTGAATTGAAGTGATCAAAGCATCCAGAGACAATGATTTGGGCCATTTATATCTGACTTATTGTTATTGGCAAAGGCTACATATTTGTGTTTGTATCTTTGTGACACACATATTAACAGTGTTTTTGGCAAACTGTTTAAAAATAGTCTTTTTCCAATCATATGCTGTGAATGACAATAAATGACAAGCATGATTGAAACAATGAAGTCATGCCTCATGAATTTACTATAATGACTGGCCCTTCTGATACAAAAGAAATGGGTCATGACAACCAGCAAAAGATTTGCTTTGTTTTGTGTTTGTGCTTTTCCTGTGCAGCACTCAATCACATGCTGGCTTCCTAAATTGGCACTCAGTCATCAAAACTTTGAGAATCATACAAAAGTAATAGTACAGTATGTCATAAGAAATAATTTGAAAGCGAAACGATAGTATGTCAAAAATGTCAATAAAAAAGTCATGTAAAAAGTCATTTCATAGTACATCATAAACGATTTGAAAAAAAAATCCTAGTATAATATGCTATATCATTTAATTTTGTTTTATGTGTGCACTTTTTCAGGGTATCTGTGGGTCCTTCAAAAGTCTCTAATTTAACTTTATACATATTAGGCCTTAAAAGTCTTGACGTTGTCTTAAATTTTAATCTCTGAGGTCCTAATTGCAGCAAATATTTAATTTAGTTTCATTTATCCATCAGTCAAGCTCCTCTTTATCAAAGTCCATATCTCTGATGTTACAAATCCTACCACTTAAGCTAATAATGTCTTTTTACTTTATACTTGCACTTATCTGTTGACAAAATACAGATTAGCCTAACTCACTCTAATAATCATAAACATTCCTCTGTGTGGGACCATTTGTTTACTTTTATACTAAATTACAATGCTTGATTAAGAAAATGATAAATTTGTCCAAAAATCAGTCTTAATTTGGTTGAAAATTGTCTTGAAAAAGACTTTAAAAAGCAATGAATTTATTTGTCTGATATCTGTTGACACTCTGCCTTTCGTTCGTAGCCATCAATCATATGCTGGCTTTCTGCATTTGGCACTCAGTCATCTAAACTTTGAGAGCCTCTCCGTAAAAGGATAGATTCTTCTGCACCACAGCATCCTCTGCTGGCTAACAGTTCACCGACACAGAGGCATCCTCTCTATTCAAATGTTCCATAGAACATCAATACAAAAATACAATGTAAAACATCCCACTAGTTTTATCATCCTTGTGTTCTTCTCCCTACAGTGGATTTTATTTTTAAACAAAAAGGTTTCAGAAATGTTTTTCTGTAACATATTGTACTGTGAGTACAATGCAATGAACATATTCTTTTCTTCTGAAATTGTTAGAGAGCCATTTTTATGTCAATCAATTAGTCAAGAAATCAATCATTTAAATTTCACATGGAATAATTCTAGGTGCAACTCCAGTGAAACGTTATCAACTTCTTTAACTTGTGCACTATAATTTAGTCCCTTTTTGAGTCGTCTCACATCGTTGGCTGCTGTTCAGTATTTGTCTGTGTTCCTGGAGGGTTCTGGTAATACAGGGTTTCTGGTTGTGGAATGATTTACTGTCAACACATCCCACCGTGATCCTCAGCAGGAACAGGACAGCGCCTTACATTCCCACTGTCACACCAATCCTCATTCACCATAAAGCACATGCCTCCTTTCCTTCTCTCACATGAAGATATGTGATGATGCATTATAAAATGTATGTTGTTGACATTCTCAATGTACATTTGTTTTTACTGTAAATGAGATTACCACTTTAGTTTACGTCATTTTTATTTGCAAATTAGAAAGGAACTTGAGTTAATCTTGAATGGGATGTGTTTTTTGCTGTTGACATGTCATGTTCTAGTCAGGTTCTGATAATATTTCTTCAAACGTGTCTGCAATTTCTCCTCATGAAGGTGCATCAGACCTCAGCTGAAATCTCTGGCATTGGGTTTCCATGCTCTGGCAACGCGTACCCTTGGTAAGTGTTTTCAAAACATTCACTATGGAACATGTTTGGGTGACTCAAGGCTCAGATGAAAACTGTTTAAATATGTTACTCTGGGTTAATATCCCTTCTCAATCTTACCTCCAAACTTACCTGTCACCTGAACAACCAGATTTACTCCAAAGTACAAGTGTTTGCAAGAATTTCAGTGTTTCGGACTCATTTGAATGTTTTGTTTGACTGCTCCAAACAGTAAAATCAGTTGTTTTTCAGTTTTTGGGTATTTGATTGTAAAAATATGTTTTTGGTCTCACAGCAGGGATCCCAGCACCCATCTACTTTGGGGCAATCATTGACACCACATGTCTAAAATGGGGTCAGAGGAGGTGTGGAGGCTTAGGAGCCTGTAGAATCTACAACACCACTGCATACAGGTACTCACACTCTAGCATGTGGCATTCAGAGTTTTGTAGATCTGTCATTTTCTGTATTGGTAACATTTAGCGAGAATCACAGTGGTCTTAGAGTGACATGTTAGTAACACTTTCATGACAAACTATAATGTGGCATATTTTATGACATTTTTATTTAGATTTTATGTAACGAGACTTTTTATTTTAGATTTTTATGGCATAATTTGCTATGACATTTTTCATGACTTTTAAAGACTTATACACTGGCATATGTTATGACATAATACACTATGACATTTTTTTATTTAATTAAAATCAAAATTTTAATTTTTTTATGACGTATTATACAGTGACATATTTTTCAAACATTTTTTATGACATACTTGACTACTGACATTTTTATGATATGCTGTACTATGATTATTTGACATTTTTTGTGTCTTACAATGACATTTTCAGATTTCTTTTAAGGCATACTAACCTGTGACATTTGTTTTCACAATTTTTATGACATACTATACTAAAACTTTTTTATTACATTTTTGTATAATTCTATTCTGTGTCATTTCTTATGATATTTTATGGTGTTTTATATCAGAAAAAATAGAATATAAAATTTCAAGAAATAATATTATAGTTTAGTATGTTTAAAATCAGAAAAAGATTCATAGTGTCAAATTTCATGATAAACATTTAAAATGGCACACTATAGTAGCCATGTAATATAAAATCATTAAAAGTCATAGAATAGTGTGCCATAAAACAGTAATATTACATCATCTCAGAAACGGTGTCCTAGAAATGTCACAGTTCAGAATGACATAAAAATGTTAAGTCAAAAAGTCATAGTCTAGTATGCCACAAAAAAGTCCCAAAAATGTCATACAAAAAATGTCATTAAAAGCAAATGCATAGTATATCATGAAAAAACTTCATTGCAGAAATGTATGTATGAGGTCCAAGGTGGCACGAAAACGTCATAGGTATGTGGTCCAAAATGGTTGTGTGCTCAGCCCCTTTCTGTTCACACTGTACACCCATGACTGCACTCCCAGACATCAGGAGAACTCTATTGTGAAATATGCGGACAACACCACGATCATCGGCCATATTATAAACAGTGATGAGAGTTCATATAGGGAGGAAATCAACAATTTTGCAGTGTGGTGCACAGAGAAGAACCTACTGCTCAACGTAAGTAAAAGCAAGGAGTTGATTGTTGATTTTAGAAAGAAGTAGTCAAAGACACACACCCATGTCTACATCAGTGGAGCTGAGGTGGAGCAGGCGAACAGCTGTAGGTTCTTTTGAATTAACATCACTGAGAACCTATCTTGGTCATCACACATCACCACCCAGGTTAAAAGAGCAAAGAAAAGGCTCTACTTCCTACATAAACTTAAGAAGACTAAATTCCAGAGCAAGATCCTGGTTAACTTCCACAGAGGAGCAAAAGAAAGCACACTGCCTGGAAACATCACAAACTGGCATGGTTCATGCACGGCCCAGGACAGGAAGGCTCTGCAGCAGGTTATTAAAACTGCCCAGAACATCACTGGTTCCCATCTACAGAGCATCAGTGACCTCAGTGGAGTGAGGTGTCTGCTCAAAGAATACTGAAAGACAGAAGCCACCCCAGCCACAGTCTGTTCACCCTGCCGCCATCTCAAAAAAGATACAGAACTATTCGCTGCAAAACCACGACACTACAGAGCAGCTTCTTTCCCCAGGTTGTGAGACTCGCGCTATTTAAAGGGGTTTTCAGATATTTTGGGGACATGTCATATTTTGACATTTTATGCCATTGATAGTATTGCATTTTCCATAATTTTTTCGACATGCTGTATTATAGTTTTGGGCAGTTTTTGCAACATACTGTGCTATGGCCTATCTCGGCAGGCTATTTTATGCTGTTTTGATGTGTTTTAAGCTGTTTTTGGGACATGTCATATTTTGACAATTTTAGCCATGCTGAACGTTTAAAGAGAACCTGCTGTCATTTTAAATAGAAATGATAAAAAAGAATTTCTCAAGAAAGTCTTTGACAATAAATGGTTTCCTAGTGTCTTTAAAATTTAATCTTTTAAAATGTGCAAATGGGCCCCTTTTTTTCATTTTTTTTAACTCCAACAAAAATTTCCAGCGCTTTATTTTTTTTCCATGTTCAGCTCCATGTTCAGCTCATCTGAACGCTAACATATACTATAAGAGTGACTGTCCTCTTCATGATGGATACATGTGTGTCATTTTTTCTACATGTAGTATTATGGTGTTTTGGCCGATTTCTATCTTTCGCTTTCTATCCTATGGCGTGTTTTGGCACGCTATTTTATGCTGTTTTATGGTGTTTTCAGCTGTTTGTTGTTTTGGACATGTCATATTTTGATATTTTTGCCTTATGGTGTTTTTGGCCGTTTTTGCACCATTCTATGCTATGGTGTATCTATTCACGCTATTTTATGCTGTTTTGAGGTGTTTTTTCAGCTGTTTTTGGGACATTTCAGATTTTGACTTGTTTAGCCTTACCATAGTGTTGCCTTTTTTTTGGCTTGCTTTATCATGTGTTTTTAGATAGATAGATAGATAGATAGATAGATAGATAGATAGATAGATAGATAGATAGATAGATAGAAAGAAAGAAGATACTTTATTGATCCCTGCAGAGAAATTCATTAATCCAGCACCACAAAAAACACATAACAGTTAATAAATAAATAAAATCAGAGATTATCAAAAAATCACAAGAACAAGTTTAGAGCAACATACATAATAAAAAAGGAGCACAATTATTGCACTCAACCCAGTCCTGATGGGGGTGGGGGGTTTAAGGGGTGTTAGAAAGCCTAATGGCTGATGGGACAGAGGACCTCCTTAGCCTCTCCGTCCTGCAGCACAGTGAGGTGAGCCACTCACTGTGCCTACTCCTCTGTCCAGCCAGGATGTTATGGAGCTTTCAATTTCTTTAAAGTGCACCACTTCACCACAGTTATCAGTCCGTCCAGCCTCCTGCCGAGCACTGAGCTCGCCTTTTTAACCAGCTTGTCCAGGCGTCTGCCGTTTCTGTCTGTCATGCTGTCTCCCCAATAGATTGCAATACAGAACAAGGAGCTTGCCACCACAGTCTGATAAAACATGTTCAGCAAGTCACTGCAGACCTTAAAAGATCTGAGCATACTGAGAAAAAACAGACGACTCCGCCCCCTCTTGTACAAAGCATCCATGTTTGTGGATAAGTCCAGCTTGTTGTCCGAGACCACACACAGGTATTAGTAGGTCTGCACAACCTTGCTGGCCTCCCCTTGTATGCAGACCAGCTGAGAGAGTGGGGTTTTTTTGAACCGTTTTTGCAACATATTACTCTACGGCATGTCTCAACAGGCTATTTTATGTGGTATGTGTTTTAAGCTGTTTTTGGGAAATGTCATATTTTGGAATTTTTAGCCATACTATAGACTTGCCTTTTCAGTCATTTTGTCAACATTCATTGTTATGTTGTTTTATTTTGCTATTTTTACAACATTCTATTCTATGGCCTGTCTATGCACGGTCTTCAATGCTGTTTTGAGGTGTTTTCAGCTGTTTTTGGGACATGCCATATTTTGACATTTTTGCCTTTTCGGTCATTTTTTCAACATGCATTTTTATGGTGTTTTTGGCCATTTTTGCACCGTTCTATGCTATGGTGTGTTTATGCACGCTATTTAATGCAGTTTTGAGGTGTTTTCAGCTGTTTTTGGGACATGCCATATTTTGACATTTTTGCCTTACTATAGCCTTGCCTTTTCGGTCATTTTTTCATCATGCATGAATGTGGTGTTTTTGGCCATTTTTGAACCGTTCTATGCTATGGCGTGTTTATGCACGCTATTTAATGCAGTTTTGAGGTGTTTTCAGCTGTTTTTGGGACATGCCATATTTTGACATTTTTGCCTTACTATAGCCTTGCCTTTTCGGTCATTTTTTCAACATGCATTTTTATGGTGTTTTTGGCCATTTTTGCACCGTTCTATGCTATGGTGTGTTTATGCACGCTATTTAATGCAGTTTTGAGGTGTTTTCAGCTGTTTTTGGGACATGCCATATTTTGACATTTTTGCCTTGCCTTTTTGGTCATTTTTTCAACATGCATTATTATGGTGTTTTTGGCCATTTTTGAACCGTTCTATGCTATGGTGTGTTTATGCACGCTATTTAATGCAGTTTTGAGGTGTTTTCAGCTGTTTTTGGGACATGCCATATTTTGACATTTTTGCCTTACTATAGCCTTGCCTTTTCGGTCATTTTTTCAACATGCATTTTTATGGTGTTTTTGGCCATTTTTGCACCGTTCTATGCTATGGTGTGTTTATGCACGCTATTTAATGCAGTTTTGAGGTGTTTTCAGCTGTTTTTGGGACATGCCATATTTTGACATTTTTGCCTTACTATAGCCTTGCCTTTTCGGTCATTTTTTCAACATGCATTTTTATGGTGTTTTTGGCCATTTTTGCACCGTTCTATGCTATGGCGTGTTTATGCACGCTATTTAATGCAGTTTTGAGGTGTTTTCAGCTGTTTTTGGGACATGCCATATTTTGACATTTTTGCCTTACTATAGCCTTGCCTTTTTGGTCATTTTTTCAACATGCATTATTATGGTGTTTTTGGCCATTTTGAACCGTTCTATGCTATGGTGTGTTTATGCACGCTATTTAATGCAGTTTTGAGGTGTTTTCAGCTGTTTTTGGGACATGCCATATTTTGACATTTTTGCCTTACTATAGCCTTGCCTTTTCAGTCATTTTTTCAACATGCATTATTATGGTGTTTTTGGCCATTTTTGAACCGTTCTATGCTATGGTGTGTTTATGCACGCTATTTAATGCAGTTTTGAGGTGTTTTCAGCTGTTTTTGGGACATGCCATATTTTGACATTTTTGCCTTACTATAGCCTTGCCTTTTCGGTCATTTTTTCAACATGCATTATTATGGTGTTTTTGGCCATTTTTGAACCGTTCTATGCTATGGTGTGTTTATGCACGCTATTTAATGCAGTTTTGAGGTGTTTTCAGCTGTTTTTGGGACATGCCATATTTTGACATTTTTGCCTTACTATAGCCTTGCCTTTTTGGTCATTTTTTCAACATGCATTTTTGTGGTGTTTTTGGCCATTTTTGAACCGTTCTATGCTATGGTGTGTTTATGCACGCTATTTAATGCAGTTTTGAGGTGTTTTCAGCTGTTTTTGGGACATGCCATATTTTGACATTTTTGCCTTACTATAGCCTTGCCTTTTCGGTCATTTTTTCAACATGCATTTTTATGGTGTTTTTGGCCATTTTTGAACCGTTCTATGCTATGGTGTGTTTATGCACGCTATTTAATGCAGTTTTGAGGTGTTTTCAGCTGTTTTTGGGACATACCATATTTTGACATTTTTGCCTTTTCGGTCATTTTTTCAACATGCATTATTATGGTGTTTTTGGCCATTTTTGCACCGTTCTATGCTTTGACATGTATATGCATGCTATTTTATACTGTTTTGAGGTGTTTTCAGCTGTTTTTGGGACATGCCATATTTTGACATTTTTGCCTTACTATAGCCTTGCCTTTTCAGTCATTTTTTCAACATGCATTATTATGATGTTTTTGGCCATTTTTGAACCGTTCTATGCTATGGTGTGTTTATGCACGCTATTTAATGCAGTTTTGAGGTGTTTTCAGCTGTTTTTGGGACATGCCATATTTTGACATTTTTGCCTTACTATAGCCTTGCCTTTTTGGTCATTTTTCAACATGCATTATTATGGTGTTTTTGGCCATTTTTGAACCGTTCTATGCTATGGTGTGTTTATGCACGCTATTTAATGCAGTTTTGAGGTGTTTTCAGCTGTTTTTGGGACATGCCATATTTTGACATTTTTGCCTTACTATAGCCTTGCCTTTTCGGTCATTTTTTCAACATGCATTTTTGTGGTGTTTTTGGCCATTTTTGAACCGTTCTATGCTATGGTGTGTTTATGCACGCTATTTAATGCAGTTTTGAGGTGTTTTCAGCTGTTTTTGGGACATACCATATTTTGACATTTTTGCCTTTTCGGTCATTTTTTCAACATGCATTATTATGGTGTTTTTGGCCATTTTTGCACCGTTCTATGCTTTGACATGTATATGCATGCTATTTTATACTGTTTTGAGGTGTTTTCAGCTGTTTTTGGGACATGCCATATTTTGACATTTTTGCCTTACTATAGCCTTGCCTTTTCAGTCATTTTTCAACATGCATTATTATGCTGTTTTTTGCCATTTTTGAACCGTTCTATGCTATGGTGTGTTTATGCACGCTATTTAATGCAGTTTTGAGGTGTTTTCAGCTGTTTTTGGGACATGCCATATTTTGACATTTTTGCCTTACTATAGCCTTGCCTTTTCGGTCATTTTTTCAACATGCATTATTATGGTGTTTTTGGCCATTTTTGAACCGTTCTATGCTATGGTGTGTTTATGCACGCTATTTAATGCAGTTTTGAGGTGTTTTCAGCTGTTTTTGGGACATGCCATATTTTGACATTTTTGCCTTACTATAGCCTTGCCTTTTCAGTCATTTTTTCAACATGCATTTTTATGGTGTTTTTGGCCATTTTTGCACCGTTCTATGCTATGGCGTGTTTATGCACGCTATTTAATGCAGTTTTGAGGTGTTTTCAGCTGTTTTTGGGACATGCCATATTTTGACATTTTTGCCTTACTATAGCCTTGCCTTTTTGGTCATTTTTTCAACATGCATTATTATGGTGTTTTTGGCCATTTTTGAACCGTTCTATGCTATGGTGTGTTTATGCACGCTATTTAATGCAGTTTTGAGGTGTTTTCAGCTGTTTTTGGGACATGCCATATTTTGACATTTTTGCCTTTACTATAGCCTTGCCTTTTTGGTCATTTTTTCAACATGCATTATTATGGTGTTTTTGGCCATTTTTGAACCGTTCTATGCTATGGTGTGTTTATGCACGCTTATTTAATGCAGTTTTGAGGTGTTTTCAGCTGTTTTTGGGACATGCCATATTTTGACATTTTTGCCTTACTATAGCCTTGCCTTTTCGGTCATTTTTTCAACATGCATTATTATGGTGTTTTTGGCCATTTTTGAACCGTTCTATGCTATGGTGTGTTTATGCACGCTATTTAATGCAGTTTTGAGGTGTTTTCAGCTGTTTTTGGGACATGCCATATTTTGACATTTTTGCCTTACTATAGCCTTGCCTTTTCGGCCATTTTTTCAACATGCATTTTTATGGTGTTTTTGGCCATTTTTGCACCGTTCTATGCTATGGCGTGTTTATGCACGCTATTTAATGCAGTTTTGAGGTGTTTTCAGCTGTTTTTGGGACATGCCATATTTTGACATTTTTGCCTTACTATAGCCTTGCCTTTTTGGTCATTTTTCAACATGCATTATTATGGTGTTTTTGGCCATTTTGAACCGTTCTATGCTATGGTGTGTTTATGCACGCTATTTAATGCAGTTTTGAGGTGTTTTCAGCTGTTTTTGGGACATGCCATATTTTGACATTTTTGCCTTACTATAGCCTTGCCTTTTTGGTCATTTTTTTCAACATGCATTATTGTGGTGTTTTTGGCCATTTTTGAACCGTTCTATGCTATGGTGTGTTTATGCACGCTATTTAATGCAGTTTTGAGGTGTTTTCAGCTGTTTTTGGGACATGCCATATTTTGACATTTTTGCCTTACTATAGCCTTGCCTTTTCGGCCATTTTTTCAACATGCATTTTTGTGGTGTTTTTGGCCATTTTGCACCGTTCTATGCTATGGCGTGTTTATGCACGCTATTTAATGCAGTTTTGAGGTGTTTTCAGCTGTTTTTGGGACATGCCATATTTTGACATTTTTGCCTTACTATAGCCTTGCCTTTTCGGTCATTTTTTCAACATGCATTATTATGGTGTTTTTGGCCATTTTTGAACCGTTCTATGCTATGGTGTGTTTATGCACGCTATTTAATGCAGTTTTGAGGTGTTTTCAGCTGTTTTTGGGACATGCCATATTTTGACATTTTTGCTTTACTATAGCCTTGCCTTTTCGGCCATTTTTTCAACATGCATTATTGTGGTGTTTTTGGCCATTTTTGAACCGTTCTATGCTATGGTGTGTTTATGCACGCTATTTAATGCAGTTTTGAGGTGTTTTCAGCTGTTTTTGGGACATGCCATATTTTGACATTTTTGCCTTACTATAGCCTTGCCTTTTCGGTCATTTTTTCAACATGCATTATTATGGTGTTTTTGGCCATTTTTGAACCGTTCTATGCTATGGTGTGTTTATGCACGCTATTTAATGCAGTTTTGAGGTGTTTTCAGCTGTTTTTGGGACATGCCATATTTTGACATTTTGCCTTACTATAGCCTTGCCTTTTTGGTCATTTTTCAACATGCATTATTATGGTGTTTTTGGCCATTTTTGAACCGTTCTATGCTATGGTGTGTTTATGCACGCTATTTAATGCAGTTTTGAGGTGTTTTCAGCTGTTTTTGGGACATGCCATATTTTGACATTTTTGCCTTACTATAGCCTTGCCTTTTCGGTCATTTTTTCAACATGCATTTTTATGGTGTTTTTGGCCATTTTTGAACCGTTCTATGCTATGGTGTGTTTATGCACGCTATTTAATGCAGTTTTGAGGTGTTTTCAGCTGTTTTTGGGACATGCCATATTTTGACATTTTTGCCTTACTATAGCCTTGCCTTTTTGGTCATTTTTTCAACATGCATTATTATGGTGTTTTTGGCCATTTTTGAACCGTTCTATGCTATGGTGTGTTTATGCACGCTATTTAATGCAGTTTTGAGGTGTTTTCAGCTGTTTTTGGGACATGCCATATTTTGACATTTTGCCTTACTATAGCCTTGCCTTTTCGGTCATTTTTTCAACATGCATTATTATGGTGTTTTTGGCCATTTTTGAACCGTTCTATGCTATGGTGTGTTTATGCACGCTATTTAATGCAGTTTTGAGGTGTTTTCAGCTGTTTTTGGGACATGCCATATTTTGACATTTTTGCCTTACTATAGCCTTGCCTTTTCGGCCATTTTTTCAACATGCATTTTTTTGGTGTTTTTGGCCATTTTGCACCGTTCTATGCTATGGCGTGTTTATGCACGCTTATTTAATGCAGTTTTGAGGTGTTTTCAGCTGTTTTTGGGACATGCCATATTTTGACATTTTGCCTTACTATAGCCTTGCCTTTTTGGTCATTTTTCAACATGCATTATTATGGTGTTTTTGGCCATTTTGAACCGTTCTATTCTATGGTGTGTTTATGCACGCTATTTAATGCAGTTTTGAGGTGTTTTCAGCTGTTTTTGGGACATGCCATATTTTGACATTTTTGCCTTACTATAGCCTTGCCTTTTCGGTCATTTTTTCAACATGCATTTTTATGGTGTTTTTGGCCATTTTTGCACCGTTCTATGCTATGGTGTGTTTATGCACGCTATTCAATGCAGTTTTGAGGTGTTTTCAGCTGTTTTTTGGACATGCCATATTTTGACATTTTTGCCTTACTATAGCCTTGCCTTTTTGGTCATTTTTTCAACATGCATTATTATGGTGTTTTTGGCCATTTTTGAACCGTTCTATGCTATGGTGTGTTTATGCACGCTATTTAATGCAGTTTTGAGGTGTTTTCAGCTGTTTTTGGGACATGCCATATTTTGACATTTTTGCCTTACTATAGCCTTGCCTTTTCGTGCATTTTTTCAACATGCATTACTATGGTGTTTTTGGCCATTTTTGAACCGTTCTATGCTATGGTGTGTTTATGCACGCTTATTTAATGCAGTTTTGAGGTGTTTTCAGCTGTTTTTGGGACATGCCATATTTTGACATTTTGCCTTACTATAGCCTTGCCTTTTCAGTCATTTTTCAACATGCATTATTATGGTGTTTTTGGCCATTTTGCACCGTTCTATGCTACGGCGTGTTTATGCACGCTATTCAATGCAGTTTTGAGGTGTTTTCAGCTGTTTTTGGGACATGCCATATTTTGACATTTTTGCCTTACTATAGCCTTGCTTTTTTGGTCATTTTTTCAACATGCATTTTTACGGTGTTTTTGGCCATTTTTGCACCGTTCTATGCTATGGTGTGTTTATGCACGCTATTTAATGCAGTTTTGAGGTGTTTTCAGCTGTTTTTGGGACATGCCATATTTTGACATTTTTGCCTTACTATAGCCTTGCCTTTTTGGTCATTTTTTCAACATGCATTTTTATGGTGTTTTTGGCCATTTTTGCACCGTTCTATGCTATGGCGTGTTTATGCACGCTATTTAATGCAGTTTTGAGGTGTTTTCAGCTGTTTTTGGGACATGCCATATTTTGACATTTTTGCCTTACTATAGCCTTGCCTTTTTGGTCATTTTTTCAGCATGCATTATTATGGTGTTTTTGGCCATTTTTGAACCGTTCTATGCTATGGTGTGTTTATGCACGCTATTTAATGCAGTTTTGAGGTGTTTTCAGCTGTTTTTGGGACATGCCATATTTTGACATTTTTGCCTTACTATAGCCTTGCCTTTTGGTCATTTTTCAACATGCATTATTATGGTGTTTTTGGCCATTTTTGCACCGTTCTATGCTATGGCGTGTTTATGCACGCTATTTAATGCAGTTTTGAGGTGTTTTCAGCTGTTTTTGGGACATGCCATATTTTGACATTTTTGCCTTACTATAGCCTTGCCTTTTTGGTCATTTTTCAACATGCATTATTATGGTGTTTTTGGCCATTTTTGAACCGTTCTATGCTATGGTGTGTTTATGCACGCTATTTAATGCAGTTTTGAGGTGTTTTCAGCTGTTTTTGGGACATGCCATATTTTGACATTTTTGCCTTACTATAGCCTTGCCTTTTTGGTCATTTTTCAACATGCATTATTATGGTGTTTTTGGCCATTTTTGAACCGTTCTATGCTATGGTGTGTTTATGCACGCTTATTTAATGCAGTTTTGAGGTGTTTTCAGCTGTTTTTGGGACATGCCATATTTTGACATTTTTGCCTTACTATAGCCTTGCCTTTTTGGTCATTTTTTTCAACATGCATTTTTATGGTGTTTTTGGCCATTTTTGCACCGTTCTATGCTATGGCGTGTTTATGCACGCTATTTAATGCAGTTTTGAGGTGTTTTCAGCTGTTTTTGGGACATGCCATATTTTGACATTTTTGCCTTACTATAGCCTTGCCTTTTTGGTCATTTTTTCAACATGCATTATTATGGTGTTTTTGGCCATTTTTGAACCGTTCTATGCTATGGTGTGTTTATGCACGCTATTTAATGCAGTTTTGAGGTGTTTTCAGCTGTTTTTGGGACATGCCATATTTTGACATTTTGCCTTACTATAGCCTTGCCTTTTTGGTCATTTTTCATCATGCATTATTATGGTGTTTTTGGCCATTTTTGAACCGTTCTATGCTATGGTGTGTTTATGCACGCTATTTAATGCAGTTTTGAGGTGTTTTCAGCTGTTTTTGGGACATGCCATATTTTGACATTTTTGCCTTACTATAGCCTTGCCTTTTTGGTCATTTTTCAACATGCATTATTATGGTGTTTTTGGCCATTTTTGAACCGTTCTATGCTATGGTGTGTTTATGCACGCTTATTTAATGCAGTTTTGAGGTGTTTTCAGCTGTTTTTGGGACATGCCATATTTTGACATTTTTGCCTTACTATAGCCTTGCCTTTTTGGTCATTTTTTCAACATGCATTTTTATGGTGTTTTTGGCCATTTTTGCACCGTTCTATGCTATGGCGTGTTTATGCACGCTATTTAATGCAGTTTTGAGGTGTTTTCAGCTGTTTTTGGGACATGCCATATTTTGACATTTTTGCCTTACTATAGCCTTGCCTTTTTGGTCATTTTTTCAACATGCATTATTATGGTGTTTTTGGCCATTTTGAACCGTTCTATGCTATGGTGTGTTTATGCACGCTATTTAATGCAGTTTTGAGGTGTTTTCAGCTGTTTTTGGGACATGCCATATTTTGACATTTTTGCCTTACTATAGCCTTGCCTTTTGGTCATTTTTTCAACATGCATTATTATGGTGTTTTTGGCCATTTTGAACCGTTCTATGCTATGGCGTGTTTATGCACGCTTATTTAATGCAGTTTTGAGGTGTTTTCAGCTGTTTTTGGGACATGCCATATTTTGACATTTTGCCTTACTATAGCCTTGCCTTTTGGTCATTTTTCAACATGCATTATTATGGTGTTTTTGGCCATTTTTGAACCGTTCTATGCTATGGTGTGTTTATGCACGCTATTTAATGCAGTTTTGAGGTGTTTTCAGCTGTTTTTGGGACATGCCATATTTTGACATTTTTGCCTTACTATAGCCTTGCCTTTTTGGTCATTTTTTCAACATGCATTATTATGGTGTTTTTGGCCATTTTTGAACCGTTCTATGCTATGGTGTGTTTATGCACGCTATTTAATGCAGTTTTGAGGTGTTTTCAGCTGTTTTTGGGACATGCCATATTTTGACATTTTTGCCTTACTATAGCCTTGCCTTTTTGGCCATTTTTCAACATGCATTATTATGGTGTTTTTGGCCATTTTGAACCGTTCTATGCTATGGTGTGTTTATGCACGCTATTTAATGCAGTTTTGAGGTGTTTTCAGCTGTTTTTGGGACATGCCATATTTTGACATTTTGCCTTACTATAGCCTTGCCTTTTTTGGTCATTTTTTCAACATGCATTATTATGGTGTTTTTGGCCATTTTTGAACCGTTCTATGCTATGGTGTGTTTATAACGCTTATTTAATGCAGTTTTGAGGTGTTTTCAGCTGTTTTTGGGACATGCCATATTTTGACATTTTTGCCTTACTATAGCCTTGCCTTTTTGGTCATTTTTTCAACATGCATTATTATGGTGTTTTTGGCCATTTTTGAACCGTTCTATGCTATGGTGTGTTTATGCACGCTATTTAATGCAGTTTTGAGGTGTTTTCAGCTGTTTTTGGGACATGCCATATTTTGACATTTTTGCCTTACTATAGCCTTGCCTTTTCGGTCATTTTTTCAACATGCATTATTATGGTGTTTTTGGCCATTTTTGAACCGTTCTATGCTATGGCGTGTTTATGCACGCTTATTTAATGCAGTTTTGAGGTGTTTTCAGCTGTTTTTGGGACATGCCATATTTTGACATTTTTGCCTTACTATAGCCTTGCCTTTTCGGTCATTTTTTCAACATGCATTATTATGGTGTTTTTGGCCATTTTTGAACCGTTCTATGCTATGGTGTGTTTATGCACGCTATTTAATGCAGTTTTGAGGTGTTTTCAGCTGTTTTTGGGACATGCCATATTTTGACATTTTTGCCTTACTATAGCCTTGCCTTTTTGGTCATTTTTTCAACATGCATTATTATGGTGTTTTTGGCCATTTTTGAACCGTTCTATGCTATGGTGTGTTTATGCACGCTATTTAATGCAGTTTTGAGGTGTTTTCAGCTGTTTTCGGGACATGCCATATTTTGACATTTTGCCTTACTATAGCCTTGCCTTTTCGGTCATTTTTTCAACATGCATTATTATGGTGTTTTTGGCCATTTTGAACCGTTCTATGCTATGGTGTGTTTATGCACGCTATTTAATGCAGTTTTGAGGTGTTTTCAGCTGTTTTTGGGACATGCCATATTTTGACATTTTTGCCTTACTATAGCCTTGCCTTTTTGGTCATTTTTTCAACATGCATTTTTATGGTGTTTTTGGCCATTTTTGCACCGTTCTATGCTATGGTGTGTTTATGCACGCTTATTTAATGCAGTTTTGAGGTGTTTTCAGCTGTTTTTGGGACATGCCATATTTTGACATTTTTGCTTTACTATAGCCTTGCCTTTTCGGCCATTTTTTCAACATGCATTTTTGTGGTGTTTTTGGCCATTTTTGAACCGTTCTATGCTATGGTGTGTTTATGCACGCTATTTAATGCAGTTTTGAGGTGTTTTCAGCTGTTTTTGGGACATGCCATATTTTGACATTTTTGCCTTACTATAGCCTTGCCTTTTTGGTCATTTTTTCAACATGCATTATTATGGTGTTTTTGGCCATTTTTGAACCGTTCTATGCTATGGTGTGTTTATGCACGCTTATTTAATGCAGTTTTGAGGTGTTTTCAGCTGTTTTTGGGACATGCCATATTTTGACATTTTGCCTTACTATAGCCTTGCCTTTTTGGTCATTTTTCAACATGCATTATTATGGTGTTTTTGGCCATTTTGAACCGTTCTATGCTATGGTGTGTTTATGCACGCTATTTAATGCAGTTTTGAGGTGTTTTCAGCTGTTTTTGGGACATGCCATATTTTGACATTTTGCCTTACTATAGCCTTGCCTTTTTGGTCATTTTTCAACATGCATTATTATGGTGTTTTTGGCCATTTTTGAACCGTTCTATGCTATGGTGTGTTTATGCACGCTATTTAATGCAGTTTTGAGGTGTTTTCAGCTGTTTTTGGGACATGCCATATTTTGACATTTTTGCCTTACTATAGCCTTGCCTTTTTGGTCATTTTTTTCAACATGCATTTTTATGGTGTTTTTGGCCATTTTTGCACCGTTCTATGCTATGGCGTGTTTATGCACGCTATTTAATGCAGTTTTGAGGTGTTTTCAGCTGTTTTTGGGACATGCCATATTTTGACATTTTTGCCTTTACTATAGCCTTGCCTTTTTTGGTCATTTTTCAACATGCATTATTATGGTGTTTTTGGCCATTTTTGAACCGTTCTATGCTATGGTGTGTTTATGCACGCTATTTAATGCAGTTTTGAGGTGTTTTCAGCTGTTTTGGGACATGCCATATTTTGACATTTTGCCTTACTATAGCCTTGCCTTTTTGGTCATTTTTTCAACATGCATTATTATGGTGTTTTTGGCCATTTTTGAACCGTTCTATGCTATGGTGTGTTTATGCACGCTATTTAATGCAGTTTTGAGGTGTTTTCAGCTGTTTTTGGGACATGCCATATTTTGACATTTTTGCCTTACTATAGCCTTGCCTTTTTGGTCATTTTTTCAACATGCATTATTATGGTGTTTTTGGCCATTTTTGAACCGTTCTATGCTATGGTGTGTTTATGCACGCTATTTAATGCAGTTTTGAGGTGTTTTCAGCTGTTTTTGGGACATGCCATATTTTGACATTTTTGCCTTACTATAGCCTTGCCTTTTTGGTCATTTTTTCAACATGCATTATTATGGTGTTTTTGGCCATTTTTGAACCGTTCTATGCTATGGTGTGTTTATGCACGCTATTTAATGCAGTTTTGAGGTGTTTTCAGCTGTTTTTGGGACATGCCATATTTTGACATTTTTGCCTTACTATAGCCTTGCCTTTTCGGTCATTTTTTCAACATGCATTTTTATGGTGTTTTTTGCCGATTTTTAACCGTTCTATGCTATGGTGTGTTTATGCACGCTTATTTAATGCAGTTTTGAGGTGTTTTCAGCTGTTTTTGGGACATGCCATATTTTGACATTTTTGCCTTACTATAGCCTTGCCTTTTTGGTCATTTTTTTCAACATGCATTTTTATGGTGTTTTTGGCCATTTTTGCACCGTTCTATGCTATGGCGTGTTTATGCACGCTATTTAATGCAGTTTTGAGGTGTTTTCAGCTGTTTTTGGGACATGCCATATTTTGACATTTTTGCCTTACTATAGCCTTGCCTTTTTGGTCATTTTTTCAACATGCATTATTATGGTGTTTTTGGCCATTTTTGAACCGTTCTATGCTATGGTGTGTTTATGCACGCTATTTAATGCAGTTTTGAGGTGTTTTCAGCTGTTTTTGGGACATGCCATATTTTGACATTTTTGCCTTACTATAGCCTTGCCTTTTTGGTCATTTTTTCAACATGCATTATTATGGTGTTTTTGGCCATTTTTGAACCGTTCTATGCTATGGTGTGTTTATGCACGCTATTTAATGCAGTTTTGAGGTGTTTTCAGCTGTTTTTGGGACATGCCATATTTTGACATTTTTGCCTTACTATAGCCTTGCCTTTTGGTCATTTTTTCAACATGCATTATTATGGTGTTTTTGGCCATTTTTGAACCGTTCTATGCTATGGTGTGTTTATGCACGCTTATTTAATGCAGTTTTGAGGTGTTTTCAGCTGTTTTTGGGACATGCCATATTTTGACATTTTTGCCTTACTATAGCCTTGCCTTTTTGGTCATTTTTTCAACATGCATTATTATGGTGTTTTTGGCCATTTTTGAACCGTTCTATGCTATGGTGTGTTTATGCACGCTATTTAATGCAGTTTTGAGGTGTTTTCAGCTGTTTTTGGGACATGCCATATTTTGACATTTTTGCCTTACTATAGCCTTGCCTTTTTGGTCATTTTTTCAACATGCATTATTATGGTGTTTTTGGCCATTTTTGAACCGTTCTATGCTATGGTGTGTTTATGCACGCTATTTAATGCAGTTTTGAGGTGTTTTCAGCTGTTTTTGGGACATGCCATATTTTGACATTTTTGCCTTACTATAGCCTTGCCTTTTCGGCCATTTTTTCAACATGCATTTTTATGGTGTTTTTGGCCATTTTTGAACCGTTCTATGCTATGGTGTGTTTATGCACGCTATTTAATGCAGTTTTGAGGTGTTTTCAGCTGTTTTTGGGACATGCCATATTTTGACATTTTGCCTTACTATAGCCTTGCCTTTTTGGTCATTTTTCAACATGCATTATTATGGTGTTTTTGGCCATTTTTGAACCGTTCTATGCTATGGTGTGTTTATGCACGCTATTTAATGCAGTTTTGAGGTGTTTTCAGCTGTTTTTGGGACATGCCATATTTTGACATTTTTGCCTTACTATAGCCTTGCCTTTTTGGTCATTTTTTCAACATGCATTATTATGGTGTTTTTGGCCATTTTTGAACCGTTCTATGCTATGGTGTGTTTATGCACGCTTATTTAATGCAGTTTTGAGGTGTTTTCAGCTGTTTTTGGGACATGCCATATTTTGACATTTTTGCCTTACTATAGCCTTGCCTTTTTGGTCATTTTTCAACATGCATTATTATGGTGTTTTTGGCCATTTTTGAACCGTTCTATGCTATGGTGTGTTTATGCACGCTTATTTAATGCAGTTTTGAGGTGTTTTCAGCTGTTTTTGGGACATGCCATATTTTGACATTTTTGCCTTACTATAGCCTTGCCTTTTTGGCCATTTTTTCAACATGCATTATTGTGGTGTTTTTGGCCATTTTGAACCGTTCTATGCTATGGTGTGTTTATGCACGCTATTTAATGCAGTTTTGAGGTGTTTTCAGCTGTTTTTGGGACATGCCATATTTTAACGATTCGGCCATACTATAGCCTTGCCTTTTCGGTCATTTTTTCAACATGCATTTTTATGGTGTTTTTGGCCATTTTTGCACCGTTCTATGCTATGGCGTGTTTATGCACGCTATTTAATGCAGTTTTGAGGTGTTTTCAGCTGTTTTTGGGACATGCCATATTTTGACATTTTTGCCTTACTATAGCCTTGCCTTTTGGTCATTTTTCAACATGCATTATTATGGTGTTTTGGCCATTTTTGAACCGTTCTATGCTATGGTGTGTTTATGCACGCTATTTAATGCAGTTTTGAGGTGTTTTCAGCTGTTTTTGGGACATGCCATATTTTGACATTTTTGCCTTTACTATAGCCTTGCCTTTTTGGTCATTTTTCAACATGCATTATTATGGTGTTTTTGGCCATTTTTGAACCGTTCTATGCTATGGTGTGTTTATGCACGCTATTTAATGCAGTTTTGAGGTGTTTTCAGCTGTTTTTGGGACATGCCATATTTTGACATTTTGCCTTTACTATAGCCTTGCCTTTTCGGTCATTTTTTCAACATGCATTATTATGGTGTTTTTGGCCATTTTGAACCGTTCTATGCTATGGTGTGTTTATGCACGCTTATTTAATGCAGTTTTGAGGTGTTTTCAGCTGTTTTTGGGACATGCCATATTTTGACATTTTGCCTTACTATAGCCTTGCCTTTTTGGTCATTTTTTCAACATGCATTATTATGGTGTTTTTGGCCATTTTGAACCGTTCTATGCTATGGTGTGTTTATGCACGCTATTTAATGCAGTTTTGAGGTGTTTTCAGCTGTTTTTGGGACATGCCATATTTTGACATTTTGCCTTTACTATAGCCTTGCCTTTTTGGTCATTTTTCAACATGCATTATTATGGTGTTTTTGGCCATTTTTGAACCGTTCTATGCTATGGTGTGTTTATGCACGCTTATTTAATGCAGTTTTGAGGTGTTTTCAGCTGTTTTTGGGACATACCATATTTTGACATTTTTGCCTTACTATAGCCTTGCCTTTTTGGTCATTTTTTCAACATGCATTATTATGGTGTTTTTGGCCATTTTTGAACCGTTCTATGCTATGGTGTGTTTATGCACGCTATTTAATGCAGTTTTGAGGTGTTTTCAGCTGTTTTTGGGACATGCCATATTTTGACATTTTGCCTTACTATAGCCTTGCCTTTTTGGTCATTTTTTCAACATGCATTATTATGGTGTTTTTGGCCATTTTTGAACCGTTCTATGCTATGGTGTGTTTATGCACGCTTATTTAATGCAGTTTTGAGGTGTTTTCAGCTGTTTTTGGGACATGCCATATTTTGACATTTTTGCCTTACTATAGCCTTGCCTTTTGGTCATTTTTCAACATGCATTATTATGGTGTTTTTGGCCATTTTGAACCGTTCTATGCTATGGTGTGTTTATGCACGCTATTTAATGCAGTTTTGAGGTGTTTTCAGCTGTTTTTGGGACATGCCATATTTTGACATTTTGCCTTACTATAGCCTTGCCTTTTTGGTCATTTTTTCAACATGCATTATTATGGTGTTTTTGGCCATTTTTGAACCGTTCTATGCTATGGTGTGTTTATGCACGCTTATTTAATGCAGTTTTGAGGTGTTTTCAGCTGTTTTTGGGACATGCCATATTTTGACATTTTTGCCTTACTATAGCCTTGGCTTTTCGTCGATTTTTTCAACATTGTTTTTTTTGGTGTTTTTGGCCATTTTGAACCGTTCTATGCTATGGTGTGTTTATGTACGCTATTTAAGGCAGTTTTGAGGTGTTTTCAGCTGTTTTTGGGACATGCCATATTTTGACATTTTTGCCTTACTATAGCCTTGCCTTTTTGGTCATTTTTCAACATGCATTATTATGGTGTTTTTGGCCATTTTGAACCGTTCTATGCTATGGTGTGTTTATGCACGCTATTTAATGCAGTTTTGAGGTGTTTTCAGCTGTTTTTGGGACATGCCATATTTTGACATTTTTGCCTTACTATAGCCTTGCCTTTTTGGTCATTTTTTCAACATGCATTATTATGGTGTTTTTGGCCATTTTTGAACCGTTCTATGCTATGGTGTGTTTATGCACGCTATTTAATGCAGTTTTGAGGTGTTTTCAGCTGTTTTTGGGACATGCCATATTTTGACATTTTGCCTTACTATAGCCTTGCCTTTTTGGTCATTTTTTCAACATGCATTATTATGGTGTTTTTGGCCATTTTTGAACCGTTCTATGCTATGGTGTGTTTATGCACGCTATTTAATGCAGTTTTGAGGTGTTTTCAGCTGTTTTTGGGACATGCCATATTTTGACATTTTTGCCTTACTATAGCCTTGCCTTTTGGTCATTTTTCAACATGCATTATTATGGTGTTTTTGGCCATTTTGAACCGTTCTATGCTATGGTGTGTTTATGCACGCTTATTTAATGCAGTTTTGGGGTGTTTTTAGCTGTTTTTTGGGCATGCCATATTTTTACATTTTTTCCTTTTTATAGCCTTTCCTTTTTGGTCATTTTTCAACATGCATTATTATGGTGTTTTTGGCCATTTTTGAACCGTTCTATGCTATGGTGTGTTTATGCACGCTATTTAATGCAGTTTTGAGGTGTTTTCAGCTGTTTTTGGGACATGCCATATTTTGACATTTTTGCCTTACTATAGCCTTGCCTTTTTGGTCATTTTTTCAACATGCATTATTATGGTGTTTTTGGCCATTTTTGAACCGTTCTATGCTATGGTGTGTTTATGCACGCTTATTTAATGCAGTTTTGAGGTGTTTTCAGCTGTTTTTGGGACATGCCATATTTTGACATTTTTGCCTTACTATAGCCTTGCCTTTTTGGTCATTTTTTCAACATGCATTATTATGGTGTTTTTGGCCATTTTTGAACCGTTCTATGCTATGGCGTGTTTATGCACGCTATTTAATGCAGTTTTGAGGTGTTTTCAGCTGTTTTTGGGACATGCCATATTTTGACATTTTTGCCTTACTATAGCCTTGCCTTTTTGGTCATTTTTCAACATGCATTATTATGGTGTTTTTGGCCATTTTTGAACCGTTCTATGCTATGGTGTGTTTATGCACGCTATTTAATGCAGTTTTGAGGTGTTTTCAGCTGTTTTTGGGACATGCCATATTTTGACATTTTTGCCTTACTATAGCCTTGCCTTTTTGGTCATTTTTTCAACATGCATTATTATGGTGTTTTTGGCCATTTTTGAACCGTTCTATGCTATGGTGTGTTTATGCACGCTTATTTAATGCATTTTTGAGGTGTTTTCAGCTGTTTTTGGGACATGCCATATTTTGACATTTTTGCCTTACTATAGCCTTGCCTTTTTGGTCATTTTTTCAACATGCATTATTATGGTGTTTTTGGCCATTTTTGAACCGTTCTTTGCTTTGGTGTGTTTATGCCCGTTATTTAATGCAGTTTTGAGGTGTTTTCAGCTGTTTTTGGGACATGCCATATTTTGACATTTTTGCCTTACTATAGCCTTGCCTTTTTGGTCATTTTTTCAACATGCATTATTATGGTGTTTTTGGCCATTTTTGAACCGTTCTATGCTATGGTGTGTTTATGCACGCTATTTAATGCAGTTTTGAGGTGTTTTCAGCTGTTTTTGGGACATGCCATATTTTGACATTTTTGCCTTACTATAGCCTTGCCTTTTGGTCATTTTTTCAACATGCATTATTATGGTGTTTTTGGCCATTTTTGAACCGTTCTATGCTATGGTGTGTTTATGCACGCTATTTAATGCAGTTTTGAGGTGTTTTCAGCTGTTTTTGGGACATGCCATATTTTGACATTTTGCCTTACTATAGCCTTGCCTTTTCGGTCATTTTTTCAGCATGCATTATTATGGTGTTTTTGGCCATTTTTGAACCGTTCTATGCTATGGTGTGTTTATGCACGCTTATTTAATGCAGTTTTGAGGTGTTTTCAGCTGTTTTTGGGACATGCCATATTTTGACATTTTGCCTTTCTATAGCCTTGCCTTTTTGGTCATTTTTCAACATGCATTATTATGGTGTTTTTGGCCATTTTGAACCGTTCTATGCTATGGTGTGTTTATGCACGCTTATTTAATGCAGTTTTGAGGTGTTTTCAGCTGTTTTTGGGACATGCCATATTTTGACATTTTTGCCTTACTATAGCCTTGCCTTTTTGGTCATTTTTTCAACATGCATTATTATGGTGTTTTTGGCCATTTTTGAACCGTTCTATGCTATGGTGTGTTTATGCACGCTATTTAATGCAGTTTTGAGGTGTTTTCAGCTGTTTTTGGGACATGCCATATTTTGACATTTTTGCCTTACTATAGCCTTGCCTTTTTGGTCATTTTTTCAACATGCATTATTATGGTGTTTTTGGCCATTTTTGAACCGTTCTATGCTATGGTGTGTTTATGCACGCTATTTAATGCAGTTTTGAGGTGTTTTCAGCTGTTTTTGGGACAGGTCATATTTTGACATTTTTAGCCTTACTGTAGCCTTACCTTTTTCGTCATTTTTTCACCATGTATTATTATGGTGTTTTGGCCATTTTTGAACCGTTCTATGCTATGGTGTGTTTATGCACGCTATTTAATGCAGTTTTGAGGTGTTTTCAGCTGTTTTTGGGACATGCCATATTTTGACATTTTGCCTTACTATAGCCTTGCCTTTTTGGTCATTTTTTCAACATGCATTATTATGGTGTTTTTGGCCATTTTTGAACCGTTCTATGCTATGGTGTGTTTATGCACGCTATTTAATGCAGTTTTGAGGTGTTTTCAGCTGTTTTTGGGACATGCCATATTTTGACATTTTGCCTTACTATAGCCTTGCCTTTTTGGTCATTTTTTCAACATGCATTATTATGGTGTTTTTGGCCATTTTTGAACCGTTCTATGCTATGGTGTGTTTATGCACGCTATTTAATGCAGTTTTGAGGTGTTTTCAGCTGTTTTTGGGACATGCCATATTTTGACATTTTGCCTTACTATAGCCTTGCCTTTTCGGTCATTTTTTCAACATGCATTTTTATGGTGTTTTTGGCCATTTTTGCACCGTTCTATGCTATGGCGTGTTTATGCACGCTATTTAATGCAGTTTTGAGGTGTTTTCAGCTGTTTTTGGGACATGCCATATTTTGACATTTTGCCTTTACTATAGCCTTGCCTTTTGGTCATTTTTCAACATGCATTATTATGGTGTTTTTGGCCATTTTTGAACCGTTCTATGCTATGGTGTGTTTATGCACGCTTATTTAATGCAGTTTTGAGGTGTTTTCAGCTGTTTTTGGGACATGCCATATTTTGACATTTTGCCTTACTATAGCCTTGCCTTTTTGGTCATTTTTTCAACATGCATTATTGTGGTGTTTTTGGCCATTTTGAACCGTTCTATGCTATGGTGTGTTTATGCACGCTATTTAATGCAGTTTTGAGGTGTTTTCAGCTGTTTTTGGGACATGCCATATTCTGACATTTTGCCTTACTATAGCCTTTGCCTTTTTGGTCATTTTTCAACATGCATTATTATGGTGTTTTTGGCCATTTTTGAACCGTTCTATGCTATGGTGTGTTTATGCACGCTATTTAATGCAGTTTTGAGGTGTTTTCAGCTGTTTTTGGGACATGCCATATTTTGACATTTTTGCCTTACTATAGCCTTGCTTTTTTGGTCATTTTTTCAACATGCATTTTTACGGTGTTTTTGGCCATTTTTGCACCGTTCTATGCTATGGTGTGTTTATGCACGCTATTTAATGCAGTTTTGAGGTGTTTTCAGCTGTTTTTGGGACATGCCATATTTTGACATTTTTGCCTTACTATAGCCTTGCCTTTTTGGCCATTTTTCAACATGCATTATTATGGTGTTTTTGGCCATTTTTGAACCGTTCTATGCTATGGTGTGTTTATGCACGCTTATTTAATGCAGTTTTGAGGTGTTTTCAGCTGTTTTTGGGACATGCCATATTTTGACATTTTTGCCTTACTATAGCCTTGCCTTTTTGGTCATTTTTTCAACATGCATTATTATGGTGTTTTTGGCCATTTTTGAACCGTTCTATGCTATGGTGTGTTTATGCACGCTATTTAATGCAGTTTTGAGGTGTTTTCAGCTGTTTTTGGGACATGCCATATTTTGACATTTTTGCCTTACTATAGCCTTGCCTTTTTGGTCATTTTTTCAACATGCATTATTATGGTGTTTTTGGCCATTTTTGAACCGTTCTATGCTATGGTGTGTTTATGCACGCTATTTAATGCAGTTTTGAGGTGTTTTCAGCTGTTTTTGGGACATGCCATATTTTGACATTTTTGCCTTACTATAGCCTTGCCTTTTTGGTCATTTTTTCAACATGCATTATTATGGTGTTTTTGGCCATTTTTGAACCGTTCTATGCTATGGTGTGTTTATGCACGCTATTTAATGCAGTTTTGAGGTGTTTTCAGCTGTTTTTGGGACATGCCATATTTTGACATTTTTGCCTTACTATAGCCTTGCCTTTTTGGTCATTTTTTCAACATGCATTATTATGGTGTTTTTGGCCATTTTTGAACCGTTCTATGCTATGGTGTGTTTATGCACGCTATTTAATGCAGTTTTGAGGTGTTTTCAGCTGTTTTTGGGACATGCCATATTTTGACATTTTTGCCTTACTATAGCCTTGCCTTTTTGGTCATTTTTTCAACATGCATTTTTATGGTGTTTTTGGCCATTTTGAACCGTTCTATGCTATGGTGTGTTTATGCACGCTATTTAATGCAGTTTTGAGGTGTTTTCAGCTGTTTTTGGGACATGCCATATTTTGACATTTTTGCCTTACTATAGCCTTGCCTTTTTGGTCATTTTTCAACATGCATTATTATGGTGTTTTTGGCCATTTTTGAACCGTTCTATGCTATGGTGTGTTTATGCACGCTATTTAATGCAGTTTTGAGGTGTTTTCAGCTGTTTTTGGGACATGCCATATTTTGACATTTTTGCCTTACTATAGCCTTGCCTTTTTGGTCATTTTTTCAACATGCATTATTATGGTGTTTTTGGCCATTTTTGAACCGTTCTATGCTATGGTGTGTTTATGCACGCTATTTAATGCAGTTTTGAGGTGTTTTCAGCTGTTTTTGGGACATGCCATATTTTGACATTTTTGCCTTACTATAGCCTTGCCTTTTTGGTCATTTTTTCAACATGCATTATTATGGTGTTTTTGGCCATTTTGAACCGTTCTATGCTATGGTGTGTTTATGCACGCTATTTAATGCAGTTTTGAGGTGTTTTCAGCTGTTTTTGGGACATGCCATATTTTGACATTTTGCCTTACTATAGCCTTGCCTTTTTGGTCATTTTTCAACATGCATTATTATGGTGTTTTTGGCCATTTTGAACCGTTCTATGCTATGGTGTGTTTATGCACGCTTATTTAATGCAGTTTTGAGGTGTTTTCAGCTGTTTTGGGACATGCCATATTTTGACATTTTTGCCTTACTATAGCCTTGCCTTTTTGGTCATTTTTCAACATGCATTATTATGGTGTTTTTGGCCATTTTGAACCGTTCTATGCTATGGTGTGTTTATGCACGCTATTTAATGCAGTTTTGAGGTGTTTTCAGCTGTTTTGGGACATGCCATATTTTGACATTTTGCCTTCCTATAGCCTTGCCTTTTTGGTCATTTTTTCAACATGCATTATTATGGTGTTTTTGGCCATTTTTGAACCGTTCTATGCTATGGTGTGTTTATGCACGCTTATTTAATGCAGTTTTGAGGTGTTTTCAGCTGTTTTTGGGACATGCCATATTTTGACATTTTGCCTTACTATAGCCTTGCCTTTTCAGTCATTTTTTCAACATGCATTATTATGGTGTTTTTGGCCATTTTTGAACCGTTCTATGCTATGGTGTGTTTATGCACGCTATTTAATGCAGTTTTGAGGTGTTTTCAGCTGTTTTTGGGACATGCCATATTTTGACATTTTTGCCTTACTATAGCCTTGCCTTTTTGGTCATTTTTTTCAACATGCATTTTTATGGTGTTTTTGGCCATTTTTGCACCGTTCTATGCTATGGCGTGTTTATGCACGCTATTTAATGCAGTTTTGAGGTGTTTTCAGCTGTTTTTGGGACATGCCATATTTTGACATTTTTGCCTTACTATAGCCTTGCCTTTTTGGTCATTTTTTCAACATGCATTATTATGGTGTTTTTGGCCATTTTTGAACCGTTCTATGCTATGGTGTGTTTATGCACGCTATTTAATGCAGTTTTGAGGTGTTTTCAGCTGTTTTTGGGACATGCCATATTTTGACATTTTGCCTTACTATAGCCTTGCCTTTTTGGTCATTTTTTCAACATGCATTATTATGGTGTTTTTGGCCATTTTTGAACCGTTCTATGCTATGGTGTGTTTATGCACGCTATTTAATGCAGTTGTGAGGTGTTTTCAGCTGTTTTTGGGACATGCCATATTTTGACATTTTGCCTTACTATAGCCTTGCCTTTTTGGTCATTTTTTCAACATGCATTTTTATGGTGTTTTTGGCCATTTTTGCACCGTTCTATGCTATGGTGTGTTTATGCACGCTATTTAATGCAGTTTTGAGGTGTTTTCAGCTGTTTTTGGGACATGCCATATTTTGACATTTTTGCCTTACTATAGCCTTGCCTTTTTGGTCATTTTTTTCAACATGCATTTTTATGGTGTTTTTGGCCATTTTTGCACCGTTCTATGCTATGGCGTGTTTATGCACGCTTATTTAATGCAGTTTTGAGGTGTTTTCAGCTGTTTTTGGGACATGCCATATTTTGACATTTTTGCCTTACTATAGCCTTGCCTTTTTGGTCATTTTTTCAACATGCATTTTTATGGTGTTTTTGGCCATTTTTGCACCGTTCTATGCTATGGTGTGTTTATGCACGCTATTTAATGCAGTTTTGAGGTGTTTTCAGCTGTTTTTGGGACATGCCATATTTTGACATTTTTGCCTTACTATAGCCTTGCCTTTTTGGTCATTTTTCAACATGCATTATTATGGTGTTTTTGGCCATTTTGAACCGTTCTATGCTATGGTGTGTTTATGCACGCTATTTAATGCAGTTTTGAGGTGTTTTCAGCTGTTTTTGGGACATGCCATATTTTGACATTTTTGCCTTACTATAGCCTTGCCTTTTCGGTCATTTTTTCAACATGCATTTTTATGGTGTTTTTGGCCATTTTTGAACCGTTCTATGCTATGGTGTGTTTATGCACGCTATTTAATGCAGTTTTGAGGTGTTTTCAGCTGTTTTTGGGACATGCCATATTTTGACATTTTTGCCTTACTATAGCCTTGCCTTTTTGGTCATTTTTTCAACATGCATTATTATGGTGTTTTTGGCCATTTTGAACCGTTCTATGCTATGGTGTGTTTATGCACGCTATTTAATGCAGTTTTGAGGTGTTTTCAGCTGTTTTTGGGACATGCCATATTTTGACATTTTTGCCTTACTATAGCCTTGCCTTTTCGGCCATTTTTTCAACATGCATTTTTATGGTGTTTTTGGCCATTTTTGAACCGTTCTATGCTATGGCGTGTTTATGCACGCTATTTAATGCAGTTTTGAGGTGTTTTCAGCTGTTTTTGGGACATGCCATATTTTGACATTTTTGCCTTACTATAGCCTTGCCTTTTTGGTCATTTTTTCAACATGCATTATTATGGTGTTTTTGGCCATTTTTGAACCGTTCTATGCTATGGTGTGTTTATGCACGCTATTTAATGCAGTTTTGAGGTGTTTTCAGCTGTTTTTGGGACATGCCATATTTTGACATTTTTGCCTTACTATAGCCTTGCCTTTTTGGTCATTTTTTCAACATGCATTTTTATGGTGTTTTTGGCCATTTTGAACCGTTCTATGCTATGGTGTGTTTATGCACGCTATTTAATGCAGTTTTGAGGTGTTTTCAGCTGTTTTTGGGACATGCCATATTTTGACATTTTTGCCTTACTATAGCCTTGCCTTTTTGGTCATTTTTCAACATGCATTATTATGGTGTTTTTGGCCATTTTTGAACCGTTCTATGCTATGGCGTGTTTATGCACGCTATTTAATGCAGTTTTGAGGTGTTTTCAGCTGTTTTTGGGACATGCCATATTTTGACATTTTTGCCTTACTATAGCCTTGCCTTTTCGGTCATTTTTTCAACATGCATTTTTATGGTGTTTTTGGCCATTTTTGCACCGTTCTATGCTATGGCGTGTTTATGCACGCTATTTAATGCAGTTTTGAGGTGTTTTCAGCTGTTTTTGGGACATGCCATATTTTGACATTTTTGCCTTACTATAGCCTTGCCTTTTCGGTCATTTTTTCAACATGCATTATTGTGGTGTTTTTGGCCATTTTTGAACCGTTCTATGCTATGGTGTGTTTATGCACGCTATTTAATGCAGTTTTGAGGTGTTTTCAGCTGTTTTTGGGACATGCCATATTTTGACATTTTTCCTTACTTTTGCCTTTCCTTTTTGGGCAATTTTTTCAACATGCATTTTTATGGTGTTTTTGGCCATTTTTGCACCGTTCTATGCTATGGTGTGTTTATGCACGCTATTTAATGCAGTTTTGAGGTGTTTTCAGCTGTTTTTGGACATGCCATATTTTGACATTTTTGCCTTACTATAGCCTTGCCTTTTTGGTCATTTTTTCAACATGCATTATTATGGTGTTTTTGGCCATTTTGAACCGTTCTATGCTATGGTGTGTTTATGCACGCTATTTAATGCAGTTTTGAGGTGTTTTCAGCTGTTTTTGGGACATGCCATATTTTGACATTTTTGCCTTACTATAGCCTTGCCTTTTTGGTCATTTTTTCAACATGCATTATTATGGTGTTTTTGGCCATTTTTGAACCGTTCTATGCTATGGTGTGTTTATGCACGCTATTTAATGCAGTTTTGAGGTGTTTTCAGCTGTTTTTGGGACATGCCATATTTTGACATTTTTGCCTTACTATAGCCTTGCCTTTTTGGTCATTTTTTCAACATGCATTATTATGGTGTTTTTGGCCATTTTTGAACCGTTCTATGCTATGGTGTGTTTATGCACGCTTATTTAATGCAGTTTTGAGGTGTTTTCAGCTGTTTTTGGGACATGCCATATTTTGACATTTTTGCCTTTACTATAGCCTTGCCTTTTTGGTCATTTTTCAACATGCATTATTATGGTGTTTTTGGCCATTTTGAACCGTTCTATGCTATGGTGTGTTTATGCACGCTATTTAATGCAGTTTTGAGGTGTTTTCAGCTGTTTTTGGGACATGCCATATTTTGACATTTTGCCTTACTATAGCCTTGCCTTTTCGGTCATTTTTTCAACATGCATTATTATGATGTTTTTGGCCATTTTTGAACCGTTCTATGCTATGGTGTGTTTATGCACGCTATTTAATGCAGTTTTGAGGTGTTTTCAGCTGTTTTTGGGACATGCCATATTTTGACATTTTGCCTTACTATAGCCTTGCCTTTTCGGTCATTTTTTCAACATGCATTATTATGGTGTTTTTGGCCATTTTGAACCGTTCTATGCTATGGTGTGTTTATGCACGCTATTTAATGCAGTTTTGAGGTGTTTTCAGCTGTTTTTGGGACATGCCATATTTTGACATTTTTGCCTTACTATAGCCTTGCCTTTTTGGTCATTTTTTCAACATGCATTTTTATGGTGTTTTTGGCCATTTTTGCACCGTTCTATGCTATGGCGTGTTTATGCACGCTATTTAATGCAGTTTTGAGGTGTTTTCAGCTGTTTTTGGGACATGCCATATTTTGACATTTTGCCTTACTATAGCCTTGCCTTTTTTTGGTCATTTTTTCAACATGCATTATTATGGTGTTTTTGGCCATTTTGAACCGTTCTATGCTATGGTGTGTTTATGCACGCTTATTTAATGCAGTTTTGAGGTGTTTTCAGCTGTTTTTGGGACATGCCATATTTTGACATTTTGCCTTACTATAGCCTTGCCTTTTCGGTCATTTTTCAACATGCATTATTATGGTGTTTTTGGCCATTTTGAACCGTTCTATGCTATGGTGTGTTTATGCACGCTATTTAATGCAGTTTTGAGGTGTTTTCAGCTGTTTTTGGGACATGCCATATTTTGACATTTTTGCCTTACTATAGCCTTGCCTTTTCGGTCATTTTTTCACCATGCATTTTTATGTGGTTTTTGGCAATTTTGAACCGTTCTATGCTATGGTGTGTTTATGCACGCTATTTAATGCAGTTTTGAGGTGTTTTCAGCTGTTTTTGGGACATGCCATATTTTGACATTTTTGCCTTACTATAGCCTTGCCTTTTTGGTCATTTTTTCAACATGCATTATTATGGTGTTTTTGGCCATTTTTGAACCGTTCTATGCTATGGTGTGTTTATGCACGCTATTTAATGCAGTTTTGAGGTGTTTTCAGCTGTTTTTGGGACATGCCATATTTTGACATTTTGCCTTACTATAGCCTTGCCTTTTTGGTCATTTTTCAACATGCATTTTTGTGGTGTTTTTGGCCATTTTTGAACCGTTCTATGCTATGGTGTGTTTATGCACGCTATTCAATGCAGTTTTGAGGTGTTTTCAGCTGTTTTTGGGACATGCCATATTTTGACATTTTTGCCTTACTATAGCCTTGCCTTTTTGGTCATTTTTCAACATGCATTATTATGGTGTTTTTGGCCATTTTTGAACCGTTCTATGCTATGGTGTGTTTATGCACGCTATTTAATGCAGTTTTGAGGTGTTTTCAGCTGTTTTTGGGACATGCCATATTTTGACATTTTTGCCTTACTATAGCCTTGCCTTTTTGGTCATTTTTTCAACATGAACCGTTCTATGCTATGGTGTGTTTATGCACGCTATTTAATGCAGTTTTGAGGTGTTTTCAGCTGTTTTTGGGACATGCCATATTTTGACATTTTGCCTTACTATAGCCTTGCCTTTTTGGTCATTTTTTCAACATGCATTATTATGGTGTTTTTGGCCATTTTTGAACCGTTCTATGCTATGGTGTGTTTATGCACGCTATTTAATGCAGTTTTGAGGTGTTTTCAGCTGTTTTTGGGACATACCATATTTTGACATTTTGCCTTACTATAGCCTTGCCTTTTCGGTCATTTTTTCAACATGCATTATTATGGTGTTTTTGGCCATTTTTGAACCGTTCTATGCTATGGTGTGTTTATGCACGCTATTTAATGCAGTTTTGAGGTGTTTTCAGCTGTTTTTGGGACATGCCATATTTTGACATTTTGCCTTACTATAGCCTTGCCTTTTTGGTCATTTTTCAACATGCATTTTTATGGTGTTTTTGGCCATTTTTGCACCGTTCTATGCTATGGCGTGTTTATGCACGCTATTTAATGCAGTTTTGAGGTGTTTTCAGCTGTTTTTGGGACATGCCATATTTTGACATTTTTGCCTTACTATAGCCTTGCCTTTTTGGTCATTTTTTCAACATGCATTATTATGGTGTTTTTGGCCATTTTTGCACCGTTCTATGCTATGGTTTGTTTATGCACGCTATTCAATGCAGTTTTGAGGTGTTTTCAGCTGTTTTTGGGACATGCCATATTTTGACATTTTTGCCTTACTATAGCCTTGCCTTTTTGGTCATTTTTTCAACATGCATTTTTATGGTGTTTTTGGCCATTTTTGCACCGTTCTATGCTATGGCGTGTTTATGCACGCTTATTTAATGCAGTTTTGAGGTGTTTTCAGCTGTTTTTGGGACATGCCATATTTTGACATTTTTGCCTTACTATAGCCTTGCCTTTTGGTCATTTTTCAACATGCATTATTATGGTGTTTTTGGCCATTTTTGAACCGTTCTATGCTATGGTGTGTTTATGCACGCTTATTTAATGCAGTTTTGAGGTGTTTTCAGCTGTTTTTGGGACATGCCATATTTTGACATTTTGCCTTACTATAGCCTTGCCTTTTCGGCCATTTTTTCAACATGCATTATTATGGTGTTTTTGGCCATTTTTGAACCGTTCTATGCTATGGTGTGTTTATGCACGCTATTTAATGCAGTTTTGAGGTGTTTTCAGCTGTTTTTGGGACATGCCATATTTTGACATTTTTGCCTTACTATAGCCTTGCCTTTTCGGTCATTTTTTCAACATGCATTATTATGGTGTTTTTGGCCAGTTTTGCACCGTTCTATGCTATGGTGTGTTTATGCACGCTATTTAATGCAGTTTTGAGGTGTTTTCAGCTGTTTTTGGGACATGCCATATTTTGACATTTTTGCCTTACTATAGCCTTGCCTTTTTGGTCATTTTTCAACATGCATTATTATGGTGTTTTTGGCCATTTTGAACCGTTCTATGCTATGGTGTGTTTATGCACGCTATTTAATGCAGTTTTGAGGTGTTTTCAGCTGTTTATCGGACATGCCATATTTTGACATTTTGCCTTACTATAGCCTTGCCTTTCCGCCCTTTTTTCAACATGCCTTTTTTTGGTGTTTTTGGCCATTTTTGAACCGTTCTATGCTATGGCGTGTTTATGCACGCTATTTAATGCAGTTTTGAGGTGTTTTCAGCTGTTTTTGGGACATGCCATATTTTGACATTTTTGCCTTACTATAGCCTTGCCTTTTCGGCCATTTTTTCAACATGCATTTTTATGGTGTTTTTGGCCATTTTTGCACCGTTCTATGCTATGGTGTGTTTATGCACGTTATTTAATGCAGTTTTGAGGTGTTTTCAGCTGTTTTTGGGACATGCCATATTTTGACATTTTTGCCTTACTATAGCCTTGCCTTTTCGGTCATTTTTTCAACATGCATTATTATGGTGTTTTTGGCCATTTTTGAACCGTTCTATGCTATGGCGTGTTTATGCACGCTATTTAATGCAGTTTTGAGGTGTTTTCAGCTGTTTTTGGGACATGCCATATTTTGACATTTTTGCCTTACTATAGCCTTGCCTTTTCGGTCATTTTTTCAACATGCATTATTATGGTGTTTTTGGCCATTTTTGAACCGTTCTATGCTATGGTGTGTTTATGCACGCTATTTAATGCAGTTTTGAGGTGTTTTCAGCTGTTTTTGGGACATGCCATATTTTGACATTTTTGCCTTACTATAGCCTTGCCTTTTCGGTCATTTTTTCAACATGCATTATTATGGTGTTTTTGGCCATTTTTAACCGTTCTATGCTATGGTGTGTTTATGCACGCCATTTAATGCAGTTTTGAGGTGTTTTCAGCTGTTTTTGGGACATGCCATATTTTGACATTTTTGCCTTACTATAGCCTTGCCTTTTCAATCATTTTTTCAACATGCATTTTTATGGTGTTTTTGGCCATTTTTGAACCGTTCTATGCTATGGTGTGTTTATGCACGCCATTTAATGCAGTTTTGAGGTGTTTTCAGCTGTTTTTGGGACATGCCATATTTTGACATTTTTGCCTTACTATAGCCTTGCCTTTTTGGTCATTTTTTCAACATGCATTATTATGGTGTTTTTGGCCATTTTTGAACCGTTCTATGCTTTGACATGTATATGCATGCTATTTTATACTGTTTTGAGGTGTTTTCAGCTGTTTTTGGGACATGCCATATTTTGACATTTTTGCCTTACTATAGCCTTGCCTTTTCGGTCATTTTTCAACATGTATTATTGTGGTGTTTTTGGCCATTTTTGAACCGTTCTATGCTTTGCCATGCCTATGCATGCTATTTTATGCTGTTTTGAGGTTTTTTCGGCTGTTTTTGGGATATGTTATACATGCTATATTATGGTGTTTTGGGCAGCCACAAAAATGTCAGTTACGTATACAGTACAGCTACATATTTCACAGTGTGCCATAAAAATGCTAATAGGCTGTCATTACAATAACTCAATGGAATTAAATCTTGTTTCATCTCATCTTCATAGGATAGCATATCTGGGTCTTACCCTGAGCCTTCGGACTATCTCGTTTGTTATTTGCATCCCGGGCTTTATCCTGCTCAGTCGACAGCTGAAGAAGGAGGAAAGAAATGCCATCCATGGAGCCTTGGCCAACGGGGGAGCAGAGCTTGAGGCACTCAGAAAGGAAGAGTTAGTGATTTCTAATTCTGACCAGTCACAACAAATACCAGACAACAACACAGACAGGGAGACAAGGCTGTGATGGATCCAGCAGAACTGACCCCACTCACACACACCACAGGTGATCAAATACAGGTATACATATATATGTGTATATATATATATATATATATATAAATATATATATATATATATATATATATATATATATAAATATACTTACAGTATGTACACAGTGATGTTGTGTACATGTTGTACACATGCACACAAACTCAAATAAAATTTGCAGGGAATCACGTGTACCTGCTTATCTCGTACAAAGCATACATTCTGTATTTGTACTACTGGGCCTGTGAAGGCTTTATGAATATGACAGAAAATTTGATATTACTGAAATACATATTTTTTGAATGTATTCTTTTTCTTACAAAGAAAATTTTTTGGTGTTAATGGTGGCATAAGAGATTAGATGGGACACGTGGCTTGTGTAGACTACTACAAAAGCAGTATAATTCTCAAAACCAGCACTTATAATGTTGCCTCTTTGGATTATTCTTTCTCTCCTTGACATCACTGTTGCTGAACTGAGGAAGTGGCCTTATAACCCAGAGACATTACATGAAAGTTTAACAAAAACTGTTTCAAATGTAAGGCCTTCAGAGAGACAGGAAAATAGGATTGTTTTCTTCTTCAGAACTTTCAATAGATAACTGGTTGTTGTAGAAATATGTGTTTAAACATGTATTTCAGTTTTCACTTTTAAAGGGGTTGACAGCTGCTGATTTGATCTATGTGCCTCATCTACTCAACAGTTACCTCTTAATAACGTGTTTCACATTTTGAACAGATATCTGAATACTTTTTTACTTGACTTTTAAATGAATGGAAGTCTTTACACTCACTTTAGAAAGTTAAATTTCTGACTGACACACACAAACACTTCTGTTTTTTTACTCTCAGCCCAAAATCAGGTTTGATGGCAGTTTGCGTTGTGCTCTTTCTGGATGTGAACTTGTTCCTTTGGTACTCTTTGATACTAAAAAAGGAAATTGTATTTTAGTAAGATTTGCTTACTGTGTGTCCAATGGAGGCTGCTCCATCTTTTTAGACTTTCAACTAGCACCAGCCCAATTTATCTCATCTCAGTGTGGTATTGCAGAAAAACAACAGGACACAGCACTAAACTTTTTCATGACACTGATATGACTGGACTTGTTCAAAGTATCTCAACTGACTGCAGTGGGTAGAATTTAACAGCCATTTTGGTTGGAACAGATGGTGTTTGCCATTTGTTGTGCCTTGCTAAAGGCATAATTTGCACTGTTTTAACACTGATAAAAGAAAATGTATGTTGTTCCTGCCTTTGGGCAAATGGCCCCACTGTATCTGTAAAGTGTCTCCACAGGATTAGCAGTAATTGCTATTGATTGATATTGTTTCACTGGTCAGTCCATTTTTAGGTTACGTTGTTTTTTGTATGTATTTTTGCGTGTGCAAGACCTCCTGTGCCAAAACCCAAAAACATAATATCATGGTCTAAACTCAGGTTTTTCCTACTCTCAAACAGCTTCATCCCATAATCAGAACCTATTTCCTTGAAATCTGTCAAACTGATTTCTAGAATAAAATTTATCATCTAGCTACTGTATCTCAAAACAATTGTTTTTAAAAGAGTAATACTTTTGTGTTTGTAAATGTATAGAAAATGATCATTTTGTAAGACTTGATTTCCAATATTGATGTGTACCATTTTATTAACTTACACTTTGTGGTAACTTAATCGTCTTTTCAATTCAGGGTTAGTTTCAGGGGCAGGCGGCCACAAGTTCAGACTCAGAGAAGCAGCGAGAGGTTAAGAGGAACCAAGTCATTATCTCAATAATGTAAGGCATTTACTTGCATTAAAGAAATCAGAATGTAAATAATTTTCTTGGATTATTTTTGTAAAATTTTAAAGAATATCTTAAATGTTATACTAAAATAAAACCTTTAATATCCAATTTAATTGTATTGTTGTTGCTGATTGAAAACAAGTCACAGTAAAAATAACTGTATCTTTATTTAAATGTACTACATCCACCAAAAAGGCACTTCCATCGAATTTCTGTCTTTTACAAAATTGTCAGAACACATCTTAAAGAGGCTGAAAAGTGACAGTGGTAAACCCAAAAACCTATCTATTTATCATGAAAGAATTGGGCAACATAGATGCATCTGGCAACAATAATGTAAGCTCCTCGTCCACAGTGACAATGCTCTAAGGGGAAATATTACCAAAAGCGCACAACCTCTTTTTTTCACAACACATACAGTACATGTCCTGGTGTAACTATCAAACTAACCCAAAAAATGTTTTAACACCCAGTGCAATAAATATACAACAATTTGAACCTTTTGTGTTTCGGAAACATGCATGAGACCTATTTTAACACCTACCTTTGACTATGATGAATCTATCATATTGTAAAGCTTGAAAAATATCACAAGTGGTTTAATCCAATTTTTATCCCTACATTTATTCAATTTTACTTATACTCACAGATCCATTACATCAGATTTTGCTCAAAATGTATGAGTTCTAACCAAAGAGGAAATTTAAAAAAGGGAAAAAAGGCGCTGGAAGTTGGAATACTCCTTTCATTATCTTTCACCACCACTACTTAGATTAAATAAAACGTATCTCGAACACAAGAAAAACGTGGAGATTTGTCTAAGTGCAACTGTACGTACAAACTGTATTAGCACATGTGAGCACAAACTGAATTTACAAACTGTTGTTAAGCTTAAAGCGGGTGCGGCAGATGTCTCACGCTACATACAGAGGAAATTAAACAAACCCTCGGTATCAAAATACATTCATAACGGTCACTGCTCTAGCTTTCAAAAAATCTTACACTCTTAAGTGAGCACCTGGCCAAAACCAATGGCGGAAAGCATAAAACAACATCCATCCATTTTGCATATTTCTTTAACAACAACAAATGCGAATTGCTGACAGTTGAAAAAAAAATCACCCTCATGCTTTAAACCCTTAATGTATCAGCAAAAATCAGCATCAGCTAATCCTGGATTTGTGATGCACTGTGACACAAGACGTTAAATGAAGGTACATGTGCAGTGGCTCACTCGTGATTGGGCTAATTTGCTGTGTAAACACATCAACCTCTCAGGATTTTACAATAACTAATTGTCCTTTTTGTTTCCGCTATCTTGAAGATTCTGAAAAGACACAACAACAAAAAAAAGAAGAGAGGAAAATGTCAGTAAATGTGTGACAATTCATCTACTGTTAATCTATATATTTTGTGTTTCTTCAGTTGAGAGCTTGGAAATTTACAGGATTTGTTGTTAAAAATGTTTGTTTTCAACAACAAAAAATAGGCCCTAGCTATTAAGTCAATAGACTTTGAGTTGATGATGAAATGGACAGGCTTCTTCACTGTTAATCATTGAGGAGCCATGTGTCTAACCTGCCTGATGCTGATTAGTTTCAACGGCTCTCTGAGATTGTTATTTCTGAGTAGTGAATGACCCAACAAATAACTGTCCTGCTGTGTTTGGAAATTAGCATCACCTGTAGCTCCTGATGTTCTTTCAGCAGTCTGTCGTACTCCCTGGCGAGACCCTCCATCTGCTTCTTCAACACATCTGCCTCTAACTGGGAGTTCTTCAAAGCTGAAGAGGAAACAAGCACACATCAGGAAGGGGCGACCCTGATTAGTGTCCAAAAATCCAGTGTCCAAACAAATGTCTCCCTTTCTTTTTCTTGAGTTGTGACATCTAATAATGGCCAGAAA
Source organism: Plectropomus leopardus (assembly GCF_026936395.1). Classification (NCBI taxonomy): domain Eukaryota; kingdom Metazoa; phylum Chordata; class Actinopteri; order Perciformes; family Serranidae; genus Plectropomus; species Plectropomus leopardus. Next base: position 17,075,805 of record NC_142181.1, on the reverse strand, counting down.
TTATTATGATGTCACAGTGAAGTTAACCTTTTGGATATAAAAAATGTCATAAATGAATAATTTATATGCCATGAAAAAAGTGTTGTAAAAAAGCCATGGTAGAGTGTGTCAGGAAAAAACATCAGAAAAGACATTGTATACTATGTCATGACAACATCACAGTTTATAGTATGCGTTAAAAAGTGTAATAAAAAAGGTTGAAGTACAGTTAGTTGCAAAAAGTGTCATAAAGAGGTCATAGTATAGTACATCATAAAAAGTGTCACAAACATGTCTAAGTATGACACAAAAAGTGTCAGAAAACTTTACAGTATAGTTTGATAAAAAATAATGTCATAAAATGTAATCTAAATGTAAATGAAAAAGCTGGTTTTAAAAAGCCATGGTATACCATGTCATAAAAATACTATAGTATTGTAGAAAAACTGTCATTAAAAGTCATAGTATAGTATGACAAACAGCATCACAAAGAAATGTCAGTGTGTCATAAAAAACATAACATATGTCGTAGTGTGATATGACACAAAAATGTCATATAAATGTTACAGTATAGTATTTCATAAAAAAAGCTCTAAAAATTCATAGGAATCATTAGACAGCCATACTATAGCATGTTGTAATACATGTCATAAAAATGTTATAGTCTTGTATGTCATAAAGAGTTTAAAAAATTAACTATAGTATTCCACAAAAGTATCATAGTATAGCATACCATAAAAAAACAGTCATCCTATGTCATGAAAACTTGTACTTAAATACAAATATCTTCACATAATTTTGTTCTATTAGACATTTTTGTGAAATTATGTCACATTTAGCAAACAAATTCTTGAATACTGTCTCCAGTCAACCGGTTGCACAGAGACATAAAAATAACCCTACTGTGTAAAAGCAGGTTTAATGTTCCAGTGTGCATGTGCATGAATATTCACCATCTCCTGAGGTCTTAACTTCGTCTTTCAGTTTCTCAACTTCTTTCCTCAACAGCTCCATGCCCTCTGCGGTAGCCTTGTCACCCTTCCCCTCCATTAGAGTCTGAAATACATCAAAAATACAACATTAAACTCAAGGACATGAAATACAGCTCTTTGTCAGCTAAAAAGCAAACTCTAATATAAAAGGTTCAGAGTGTGATTTCATATATACAGCAGAATTAATATCGTTTTATATTTTTTAACTAGTTTGTACTTTGAAGTTTTGTTTTTAATTCAGTTTAGTTTCAGTTAGTTGGCAGAGTGGGTTTGCGTGTTTTTATTAGTTTCAATATCAGTTTTAGTTTTTTATTATAATATGGGGGGTGGGGGGTTGTTTATTTTGCTGTCCACCTTATGCTGGGAAAACACTCCAGTGCACCCCAGGAATCCCTAGACATTTAAAAATTCAGCCATAAGAACCACCAAACCGAAATAGTGATAATAACACGGTTGCGGACTGCAAAGTCACATGGAGAAAAGTCTGGCCACTCAACTGGATATAGGGATTTGATGTTAAGATACAAAACTTCCCCAGTTATCCCACCGAAAAATAACTGAGGATGTGTTCCACTGCCTAACTTTTTCTCAAAGGAATCCTGACAAACCAACAAAGTTTAAATTAAAAGCATGAAATGTAAAATCTGACACAAACAAATGTAACTTAATTTGTCAGCTACAGATAAATCCATCTCATTAATCAATAGTACAGTCAGATTTATAAGTCAACCACTGTGAAGCCCACCTGCTTCAGCAGCTCATTGTCCTCCATGTATTTCTTGGCAGCCTGGTTAGCACCGTCAGCCTGCGCCTGAAGAGCAGCCGTAGTGCTAGACGCTGATGCCAATTGGTTGATCAAGGTGACCACTCGCTTCATGACCCTGCAACATAACAATTAAATAATAGAGGTCTGAGGAACATCTCTGATTTGTCATGTTTAAGTATGAGAGAGCAAAGACTCACAGCCAGAGGAAGACGGCAAAGCCAGAGATGTAGAGGTTCCTCTGGGCTCTGAAAAGCTTCATGTGCAGGTGATCAAACATGTTGGGTTGCAGCTTGGTATCTGTACCAAGTTCTTTGGCTGAGTATTTCCTCACTTCACGCACTGCATCTTAAAAGAAAAAAGAAAAAAAGTTGTAAATAATGAGCAATAACCAAAAAGTAACTTCATTTCTACTGGAGCATCACTTTAGAAAAGAGTATGGTTCTCTGATCATCGGAGAGCTAAAAAGGTTATCCGCAATCTTCGCGATAAAAAAGTATGCAAATGAGGTGATTTTTTAAATTTAACCTTGATTTTCAAAAAAATAAAAAACAGCATACATGATTTTAAATTTTGAATATGTAGACAATTCTCTATATCTCCCATGTTGTGGCAGTTATGAGTTTAGCACTTGGACTTCTAGGTAGGTCTAACTGTTTGTAATTTATTTCTTTCCCCTAATATGTTCAGACCTCGTGCAGTTTTCAGTTTTTATTACAGGACTCAATAGTGCATAATAAAAATGCCCTCTAACTCACTGTTTCAATGATTTGAGACTCAACACTTCACAACATCTCAAGTAGTCCAACTGTTAGTTATTACCGACCTACAGTATGTACAAAGTTGTATGAAAAAAAACAGATGCACTTTAAGTATGACTTACCGAGGAAGAGAACAATGAGAATTATGATCATCGTGAGAAAAACTTTGTTCCAGAACCTCGCCATCCAGCTCCAGATCCTCAGATTGAAAATTTTCTGCCATCTGCAACCACACACACACACACACAATCACAATCAAAACTTCACGCCTCAAGAACAGTTTATTCCCCTCTGCTGTCAGCATCATAACAACAATATTCAGGCCTCCCCCTCCCCCCCTCATTACACAGGCTCTCATGCAGCCCCGGAGTATAAGAACCTTATATTATTTGTGAGGCCAAATCAGTTTTTATGCATTACATTAACACACACTTAACTTGACTAACTGAAGATATTTGCACTGCAACTTCCACTTCTGCACAACTGTACAATTCCTCCATTGTACCTTTTGTACATATATCTTGTCTTCTTTATATTCTATTTTTCATTTTAAATTTTATATTGCTTTTATATTTTTATCTTATATCTTAAAGTTACTATTTTTATTCTTCCTCAATGTTAACTGTTTTGCACCAAAACACCAATTCCTTGTATGTGTAAATATACTTGGAAATAAAACTGGCAGCATGTTACATTGTGTCACTGACTCACTCAACATACAGTAACAACCTTCTCCAAGATGACCAACATTGACAGTATATTTGTCACAACAATGTGCATCCCTTGTTCTGTCTTTGTTGTGTTGATTACAAAATGTTGTGGTAACACAAACCTGACACACATCACACTGGTTTTAACAGACAACATTGCAACACTCAAATCCTAGCCTCTCTCTACTAGCTCCCTGTTTGTTTAAGAATTGATTTTAAGATTTTACAGATCATTTTTAAAGTGCGTCTAGGTCTGGCCCCAAACTACGTAATAGAAATGTTGACCCCAAATGAACAAGTTTGCAGCCTCAGACCTTCAGGTAGTGCCCTTCTAGCCGTTCCAAAGTTGATTATTTATTTGTATATTCTGTCTCAATCATGTTTAATTCTATCATTATTACTTTCATTTTCATGTCTACTGCTTATATTCTTTGAATGGTAGTTACTTATTGGTATGGGCTGTTATTATTTCTGTTTAAACTGTTTCTATTTTTCATTATTATCTGTCTTCCTTCTAATATGTTTTAACCTCAGTCCTCTTGTTTATTTCTTCCTTTAATTTTTGTCTAGCATTATTGTTTGGCTCTTATAGTTACATTGTCTAAGCAACAAATCATTCATGAGCTTCCCTTGCCTTTTTTTGTCAAAGCACTTTTTTATTACAACTATTATTATTATTGTTGTTGTATGATTCTCACTTACCTCCTGGCTGAGATGAAGGGGAGGCAGAGGATGACGAGTATGCCTATCTCCACGTAGAGAAAGAGGGCCACAGCAGTCCATTGCAGCGTCATCTCTGGTGAGCGTCTCTCAGGTTTAACTGTTTCCTGACAAAAACAGACACAAAACCTCACAGAATTAGATGTACAGGGCGGGTTCTGTCTCAAACAAACAAAAATGACAGAGAATATAAAACTTAGTCAGTTGAGAGGTTTCAGATAGCTAGCGCGTTTACCCCACTCTGACAACAATGCGATCTCACTTGAGAAACATGTTAAGCTCCTTACCCACCCTGTTCACAGTTCACATACCTCAACATAAACTCACAAAAGCTGCATTAACTCAGTCAAACCCACACCACTGTAGACTACTTTAGTAACAGCGCCACTACCAGCAGTATGTGACGTATGCTTATGTGATGCAAATATCCTCCACATATGCTAACACTTACAGTAATGACTTCACTCCTGTCATGGTCTGCTGATGTTCAAAATCAGAAATCCAATGCTCCGCGAATATAAGCCGATCTAACCTTGTGTTATGTTGTGTTATGTTAAGCTAACGTCTAACTTTTCCACACAGGGTAAGTCAGAGAAAGCGTTAGCGTTAAATTAGCTAACTAGCTAAGCATTTTGAAATGAAAATAGGGCGGTCAAGTAGCTTTTTGATTTAATGCAAGGTATATGGATACACAACTTACCAGTAAATCACCAAAAGTACCGACTAAAATAGAGTTAACCCACTATAAACCCACCCGACAGATATAGTATGCTTGCTTCCTCTTCCTGCCCAGCTCGCGCGAAAGACCAAGTTTCCGGTTGTATTTTCAGAGTAAAGCTAATTCAAAACCATTTCGTCATTATTTCATTATTTGACTGTATATATATATATATATATATATATATATATATATATATATATATATATATATATATATATATATTCAATTCAGCATTAACTTATGAATCATGTTCTGACTTTGTCTATAGCCCTCTCCACGGATTCAGGGTACATTTTGTCTTTAATTTGAAGGCACAAATCGCACAGCTATGTTGTTTCCTCTGATTTAGTATTTACATCAACTCTGCAGCTAAAATAGTGACACATATCTACGTTATCAGTGTCTGTAAAAATAGTACAAATTATACTTCTTTCCAAAATGCTAGGGTTCAGGAAATGAATTATTGTATGAATTATTGTATCAACTATTAAAGCTCAATGAAACATGCTAGTGGCAATATCATTCATAGTTGCTGCCTGTGAGAATATTATATATACATTTTATATATATATATATATATATATATATATATATATACTGGAGTTAATATAGCAATAGAAAAGCCATCAGTGATACACCTTCAGCATTGCAGTTTAATTTGACATAAAAATGAAATAAAATACAATTTAAAAAAAAGGTAAAATCAAAAATATCACAATTCAATACACTCATTTTCCTGATCGTGCACTGGTCCGTATGTGTTCTGGAGGTAATCTATTACAGCTGAGGTACTGGAGAGAGAATTGAACACTTTTCTCTCAGGCTGGGAGCTAACTCTCTCCAACATGTAGATAAGATGGTGGTGGAAACAGGTGAATGGAGTGCCCTGCTCTATAGCAATGTCCACCCAGTCCCATATACACTCCAAAGGAGTATCCTCATAGCCAGTGAACATGGCAGGGTTTGCAAGCAATCCCCGCGCAGCCATCACACCTAATGATCAAATCCAAACAAATCCGGAATGAACAAATTAGAAAGGACTTTTGTCATTTATGCATTTATCCTAAGTTGATTGGTACTGAAGTGTAATTGTTGAAATCAAACCTACCATCGACACCAGTGAGCTGGTGAGTGGACTCCACATCACGGAGGTACTTTATGTCCCCATTGGCAATGACAGGGACTGACACGCTGTCTTTAATTGTCTTTATGGCATCATAATGGACAGGCTGGTGGCGTTCTTCTGCTGTACGGCCGTGAACTGTTATCCACGACACACCCGCTGATTCAGCCTTCTGGCAAAGATCCACTGTCCGCCTCAGGTCCTTGTGAATTCTGTGAGTGAGGTGAACTTGTCTTTATTCTTGTATTATTACAGTTATTCATGTAATTTTAATGCAGGACACTAGAGTTACACATTAAACATTTAATTCCATTTACTCTGACACATACAAAATGCATTTTTACCAAATACAATATAATATGTAGCTCGTTGATACTGGATTATTGAGGGCAATGCTTATATCAATATTTGGGAGTTTAAAAAATTTGATTACAATATATAGTCTGTTTGTAATTTCTTTAACATTGACAAACAATCTTGATCCAGATCCCTTAGACAGAAAACATCTGTAACCAGTGATACTGTGCAGGACATTTTACAGTTAAAAAATAACCTTGTCAGTGCTCACTGGTAGGCAAACTATGTCATGTACAATCAAATATTATGTAAAACGTGTTCCGTTTTTTCTCTCACCTTATTTTGATGGATGTTGTGTAGTTTGGATTGTCCACTTGGTTTCTGACATGTGTGACCATGTCTTTCACAAGTTCAGGCTTGTTGATGAGGCATGCACCATACCCGGCTGACATAGCCCATCTGAAAACAGAACAAAGTTAGTTGAACAGCCTACATGAATATTAAACTCTGAAAAATTTGAAAGGATGTTCATGGGGTACAGGATTTCATACATTTTTGTGCAATTATCCACCCCATTCACACTTCATTAGCATTTGAAATAAAAGACATACAAACAGAAATATATTATTTGTATCATTCTACTTGAAATGAGTATGTCAAAAAAAGTTGAGCTTTTGATCCTCAATAGAAATCAACATGCTTAAATAAGAGAGCAATAAAAAAGAGACCAGTAGCTAATATGTGTCAGGGTGTCAGTAATTATACCTTTGGGGACAGCCACAGTTGAGGTCAACTCCATCTGAGAAAGGTGCTACCACACAGGCTGCATCAGCCAGAGTCTGGGCATCATGGGCAGCAAACTGCACAATCAGGGGCCGGTCACCTGAAGAGGAAGAGGAATAACAAACAATGGAAGTACAAACAAATCTTATAATTTCTTAAATGTATGGCAGTATGGGCCAATCCACAGTTAACAACACATTCATCATGCGGTAAGACAGATATCTTTGTGTGAAGACGCAATGCATCGGAAGCGGAGGAGCAGCAAGATGTTATGATAGTGCATGATTACATGCAGCTCATATTACAATGTTGCAACTTACCCTCATTGGTAGTAAATTCACTATCTCTGGCTTTGACAGATCGCATGAAGTCTGCAGCAACTATCATTGGGGTGAAGCAGATATCACAGTTGTATTTCCTCACCAGTGACCTGAATGCAAGCCTGTGGAAGAGAAAAACGAAAAAAAGTTTAGTATATTATGCAACAGACATCATTAAAGGGTAGCTGCACATACAGTATGTCTCAAGCAGGATATCCAACATGTATTTGTTAACTTATAAAATAAGTTTTAAGGTGTCCTTTTAAATTATACACAAATATTACCCAGCTGACCATTATCTTGTCAAATTGAAAAAGACATTAATGTAAATGAACCAAAGTGAAGGCTATGGAAGGAGGAGATTTGATATTGATAATATGGACCTTGATTTCACTTAATGCCCACAGTATGTTTTGTTTGGTTTCAATATAAGTCATGGCAGTAAAATCATTTTTCATCATTTGATTTTATGGCATTAATTCTAATTATTTTGGCAACATCTCATGCCCACAAATCTAGGTATAATAACTCTAAACCCTTATTACTTTTTAAATGTAACCAAGCGATAAATGAAAACATTTCCAAATCAAAAAACAGGACGTCTATTAAGACAATGAATTTAAGCATCTACTTACAGTATTTGTATGTGTTTCTAGCTTTGTGTATGTACACTGTCCTCAAGCACAATTTCTGTTTCTGCGAGCTTGTTTAAATGGTGTTTAATTTATATCATTTATGTGTTTTGTATTTAACAGTTTAAATAAACTCTGAAGAAGTCTCGTGAGCACTTGATGAAAATGAGCAAAAATGCTTAACGTCATAAGGAAACGGATGGCTAACATTACAGAAAAAACACAGATTTCACTTACTTAGAATATCGCACCATCGGAGCACATATTTTAAGGACCTTTCCCTTTTCAAACATGTCCATGATGCTGCTGTTTCCGTTTGAGGTCTTCATCTTTCTCAAGTTGCGCTGTTAGCTAGCTAGCATTACGAGCTAACGAGCAAAATATTCAAGAGTGGAGCTTCGTGTAGGGATTGCTGCTACCGTCCGACATCAGACACCCTCAAAGAGGAGAATACAGTGAATACACACAACAGTCCAGCATAAATACACGAGTATATTTTAGTATATCCTCGCAACAACAAACACCGACGCTCAGTCCACCATGAGGGAAGAAGATGTGGGCGTGTCCGACCTCTGAACCCTTACGTCACACAACGCAATGTTTTCTCTCGTGCAGTAGAAGAGATTCTTCAAGGGCTCTGGTTTTCTCCATTATTTTATTTCCTTTTGCACCCTAAACATCCATTTACCGATGTAAATGTTTCTGGGTTGCGCAAGACTATGTCATTTTACATTAAAAAAAAATTATCAACCTCGCACTGCGACTTCCTACCATACATACTGCTTCATACCAGTCCATTTAATGATGCTCTAATGTTCTGTGCGGAAATAGTACTTCTTAATCTTTTAAATAACAAAAGCACATAACGCTGGATTGAGTTTATGGAATTAACTTCCTTAGAAAATGGGCCTATTACACACATGAAGAGATGTACAAACAATCCTAATGTTCTATAGGTCATTGCTGGTTTGATAGAAATAGTAAACATATCAAACTATTTTTATATTCAAAGCACCAAATTACATTTTCCCCCATATTCATCCTACAGACAATATCAAATTTGAAATTTTAACATATAAATAAAAGACAAGAGATGGAAAATAAAATAAATGCCAATGCAAAGTGAGTCTATCTTTAATTTTTAACTTTGTTTCGAAACAGTTAACTCAATACTTCTGTAGAGGTGTACCTTATCTTACTGTAGGTAAGTGAAACACCGTGAGGAAATGATGCAAGAAGTTACCCACAGACTTATTGTTCCTTAGCTCTCATCAGGTCAGGACTGCCAATGGTGGAGGCATCATCTGGAGAAACCCACCTGGCACAGAAAACAAAACAAAACAAAGAAATGAGCACTCATGCTACAGAATTTTTTTTACGCACCCCAAAGCCAAAAAGTAAAACAGAATCAGTGCTCATAAAATGGAGAAAAGTTATTTTTTCTTTGTGAAATAAGTGTAAAGGCTGAAGTTAAAAACCTCTGTCTTTTAAAGGAAGGGTCTCTCTGATATGTTTACTGTAACCAGTTTGTCCCCATAGTAATTTACAATGACTAGTAAAACAGTTTTCCCAGGTAACACTTTTTCTTAAGAAAAGGGATACATTTGTTATAGGACCTTCTGTAAGTGCACTATGCACTGATTATGTGTGGTGTAATCTCTGAAATCATTGTAAATTCAAATTAAGATCTACAATAATGAAAATGTGATTAGGAGCACACAATCAACGTCGCTCTATGGTACTTTCCCTCTCTGGCCACAGGAGGGCATTGAAGCAGCACAGTTCGAAAAATATTCCTCCTCATGAGGAGATTTAAAGAAATGCTACACCCACAAAGTGACCATTTGTAAATCGGTTAGTCATGCTGTGTTACCTTGAAATAATGAAGAAAACCTTTTTTTTTTTCTTGCATGCCTCTTTGGAAAACGGCAAGCATGTTGATTTTTGATTGATGTGGACCACTTTTAATGACAACAAAGCTATATCCCAAAACATCAGTTTTCAAACTTTCATACAACTCATGCAGTATAATACACGTCTCATTTATCCAGTTGCATGCTCTATACTTCCCAAACATGTATTTTCACTAAAGTCTTACTATATAGAACTGAACTGAAAATAAAACTTATCGATTCTCTCCTCAGTGTCAGACTCCATTGCTTAGGTTTGAGTGAAAATGCCCGTTTTTGGGGAGTAAGCAAGAAAAAGTAAAGTTTTCATCATGTATCCAGAGGTAACATGGCATGACTTGATAAACTAAAAAGGTCATTCTGCAGGGGAGTTATTCTTTAAAGGGGACATTTCCACAAAAATCAACACACACACACACACAAAAGATTGATAGCAAATCCAACTATCCAGGTTTTTTTGAGTGTGATTTCAATATATTAGCTGGTTGCACTCAAAGCATCAAAACAATAAAAAAAAGTCAACAGCTTATTTATACATGACATTCCTGTAGTCAGTTTGTTAGTGTGTCTGTAGACCAAAATGATGAACAAATACCTATGTCTGCTGTTATCTTTTAGAACAAACAGGATTACCTCTTTATAAAATACACAATTGTTAAACTGATAAACACTTTATTTCAAACTTGCACTGAATAAGTGACTAATATCAAAAAATAAGCATCAACAGATACATCTATAACGCACAAAAGGGAATCACAAAAAATATCCCCTGTCATGACTGTGGAGAGACCCGTTAAACATCTGATAAAAACTCAGAACCTAAAACTAACAGAATAAATACGATTTCAATCCAAGTCAAGCCAAAGAAAGGGATGGCAGAGGAATGCAGCTTGTTATTTTCACTAGTAAGCCAGTGAGTCATATCAAAAATAATATCCACTTTTCAGTAAACTCCACACTCATACATCTGTACTTCCAACGAAAACAAAAAAAGTTTGCTTAATCTACCAACATTTACATAATACATTATGAATTGCAGCCAAAGTGACCAGAGAGAAGGCATGGGAAGAGCTTAGCTTGTGTCTATGTTGTGCAGAAACACACAATACCCTGTGAACAAACAAAACACAGTGTAGATACATTTGTGATTTCTTAGCATGCACATCTACTCCAGCTCCACATTTCATTTACCTTTCCTATGCCTTGCATGTGAGTCTCTTTGAGCCATGTTAGCAGTTTTAAAAAGAACTCTTCATTGCAAACAAATTATTTGAACTGAGGCAGGCCTCACCATTTAAATTTAAAACCAATCACTCTGCACACCTGACCAAATGTATGACATTAGGAGAGAGACTGCTGAGTGCAAAGTCTCCTCATCTTAGTCTGAGTCAATTCTACAGCCAGTAAAAACAAATCAAATATGCCTCTGGAAACCAACAAGCTACAAAGTGAAGCATTTAATGAAATATCCATGAACATGAAGACATGTACTGATTGGATATTCAATCCACTTTGTCAATGTCTTGTAATCTCTGATATCTGTTACGCCGTAGCACAGGTGCTTCCTGTCCACAGCTTAGGAGGGGTGCATAAAAAGATAACAGGCTACACAACTGTTAAAAGAAAGCACAGCAGGTCAATGGCAGCCAGCCTTAGGGGAGCTACAGTATAGGGACCATGGGAATAACCACCCTTGTGCCCCCCCAGCCATCTGTTCCCTCCCTCACTGAGGTAGCTCTCTGCGTCCAGCCATCTCCAGCTCCACACTGGAGAGGAAACGTTTGGATAGTCGGTGGCAGTCGTAGCTCAGCTCTGTAGTGTAGAGGGCGCTGGTTTTCTTGGGGTAGACGATGGTGGTGCTATTGAAGTGCTGTGGCCGATGGCGAGGCTGGAACTCCAGCTGTGTCTTGTAGTGGCGCCAGGTACTGTGGGGCACAGCCATGATGGTCTGACTGCAGTGTTCAAGGCCCTGACCCGTGGGCTGTAAGGCCACGCCCTGGATGAAGTGGCGATCCGAGTCATAGTGCACAGATGAGGTGTATCTATGGAGGAGGAAAAGTGTAAGGATTTATTTATTGCAAAACAATGGAGTGAAATTAGTCTTTATTGGAGCTGCAACAATAACTGAATGATTGTTAACTATCAAATGAATCACCAACTGACGTCAGGCAGATATGGCTCAGAGGTAGAGCTGGTCATCCACTAATCCGAAGATCTGTGGTTCGTTCCCTGGTTCCTCCACCCCGCAAATCGAAGTATCCCTGGGCAAGATACTGCACCCCAAATTGCTCCCAATAGCTGTTTTTGTAAGTGTGTGAGTGCGTTTGACAGGCTACTGAGTAGCAAGTGGTACACTCAGCCATTTGTGTGTGAATGTGTGTGTGTGTGTGTTTGTGTGTGTGAATAGGTGAATGTGAGGTAGTGTAAAAGTGCTTTGTGTGGTCAGCGGACTAGAAAAAAATTACATACAAGTGCAGTTCAAATTGTCATTTAGTTTGATGACAGATTAATCAGTATGAGCAATTTTTTAAGAACAAAAGCTGTCAAAATTCCCTGATTTTCACTTCTTAAATATATGAATATTTCCTAGTTTCTTTTCTCCTCTTTGACAGCAAGCTCTTTGAGTTGCAGACAAAACAAGACATTTGAGGATGTATTCTTGGGCTTTGGGAAACACTGATTGCCATTTACCACCATTTACCAACATTTGACAGACCAAATAACTAATCAGTTAATCAAGAAAATTATCTGCAGATAAAATCAACGATGAAAATAACCATTAGCTGCAGCCCTAGTCATCATATCATAGCTGGATGCACTAGCTATCCATTACAGTTCAATGCAATATCTGTCCAAGTCCACTGTTCTCTTGTCTTTCTCATGTACACACTTCACAGTTGTTGGCCATCTTAATACACATTAAAGTAAAAATACTACAACCTACATGCCCTCCCAATGTGCCATTTTTGCACATATCACCCAGCAGGTCTAATGCTGCACAGGAGAGGTCATATCACAGCCAACCCACCTTATTTCCTTTGCCGGTAATGGATCAAGTGCTATGCCTTCCCCAAAGGACAATGGGTGTAGCTGCTGGAAAGATCCGGTGGGTAAAACTGGAACCTGCAATACAAAAATCAGCCTCACAGTTAAAACACCAAAAGCCAATACAGTAAGTTCTCAGAACTGACCCAGTTTCTGCAGCTGGCCAGAACATGCAGGGAGTTCTCGAAGGGATGCATCAGTGTTATTTCCAAAGAAATTCCACAAATTTGGTTTATTTAACAAAAAAATAGCTCTTTGAGAATCAGAAAAACACTGGGTATGGTGTGAACTTCCTGTGTGCAGTCTATTCCAATGCAAAGAATCTGCAATTTGTAGAATTTCAACTACCCCATTACATTTTCATGCACTTGTGGAAACTAGCAGGCTTGCAATAACACATTTCTAGTAGACGTCCTTAACAGATCTACAGGCATTTTGAATTAGTGTTCAGTTGCAATTTGTGGTCGTTTGCCTAGCTTCAAAGGAAGTCTCCGAAAAGTTTAAATCACAGCATATAGTTAAGTAGTATTGTTACCTACCAAGGAGCCCCTTCCCTCGTCCTCGGACACCGGGCTCACGCCGCCGGCTTTCTCCGCACACACAGGCAGCAGCCAGGCGCTGGGGCTCGGGCTCGGGGGTAACCCGGAGTCCGGGCTGTCAAGTCCTCTATCAGCCCTGCAGCTCATATCCAGTGGATCTCCTTCACATACATTTGGCAAGTTCAACCTGCCAACCATTTCTGGTTAAAAGTTGCAAAAGTCCAGCGACTAAAACGCAGATTGCGAAAGAGAAATGTGTCCAGGTTGCAGTTCCGTATGAGTTTTTCCGTCTTCTGGTTTGTTGCAAAGTCCTACGGTGTTACTGCAAACCTCCTCCAGGACAGGATGCACAGCTGCCCGCTGGAAATATCATCAGCTAGGCGGTAACTCACTGCTCCGACCTAGAAACCTTCAAAACACGAAAATCAAAAACTTTCCTTTACTTTAGAATTGAAAATGTATTAACACTTAGCCCAGTTCCGTGGTGAATGTGCATAAAGAGATGAAAAATTAACTTGCTTTTTAACGGAGCAGAGGGGATGTAAGGGAATAGCGCTGCCCGCGGCTCGTCTTCAAACTTCTCCCTCAAAGGGGCCTTCACATCCACAAACACACCAAAGGAAACGCCTTTTCAAGCACTTTACAGCCTCCTGATTGGATGGGGGATAAGTGGCAACCAGAGACAGGGCTGGTCATGGGAATTTTTCCAGTCCCATTCAAATTAGATCCTGGTAAAACCAGGTTGATATTTTTTCCTGGTATTGTGCATGAAATGAAGCACAATACACCCATTTGATAGAGCGCAGGGGGGAAATGGTGGCAAATGTTTTAATAGTGTTCAACAACTGTATTTGTAGCACACAATTCAGACAACACAAATCAACAACATTTTATACATGAAGGCAGGAATGTGTACACCAATGCAGTTACGTTTACTTGATTTACTACCACAGAGAGGCATTGCCATCAAAATCAATTATCGTGAGCACTGATTTTAAATGAACCATTTTTGTTTTCTTCCATAAACATTGCTGAGGACACATGCAGCTTCAGTGAGCCAGAGATCACTGGGACTGTATATAAAGAGACCCATTTTGTTGTCTCTTGGGAAATGAAGGCATGAATACATGGATATGCTAACAAAACCTTATTTCCATGTCAATGCAAAGAAGAAAGAGGATTAAATTATCAAATAATATTTTGGGACTGTTAAATACGACTGACCACACGCACAAATGCCCACTTCCTGGTATGTAGACATATACAGTATACATCCCAGGCAATGGCCCAAGTTAAGACTTCAGCGAGCTGGTTCTAATTTCCAAGTCAACCTAGAGGGATTTTAAATGCCAAGACAAAGATGGTCTCATGTCTGACTGGAGATGCAGGAAATCCAGATTCTCTTTGTCCCAGACTTGGGGACTTTAAACCAAGAGACAGTAATACATTTTAGGCCACAATTCACACATAGAGTCCAGACACTTGCGTGCATATCCACTCTGATGGACAGCGGAGATGCAAACCAGTTTTGACCCAGTGCCCCCCCCTTCAATAAAATAGATTAAGATCAGGCTGCCTGTAATTAATTTGTATTAGACGTGTCCCGGACAGCACCACAAACGTTCCTCTGAGTGCATACACGCTCTGCAATAATGTACTTATGTTACAAAGCGCAGACATTGGTTACATGAAAAGCAAGGTGGGAAATTACAGAAGGAAAGAACATATGTAACAAGAGCAAGTAGCATCTGAGGAAGTTTCTTCATATTCCAGCATCACCTTGGGTTCATATCACTGTCAGTTGGAAAATTCAGTCACTTTTTTGCTCTTTCTCCATGATAATGGAATGGAGCATAACAAAGTCTTTGAGATGAATTACTGCGAGAGATAGATATGACCATCCTGGCTGGCAGCCATTTAAATTTTCAAGATTTTAGTGTTTTTCTTTTTTAAAGTCTTTTCTTGATGAGTTTTTCTAGTTTGCGGATGCGGGAGGACTCCTGCTCAGGGGTTGGGGTGCTGAAGAGAGAAGGGCCGCCATCTGCTCCCGAGGGTGGAGTGGGTAGCCTCTGTCTGAAGAGCTCCAGCATGCTGCTCTGTTCACTGCGCTTCAGGCCCTTTTACAAACATCCATGCACAAGTACACGCAAACCAAGAGGAAAATCACAAAGAATGGATAAAGAAAACTGTTATTATGCATAACAAGAGGAAAATGCAAATGTGTGTTTGTTCACAGTAACAGGTTAGAAAAATATACAAAAACAAATTTCGGGAGAATGAAAAAGAAGAGATCATGGGCAAAGTAAGAGAAAATACAAAGTTACAATGTTAAAGCAATAGCCTGCCATTTTGTGTGATGTGGTAATTTCCTTTTTTTTGCTTAAAGCTAGATGAGAAGATCCCAGCCCCAGTCCTTTATGTAACTGGTCAGCTTATCTTAGCATAAAGACTGCTAGCAGAGAGAAATAGCTTGTATCGCTCAGTCAAAGGTAACAAAATCCACCTACCTGGAACCTTGAAAGACCCTGACACACCAAACTGATGTTTGGCCATCTGTAAAGGTATGGCTGTAGGTGAGCATCTGTGGCCCTCGTCGCTGTGGTGTTTCCTGCATTGATAGTTCTCACTGACGCTAGTTGATGCAAGTCAGCTTTTTTTTTTACACAGATTCAGCATGTTGAATCTGTATCTGTACTGGCAGACCCTGTCAGTGAATTAAATCCCTCTGATTGGCAGTTCAGTTCAGCGCAAAAGAAAAGAAACACAAGTGAGGAAAGTAAACAAAGAGCTAAAGTCAAGAGGAAGTGAGGTCGAAAGAAACTGGTTATATAAGGTAAGGTTGTTTTCCTTTAGCCATTGAGCGCTTTAGCTGAAATGTTTCCTGGTGGTTTGTGTTATTGTTCACTGGTGCACAGTAAATATGCTTTGTTCTTTCAATATTGGGTTGTGTTATTAATGTGCTAACTGGCTAACCAGCGCCATGACAGTCTTCTAGTTTCTTGTTGAATAGTGATTACAGATGACTGCCATCTGCTGTTATGGAGTGGTATTTCCTCTCACGCAGCCACAGAATGTTCATGCTGGTTGGCCATCAGTTTGGTGTGTTCATGTGCAACATTTTGGCCAACACATGGAGAGGTGGGGCGATGTAGCAGGGGGCTTTTATCGATACAAGTGCTCTGATGTCAGTTTGGTGTGTATGGTCCTTGAAGGTTACCAGATCATGTTAAATCTTTTGTTTAATCTATGCGAAAAAATAAAGTGAAAGAAACTTCAGCTTGTGGTTTTACGAGGGGTTATGAGCAGATGTAAATTAGTGAGCTTTATAGGTGAGGGGAGGCAGATTTTGTTACTTTCAAACAAATCCAGGCTAGCTATTTCCACCTGATAAGCTAAGCTCACCAGGCCCAGCTCCATATTTAGGACACTAAAGAGAGTCTTCTCATTGAATTCATTACCTTAGTTCCCAAAATGTCAAATTTTCCCTATAAATTACTGGTAAAAACAAACAGACCTTCATGTCCAGAATCTTCTGGAAGGTTTCAGGATTTCCATCAGCCAAGAGCTTGATGTAGTTGTCAACAAACACCACTGGTGGTTCATGTGGGGCCATCACCACCTGCGGGAAAGTAGAGTTTAATGCTGGTTTCTCTCCTCCCTCCTTTCCTGTGAGCCATCATGGGACGACCCAAGAGATCTTTAAATGATCCCACATGGGCAGCTATGGCCTAAATCAGGGAAAGGGGGGCTTAAACTGACAAAACCAAGTAGTTGTTATAGCTGCAAACAGAATTGGGACTATGGTTCTTTATTTAGAAGCCCTCTTCTCACTCTCTTTTTTCCTTTTACACGCCAATTACTCCATGCATCGGTGGGCAAGAATTGGTTTCACTGGTAATTATTTTGGGGGTATAATGAGTCTGGGCAAATATCAGCATTAGTCAAGAGCAGGCAGAAAAGGTTTAATGGGGCACACGTCTTCCTGGATTAGATTCTATTTGTTGTTGTTTTTTCCAACAATAGAGACTGGGTAGAAAACGTGGATCGGGTAGTATTTCAAGCAGCCGCTACAAAGCAGGCAGACGAACACATGGCTGACAGACCCCCACCTCCCATCTCATGCATGCACGCAGGGATCATCTCACAAAAAGTTTCTCCATTCCTTCATTTAAAAAAATGATCCAATTCAGAATTTACTCTTTTTACTCAAGGCAAACTATATGAGAAGGTGAGCTGCACAAGGAGGGAGAGTTTAGGAATCAGAGGCAGGAGGGAAAGAGAGAGAGGAGCAGGCATGAAAGACTCAGGATCGTATGGAATTCTTTGCTTTCTTACTGACTGAGTGATTTACTTAGCAACTGTCCTGGAGCCAGGCCAAGGGAAAGGCCTTTAGGGGCCTTGTAAAAAAGGGAAAGACAGGGAGAGAGGGAGTTTAAGAATGAAAACGGGCACGAAAAGGGAGAAAGAGAGCACCAATGTGAGAGGGGTGGTGGGGGTGGTACAAGGGGGGGCTTTTAAATGCTCCCCAGAAGAGAACTTGAGAGGTGGGAGAGAGAGCTGGAGCTATGGTGGGCTGGGCTGGAAGAGCGTGGAAAACAGCCACGTATCACAGGCATCATACCGGCCAGGAGAGGCCGGCTCAGACAGAAAGAATCCTGTGTATTCTGAACATAACAGAGCACTGGCTCACAAAGCACAGTACCTATATTCATCTTTAACACCCAAAGTAGACACTTTGACAGATACATAAAGATTTTTGGAAGAAATTGAAAGAAAAGAAAAACAGTGATAACTCCTGTGAATTGAAGCACATGACAATATTGCATCCATTTATAGCTATGCTAATCAATATCTTACACTACCATTGGATCAATGAGTACTGTGTAATGTACCCATGAAACTGATCTCAATTCCCCACAGCTTTAGTGACTATTTTGTCAACTTTAGGCTTCTTGTTTTGGTTTTAGGACACAAAATGTCATTATTTTGGTTCAGTCTTACTGCTCTATTCAGCTGAAGGCAGCAGTTTTTAGCAAACAAGCTCAGATAAACCACTTTACACTACCTGCCCGTTACCAAACAGCAGAGGGGCAAAGTTAGCAGCTAGCTGGTGAAACCTGTGAAGCATTTGGCACAAAGAGCCAAATATTTCCCTCCTGTTTGGCTTGGCTGTTACCAGCCACTAACCCAGCACCTGCTAATTTAACAAATTCTAATGTAACAAAAACACAATTCTGATTTTCAGGTGATTACACACTAAAGATAACACACTTATTATATTATTTTTCACTTCTGCTGCAAATATCACCATAAACACTGAACACTGGACTTTTAAAATGACTTTGGAACCATAACATACAATCAAAAACATGCAGCCATGTACAACAACCAAATTTGGTGAATAATTATGGTTTTGCCCAAACAGACAATAGATGACTTATGAGTTAACAGGATGACCAGGTCCAATATTAGATATACCATAAAAAGAGCTGATTGAAAGACTAAGTGTGTAGAAACACAAGCTTTCCTCACACTCACGATTTAACCCTCTGGATTACCTCTGCAATTTCTCCAGGTTATAAATTGAAACTGGCAAAAACAATACTGTTCAAATTCAAAGACTTTAAATTCTGCTTATTTGAAATGTACAGGGAATCCTGAAGTGGACTTTCTGCTGAAATCTAAAAGTGATCTTTAAAAACTTAAAGTGCTCTTTCGATTGTCCCCAATGACTTGCACTTTCTTGGTTGGGGTATGACAGATTTAATTACAAGTCACAGCATTGCAGACTGTAATTTAAAACTATTGTTGAGGCTAGACAGAGGAATTCTTGTACTGACCCTCTTTTGGTGGAGTTGTCTTTCAGAGGCTTCAGACTTAGCCCAGGGTGGAAGCAATTACCTGTGAGGAACCTTGATGCTGCACCAAGTTGATGGCTAAAATGCTGCCAATAAGGCAAAACCTTCTCTTTAATCATTCAGGCTGTCTCTCTCCAAGGCCAAAAATGTTAATAAAAGAAATCATTGAAAGGCTATTAAAGTTGTTTTTTTGTTTTGTTTTTGAAGAAAGACGCATGCCTTCTTGCTACTGGGGACAAAATACAACACTTTACTGGATCTTATTTATTAGGACTGTATCATTTGCTTATCGTCGAAATCATTACTAAGATTTTCATTGACTGCAGTTACATGGACACGATTAACCCGTTAATGAGGCTTATCTTGGTTATGATCATATTTCGGGATACAGTGTTTACACGAGCTCAGAGAAATTAGGTTGGTCACATTCTGTGTAAGCATAGCATATTCAGGTTTCTCATAAACAGAATTAGGTGTTTACATGCTCAAAAACATAATCGGAAAGCTAAAAAAAACAACCTGATCATAAACAGGTTATTCATGTCCATGTAAATGTTCTGATGTGCTTCTGTGGGGTGTTAGCTCCTGGTTTTTCCTTTTATACTTTTTATAGAATCAGATTTTTACTCTCCTCAGTGATTTTTTGTCTTCTATCAGTTATCAATGTGAATCACTCGGAGGCTTTCATGCAGTGTCAGCTACGTCTCTAAGTTCCTCAGGAGCTACACAGATCACATTCCAGATGAAGGGGCCCGCTGGCAGTCAAAAAAGCAGACAGTGAATGCTGATGTGAATGCATTCTATAATTCTATAACGTGAAAGCCCCTTTAATGTATGGCAGATGAGTGGAAATTCATGTACTGTATATATATTCAGGGCATTTTTCCAGGGAACAAAGACAAGCTATAAACGGGCCATATGGAACAGCGCACATCTCAGCAGAAAATAGTCCGGAGAGGCTGTCAGATCTGAAATGCTGAAAGAGGTTTGGACAGTCGATGTCTGAGACAAAACAAAGTTAGTGTGCCTGGAGGCCCAAGTCTAAGACACAGTGTAGGAGCCGTTACAGTATTATAACATAATATTATAGCACAGCTTAGCACGATCGGCTGTCACTTTGTCCAAAAATCCAAACTGAACAACTGTGAAATGACAAGCAATTCGATCAAATGAATCTGACCGCTGCGTCCCCCCTGACTGTCTCACAAGCATGTGTGGCCAGCCATGTCCATCTGTCTGGGGTTAGAGCAAGTGTCTTATTCTTTAGTTTTTTTTAATTTTTTCATACAATTGCACTATGGGTTTTGAGATTGTGGTGGAACTTCAAATTTTATATAGTGGCTCCTGTGGGCTACATATCCTTGCATATAAATCTTGCAATCTTGGAGGAAAAAGCATTTTTACAAGGTCCTGACAAGAGGCCTGCTGAAGCTGAGTTTGCCGAATAGTAGCCAGTCAGATAAGGTTTTACACTTCGCTTGTCTGCGGCACATCCGCTGCCTAAATTGGGTGGCAAGCTAATGTTAGCAGGTAAGTCTGCACATTTGTTGTGGTTCTTGAGTAAGACAGCAGCTTTGTAAAAAGGTGCAAAACAGCCTTGTCTCTGGATATTATCCCATTCACGGTGTAGAACCCAAAATACTTCTGGACACTACTTCTCAGATGCTTTTGAGTTGTGACTGTCTGCTCAGGACAGCTTTGCTCGCCAGTGTCCTTCATGTTCACAGCAAACATTGGCATCTTTTCTTGTGCTTAGTTTGATGGAGGGCAACAGGACACGCAGCAGGTCAAGCTGACAGTGACATTTTAGAGCGTACTATGCTGGATTACACAGCAAATGGTCTGATGTGCATATAGACCATAATCAGGGGTCAGCAACCTTGGCCATGCATGCATGCGGTAGCTTAACAAATGCCACAATAGCAGGCACACGAGCATTAAGTGTGATAATTAGTGAAAAGAGTGTGCATTAAGACAGCTGATTTGAAAGCAGCCATGGTATTTCACACTTGATGATAGTGTAGATGTATATCACGTTTGGCAGCAATGGAAAGATACTCTAGTTTGACCGTACGAGAGGAGCTCTTCTGCTTAAAAATAATGCCTCAAACAACAAATGGTGAGAACAGTGCCAATGTTTTTATGGAGCATTCTGAGGGCCAAGATATTGACCATTTGATAAGGCACACTCATTAACAAGAAATTTAAGAAATGGCACTTCTTATCAAAAAAGCTGCCAATCCCTGCTGGAAAAAAACCCAAACTGTTGTCCTTCTAGACTGTAAATTTTGAATTTGAACATGTCATTAAAGTTCGAAAACTACTACTACTTTTGAACAAACAATCAAATTTCAAATAAAAAGTGACAGCCCTATAGCACGATTAGAGCAGGTCACACTAACAGCTGTAAACATCAAGACTGTCTAACCACGATTACTTCAGGAAATAAGAAAAGCCTTCTTGGAATTCAAAGGAAATCAAAGGGACAGGCATGTACTTTGTGTGTGTGTGTGTGTGTGTGTGTGTGTGCGTGTGTGTTTGTGTGTTTGTTTGTGCGTGTGCTAAGTGCATTTCTAGACACTCAAGAGACAGTTAATTAGGGAGGGGTTCATTTACAGCAGTCACATACTATTGTCCTCTTAGGGTCTCTTCAGGTAATTCTGAAGCCAGACTAAACAACATCCGATATTCACCCTGTTATGCAGTGCCTATTTTTGTGAGTAGACGCATGTCTCTACTCATATACTCGATCACACCTTTCCACTGGCTGAAGGTCAACCACATACTGTGTCAAAGAATGTTTGTGTGCGTGTCTGTGTTGGCTCGTCTCACATTTGTTAAACCAGTAGTGCATGAGCTCTATTCCTCTTCCCTCCCCACCTCATGTGAGGTGGGTTATTTTATGGAAACATTCTCATAAAGTGCTATTGTGAGTGGGGTTAAAGACACAATTAAAGGGTTATTCTGCCCAAAATAAACTCTAAATAGATAATCTGCGTGAGTGACTCAAAACAAACACTTAAATACTGGCTCGCCAGTCAAACCACAAACACTCAATGGAGAAATGTTCTCTTTTGTTGCTTCTAATGACGGAACCTCAATCAGTGGAAAAAGCAGTTAGCTGCAGGTTGTGCCAGACTATACTTGGTCTCAAGCTAGCATAAACACTAAAAGCTTGTGTTTAATTGCATATGTCAGAGTTTCAACATTAAATCTGTACAATGGCAAACAAGAGATAAAGAAAATTATTCAGACAGCACTCACGCAGAAGGGTCTATCTAAAGTTCCAATCCTTTAAAGGTCAGAAAGTGAAGCTTTGGTTGTAAAAATGGTCGACACGAATTAAGCTACCCAAGTTAAATATCATAAAATCTAAAGTGTCCCATAAAGATCAAGCAGCCCTGATAATGTGTTTAAGTTGAATTATTTTGTATTTAGAGAAGAACTAGAGTTCTCGTTAAAATCTTTCAGTTAGAGATGCAAGCTCATTCTGAGTTCGTACATGAAAAGTAAACTGTTTAAATTAATCTCTACTGGGTCTGAAAGCGAGGTTGAGTGTTTTTCCAACATCTTTATCTCAGGAAGGTCCTTCCCTTCACACAAATTTGTACCCAAAGCTGCACAGACAAAGCCACTCACCTTTAGAATCATCTCTGCACGGGTCATGCCTTTCACCACAATCTTGGTGTAGCTTGCAGGTGCCTTGCGGAGCACCTGGGAGCCTATGGAGGGCAGATCCAGCAAGACTGTCTTCAGGGAGTGAGTGTCAAGGAGGAGCTGGTGGGGTAGGATAGGATAAGAACAGTTATACCAGTGCACACAGTGTAATAATCATGTAACAGCATAACTTCACATACAGTTTAAAATGTATTAAGATAATGACTCACAATGCAGCTTTAAAACAGATCAGCATATATTGAACTTACTTGTTCAGCTCCCACCATGCTGATAGGCTTACATCTGAACAGGTGGTTGATAAATTTGGGAATGAAAGAACTAAGGGAGGAAAATAGTAACAAGTCAGCTTTGAAAAACTTTAATTATGGGTTATAGATGCGTATAAATTTGTTTGTGTATTGTACTTTGTGAACTTGATGCAGAATTGTGTGAAGTATTTGCGCGTGGAAGCCAGATTGTCTCTAATGATAGGCACATTTTGCTTAATGTGCATGATGATTGATGTCACATAAGGACTCTGGTCACCCACATGCTCAACGCTCTGCCACGGCATCTGAGAGAGAGACAGAGAGAGAGTTAGTTTTAGTATCAGAGGCTACACACAAAGAATGTTTAAATATTGTTTATCAGTAGGATTATGTGACTGTACCTTTAAATGCATTACGCATTAAAACAAAGGCATTTTTAATATGGACATTTTCAAGTTTCTGAAAGATGTTTGGTGGCAAAGAATAACTTGCAAAAACATTAGACAACCTTGTGTTTTGGCATCTTCTTGCATAAACTCTTAAGGGTAAAATATCATACACACTGTATGCCAGGATTCCACGGTCCTTAAAATCCATCAAAGTTTGAGGTAAAAAAATTTTTAAAAATCAAGGCAATCAAGGTATATGAGCTGTGTGTGTGTGTGTGTGTGTATGTGTGTGTGTGTGTTTGCGGGCGTGTGTCCAACCTTGCTCATAGCAGTGAGGGCAGGGTCACAGGCAGCATCAAGATCTTGGACAAGTAGCTGGATACTGTTCGAAATCACACTGAGAAAACACGAAAGAAAATAACTGACACAATACAAATGTACTCTGCACATGAGAGAACGTAGCCTTTTTTCATAAGAAAAGCATTGCTGGTATGTAGCCTTCACTTACGTGCTGAACGTATCCATCTCACCAGTCAAATTAATTCTCTCCACCAGGACTTTATCCACCTTTTCCTTAAGTTTCTCTTCCAACTGGATCATATAAAACAAGAAACACAAATTAAATACATTAAAAGTTACGTTACTTTGAGCGCATACCCCAAAATGCATTTTAGCCTACTTTTTAAACTGCTGGCTAAAAAAAATCTTTGTGTTGCAAAAAAACTAAAAAAAAACAAAAAAAAAAAAAAACAGTATGGATGAAACCTCTCAGGATGTACTGTAATCATAACGGCCACTGTGAGTTCCTTAAAACACTGATGAAACACTGGTCAAACATTCTGCAACTACTACAGGCATCTCTTATCTTCCTGGTATATACTGTCACTGCAGCTCAATTAAAGACTTGAACTCATAGATACTTATGGCCTGTGCATCTGTGTGATTGTTTGTAGGTGCGTGCCTGTTGTGTGGTAGCCAGGCAGTACTCTGCCGTGCTAAGGATGCTACAGATCAGGCAGAGCTCATCCATGGTGAACTTAGCAGCTTCTGAGCCTTCTTTCTCCTTTAACAAACTGCTGATGGTAAGGCCCCCACTGTTACTGCTGGATCTAGATAGAAAGATAGACATAACAAGAGAGATGGGAAAACAGCAGCAGAAGAGAGGCAAAAGAGGGGTTAACACAAAGAGGGGAAATGATTCATGCTCAATTAAGTAGTTTCTGCCCATATATTTTATATGTAAATGAATATGTATAAAAAGTTTGACTTAGCTCAGGCTAAGTTTTAGACCAATTTACTGCTTTAAACAATTGAATGAGGAATCCGAACTCTTATCTTGGTCATTACTGATGTTCATCAGTTTTCATCAGTCATTTTTTTTGCTGAAGAATAGACAGCCCATGTGGATCATGCCTTCCTAAGCATTTTCTCATCCAGACTTGTAAAGCCTTCTGCTCTTGTGTTTTTCTCACTGCACTGCATTGTTAACAATATATCTATATATATATATATCTATAAACATCTGTGTGGTTACTCTTATGAGCGTAATACAACCCGATTTCAAAATTAGTTAGGATTTTAAAACTTCTGTAGTCTGTATCCTGCCTTTACTAATAGAAAATTAGCATTTTGTGTTTCCCAACTGATCATTACTGAAAAAGAAATATTGAGTCCTTTAGCAACTAAGATTAAGCTGTTGTATAATATCAGTACATTTATTACATCATCAATCAATTTTTTGAAGTGGCTGCTGGTGACTTTATTTACATTTAGATCATAGATTACTGTATGCCGTGAGGTTACAGGGTGAATTAGAGGCATCAGGGGTTTAGAAAAATCCCAAGATGTGAAGCATGTAAACATGTTTTAGTAGAATTGCAAAATGGATAGTATGAACCTGTATGAAAATGAGTACGATACAGGACTTTGAAGAAAAACTCTTTGTGGAACCACAGGTTAAGTAAAGCACAGTAAGCTTAGTAACACAGACAGAACAGGCATAACTACAAGCAGACGCAAGTGTTGGGATGCTGCTCCAACGAGACTTCCAACGTCAACCCAGTCATTAATAAAGGTCATAACTGAGACGTGGGTAAAACCCCAACATAGCTCAAGCTCATTCGAAGGCCCCCTTCCAAAACTCGCAAAACCAACTGACAGCACACCACAGTCGACTACCATGTTTGCATGTGTCTGCATGTGTCTAGTGTACTCACTTACACAGTCTCTGAGAGCATCTTGATATCATGTTTGTATACAACTCAGAATATGGTTTACATTACTCAGAGGGTGCAAGTGTGTAATTAGCATGCATGCATATCTGAGACAGGAACAGAGTATGCCTGTGTGTGTGTGTGTGTGTGTGTGTGTGTGTGCGCGCGCGTGCGTGCGTGCGTGCGTGCGTGCGTGTGTGTGTGTGTGTGCATGTAGAAACAACCAGAGATGAGTTCTAATGTGGCCAATGAGCCAGAGATATTTTTGCTGGTAGCATAATAGGCTTTGCCACAACATAACCAACTCCAGATCGATCACAGCATGCCGTCCCAATCCATCAAACAAGGGAAGGACTGAAGACTAAAACCAAACTCCTGAACAGCCCCATCGCCATACCAAAAGAATGAACAAATATGGGCGTGACATGCTTGTTTGTGAAAAGTTAATCCCAAATAAATCTGTGTTTGTGATGTTGCCCAGAAAATGTAATGACTCTCATGGATGGAAACGGTTTAAATACTAGTGAGTGAATACGAGTGAGTGTTTTTGTCAGCAGGACGGTGTATGTGGGATTAGCTCAAAATAAACTACAGAGCCTGTTTGCTGTTAATAAAAGGAACATGTCACCCAGTGCAACGATGTGGTTGAATGATGTGTTTTTAATAGTGTTTGGAAGGCAATGGAGGTCTACGGCGCAGTGGAAAACACAGACAATACTTGTTAGTGTGATCAATTGTTGGCAGCATTATTGGCTTTTGCCTTTAAATGGTAATTCCTTAAAATAATAAGAAAAAATTGAATGTCGCCAGACATATAATATTATTATGAAATGACTTTTTTTTTGAGCAAGAGAGACTTTGGGGTTGTCCCTGTCATTTTAAATCAGTAAGGCTGTCTTAAGCCTCTTTCACAAATGCACTGCAAACCTGAAATTAACTAGACATTGCCCAAGGGAGCTATATGTCAAAATGCAAAGGTCCAAATCAACGGCATCAGACATTCAAGAGACTTTATCCTGCCAGTTCCCTGGTACAAAATCCGTGTAATGTCCAATTGAGCCCATGTATGAACAGAGCATGTAATTCACAGCAAGTACGTGAGCGTGTTGATGATGTTTCTATCATGACGCTCATGCAAACCGAAAGAAAACAAACATCAGAGGGTGAAGAAGTAGGATTACTTACACAAACACAGCAATGAAAATGTGCAACTAAGGAGATAATGAGATCCGGGAACTTCTGTTGGTAAGGGCCAAAACAGATATTGGCAGAAAAAGTAAAGGAATGGCAAGAGACCCTGTTGTTTATGACCAAATAACGCACCGGCTACATGACCACTGTGTAATGTGCGTCATGTCCTATCACCTGCAACCCAGAGGCCGATCTAAACCTAGACCAAATGGAGTATTCCCAAGAAGTAAAAATGCTTTTGACACAGACAGTCTGCTGTTGTATGCTACATCAGTGAAAGGGAAATTCAACACAATGTCCGATCTGGATTCTCCACACATTGTCCTAAATTCATACAAGAAAATGGCTTTAGAGCCAGCATTTACTGGCCATTAGTGAATATAAGCCACTTCATATTGGCTACAGCAATGTTGACGCCAACATGGAAGAGTCTAAATTGAAGCTGACTGATTTAAGATTGTCAGTAAAAAGTACTGTTAGCTGACTCAACACCTTGTAACGATATCATGCTATTGCTTACCTGTTATACCTACATTCAGTCTCTCTTTGTTAAACTACTATGAACCAAATTTTACTCACAGAAAACCACAGATGCCATTGGCTCAATGTTAAGAGTATTACTTTTTTTATATGAGAAAGGACAATTCTAATTTGTGATTTTTTTTAAATGACCAAACGTAAAGCAGTCTTACTTAGGCAGGTTGCCAGAGAGGATCTTCCAAGCATACTCTCTCAGGAATTTCTGGAAGATGGTCGTGAGGGCAATCATTGGTTCGCCAGTACTCAGTTGGGAGCACTGCACCATGCACTTCTTGTAATAGACAAAGAGGTCAGCACAGCTGGGCAACACCGCTCCACCCTCCTCAGTGCCCGCCTTGGGTGGGCCTTGTGCTCGGAAGTCAGCCACAAACCGGTCAATCAGTTCGCCCAGGTTCCTGCAGATGCCCAAAAGTGTGCAGCCACACAGGTTCACACACACACACACACATGCAGACACGGGTGGTTGGATTAATGACACATGAAAGGAATTAAATGAACTAAATAAGACATAAACATTAAATACAAATGCTTGGGTCTTAAATCCAATAAATAAATAAAAGGATGAAATAACAGGCTGAACGAAAGCCACATGGATAAATAAGAGAAAATATTACAAGCATATCAAAATCCTCAGCACTACAGTCAACAGGTCCACAGTCAGTTGGTGTGGCCCAATCTTACTGAATCTTGGAACTGAAGCCAAAGACAAAACAAGCAGGCCACTGTTCTCTCCTGCTATGTCCCACTGGGGACGGGCTGATCTGGCTGTTGCCTGTTTAAAGGCCTTTGGATTTAGCTGAAATGAGGTTGTAGCTGCAGAATAGGTCAATCTCGTTCCCTTGGACAGACAAACAGCATTTAACGGTCCAGAGAGCCAAGAGCCAGGGGCTGCATGCAAACACAGCAGTCCCAGAACTGTGTTCAGTTTCAGGAGCAATTACCATGACTGGGGGAAGGGAGCGGACTGATGGAGGAGAAGTAAAGGTTGGTGGTAGAAGAAGAAAGAAGGGGAGGCAGGACAAAAACAGAAAGAGTAAGGAAAGGAAAAATAACAACGTAAAACACAATGGATTGAGATGAAGAAAGTAAAGATATCACAAAAAATACATGCAATGAAAGAGACTGGAGAAGGAGTACGAAAAAGAAAAAAATAAAGAGGTGGGAATGAAAGCAGGCAGATCTGCTGTGGCAGCACTTATTCAACCTCCCTCTCTGTTTCTCCCAGCGTCTGTGGTTGTGTAGCTAATGGGAAACATTTCTGCCACAGCAGAGACAGAGGCATGTACAGGAACAAGAGATGGAAAGACAGAAGAGGCAACAAAGTAGTATGGGAGGTGGGGGATCTGATTGATGAGTGGGCAGTGGAAAAAGGATGCATGTGCCAGCTTTAAACACAACCTGCTCCTGATCCTGTGTCTGCGTACCACGACCCACTTTAGTCTTGTCTGCTTGTGTCAGAGTGTGTGTTTTGCTCACTTGTCTTGGGATTCTATGTAGACATATAGATGAGGTTCAAAGCACTTGGAGACAATGCCATGGAAAGGGTTGTCCGGAGCTTTTGGCTTCCTGGGCTGAAAGAATGTAGGAAAATGAGGAATTAGTGAAATAACAGGTTTTGGTTGCAGCTCCTCTGAGTACCAATCAGTGAGCTTATGTTTTGCCTCCAGCTTAATGTCAGAACACTGAACACAGTTTTCAAAGATAAGGCAGTGTAACATGTTGGAGATGGTAATTTACTTCCAAAAAATAAAATTCACACAGGACTATTCAACCAGCTCTCCCAAACTACAACTGATGCAGTCCAATACACAAGTCTTGCAATAAAATCGTTCTTTCACAGAGGTTCTAACTATTTTTTTCAGGTGTCTATTCGACTTTATGACTATTTTGGAGGCTGCAATTTGTGGTGCTGTTTAGCTTGATTTAGAAGAAAAAGTACACTTTAAACTGCTTCTAGTGATGATGTTTACAGTGATCAAGCACTCATATGGACCAAAAAGCTTTGGAAAGAATAACTGGAATACAAGTGCTGTGTTTGTTTAAATAATGTGCTTATACACAGCACTGAACATGCTTAAGCCATGTTAAGTTTTTATGCACCATATTTCTGGAGAAAACTCCCAGAAGCCTACAGGTCTGCTGCAACTGTCAGTTATCT
The DNA here is from genome assembly GCF_026936395.1 of Plectropomus leopardus. Lineage (NCBI taxonomy): Eukaryota > Metazoa > Chordata > Actinopteri > Perciformes > Serranidae > Plectropomus > Plectropomus leopardus. The sequence goes on along the minus strand of NC_142181.1, from coordinate 17,046,235 downwards.
TAAATCAAGGCTGACGACCTTTCTGTTTGTTGTTGCCTTAAAGTAAATAAAAAAATATATTCATTTCTTTCACTGCAGTTTAGCTTTTCTTCTTGTATTTTATCCCATCTATATTTTAGCTCATTTTTATTTTCTCTTCTCTAACTTTTTAATTATGTTTTAATTGTATTTAAATGTCCTTTTATATTTTGTTTCTTTTCCTTATTATGTAAAGCCCTTTGACTTGCCTTTTTGCAGAAATGTGCTGTATAAACAAACTTGCCTTGCTTATAGTAATCAAGTAGTCTGCTTACAGTGCTATTTTTGGGGTTTTTCGTGAATGAACAATAATGGATAAACTATTTAAAACTAAATAATTCTATTTTTCTTTTACTTTACTGCCATGATCATTTGCCTCGCAGTGACCTGTCACCTGTTACCTGAGGCAGGTGTTGTGTGCACATTGAAATCAAGACAGGAAAAAGTCTCCTTGAAGCTTATAGCTCCTAGTCATTAGTTCTAGTGATGGAGACAGAAAATGAATGCAGACAGGAGAAGCACCAGGTGAGCCTCCCTCGTCATGTGGATTGACAATGCCCGGTCATGTATTGCCCCTGTAATGAAACAGCTGCACTGCGTTTCGAAACACTTAATAAAATTCATTAAACACCACAGCTGTCATTTTCATTATTTTATATTCATGTAATAAATATACAAATATCAACTAGATGGTAATCTGAATGAGAAGTAAAGAAAAAATTCTGTAGTAATAATCGTCTGTTTATATTGATCAATTTGACCAAGACAGGTGTGATCACTAAAAGCGGTTTCCACTGTATTTCCAATAACATTGTAGGGCTGTTATATCAGAGTGGAATAGTTTTACCATGGTGTATATAACATCCTTCAGCTATGACAACAAGTCTATCAGATACGATTCTTGTATTCAAACTACTGCTGCATACACATGGGGGATTATAACTACACAGCTGCTCCACCTGCATCAGAGGAGACAACATCTGTCTGACATTTCATGTTGCAGAACAGGTCATTTGGGGTCATTCCAGGTCAACTCACCTTTGCCAGATCATCGTCCTTCTCTGTGCCCATATCCTCACCTGCCTCATCCTCCAGGAAAGGGTTAGTGGGATCTAGAGGGCTCTCTGGCCTTTTCTGCTGTATAAACACGAATAAAACTTAAGTATTTTTCTCTTGCTCAGCTGTTCCAGAATCATTAGGAGTCTGAATGCCATTAAGGTATATCATGCAAAGTAACTGCTTCTTCATCACTTTTCTGAGTGTTTATGTAGACCATTTCATAAGAGACTTTAGTAAAAACTGCACCTCCAATTATGAAATTCCACTCAACCAAATCCCTGATCGAATTACAGAACCCAAACAGGCATGGGTGTAAACTGAGCTGAGGACAAAAGGGCCTCTGGCTCTGACAAGCCTAAATATTATCAGTTCCGAACAAGCTTGGCCTAGTTGTGCCCCCAACAAAATAATAATCATAATCTGTCCATTCTCTGTGTTTCAATTCCATCTTCACATGCTAACATGACCTGGATTAAAGGGTTACTTCAGGCTGTGACACCAGGAAGGCTATGTGTGGGTGTGTGTGTGAGTGTGTTTAAAATGTAACAAAATATGATCGTAATTATAGTACAAGCAAAAGATGAAAACAGGATAGCCACAGGCCATTGATAAGGCTGGATTTTCAAAACTAAAGACCCTAGATAGAACCAGACATTTACCAGGGGGGCTGGACAAGACTGGATTTTCAAAATTAGAGCCCAAGCTTGAATCATTTAAAGAAGCTGGAGTTAAGAGTCAAGAGACCCAGTTGTTTTGTTTGTGTGTGCTTTTCTTACTCCGGGTGTGTCAGTCAAGGTGCATCCTGTAAAGCGTTTGGCCAGAAGACCCTCGAAGTTTGTTGTCCTCTGAATAGCAAACAGAAGCAGCTTGACCTCAATCTCCTTAGCCCGTGTTCGCATTACTTTGGCAAGCTCCACCCTTTCAGACGCACATGAAAAAAATGGACATAGCATCAGTTAGAGTATATTACCTCTAATTTCTATGCTTAAACATCCCCAAATGTTTCCGATGATCCTTCTTTGTAAATAATTATGTAACTGTCCTGTTAGCAAAAACATGTCTTGTCAGGCTTTTTCTAAATGCAACTTGTGCACTTTTTTCCAGATATTTTTTTATTATCAGCGGCAGCCGGGAGTGCCTACTTTTTCTTCCCTCATGTAGCTGAGAGGAAAAGAATGAGAAATGCGGACACTAGGTCACTGCTCATGTAGGCCACCTACGTCAACTGCACTGAAAGCCAAATTACAGACGTACTTCAGGCACGCCATACCAGTGTGGTTCATTTCATGATGAAGAAATGTCCCACAACCAATTCTGCCTTTTTTAATTTAATTACATTCAGTTTCTTTTCTTTTCTTGGGGACATAGACACAGCATAAAATATTCATTGCATGGGCCAAAGCCACAAATCAAAAAGTCACAATGCATGATCACTGGTAATGCTTGTTCGAGGATGGGTTTTTATATTGTATGTTGTAGTGTGTTTACCTGGTGATGTGGCAGAACTCCACAGCAATACGCTCTGTCATGCACCACTCCTCAGGAAACATGCGTCCGTACTTCTCCTCATAGTCCACCAGCTGCCGTTTGATCCAGGCGTAGCGGCGGTCTATCTTGTCTAGCCATGCAACCTGAGCAAGAGGGGATGATTCTTTTTCATTTATACCTATGTATCATCTTTTCAAATCAAGTATCCACTATAATTAGATGTGATTTCAAACATCATGGATTTGAAATTCTTACTCACATCTTGGTTTTCCTGGAATAAGACCAAGTACTCTGAGAGGTGCTGCCTGATGAACTTTTTGATGATCTCCTGTTTGATGCGTGGATCCAGCACATTGGCCACTAGGCAGGCATCTCTCAGCACGTTACTGGGACCACCTGGTCTCTGGATGGATTGTGAAGTAAAATTTGACATAAAGATGTGTACTGGTGAGAACAAAACAAGAACATAGTTCAAGTAGGGATAATTGCAGAAAATCCTATAACATATTTACCTTGGAGCCTTGAGAGGGGAAGGCTTCTTCAAAATCTGCCAGGATTTGAGTCCCCAACTCACTCTGTGCTGCCTTTACCCTAGATAGAACAAAAAAAGGCACTAAATTATTAATTGTTTTCTCAATCAGTCAACTGTCATATTGTAAATTTCAGGCTGGAATACCCCCCCCCCTAGCCACTCTGGCAAAAGACAAGTTGTTTAATTATTGTCCAAGAACCACAGGGAAGCATGTTATTTAGAAGTTACTAGCTGGCAAACCTCAAGACCAGTGATGTTTTTAAAGTGTCACAGCACACACGACACAATATCTCTTCTGTAAAATATTCCCAAAACTCCAAAACTAGCAGAGAAACGTTTGCATTATGAGGTCTGTTAAAGGGGGAACACTACTTAAATGAAGGACTCCAATATGCTATTTCCAGGGTGTAGGAAATTTCAATAAATATTCGTGAATAAGAGCTACTCTCTCAAAGCCAGTTTGGAGCTAGTCCATAGACAATGAATGGGAGACTGTTTTTGTGGACCCACAGAATGTTTGTTTTCTTTCTTTTTTTATACAGAAATGCTTGCAAGAGCTTTATTTTATTGTAATGTTCTCAGTCCTGCAACAGAAAATGTACTCATATACTCAGAGTATTCCCCTGGCTGCTCTAAGTGTCATCTATCTTTCCCAATTCATTGTCTATGGAGCAGTTCTAAACTTCACACTCTATGATATAACAAATTTGAGTTTCAGCACTTTGGTTCTTCTTCATAAAAGCTGTTCACATTAACTAATTTTTTAGAACCGTCTTAAATTTAGTAAATTGATGTAGTTCCCCTTTAAGACAATTCAAGTGTGTCCAGTCCTCGGAGGGCCTGTCTCTGGCTGAATGCATTCAGGCCGGGTTAACTGAGGACAGCACCAAAACCCATGACAATTGTCCAGAATAAACAGGAGCTAGTGGAGAGAGGGTATCACAGATGGGTGCCAACTGAACTGGTAGCCTTCTTCTTAAGCTCCTGCTGTTGGCTTAATATCGCATTGCCCACCTCTGTATGGTCAGCTACTGAATATGAGACTCTAATCACACACACTGCTCTACAGCTCCTGTTTCGGCTGTGTCTTACAAGCTGATGCCACTGAGACAAAGCTGTCAGCAGCAGGTCAGACTGTGTCCAGTCTTTCTCTGCATTTTGTCCAATCACATATGTGAATATACATAGATCACTACCTTTCAACCGGTCCGTAACAGTCACAGTGTAGTTGAAACATTGAGAAAAGCATTAACGATGACAATAAAAAGACCTATTAAAACATAATCAAAGTTTATCCTGTTCAAAGGTGACAGCTGCACTGAATCCACTAAGTAACTGTTCACACTTCTGTCAGGACAAAGAGCCAATTACTTTCACTGAACTACAGACATAAAGGCAGGAATACAGAAATGTCAAAAAGAGACCCTGGTATGCATTTAGCCTGTAGCCCTGTATAATTTTTACATTTGTTTAAAACTGAACTTTATGTCTTTTTTTTAAGAGGTAAAAAATATATGTAGTTTTTACTACTAAAATGTGCAGTTAGCTTTATAATTATTTGCTTTATTAACTGTTTTCAGCATACTTAATTATATTGTTATAAAATGCATTGTCTAAATAAACAAAAACACGCTTCAAATAAATTATTCACAATATGATTCATTTGATGTTTTCACAATTATGGTATTATCACGTAAATATAAATCAATACAATTATTTAACATTTATGCTTGTTTCATTTAAAATATATTTTCTAAATTTTGTAAGTGACAAATACTTCACCTTACTCCTGCTCACTAACTTTTTTTTTTTTATGAAATTGTTTACATTGTTTACACCGATTTAACCGATTTTCGCTGGTTTTGTTTGAATTCAGAATTCAAAAGATTTATTGTCTTGCTATTTTTAAAGGGGCTGCGTGTAACTTTGAAGAAACATAGCTGATTATTGAGTCTCATTCCCAGGTCAATAAATACTGACAGTTTGAGTTGGTGTTTTAGTTTGACTACCAACCCAAACCGTTGGTATTTGACAACTTGGGAATGAGAATCAACAATCATCTATCTCTCTCCTGAGTTACCTATAGTGCCTTTAACTCCACAAAAATGGTCTGACTTTATAGGTTAGAATGAGAAGTGAAAATCTTGCCTTGCTGCTCTAAACATCCCGTAGCTATTTTTTCCTCCTTGGCTCTAATTCTGCCAACTCCCAATCTGATCCTTCATCCTGCCTCTACATACACGGTCCCCTGTTTGTCTTCTGCTATCTGGAGTATCTTTGTGGCTGATGTTAGTCTGCCAATGTTTTTTTCACAGAAAGGTCTTTCAATTGCTTACTGTCCATATACTTTCTATTAACAGTTTGCGTCCAGCTGTCTTCCTTGTCTTCTTGTCTCCCCCTTCCCTGTGTCTCTCCTATCATCTGTTTCTCCGACAGTCACTTCTTCCACGCAGCTGTTATTTGGCATGAACATGGTCTGCCACACCTCAGTCAAAACAGAACAGAAGGTCATCCTTTTTGTTTTGTGGGGATCAGCACTACTTTGAACTCGAACATCAACTTGGCAATAAATGTGTCCCAAATTGATTCAAATGTTCATGGAAAATTATGGTAAAAATGGAAATGTAATGAGTCAGGACTGTGGGAAACAAAAGCATAACAATGTACTTTGTTCTGTGTGTGTTTGTGTGTGTAAATCTCTGTGAGAGTGCTTGTGTTGCCTGTGTGTTAAAACAAAATACTACATTCAGATATTAGCATGACTCTTTTCAGAGCAAACAAACATTCCTACATGTACCATGAATTAAAAATGACACTATAAGACTGATATAAATATTGCAAGCATGAACAACAATCTGAAATGCATAATGCATAAATACATTTTCCACACAAGTGGAAGCACATACATGGAGACACAAACACACTCTCAGAAAATGAAGCCCCTTATCTCTCACAATGGAAGAAATTCTGGCATAATCGGACCCTATTCAGCTTGTTTCCTTCCTGTGTGTTCCTGTATGTGTGTGTATGTGTGTGAATATCTGCATAAACAGGATGTGATACGCAAAATCTCTCAGCCAAAACTGTAACCACTTTTAAACAGTTCAGCTGATGAGCTGTGGAACATTTCAGACGTAAGCAGAGATCAAGCTATGAACTGGCTACTAGATATGAACTGTTACAGTTATGCTGCTCACCCAACAGCCCAAGCGATCCTGAGCAAGACACCAAACCACTCAGTATTCAAGAGTTGCAGCAATACAGCAGTAAAGAAATAACCTCATACATTACTTGTGTGTGTTAGTGTGTGCATATTATTTACCTTTCTGAAAGTTGTCTTATCTGGGGAATACCCATGTACTTGTGGAAATGCTCAAGCACATTGACCACTCCCTGCAATAGGTTGGCAACCTCACCATACTGCCTTTTTCTGGTCATGGCTCTGGAACACAACACATTCTGCTGTTAGTTATTTCTATTATTATGTAACGAAAATATCTATCTCAATGCTACACTTGTCACACAATTACACCATGCACCTCTGTAAACATGTTTATCCATATTGAGCATCAATGTAGCTGTATATCTCTCAAAGGTGTAAATTTATTTCTAACATGCTATTTGGGAGAAAGCAACCCACTCTTCTTAAAAGTGCATCCTGTGTGAACTCTCTGACTGCTCAACATGGGCACCAAAAGCAAGTGGAAAATTGGCGCTTTGCGGCCGTTCTGCATTCTGTGTAAAACCAGCACAGTATGTTTTTGTATGTATCTCAACCTGGGTGAAATTCTATGGGATTTTCTATGGGATATGGGAAGTTTTTGATTTTGTCAGTATTACCGAAAACAGATTGGACTGCAATAAATGTATTATTAGGTTGATAGTTTGTAAATCATGTAAGGTTTGACACAAGACCTGCCATGTACCGGCAACATCGGATCCTTTTTTCAAAAAAGTGTGCATATTACAACTACTGAACCACAGAACAATCCTAAATGTTTAATATTGGTTAAATAAGCTTTAGGGTAAATTGTCTGCATCTTTTGGTCTGGTCTGTTGAATGTAACTGTACCCACTCTAAAGAGTCGACACCCCCTGCCAACATATGCAGGTGGTTGAGGGTAGTGATTGATGTAGTTAGATGGCGCTTGGCATGATCCAGCTGCTTAATGTCCCTGGTAATCTCCTTGACCTGTGCAGGAAGAGGAACAAGTCAGAGAGGTTGGTCATATAGCATGGATGACAGGAAGAAGTAAAAGTACAGATATGGGAAAGGAAGAAGTTGAACAAATCTAAGTGGTTCACTGGATGGGTCAAAAGGACAAAGACAAACAGAGCAAGATGAACAACACACCCACTGGTTAGAGGAGTAATTGTTTCTACATGCCTCATGAGGGAGGGTCTGCTTGCCAATCTCCCCCCTCATCATTTCTCCACACACCCAGCCTACTGGCCTTCCTCTAACAAACACACTTGTAACAGACAGACACATGGAAGGTGCATTACCTCGACTTTAAATAACTCTCTGCACTGTCCTCTATTGTAACAGGAGGATACAGGGTGTATCTACCCTATTCTAGGGTCATGCCCCAGATAAGCTACAACAAACCACTTTTGTATTTGTGCATACCATTTGTTCAGACTTCTCTGCCTTGTCCTTGATGTCTTTGATTTTGCCAAAGAGCTGCTGGATGGCTATCTGGGCCTCTTCCAAAGCCTGCCCAAAACAGACAGAGAAATATGAAACACACAGAGAGAACACATTTTAGACTGCTGTGTAAAAACAACTGACAATATCAGTGTGTGGCTGTTTTCCTGGCAGTGGGCAAAACTTCAAATGTGTGTGACAAAAGTGGTCTCAACGGACTCAGATTTTGGTTCAAGGAATGCCAACATCCATCTGAGACATCACTAATCCTGTCAGAATAACACCTGAAGCAGAAACAAGAGGTAAAAAACGGAAACCAGACAGAACTGTTTGACCATAACCTTAGAAGGAACAAGGGGATGAGAAACTTCTTACTTAGTTTATTCATGAAGTGAAAATGAAAACTCACATACTGAGTGTGACTGAGTGGACAGCTACAGAGTTTTCAACCTGTTGGCCAGTAAATCAGTAGAACAATGGCAAGTCAAGCAGTACAGACATGAGAAGATTAAAAAAGTCTTTTGCTGTTTGGTGCTTCCACGTGAGATGCAATACGGTTTAGGGTTGCAACTAGGGTTGGAAAAAAACTTTTTTGTCCAGCTACCATTGTGGCTCACAAATTCCAAAATCTATCAACCGCACAATTGATTACCTTTGGGGGGTTTTTGGCTCGTGAGCGATGCAAATCTAGTAGCCACTTGCAAATTTTACAGGCATTTGGCTGGTGGTTGGTGCTAATTTCCAACACTGGCTGCAACTTACAAGTAATTTCATTGTAATTTAATCTGTTGACTAAATTCTCAATTAATCAATTAGTTGTTTGGTCTACAAAAAGTCAGACAATGATGAAAAATATCAACCAGTGTTTCCCAAGACTATGTGTTTCTCCTCAAATGCCTTGTTTTGTCGATAACTGAAAAATATCCAATTTACTGTCATAGTGGAGTAAAGAAACCAGAAAAAAATTGCATTTAAGGAGCTGGAATTTAAGAACTTTGACTTTTCTTTCTTCAAAATTCCACAAAACCATTTCAGATTATCAAATGAGTTCACAATTAACTGATTAATCTTTGAAGTTCTAATACAGCTGTTTCTGAAATTCATACATTCCTCTTCCATTTTCATCCCTTACAAATACACTTTCTCACCATTTTATAAAACACTAGGCTTGCAGATTGTACTTCACTGCACCGTGCGCTAAATGCAAATGAGTCAACCTAACAAATGCAAATTCAACTGCCTTTTGGTGTCTGTTTTAAACAGCAAAGATTAAACAAAAGGGACATCTGGATGTTATTTGATCCATAAATTCATTGGCAGAGAACATGGACAACTTGCCAGCAGCTAATGGTAAAATTGATATATTTCTTATTCTGCTTTTAATCAAAATGTATCATCCCATACATAAAAAAAAAATCAACTTCCCTTTTAATGCCCCTAGAAAAAAGTATACTACACTATTAATACTTGTGTGTTCTTGTTGCAAGAAGCAGGGCGCTGTGTGGAATAACTGTGCCTCAGTTGTGGTATGCCAGTCTAGGTCAAATTTCAAGGGACATTTTCTTATCCACCCTCACCACTGGCTTTGGTCCATGCAAAAAAATATCCAGCTCAGCCTGTTCCCAGCTCTGGAAAACAGACTAATTGGCCATCTAATTGGCAAGCTATCTAGATATCTGACATTGATAGGGCTTAGTTTGACACATGAGCCATAAGGCTAATCTCTGCATAAAGGCTGTCACTATAAATGCTAAAGAGATTATTAGCAGTCTGAACAGCCTATAAAGCCAGACCGGATTAGATAACATTAGACAGTTACAAATGTAAGATAGTTAACGTGCTATTCTAATATTTCCCCATCATCTGACATGGCAGCTGCTCTTTGATGGTCCTAAACGGAAAGTGTGCTGCGACATCTGATGCCAAGGTAATTGGCTTCACTTGGCCCAATGCTGTGACACTACATTGACTCTCCTTAGATTCACACAGACACATGCACACAAGGAATGCTAACAGCCGGCACCAGCTGTGCAAGGAATTTATCACTTTTACAAGCACCTCTAACAAACTAAGAGCAAACTCACAAAAACTTTGCACATGCAAACATACACAAACATAAACACAGCTTGCACTGACAGCAGAGGATTCATTTCCTTCCTAAGTGTAGCCAAAAGTCCCAGAAATAATTGTGATAAACAATATTATCGTCATTTTAAAGGAATACATCGATGGCAAAATAAGGATTTTTACATCAATTACTCAACCCCCTCTTACATTGAATTCGTTAAGAAAAGTGTTTTTTCTCGCATGCCCCCAGGGTGAATGGAAAACCCAAAAAAGGCAAACATTCTTCATGAATAGAAGTAAATGGGGTCCATCCCAATATATCCCAAAAAATATCTTTAAAAAAAAGAAATGACAAAAACCATGCCTAGGCGTAGTTTTTTTTCTGTTAATTTGGCTTAGGTATTGTGAAAAAATCATCATCATATTGGCTATGTAAACAAACATGCACGTAAACACAAGAGCAATATTTAACAATATGTGGACACAAAATTGATAAGTTGATAACATAATTATTGTGACAGACTTCATGAACCCTGCAAGGGAAGTTTCAATCTGAAACTTTATCGACTGTGTGATATGATTTTAAGTTAAAACAGTTTGCTGACGCCAGACTGAGGAGAACTCTTCCTCAATAACAGCGAGAAAAAAGCCAACAGGCTTTCATGCATCCTTCTGTCTCAAACATCCACTTGGTTGCTGGGTGATTGGATAAATGAATTGGAAAACTGCATGCAGGTTATGTGATTACTCTTTGATCTGAGAGTGAGGAGGAAGGGAGTGCCACTGAATCTTTAAAGAGGTTCCCTGGAGGACTTCTTGAGCAAACAAAGTGCATGCAGAAGAGGCCAAAACCTTCAAGGCTACAAATCAGCTGAGTCTATCTGGCTGGCTTCCTAGCGCTCATTTCCTGTATTTAGCCTTGAGGAAAGCAGAGAGAGAACACTGCCCAGCAGGCGCCTCCATGCCCGAGATGTTATCTGCTCTCACACAAAAACACACATGCAAACATGCACACCAGTGTATCCCTAACATGCAATAAGCAGCACTGGTGCCAGGGCACACATATAGAGTTTAAAAAAGGAGCTTCAACAGATTTTGGATGCACTTCATGCACCCTCTGACAGACATCAGTGTAGCTTTCTAAAGCAGAGGGAATATTAAATGGTACTTTAAAGTTTAGGGCCAAATACAATAAATCTGATCAACCAAACAGGATTATTTTAACAGTTGGATCATTGCCTGCTTCATGTAAATATTTTAGGGAGACAGCTAAGAGAGAGAAGTGATTCACTTAAAAGAGAAAATAATAGCTGGTGAAATGCTTTGCACAGAATCAGTCCAAATGTTGGTCACAGTTAAACCTGACAGTAAATAATATCAAAACACAACTTTCTCATGAAATTTATAAATAGCAATATGCTACTTTGCTCTGCTGCACATCTCATCGATTGTCTCATTTTACTTTCCAAAAGCAATACAACATTTTGGCACATTTGGTTATTGCAGATGATGTTATAGTCAGATTTAATAGGCTATACTTAAAAAGTCACTTAACATGAGGCGCAGACCAAGTCTGTAGAAAGCGACCTAGATTCTTCTTTCTTTTTTTTAAATAGAGACACAGAAAAAAGAAAGTTAAAACTCTATAAATTAGGAGACAAAAGAAAGAGACAGCTAAAAGCGTATAGGACAAGCTCTGAGAAGATGAAAGCTAAAACAAGCTGTGAACAGCCTTTTCTGAGTTAACGTTAAATATTTACATTAATGCCGTTTCTATAGGAAGACCACCTGACCTGTATTTTCTAATGCAGCCGATTCTATACCAAAGTACACCTCTGTATACCACACACACAGAAAGAAAAACACGTATGCCAAACTGCAGACCATGCAAGCTGCAATTAAGTACAGCATTAGTGTGTGTTTTGTGCATGTGTGTTTTTAATAAAACAACCAAAAGAAACAGAATAAATGCAAAACAACCCTTCATTAGTGCTATGATATTGAGCTGACTGTGGAGCAGGTGTGCATGCAGTACTGACATCACCCTCACAACAGGCAGTCGGGAACATCTACAGCATCGTGTGTGGTAGGAAACTCTCAGCTGGCAAATAACAACCAAAAAACAGACATTTTTTGTGTTTGTGCGATAGGTTGTGTAAGTTTTCCAATACCATTGGCAGCGTGGGAGATGGCTTCTGGGGCGCCAGCCCCACATGTTTTCTCCAAAGTCCTAATTTTTTAGGTTTTTCAATCAGGATATTCATAGCGACTAATTTCCCTTAAACTTAGACTAGTCTACTTTTCTAGATGTAAGAAAGTATTTAGAAAGCAGTCAAAATTGAGCACAATTATATCTATAGTTGTGTCAATTAAAACTATAGTTAGTGTATAGTTAAAGTGTAAATTAAAAGAGCCATTTGAAATCATTAATCACATTTGTTAATCCGTTAATTGTGTTTTCGACTCCGATACACGTGTAGCAATTTGCATTGAGCATTACAATTACAGTACATTATCCTACAAAACCTGACGACAACTCACTAAATAAAAGTTAAAAAATTAAATTTATTGAGAAACAATGTTATTTATGAAAATAAATGGTTAGGAATCTTGCCCAATGATAACAATGGCATTTTCACTGGGTGAACGCAATTGAATAAAGTTGTACAAATTTCAATAATACGTTTAACCGACTATCCTGGTGCCGACTAACGAAGGCAGGACGACGGCTAATTGTGCACATCCCTTTTTTTTGTCATTTTGTGTCAATTTTTGTGTCATTTCTCGTCTGTCTTTCTTTCTGCACAATAAATGCAGCAGAAGTTTTATTACTTTTGTATTAGTAATGCTGTTCACGCCAATTCTCACCCTACCTATCTTATGCAACTTAAAAAAAGAAACATTGGACAATATTGCTTCTTTTCAGGTGTCCGGATTGAAAATAAGTAATTCTTAACATTTGTTGTGTTATAGTTTCAGCATTAAGAAGACAATGGGAGAATGATTAGATACAAAATAGGATAGGCTCTATAGGAGGTGAGTTTCTTCCAGGGCAACTATCATGTAATTCCCAAATGATGTACAGATTTTTGAGGAATTCTGTTATCTCAGATGGCTTGAAAAATAGTGCATCTGGCTCAGGTCAGGAGATTTCAACTATCTGCCCTCGTCCTCAACACTTCTCATTCAGAAAATGAGATCAAACATAACATGATGTTTCAACCACATGAACTCATGCTGGTTAATGACACAGTTCATGTCATGATAATTGAGTCTGTACCTCTGCTACCAGATACTATGTATAACAGTCAATCATACTGTCACTAATTTGGCTTGTGGTGCGATGTGTGTTGCATCTGTCTTAATGGGTTGCAATACACATCAGTGTTTTTTTCCTTTCACAAATTAAATAAATATAAAGATGTTTCATCGCAAACTAGCACAGCTATCGACAGACTAGAAATATGTTCTATCAGAGAGCAGGGTCAGACCACGAAGAGAATCACATTTCCACACTCAGTGCTGCGGCCTGTAACTGTCTGACTCCCTACAGGAAAAAAACACCAGAGAAATCATTCCCCAGACGTCCTCCACTTTCTCTCTCCTCCCATTTTACTCTCTCCATCCTTCTCCATAAATGTTACCATCTTGGGTTTCGACCTGGGGATTTCATTTAGCTCACAGGGAGAGTTCAATCGACAGCAGAAATGACTAAATTGCTGATGTTGTTGGTTTTATTCTACGGCTGTCTTTATGTTTCAAACGCCATCTTGAAATGAACACCTCTCCATCTTTCCGTCTGCAGAAAGGATTTTCCCTCTGGAAATGTTGGAATGGCACAGTGGGGTTGGAAAAACAAACTAAAATTATTGTGTGTGACTGTATAATGTTATTGGTCTGGAGGGGATTTAGAGCGTTTCCGCTACCAAACGGTAGCTGACTGGGGAAAGACAGGGCCACCAGGCCAGACACCCTGACGACAACACACACCTAATCATGTCAACTGTTCAGAACACACACAGCTCACCCATCAGGTGTCACGTTCCCTTTAAGCCACAACTCTTTGACAGAGCGAGAACCTGGACTAAATCAGCAGGGTCTGCTCTTTTCCATTAAGCTACCACAAGAAAAGGCAAAGACTTAAGAGCTTGGGTTTAAAAGAAACCTTAGTATTTACATACGGGAATCTATTTCCCAGACGTGTTTTCTGTAAAGAGGAGTTTGAGCAGTGGGAATAGCTCTGAGTCATCTTGTCCTTTTCCATGGAAGTAATGTGGAGAGAGGAAAGAGCAGGCGAGGGGGAAGAACATGTTTTTCTGGGTTGGGAGAAACTACTGCCACTTTTCTAACTTAAGGATGCTGTTTTAAACACCACAAGTGATAAAAAGTTGTGGTGGTGTGTTTGTACAATATGCAAAAGTGGCTGTTGTTCTCTCCCATATCCCCCATTAGGGCATGTAAGGTCAAAATGCTGCGTTTCTACGATGATGAGTGAGGAAAATGCTCAATACTTGATGTTCCTTCTATTTAGGACCAACATACATACCAATCAGCCTTTGCAAACAACTGAGGCTCTTCCACCTTCACCATAACACAAATATATCTTTCAAAAAATCTGACAACTAATGAAAAACGTAACTAAAATAAAAGAAATGTGATTTTCTTCTCCAGTCATATTGCCAGATGGGGGATCAAATTGATGGCAGAAAAACAAATGCAAAGTAGATCAAGCTTGTCTAACCACGGTAGTATGTCCTTATACAGTGTTCCCATACATTTTTATGGACACAATTTCAAAACTTTCCATGACTTTTCAAGGACACATTTTTCTTGTCAAACTTGCCTGCAATTTTTTTTGGGGGGGGTGGTTTACGTAACAGATTTAAACTCTTTTCAGACATATTTTCAGCGAGCTGGCATATATGAAGAGAGAGATATAATGCAGGGAGAAAATGAAAAACGCACATGATGTAAATAAAACGTCACACATGGCCGCATGTTAGAGCTTCGTCACGTCGACAGCTACAAAAAATGAATTTGCCGTTATGTTACATAGAAGGTTATCCACAGAAGGCTATTGTAACAATCATTGGGCACAATGAAATTCCATGACTTTTTATAAAACTCTCAATGATTTTTATATTGTCCTGGCCTAAAAATGTGATTGTGAAATTCTATGACTTTTCCAGGTCTTTCATGACTGTGAGAATCCTGCATATATGACATGCAGCTCATCTTACCTGTCTGCCATCCTGGCCCACATTGGTCTGGCCTCTGACCACTGTCCTGATGTTGTCATCCAGGCGCCTAACAGTTGTGATACAAAGTGACACTTTGTCAGGTTGACGGTAAAATACAAACACAAAATAAGAAATGTGTTTTCAAGTCAATGACATGAACTCACCGGATCTTCAGACGAATCTTGTTTACCACATCATCGATATTTGCCAAAGACTGAGGGGAAATAGAAAAACAGGAAATCAGGGACACATGAAGTAACTGCCGTGCTACCTTGAATATGACAAGAAAATGTCGTTTTTCTTGTGTCCCTCCACAGAAATCGGCAACAAACAAACTGAATTTTTGATTGACTGGCCATCACATTTCACATCATCAAAATTATATCAAAGGTAGGTCTATAGTGACCCCTCATGGAAATAGAGTGTACACCTAGACATGTATATACATGAAGCATACTGTACAATCTTTCAAAATAAAGTGCAACACAGTAATTTAGGATTCACAATATTAAATGAATGATCAAATACCCAAATCATATACATCCACAAAATACGCATGCACTTGCAATGCGAAGTACATGCACTCATAGACGCATGCATATAAGTATATACTTTTTTCATGTTTTACCTTGATTTATCTTAATAATCTAATCAGGGTTAGGGACTGAAAATTAACTTCCGCTCGAATCTACATACATTATATGTGTTACATTCATCTTCCATTGGTTATAGTGGTTATTTGCAATGTTCCTCTTAAATGAAACAAAATTAATTTTCCTCCATCCGCAGATAATGAACCCCAGTCTATATAACTTTTTTTGGTTTATAAAGTATTTGAGCCAAAGATCAACAAGCCTTTTGCATGTAAGATGTTGTAGCCTAACCCTGTCACAGTAGGAAAAACACAGGTGTAAATAATAAAATTATTGATGGCTGATAGGGATAGGGATAGCTAAGAAAGAAAAAAATGATTTTGTTCTTGAAATCCTTTAAGTTGTGATTAAGATCTTGTTTTTCAATTCAACATGTCTACAGATAAAAAGGCCTGTTTTTTCTATATGAACTGTAAATAATACTTAGATAACTACAATCCACTTGTGTTTTATAGATAGCTCTAGGCTGGCCCATACAACAATAGATCTTAGTATGCACTATGCATATCAGTGTGAGTGCAGTCTGTGTTACAATACCTGCTCGGTGGGGAACAGTGTGTTGATGTACTCCACAGCATTAAAGTCTGCTCTGTCCAGCGGGTCTTGGCTGGGGAAAACCTTGCACACACACACAACAAAACACGTTAAGTTAGAAAGTCAATGCTCACAGCTTTACCCTGGATGTTTAATAATGCACTGAGGTGGTTTCAACATGCAAACTTGTGACGATACTCAGTGGTTTACATGTTTGTAGCTAATCATTACTGACAACCTACACAAATGTTTGCTATTGCAAATGAATAGTATCATAACATTCACGACGACTAAAGAGTAAAAGACAGCTTCGTAGACTAACGTCACACACTATTTACAATTACTGAAACACTCTGACAAACTTTTCTCGGAGTTAAACACTGTTAATAAAGCGCAAAAATCAATGTTTCGTAGCCAGGTTAGCTCTCGTAACACAGCAGTGTCGCATCCAGTTAGCTAACCGGCTAACAGCTGGTTTGTTAGCAAGACCCGCGACAATATTTAAAAAGTCGCAACAGCAACGAAGTCAAACTCCTACCTGTTCAATAGCTAGTTGCACCTCTGGGGTTAGATGCAAAATAGCCTCCAAATCCTCAGCAAATTCAAATTCTTCTTCCTCCATCATTGTCAAAACAAAACCTCTCCGGCATACCACTTCCTGGTGAGGGATTCTGGGATAGCCGATGACGTTGAACATATGGTGCTTTCAGGGCTGTCGGAAATAAGACACTTTGGATATCAGTACCGCATTACTTATTTTATTCAGCCTCTGCTCATTTTTGGTATATTCCATCTCTATAAATGGAAATGGTCTGACTCAAAACACAGCTATAATCGGTTTATCGTTGAACTTTTATTTTCTCTTTGTACTTTTTCTGTGTACCGTGGGTATAGAGACAAACGTGTTTTCGATTCCTGTAGGTCTAACACACATCGCAGAACTGACAATAAAGTTGACTTTGAATAAGCCAACAAAATAGTAGGCTAACTATCTACGTAGGCCTATGATGAATAATTTGTTTATGATGTGACAATGAGATGTAGAAAGTCAACAAGTGATGGGTACGCTATTATTAATAATTATAGCCTACTGATACAATATGTATATGTATGTAGTATGTTGTTGCCTGACATTCAAAGTGCACACAAGAAAACAGCTGTTAACTGTGTGTAAGTTTTACATGTTTAACCAGATTAATATGTCAGTAGGATTTAGAAGTTTTAAAGTCTGCCACAACAGCAAAGATTGGTGTTTTGAAAATAAATGAACAAAAAAGTGGCCAATAGATGTAATTACAACAAAAATAACTTGTCAGAGTAGTCAAATTTTATCCATCCACATATAGGGATCAAAAGAAACTGTATACAGGGTAGGGACAATTTGTACACATAACAAAAACAACAACATAATCAACAATATAACTACTACTACTACTACTACTACTACTACTACTACTAATAATAATAATAATAATATAATAATACATTTATTTGGTATTGCACCTCTCACAGAAATAATTTCAAAAAGTGATTCACAAAAGAGGACAATAAAAACATGCCATAAAAACGTAGGCTATACAACTATAAAAACAAAAGCTACAATTGAAATGAATGACATTTAAATTAAGTTAATTTATTTGATTATTCTGATTTTTTTTTCTTATTAAATGATAATTTAAAAAAAGAAACATGCTTCGGCTTCATTACACTTTTATTTTTTCAGCTTAACTGAAAGGCTAACATAAGGCTTGTATCTCTTTTTTTGTCATCGGTGGATGATGCCTTCCCTCTGGCCTCACAGGATCATGATCTCCAGTGTGCACAAAAGCAGTCAGCAGTAAGAACTCATTAGTCGCATGTGGAGACATAAGAATGCCTCACACAAAAACGTCACTTCTCCTGACTGCATTATGTGTGTTCAAACGTTTGTAATAACTACAGGTAAATTACATCCAATATAGACAGACAAAGTGCGTGTCTTTATTCCAGATCCATCTATTAAAATCCTAAGTGAACTGAGGTGATGAAAATCCCTTCTCAGAATATTTCAATTACATTTTAAACAGCCTTACACCCTCTCCCCACATCGTCTGCCCACAAATCTCCTCATTGCTCTGCTCTGATTTTAACACATCACGGGGTGTCCTGACCTGTTACATGACTCCATTAATGATGTGTCCTGCTGTGACAATTTTACATACTAAAATTGTCTCTTCCACACCCACTGTGTCAAGAAATCAGCCTCCTACCACAGAAACATATTGCTGTCATCTGTGCTCACATTGCTATTTAAGGAGCAGCAGTGCCCCCTGCTGTTACAAGAAGCAACACACAAGCGCACATGTTCCCATAAGCTTTCACACTGCTCTGTTTTATTCCAAAGAGAGACATGTAAACCCATACGAGAGCTTTTAGTACAGCTATTTAAAGGACTAGAAAGAAGAAAAGAAGAAGGAAGGGAAAAGAAGGAGGAGGAAAGCTGCAATGTGGTGAAAAAAACAGAAAATGATAGAAAACTGAAGAGACTAGAGGACATAGTATCAAAGAACAAGATAGGGTTGAAAGGAAAAAAATGGTCAGAAAAGAGAGAAGAAGACAGAAATTGCCGTATCAGGTTTAACCGGATGTTATTTATAGGGATGAAAATCAATAGCGTGGAAAGAAGGAGAAAAAGGAGACGCAGGAAAAGACATGAGGTGATCAGGTGTAACAGGTTCTCATCATACCCAATGAGCAAAGACAGAATTGATGAAGCATGGAGTGGATTACATTTATGACTCCTTGGAAACAGTTTCAAAGGCTTTTAAAAAATTGCTATAATTCTTTAGCAAGTAAGTGTTGTCTGACTTTTTTTAAAGGATGTAGGGAAGCACTGAAAGGGAAAGGAGGATGAAGTTGGATCAAGTTAAAGGTGACAGAAAAACAACAACAAAAACAGGGTAGACAGATTGGAGGGTGGGCTGTTGTGCATTGTGTAAGTGTGCGACAGCTGCAACACAAGCTGTGTGGCTCTGTGTGTATGTGTGTACATAATAACTGTAGGGATACTGCAATACAATTTATAGAAACTTCATGAAAATAAGAGGTAATACTGAGTAAAGTCAGGTTTAGATGATACCATGAGCCTAATAGGATCTGTGCAGACATCTGCAGAGGTTATGATGGAAACAAATTTGTTAGATATGATTGAAAAGCATAACTGAAACTTTTCACATGTAGACACCTTATTCACCTAGCATATCCAGCTGTAATGATATAAAATTGTAAGATCCTTCACTGAAGTAAAATCCCAAATACAACCAACTAAAAATACTCCATTAGAAGCAACAGTATCAAAGTAGTTGTAGTAGTAGTTAAACATTCTGGAAAACACACGCTCATTAGCAAGGCAGCATTGGTGGAGTGACACGTATGAAAGGACGGGTTTGGGAGGTGAAAAACATTTCATTTCTAGCCTTTTGGTGAGTTTTTAATGCACCAACTTATGGTGTAAATGTCTTTAATTTTGATAAAAAATAACAGAACACTTCTACTGTCATGTTATTATTAGCGAGGAGACAAATGTTTTACATTTTGAGGAGGACATGTCCTCTGTGCCCCCCCCCCCACTCACCCAAATTCCGCACCTATGCTCAATTGCTCTTTTGCCAAGAGTGAGAAGATTAGTACCACTCACACACTTTTACGCTCAATATGAAGCTGGTGCCAGTGGCCGGTTCAATTAGCTTAGTTTAGCATGAGGAGAAGAGCAAGGCGAGCTTTTTCTTTTTCTTTCCATCTTTAGACAATCGGCTCATTTAATTCTTGTCAAGAAAGCAAATAAGTGAATCACCCAAAATGTTGAGCTATTCCTCTGAAGTACAAGTACTCATTCTGCAGAATGACCCTTGCAGTGATGGAAATTTTTATGTCCTATATTATTTGATTCTTAGTGCATCATAAGCAGTATTCAGCGTTGGTGGTTGGTGATTAAGGGGATAAAAGATGGAAAAACAAAGCTCTACAAAAATTTGTATTCCTGTATTTCTGGGATTTTCTTTAATCATTATTTTAATAATAATTATAATTTCACCTCTCTCAGCCTCAAACAGTTATTTAAATGAGCCATCTGAGAAATTCAGAGTAGAAATCATTTTGGTGAAAATGCTAATAAATAAAGCAGGTGACAAGTGCCCCACGCTGCTTCTTTGTAAGGGGCGAGAAGCCAGTAGTTTAGAGACAGTCCATTGGTTTAATCTTTATAATGCATATTTTATAAGCTTATTATGTGTTTGTTTTTATGTAGAATCTGAATCTAAAGTAACAAGTAACAATAGCTGTCAGATAAATGTTGTGGAGTAAAAAGTCTCACAGAATTGAAGTGTAGTAAAAGTATAAAGAGGAAAAAAAATGAGAAATGACTTTTCAACAGTGGTATAACACATTCAGAGCTAGATTGAAAACGGCTGGATAGACTGAATGAGTAGATAACCACAGTCATGATAGCACTTAATTAGCCAGACGGTTTCTGATAGCTTGTGGAAAGCCATTTACTGCTAATGCCCAGGCTGACTATGCTGAACTGTTGTCACTAACAGCGTTTTTTCCCCCTCTCCGGACAGGCAGCGTTCAAGAAACAAGAGACTTGAGGTCAAGCATCAGCAAATGGTTCAGCAAGGCGAAACATTTTTGTGTGTTTGGAGAAGAAAGGATAGATATGATGTCTTTCAGGGTCGTTAGGAGGTCATGATTTAGAGCATTCATGAGAGCAGATGTTTCAAAGTCCTGAGAAGGAGATCCTTAATATGTTCCTACATGCCATGTTTGAGCTACAAATCTCAACATGTGTTTTGGACTACTTTAGCATCTCTCTACATCCACACATTTTATTTCACAGCCTGTTCTCACTCCCAGGGCGTCAAAATACGGCACCTGAGTAGTGTCTCTGGCTTCATTATAGTGACACCAGGAGCGCCATTATTGTCTGTGTGAGATGCCCGGGCTGTCCACCAACTCCAATGTAAGCCCCTCTGCTTCATTATTAGAGCAACAGATTCAATTTCAAAAAACTTCATGAATCCCACTAGGAGCATTTAGTTTAGAGCAGCATATTAACAAACTACAAAATAAGCCCGCAGAAAAAACACACATAGCAGCTTTCACAATATATAATCAGGCAAGTGCACCATGAGCTGAGGAAGCAGGATAAGAAAACAGCGTATACAGTAAAATATAAACCACACTGTATACAGGTGTATAGCAGTCACAGGGAATTTAGAAGTCTTACTGGTGAAGGGATAACCATTTTGAATGGCGATTTGTTTTGCAAGCAGATAATGCATAACAACGCCCTGATGGCAACAGAGAAAATTCACCTGCAAGGAACATGCCCCAGGAGGGCCAGGACGCCCTGTGCCCTCTGTAAGATTTGTTGATTACAGTAGGCAGTAAGGTCCCTCTGTTTTACTCCAATAATTTTAGAATAGATTTTGACAATACTGTTCAGGCTGTACCTGTCTCTAACTGACAGGCTCTGAAACCAGCAAATAAAAGAAAAACTTAAAAGCCTCTCAGTAAAAGATTGATAAAAACGACACAGGATGACTGGCCTGACAGAGAAAGAGCTTAGTTTGCGGAGAAGATGAATTCTTTGCTGCCCCTGCTTCACAACAGCCTCAGCATTTACGTCAAATTTCAGATGTCTGTCAAAGAAAATGCCCAAGTATTTATAAGATGAGACAATTTCCACCTTTTCATTGTGATGTAGTTTAAAGAGCATGAAAGTCTACTTAGGGTGGGCGGGGGGGTTGAGGTGAATAGGTCCAACAAACAACATGTTTGACCAAGGAGAGCAATGACTTTGACCCTGTTTTTTACAACATCCACAATCTATTACTGTCCATAACCATAGAGTTTTGTTGCATAAACCTACCTGCCGATCCCTTCTTACGGCTATACTTATGCCACTTGAGGCAAGGTGTTTTTTTGTGCAATTTACAATCTTTTACTATCCATAACCAAGTTGTTTTATTGCCAAAACCTGACTGCCGAAGCCTTTTTACCTCTACATTCATGCCATGATCCAAAACCAAGTAGTTTTGTTGCCTAAACCTAACTGCCAAAGCCCTGTTTACTGCAAGTTTTGTGCCTCTCAAAGATGGGTATTTCTTTGGTGACATCTGCAATCATTCTCCAACCATAACAAAGAAATTTTGTTACCCAGTCCTATAACCGCCAACCCCTTCTTATTGCTGACCCCCTCTGCGTGTCATTTTAGTAACCCTGGGGCTTTGGCCCAGGCGGTTAACTATGACAACTATGTATGAGATCACACTGTTATTTCAACATATCAGTATATTAAACTCCACTTACCTCAGAGGCTGCGTTGAAAGCCCTTCTCCCAAAGCCAGCTGCTTTTGGCAT
The DNA here is from genome assembly GCF_026936395.1 of Plectropomus leopardus. Taxonomy (NCBI): domain Eukaryota; kingdom Metazoa; phylum Chordata; class Actinopteri; order Perciformes; family Serranidae; genus Plectropomus; species Plectropomus leopardus. The sequence continues at coordinate 17,023,594 of NC_142181.1, read as the reverse complement.
ATTTTGCAATTGGGACAGCACTGAAGATTTGCAAAGTGGATGCAACAGTCATGGAGTGTGGTCCAGAGGTTTAACTACTTCTGAAAGAAAAGGAGAGAGCGGTGTAAGCAGAACCAAATTTTCCTCAGCATTAAGACCATAAGAGGTTCTGCTTGACAAGATTTCCAAATATTGTTGCATCAGTCAAACATCAGTGTCTTGAATGTTTTGTCCATTAAAAAAATACTGTAAAATCATACTGAGACCATATGCAATAATGTGGGGGGAAAACACTCATAATGTAGTACTTGGAGCAACAAAACAGATCTCAACTCTTGAGCACACGTAATGCGCTAAAGTCTCAAAGAGCTTTCCCTGATTCTCTGGCAGCAGAAACCAGCTACACAATCTGTGCCCTTGGGCGAGTCCCTCAGCGTCTTACTGAGTCATCCTAACTGAAGAGGACCCAAATGTCTTCCTCAGATTGAGTTACTGTATACTGGCAAGTACAAAAAAGTTTTTAGCTACATTATCACACCCTAATCAAACTTGTGTGTTGACCTGGTTGAAGTGAACCTCGGCCATGTTGTGTTTCTGCAATCTGTCCAAACCTTGACCTCCAGATTATTTTCAGTGGTTTAAATCCCACAAGCCTTCCTTGCTTTGCTGCTCCAAGCCAAAATTGACATTTGCAAGGAATGTGGAATCACAGTAATGTCTTGAAGAAGCAAACTGGATCAGTGGCATATGCCAAAGTTTGGGTAATTCAAACAAAGTTCAGTTAATTAAAGTTCAGTTAATTAGACAACTTCTCCAAAAAGCTTGAGAACCATTTGGATAAGATCTGTGACTGGCTCAGGATTTGTAATCATGTGACGTTGAGGTGACATTGCATGAATAAAAAGCCCTTATTGCATCTTCACATGATGTGTCCGCTCTCACTTGGAACAACCTGGTGAGGGACACGAAACTCAGCCTCTGTGAGAGCGGCATCAAGATGCAAGCATAGAGTACTAAGCATGCATTCTTTTTTTATCTGCAAAGGTGTTTGTACACTTTATCCAAATGGATATTTTTGGATTTGGATTCATGGGGAGCTTCTATTGAAAGTCAAATTAGACGCTTCCAGCTCTCAGTATCAAAACAGCATGTTGAGCCTCTTCAGGGTGATCACAATTCATAAATCACAATGAATGAAAAGTGGAAAAACAGCATGAAACAAACAATCTGCAAGCAATCCACGACTATAAGTGAAGAGATGCTGCCGAAGGGGAAAAATTCTTAAGGCAGAGATTCAAGGCTGGCAAACCTAGACGCTTTGCACTCCGGCCAGCCTTCAAGCAGCGTCCAGACAGTATTCTGATCAAGCTTGAAAACCGATCAACTGAACATGCAGATCTTGGCATATAAGCGCTGTCTTTTCCTGCATGGTTTCTACCACTCATCCAGAAAAGCTATTCATGCAATCATTAAAGAAACAGTTTATTTAATAAAAGGTTAGGTGAGGTGAAGTTAGGGGAAAATCAAAATTGTTTGAGTAAAGATGACATTCTGTCTTGTCTGCGTTGTCATGAGGCACAAAGGCTGTAAAAGAAAATTAAAGATACATTTTCTGTTATTTTTTCACTTGTTATGATAATCGAGTGGCGAACATATCATGACAGCCCTGGTGAGCATCCTGCTTAGGTAAGATTAAGCTAAGCTTAAAGTCATCTTGAAATAGAACATCCCACCATTGGTCCTTTGTGGTACAGTACATGCTCTTTGTGACACTAAGCATAATAGGAACACACGGTATCAACCCTCCCTTAATCAGTGAAAATTAACATGCAGATTTAAATGTCAAGATTAAATTTAATATGAAGATTTAAAGAGCACCGCAATCATCTTATTTTGCCAAGATTATCTGTCACGGTGGATTTTGAGCCGTATTTGTCTTGAAGCTGATGAGGAACGAGAAACAGAATGATGTTTAATTTTAACTCTTAAATGAATCCAGCCACAGGCATTTCAGTGTTGTAATTGTCACTAGAAATTCAGAATGATCTGATTCATTTATTTACAGATATGAAGTGCAGGAGGATGAATCCCTGTGTGATACAAATGATTTAATCACTCATGTAAATTGTAGGTTTAACAGGAACATGGGGATGTCAGTGTTTTGGCTCACAACTACAGATACATTTAGCAGTTTTTTTCCTACCAAGTTACACTGACAGTTATTTAGCCCTCTGTTAGCACCATGCTAACAACCTCATGTAAATGAATGGAAGTAGTAAGCCATTTGCCTTGCTTAGGGAAAGGTTAGCATTAGGGATGAATGAGTACACCATCTCTATCTATTAAACCAACTAAATTATGCATATCAGTGTCTGAGCTCGGAATGGGTGAAATCTGAAGTGGGAGTGGGTGGGGCTTAAATCAGAGGTAGGTGGGGCCTAGCCAGAAGTTATCATCTTAAACCTGGGGCATGTTCAGTGACAAAATGGAGTGCTTTTGGGGCGCCTGGTGGCTCAGTGGATAGAGTGGCATCCCATGTGCAGAGGCTGTGTCCTCGCCACAGCGGCCGCTGGTTCGAGTCCAGCCCTGGCCCTTTGCTGCATGTCTCCCCCTCTCTCTCTACCCCTTTCACACTCACACTGTCCTATCAATTAAAGGTCAATAAAAGCCCCAAAAAAATCTTTTAAAAAAAATGGTGTGCTTTTTTTTAAAGATTATTTTTCTGGGCTTTTTATGCCTTTTATTGGACAGGAAAGGTCAAGCATGAAAGGGGGAGAGAGAGAGAGGGGACAACATGCAGCAAAGGGCCGAGGCCAGAATTGAACCAATGGCTACTGCGGCAAGGACACAGCCTCTGTACATGGGATGCCACTCTATCCACCGAGCGCCCCACTTCTCTGCAATTTCAAGATTGAACAATATGTTTCCTTGATATGGTGTAAAACAGCAACACATTCTCATATCAGCTCTGCTTATACATTTTACGAGTTACATATCTTTCTGCGTCTGTTGTTTATGCTCCGTGATGCCATGACCATGATGTCAACAAATGCAACAAATGTTGTGTTCAGGCCAAAGCAGCACATGCAACAACAGCACTGATGGTTAGTTTAAGGCGGCAAAATCACAGATGGTTAGGTTTAGTACAAGGAGGAATGTGGTAAGGTGTGGAACAAAACATCACATTCAAACGGGATCCAAACACTGACCTCACCTACTTATACTACATCGTTACCAGCAGCATTAGAACCTGACATCATCCTGACGCATTTCATGCGTACATGATAGGTTCCATCCAGCCGCATTCTCAAGTGATGCCAGTTGTGCGCATAGCGGGTGGACGCAGCAGGTGACGTCCGTTTATCCACCACCATACAATAACACCACACTCGGTTCTGGTTGGCTGCATTCTCAGCTGATACCGACTTATTCTATTCTCTGTTCTGAACACAGTTATCCAAATGAGAATTTTTCTTCCATCATCAGTACAGATATTAACACATTCTAATCAGCGCCAATACTTGTAAAAAGTACAAAATTCTCTGACAGATGCTCATTTCATCCAAGTACTCTGCTCTAGTTAGCATAGCTAGTTTGCTAAGGCACATTGGCTGACAACATCCCTTAATCCTGCATTTGTGTGTGTTAGTGTTTAAGACCTATACCCTCACGTATCATTCATATGGTATTTTCACAGCAGTCTGTGCATCCTGTTCAATTCAAGTGTTGCAAAGTGTAACTGCCTTGACATCTCGTGGCCTTCTATGGCACGGCAATCCAACATTTGTGTGTGTGCTGACTGGAGGGCAATATCAAACTTGACCTATAGCCTTACAACTGTATGCATGTGCATAACATATGTGTCACATAAGAGTCCACATGTCTCTGCAATGCAGGAGGCAGAAAGAGATGAAACAGAAAAACTACTAAACCCTTAAGACCCCAAAGAGCTCTTTCCTCTTGTGGATCTATGTGCGCTGAATTTATTTGTTTGTGTGAACACTTCTTTTACGCACATGCTCATGTCTTCACACACATGCTTGTGTATGCATATGGGAGTGAGTGTGCTCGGGTTTGTGCGTGTGAGTGTATATGTGTGTAGTGACAGATGGTTAATTTAATAACCTTGCTTGCATGGCCGCCTGTGGAGTTGGCATGCCCAAGATGTTGGAAGTGACCTTGTTTTTTTTTTCTTTTCTTTTTTTAATCGATTGAAGGTCAAAGTTCAAAACCTCTCCTCACCTTCTCCTCCACCTGCTTGTTTTCAAGAAGCTTCCCATTGGGATACTTTTACAAAGGTGAAAATAGAAAGCAAACCTACAATAACAGTATTATTACAAGAGTAGTCTTACTTAGCCAGACCTGTCAGCACTGTGGAGACAGCAAAAGAAATCGCAAAAGGAGTAGTTATTTCAGACTATGTCCTTGAAACAGGGGTAAGGCTAATTATACAATTTGCGTTTTTTTGGGAGATATACTTCTTCACTTTCTTGTGAAGATCAATACCACTCTCATGTATGACCACTTAGGCAACAGCAGCCAGTTATCTTAGCTTTGCATAAAGACTGGAAATAGGTGGGTAAAAGCTTTTCCAATCCAATCAGAAGAAAAAATGTTGGCATTGTATGTTTGTGCAAACCATGGATACATTTCATTTGCATGTTATTATGTAGTAGATACATTAACACTTTACCTTTCAAAAAACTGTGGTTAATGTGTGGTTAGGTTTAGGCACAAAAAACACTAATCACGATCAGGAAAAAAAAAAAAAAAAATGCTTTTCTTGGCACCACCCCCACTGAAAAAAATTTTTTGGTTTGAGCCTCAAAAAGCCAATTGCAAAACTACCCACAATTGGAGCCTAAAAATCTGCTGGAAACCCAGTCATAATTGTTAAGACACAACCCATTTGTTTCTCTGTTGGTGTCAAACAGGAGTCTGCAGCTTAGGAGGCATCTCGCCTATGGTGACACACCATCCACCGTCGCCTCCAATTCCTGATGATAAAGTCAGCTAATATATGACTTCCATGCAGAGACACTGATAAAGAGCCAGGAGCCAATGCCCCTGTTTCCGGTCTTTATGCTAAAAGCTAACCATCATGTATCTTCTTGAAGATAAGATGAAAGTGGTATCACTTTTCTCAGCATCCAAGTAAGCCTAAGCTACTTCACAAAATTTTAAATTCTTCCTTTAAGATGTATCATTTTTATGACACAAACAAAACAACAGTTCGGAACTCCTCTTATTGTTTCTCTGAAAAATTACCTGAAAAAATTGTAAAATTAGAAGAAGACATTAAAATTAAATAAAGAGTTACCTTTATGAAACCATCAGAAAGCTGTTAGAAAAAAGAAAAACAAATGTAGAACTTCAGTAACACTGCCTTGAATACAAGGGACAATAAGGACAAGCTAGGTAACAAATAATGTAGGAATCTAAATCAGCACTTGGGGGGACATGTCATTTCACATGTGACATGTCAGCTGGACAGTGCTGTTTTCACATCGACAGAGTGCCTTTCCACAACCCGGTGTGACATACAGTTGAAGGCTACTGAAATCCATTTCTTGTCATAAAACGGGGGGCAAAATGAGACAGAGCATCAGAATTCAGGTGAAACAGATCAATCATGACCATATACCACATTCAGGATAGACATGTCAAATCCCCCTTCTTCTAACATAAGACAAAAATATGTCTATGTCATTAAAATAAATTCTTTCAGAATTTTCTCTCTCCCCAATCTTACTTTTCCATCTGTCTGTATTTGTTGGCAAATTTACATTTCTCCCTCTTTTGTTTCATTTACCCTCTTTATTTGTGTCCTTCGCCTTAATTGTCCTTTTTTTCTGTTTCTGAGAAGTGCTGTGACCAACCAGAAAATTACTGAGTGTGTGGGAGTGTTTGCGTGCATGCATGCAGGTATGTGTGCAAAGACCGTGAAGAGGTGAGAGTACGATCGAGTGTGAGTTGCATGCTTGCGTGTTTCTGGGAGCATGTTTGCAGGAGAGTGTCCATGCAAGTATCTGTGTAGCTTTTCTGCCAGAATCAGAACACATGGACCCTGTAGTGGCAATAAAAGTAGCAGAAGATGTGGCATAAGAGTACAGTAATAACTCTTTCCATCTCTCTCTTCCTCCCTCAATCTTCATTTCAATGTCTGTCAGGGAAATCAACAGGGTAATTACATGCATGGCCTTGTTGCTCTCTTTCACTCTTTCTCCCTGGGTGTTTCTTTCTGTTCTATTTTTTTCTATGCTCCAACTGTTTTTCCCTGTGTGCCTCTTTCGGGGTATTTTTGAGTGCGAGCGATGGCTTTGTGCTGATGTTCTTTTCATGGCATCGTGACGGAGAACTTAGAAAATAAGGAGACGATGCGGTGGAGCGACAATAAATCACATGTGGAAGAAGAGAGGCCAAAAAAGGAGGAGACAAAATGGAAATCTAAGAGGGAGATTAAAAGAAAACAGGGTGTCATGAACAGTCATATGAACTTTCAAAGTTATTTACATCGAGAGACTGACTTCGGCTGATGTCATTGGCACATTGCACTTGAATGCTGCTCAGAGCTCTACCTTTCCAAATCCAACCTAGTCTATGAGCATGTTTAAACCTGGTATTAACATGTGTCTTGGACTTTCTGATAAAAAGTGGACACCAATAAATACAAGTGTAAATGACCACTAAGACACATTGTGATCTGATCACTCAAACCACTTGCCTTGGTGGTCTGGGATGCACTGACATCATACCTTTTATCATGTAAACACTAATGTTTCCTGATGCATCTCTAACAAGGATGTAACAAAAAAAATGTCATTAATGCAGGAGGTGGTGGCTGCTTTGGTGACAGTACACTAACACTCCATAACTTGTATAACTTGCCTATTTTACGGTGAGTTGGATGAAGTGTTGTGTGACTGTCTGTCGTTTTGCTCTATGGAAAGACAAATGTTGAATTCTGCTGACAGTGACATCTCCATCCTCACTGACAACTCTTTACATGACTAACAAGCATGCTAACAAGCAGCTAGCCCTTTCAGATATCCAATTTTGAAGTAAAACCCCAATGCAACATCTATCAAACATTGGTGATTGATGTCAAGCCAGCGTTGGGTTTTGACACTTTCATTTTCAACTAATACAGAACATGTGTCCAGTATTAGAGTTTAACGTCTTTCTGACCTCACATTAACATCTGGAGCCAGCTGGGAATTGTGCGTGGGACCCTTTGACCTTCTAGCACAACTGATGGAGGCAGTAATGGAAATCTGAACATGAGTGGTCAACTAGAGACACACAATAGACACAGGTGTGAATTGAGATTTGTTTCTGCTTTCCACTTGGGCTCTGATCATCAAAAACACATGTTAATACCAGGTCTACACAGGCTCTGTGTGCACATTCTACTTATCGAGTGAACTGAGAATACAAATGCAAAAACTTTGCATTCAAGATTTGGCACTTGGATTCCTTGCTTTGAGAAGCATTTGTCCGTGACCCTTTCTTGACCCTTACGAAAAATGCTTTTTTAATACTTCTCGAGTCCTTGAGTAGCCACATTAAAACTTATTATATTATTATAATGTTCGTGCCAACATTTTATAAGCACTGTTAGTAATACTAGGGATGGTCCAGAGTCATACTTCTCTTCTCTTCTCTTCTCTTCTCTTCTCTTCTCTTCTCTTCTCTTCTCTTCTCTTCTCTTCTCTTCTCTTCTCTTCTCTTCTCTTCTCTTCTCTTCTGGGGCGTAATCAGTACCTGTTAAGACTGTGATTACCTCTAAATATTGATGAGTACATTACAACTTTGTAATTAGTTTACTGGACTCATCCATTTCCTCAGTCAGATAAAGGTGCCCTCCAGCTGTTGCATTGACACAGACGAACAGGCAAACACACTTGTCATAGGACCGGATTTGTGGGATCCTGAATAAATCCACTACTGGAATTACCGGCCAATGAGCTGAATGAGACTTCTGGCGAGTTTAAATCACTTCTAATGTATGTGTTTCAAGTATTACCACCATTTAACTATTGAACTGTGCCCTGTACACTGTACCTTGTCCTGGTCAGTCCATTGCTACTTACTCTGTACCATAATCAGATTCCACTAAATTGTGCTGCTTTACGCTGTCAAATTTCTGAAAGACAAAAGCTATAATATGTAGTAATTAATTGTATAGAAACTCCTTAACTAGGACTATAATTAAAAACCTCCACAAGGCAATGTTGTGGTGTGCCTTACACTCAGTTTGCTATCTGCACATAATGAGCACCTTAGGTAAAACAGCTCTTAATACAATCAGTTCCTGAAAGTCTTCCAATATCATCCAGTGATATTAATGAACTATAGTTATAAACATTTTCTAAGAAACAAAGGTTGGAGCCAAAGACCATTGATTGGCCAGCTGAAAGGATAACCCCTGGAGTCAATTCCAATCATCTGTAACTAGTCATGTAACTGGCCATGAACCAGATTGCGGAGTTGTTCCAGAGTCCTGCGTTCACAGAGTTACCTGATGGGCAATCAACAAAAAGTGCTTGTAATGGGTTATAAATATCTACATTATTGACGGGCAAGGGTAGATGCATGCAGGCTGAAGGTGAAAAAAAAAACAGGTACTAGGAAAACAAAAAGCTAAAACAAATCAGTCCCATCTTTGCCAGCATAATGTCAGCAATCCTCACAACCAGTCTTTCCACTTACGTGAAAAGGTTGGCTGCTACACTTGCCATTTAATCTTCTCTGTGCTTCCTTGGTGGCAAGTTGAAAGGTATAAATAATCAGTGTGGGTACCCACTGCTGTGCCTGCCTTGAGTAAATTACAGTGTAGGCTCAAAATTAGAGACTGCAAATGCAACATACACACCTGTTGCTGTATGAGGATTACAGATTCCATCTAACATAAAAGGAAATATTATTTACACATTCTGTAAACAGTTGTGAATGAATATTATTCATAATGACACTCAGTGTAAGCTTAATCAAGGAATGCTTCATTCATTTACCATTCTCTCTCTATCTCACTCCTACTGCTTCTTCCAATCAGTCAATAATGAGTGTCCACTCTTTCAGCAAAACCAATCAAATTTTGTCATGATCTCTGTTGCTGCTTTCAAACTTTAAACCCAACTCCACCCCACCCATCTCCAGTCATCATATCCAGTGCCATGGTTGAGCTCATCATTCGATGAACTACAGTCTTTGGCACTTTTGCATTGGCTTCATTTGTCAGCCTGGGAGGTTGCTGCTTTATCTAAACTCTGAAGGGGGGTTCCCTGTTATACTATGGCTTCACCACTCGCTTAAAATATATGGCATCACAATGGGGTCTAATTGCCAAAGATGTCACATTTCTCATACTTTTCACACTCTTATACTAAAATGTTGACTCAGAATGAGTCTCTCCTGATTTAAAGAGACACAACCGTTAATTTATGCAGGCACGTAGTGGATGCGGGGTACACATGGCACATATCCCCTGCACTTCCTGAATCTGTGCTCTGTGTACCCTACACTTTTTTTTTTCTAAAATTAATTTGTAACATGTCGTACCTCGTTTTTCCAAGCGGTCTTGAAATGTACCATAAACAGGCAGTGGCACACACGCACTCTCTTGTAGTGATCACATGACTATGTTGACACATTTGCTGGCAGCACTGCTCTGAACTGTCACTTTAACCAAAGTTACACAAATAATGAGCGGCAAACCAACCAGCAAGAGGCAAAAAAACTTGCATTCCTTCTTTAAAACAAACTGTGTAAGTTAAATAATGCTGTTGCCTGTTAATTAATTAGATGCCAATAAAGCTTGGTGAACACGAATACTAACGTTATTGTTACCTATGGCTGGCTAACTTGCTTCATACTAGAAATAGACCCACTCCTCAATTTCTGTGCAGACTTTGAAAATAGATCTATAGCATAAAAGTGACTTTGAGATTAATTTCCAAAGCTATTTTACAAGTACTATTCTTAATTTTTTAAAAATCTGTATTATTGCAATAGACAGGGCAGGGAGACGACAGCATGCAGCAGTCAGGACAGAGACCAAGCTGCAGCACTGACAGTAAGAAAGAGGCTTCACAGGTGAGGAGAGATTATAACTAATGGCTATAGTGAAATTACAATTAATTAAAGGGAAATTATAGATGCTTGAGGGTTATTCTGTGTCAACTCAAGACACACTCAGTCAACCAATTGCACTGCCTCTCACTCCACAGCACCTCCCTGCCCTCCACACACAGTCGGTTGGTGAGAGGGCGGTGACAAAGGGGCTTGGTTGTTGATGACATCAGGCTCCTGCTACAAGGACCTGCCAATAGCAAAATTCAATTGTAGTAGCCAGGTTGCAACCATTAGAAGGCAGTCACTATGCATATTTTTAACAGAATATGTAGAATTTCAATACTTTGCACTCAAATGTCAAGAGTTGGACATGAATCACCATCACTTCTAAATACCCACATATATTGCTTTTCAACTGAAAAAAAGTGGTTTGGAGGTTTAGTTACTCTTGAACCCACTACAGACAGCCTGAAAGGCATTAAAAGTCATCTTTCTGCAGGTGTTGCACAGGATTAAAAATGTACACCAAAATAAAAGAGGTAAAACTTCACATACTTTAACATTTTGTTGTACAATTTTGAAGAGGTCTTAGCACTCTTTCTCCCAAATATTTGTGGATTTTTTTTTTGTTTGTTTCTTTTTTTCCTAGAAAAGGGACAGGACTTGTGGAGAGAGATTTGAAATGACATTTAACAAAAGTCCCCGGACGTGAACTGCAAACTTTTCACCAGTGTACCAAATGAAAGTTTCTTTACTATTCTGTTCTAAACCACATAGACATTTTTTTGCATCCTTTTAATACTCCATCTGCTCTTTTCTACTCTGCATTTAATATTGAAGAACATGATATAGTTTTATGCAGTGCAGTCTGTAGGTGCATTTTAATCTTTATGATTACCCTTTATGATTTTAGAGCCTATTATTGATAACCTTTGGCCAATTATAATGTTCTGTCACTGTATGCATTTCAATTCCTTGCAACCCACCTGTAGATGCTATAATTTACCCTGCATGCAGACATGACATTATTCAACTCATGATTTCTGTAATTCTGTAATCAACACTTTATTTGCCTCTTCTTTTCAACCTCTTCCCCCTTTTCCAACTCTTCCTTGGTCTCTAAGTATAAATACCTTCAAACTAATGTAAAGCAAACAAAGGAAGACGCTATTGTTTTGTTGTGTAGTGCTGTGTTGTTGCAGCTTTCGAGGGCATGTATCTTTTGCTAGTTGGTGTTAATCTTGCCTTATAAAATGTGTTAATGCCCAGTGTTAATCAGAGCTTCTGCTGAATGTGTCTGTGCGAACAACAGGCTGCTAAATGTCAACTGTTACCGGATTATCTGCTGCCTGGAACCTCGTGATAATGATATATAGAGAATGCGTTTCTGTGTGGGTGCTTCTGAAACCCTGTATGTGTATGTGTTTGTATGTGATTGCGAGTGTACATGCGGTGATTAAGACAGGCTATTTCTATTTTCCTGGCTCCCTGAATGATTTCCTTTTGAGTGTAAACCCTTTATTCTGCCACTTTTATTAAATCAGAGGGAGACAGAAGGAAATGGCGACAGAGGAAGAAAGAGAGCGTGAAAGGAAGAGGGATACCAAGCCAGACAAAAAGAGAGACCAAAAAAGAAAGACAGAGGGAGAGTGAAACAGAGAAACATGAAGGCCGAGGGAGAGTTTTAAAGGGGTGTATAATCCCTGTTGTGTTTGTTGTGGTTCCTGTCTGCAGGGTGGTGGAATTTGAATGCTCCATAAAAGCCAGACTTGCGCTCTGCTATCCCTAACTCACACAGCAGTCTTCGCTATAAGTGCTTCGTTCATTGTTCTGTCAACCTGGCAACAACACCAAGAAAAATGCATGAAATGAGAAGCAACGACACAAAATGATTAAACACTGAACAACTGGATACGCACTACAAAAACTCCTGCTTGTGTAGCACATCACGCAACAATTGTTATAGATTCGCACCAACATGCACAATGATAATCATCGTGTCTCATTAAGTCAGGTTATTAGACCTCAGTGTTAATTGAGTCATCCTGCTAGATAATAGGGTCGCCTTCATTTCCTCTCCATTCCACCTTTAATTTTAAGCCCCCCTTGATCTCTCTCCTCCTTCCTCTGAACCTGACTTTTGTTTTCAGCCCGTTTTTTCACCTCCTCTTATGACACCTTTCCACCCCTCACCTCTGGTCTTCTGTCTTCTCTCTATCTCATCATCTTACTTTTTTCCCCCCACTCAACCCTGCCCCAAATGCTCGACCTGTGCCAATACTTCCCAATACTTCTCTGCCCTCTCGCCTTATTCCTTTACATCCTTCACGCCTTTCTCTCCTTCATTTTTTTTTTAAAACTTGTGTTAGACTTTAGATCGCTTCTCCCATTGTTAAGTGTTTGTAGAGGCATCACAGATAAAAGAGTGACCTCTGCAGGTGGTGCCTCTGCTGGTTCAGCTTTTTTTGAATAACCCTTACTATTATTTATGATGATTTCAACACACTTGCTGTCTCACATAGTGTGACGGCACATGCCAGTGGCACAGTATTTGGGATGTACAATCCCAAAACCAGATGTGCAGCCTCTTTTCCTATATATTATGCTTATATCAGTCATATTATGTTTATATCAGGCCCAAATTTATACATATCCAATGTAATCATGAACCAGTAATTAATGCATAATCCACACATTTTGGAAGGCTGCAAACGTGATTAAAAGACTGGTGGGAGTAAGTAAGGAAGCAGTCTTGTAAGGAGGCGGTATTGGGGTGGTGGACAGGTCACAAAACCACAAACTTTACCCTGAGACTTTAATACAAATATGTGTGTTTGGAACCTTGTGAACTTTGAGTCATTTTAAGGTACGTCATCCCTGCGTTTCATGACCCTATACCTAATCTCTGTAACTTAACTATAAGTTAATCACGTAACTTTATGTTAAGGACATAATGTCATTCATGGGGCACTAATTCATAGGATATCATACAAACTGTTGTATGTCCATTTTCATAGGATATCACACGAACTGTACTATGAGAATACAATGGTTTATATACTAATTTGAAACAGCAAATACATTTTGTGCATAATGAATTATTGAGTAAATGTTGATAATGTACATGGCAAATCACAAAAATGTTGATACTGAACGAATCAACAAAATGTTCACCCATAATATTTTACATTTGTTTTCTGCCAAAATCGGCAATCATGAAATACACCATACACTACAGACTATAGAATTATTTCTAATTACCTTTTTATCAAAGGTTATGCATACACACACACACACACACATATATACACTTACATTATACGCAATGTAAAGTTTCTTATTTGACATAGAGTGAAAATGTGACAGTGTATAGCGTATTTTTAAATAAAGCAAAGTTTAATTGAATTTAGATGGGACACAAACACCAGTCTCCTGCAGTAAAGATGTGCGTTTGTTTGGCCCATCCTCCATCCCAACCTACGTCCTTATGCACCAGTGCATTCTTCAAGTGATCACATCAAACATGTTTTTTTTAAGTTGTATATGAATTACTGGTTAATGATTGCATGGGTTATATATGAATTCTGGTGTATTACCTTTTATAAGTATACATAGGAAGAGGGCATGAGAACAGCCCGGGCTGCTCAATGTGACAACACGTCTACAGTCTATGTAAAAGGCTTTCCCTGCCCTTGAAATATGCAGCACAGTGGCAAAGCAATATGGAGTGCAGCCACTGGAAAATGGCTTCTATATATACAGAGTAACCAGCGAGTTGATGCACAGCTGTGCAGGCAGATGGCTGATCTAAAGAACAACAGGGAATTTAGACTCACTTTGGGTATCTAGTGGTCAGGTATGCCTGATTGGTAATAATCGTATGCATACCATGCAAATTCAATTTATTTTATTTGTTGAAATCAGTCATTTTAATCAAGTTGCTTTTCATGCAGGCATGTTGGTTGTTTCTAATGTGCCTTTGGAAGAAAGCAGTGAATGCTGCTGTTAGTCCAATATCACTTTTAGAGTTGTTAGAAAGACCTTTTGCTAGCGAGGAGATGGTGAGAGAGAGAAAAAGAAGAGGGTCTGAGTCTCTGCAGTGGTTTGAGGAAAATGCCGGGGAGCACATGTGTAGTTATCAAAAGCAATTGCCCTGCAGACACAGACTATGGAGGAGCCTATTGAAACTGACTGCAGGTACTTTTCTTCAGGTCCTCCGTTGACCACTTTTAAGAAGCCAAATTCCCCCTTCAGAATCTATATTTGGAATTCGGGCTATGGATGGCATTGAAACTTTTTTGTCATTATAAAGTGTAGCATTTCAAGGTGGATACATGTGTCGATAGTAGGAACCAGCGCCTGTACTTTCAAAACAGTTTATCTTGAAAGCTTTGAACCTCTCCTTGATTTAAGTTCAATTCAATTTAGTTCAGTTCAGTTCAGCTAGTTTCAATTCAAACAACTTTCTTAACCCCAAAAGGACAATACATTTTCAACAGTCTATAGACCATACAAACATTTACAAATGAACAGCAGACAGGAGTAAGGAGTATGCCAGAAACAATAATATACTAAATCAGTATGTTAACTGGCACGCTGGCAACCTCACGCAGCACCCTTTGTAGTGAAAACACATGAGGGCCGAGCAAGGAGCATACAATTTAAAGTTTAAAAAACAATGGCAAAATAAATATGTAAATAAATATGGTTACAAGGCAAAGGATACACAAGCGGCGAAAACCCAGGATTGTAAAATAAAATGTTCATTCTCTGAGACTAGGTTTAACAGCCTGATAGCAGACAGAATGAAGGACTTTGAATAACTTTGAATTGAATGCAAGCCTATTTCAAACATATTTGTTTTCAATGAGCAAAGTCATCTCACATTTTAATTTTTACTATTTATCTAGCTGTGTCTTTCTAGTATATAGTTTTCACATTTCCTTGCTATCAAACTCCATTTACAGTGTCACCCTCACTCCCCATACAATCAAAGCGTGCAGCGTCACATCCACAAATTTCAGGTGTCACCATATCTGACAAATCATCTTTCTTCTTGCATTCAACAAATCAAATGGCCTGTTGAATGCTGAACTTTAAATGTCACTACTGAATCTGTCACTCTGTCTTTCAGGCCGAGTGCTGCACAAGCCACCTTATTCCTGATTACATCTTTGTATTATCCCATGAGTGTCGACCAATAAGGAGTTTAACACTGTCTGCGGTCTCTTTAGCAACACCAGTACCTCGAGTCTATGGATGACATCAAGTTATTCCTTTTACCACAATTTTTGTGAGCATGAATTTAAGTGAAATATATTTTAACAGCATGAAATCACCATAATAATTAATTGTAAATATTCTTAAACTGATAAATGATATATCTTCTTGAAATCAAAGATGCAGGATTATGAAGTAAGCCTACTCAAATGGTGCTAATTGTACATTCTCTTAAAAACTGAAAATTCACTGACTATTAACAATAATTTTGCTCCCAGCTCTTAACACCATACAATTACTGACGGAGATTCCCAGAGCAGATATCGGTTGATAGAAAAATTACATGAGATATCAGGGAAGGTCGTGTTTATGGACACCTAATGAAAATTACCAGGGAGACACCTTTCAAAAGTATAAGCACAAATAGGTTTAAGTCTACAACTACACACCAAAATTGAAACAAACTTGCACTGTAACATTTTGGAAAGCTAATTGGAAACATCAGAGACATAAACTTAATTTCAAAAAGGCCATGATTCCCCTAATGGCACAATCTGGTAGGGTTGCCCCCTAAAAGTCAGAAATTCAAATCAGATTCAAATGTTTGGTTTATCAATCAGTGTGCCACATACTTGGTTGCAGAGTAAGCATTCCTCACTTTCGTACTGCTTTTTGGGACAGGCAGCTGTAGACACTGAGGCTGCATGTACCAAAAAGTGCCGGGGGAAGGAGAGACTTTGCCTGGTCAGGCTCCGAGATAACATTATGTTCTGTCCTCTGCGTAGAAGTGGTGAATTTAGAGCTCACTATACAGTTTCTGGATTGTTTTTGATATCTAGTGTTGCCAAAAAATGTTGTTGCACAATACGGATCCCTTGTTCGCGCAGTTAGCTGATTTCCTATATCACATAAATGTCACGGTCACCCTGAACATCCTGCTGAACCCTGTTCAAACTCTCAAACTCTATATGGAACTGCTATATCTGGTCAAATATATGTATTAAACAGCTAAATCAGATTCAAGGGATATAATTCTGAGTTGGTATTACACATTCAAATGAGCCAGCATCTTGACACAAATATGTAAGGCTAACCCTGAGTGGCTCCTTTCCTGCAGCACAGAACAGGCAAATTTTAACATCTTTCATAGTGAGTATACCAGTAACTTCAAACGCACATCAAATTTAAGCGACCCACTTTAGAAGACTGGACAGACTGTGAGTAACTCTGAGTTTTTAACGTTACAAACAACCGCTGCCGGGAACACACCGGGCTGTCTCTCACCTGAAGCTGAGGCTGCAGCTGAAGCTGCAGGGTGCACAGTGTCTTTCTTTCATCTGAAGCTAACACTACTGGGGTGTTACTTCTAAAGCTAACTGACTGGCTCAAAGATAACTGTAAAACAGCAAGGATTAATAACATAATTTTGCTTTATTTTATGCCAGTATTGACTCTGAAAATTCATCATATCACATTGTGCATCCTATATACATTTTTTTAAATAAATAAAAATGGTAGCTGTTGACAAGCGGAGCAGGGACCATTGGGACTGCTTTGCTCCCCATCTCCTGGGCACTGGGGTATATGGGGGTATACTTTACGAGCCAGAAATGAGTCTAGTAATATAATGATAAGATCTCAGTGCAGACAGAAACAGAACACTGTTCTTATAGGCTGATGTTTAATTTGAACAACAATGTTGTTTATCTGATCCATAAAGGTGACAAAAAAGAGTAATGTTGGCACTTTTATGACCCAGGCAGAGTGTGTGTGTGTGTGTGTGTGTGTGTGTGTGTGTGTGTGTGTGCAACGCCTGTCTCATATTTCCTGTGCTGAGTGTGCTGAGAAAGTAGTTCTCTGGCACTTTCTAGGCCAAAGATGCACCAACTGATCTCAGTAATGCAGCATTTTTAGAGTTCGTAGTCTCTTTCTTTCTCTCTCTCTCTCTCTCTCTCTCTCTCTCTCTCTCTCTCACACACACACACACACACACACACACACACACACACACACACACACAGAGACATCTGAAAGCACAGATACATAAGTGCATTCACATAATGGTTCTACTCCAAAGATGATTTAATTCAGTTAAGTAAAGACTCAGACACACACACACACACACACACACACACACACACACACACACACACACACTTAGAGTTGTTATTGACAAGAGTTCCCTGGTGTGATTTACCCTCCAGCTCTGCACCAGATAAAACACGGTGCCCTTCTCTCTCCTCTGTCCTGTCCTTTCATGCTTTATTCTGGTCCAGTTTGGTCGTCCCTCTGTCCTCTGTTCGGCTCTCTGTTTTGGTTAGTTCTGATGTTTTCAGTGTTTCATTGTGGATCTTTTGTTATTTATTGTTTTGGTGTGCTCTGCTCTCTTTTTTGTGTCTGGCTGTTCTGCTTCTATATCCTTTGTTCCTATCTTCAAACAGCAGAACAAATAGCTGGTTTTGGATAATGATATTGCATAGAGTTACTTTGAGAATTATTCACTACCAGAGAAAGAATGTTCAAAAAGATGTGTGCCTTAAGATCACAAGCATTTCCACTTGAGAAACATGCGTCATAAAGCCCTTTTAGGCATTTTAAATGCATTTCTGACGTAAAACAATTTTAACAAATAGTGACCAATATTAACTCCTTTTGCACCTTTTATAGATTGTAAGACAAAACAGCACAAAAACCAAACTTAATCTGGGTTGGCAACGATTAACCACTGAGCGTATTTTAAGTTAGGCATGTTGGTTGATAGGTTCTTGTTGCTACCCTTCAGTTTATTGCACAAGTAACACCATCCCGACCCAACAGCATTGCTGTTGAAACATCTTGCCCCCCCCAGAACCACCTCAGGTTGGGCAGTTAAATAAGCGCATCAATTTTGAACCACAAACTCCTTTTTAGCATTGATTTGACCTCTGCTAGCACCATTGTAAGCATAGTTAATGGCGCTAACAAAGTTAACCATGCTAAAGGGTTTTTTGTCCCTCAACCAGTGGAGACTGGAGGTTAGGCTGTGGGCATTATATTTCTATGTGTTATCGCCTAATTGTATAAAGCACTGAAATGCTTCACTAAAGCTTACTGAGTCAATGGAGTGCCAGAATAAAAGAGAAGGCCTCTTGTATTCTTTGCCATTTTGCATTTTTCCTTTAATGAACTTGACTGAACTGAAAATTAACAGGTTAGTTTGTGGTTTATGGGTGGTTGGCTATCGAAAACAAAATAACTGGCATCCCAAATCTATGCATTCATTACAGACAAAAATCAGATGGTACTTCGAAGTGTAGTAATTTTAAGAAAATTGTTAATATAAAATTACGCCAATCAAATGGCTGCTTTTTGTAGTGTTTTTAAAGAATCCTTCATGCAGAGCTGTTTGTTTTGTCTAGTAAAAGTAAGAATGAGTAACAGGTTTCTAAAGATATTTTCCTTCATGTATGGTCAGACAAAACCCTCTTATGTTTGCATTTGATACTTTTGCCAATGAGGCTTCAAACAAATAACTAAGACGTGCAGCAGTGCTTTCAGTAGATATGGTAAAGGAGGCCCTTCAAATAGAATGCACCAGCGGGTCTGTAATAAGAAGCTCTTTAACCACTCAAGAGTCCAAAATTAAGGGACTGGTTTCTGTTACAAGGAAAACCTTGGTAAGACATTTAATGGGAATCTTATGAGCCCCTTCCACACAATAGGCATTTAATTAAACACCCAATATAGATAATCATCTCCTGGAAACAAACATTAGTACACAAAGTTCAATCTACAGCTCATCTGCCAGTGTTCTTAAACTTAGAATAGCCTTCATTAGCTGCCAGGTGGGGCAACACAACGTCAATGAAGACATGGTAACTAGGGTTTCAAGTATAAGGGGAAAAGAAAGACTGAGGCTGCATTCAGTCTTTAGCCCTACATTTTCAAGCATTTTTCATGCTTTATTGATAGGGCATAGGCAGATATGGATGTGAATAGAGATGAATGCAGCAAAGGGCCCTAAAATATGGTCAGTTGCAGTAGGAACTCAGCCCTTCGTATGCACTCTACACGGAGAGCTACAAGAGCACCCCAAGATGTAGGATTTTCGGAAATGTAAGACTAAATTGCAGGAACACTCCTTTAACAGAAAATGCAATGTGTTTATATAACAATGATACAGCTGAACAGATGTGTACTTTGTTTGGTGTTATAACTGATCACACACCATCCACACAAGCTGTTGCTATAACATCTCCACAGGGCACATTTTTGAGCTATTCTCAAATCCCTGATCAGCATTTTGACACACACTGAAGTTCTGCTGGCTGCAGCAGTTATTCTGGGAAAAGGGGTGCTGGAATCATCAATTATTGGCATGCATTATTTAAATGTTCCAAACCTTTCATACCTAAATACACCCCTGTGGATGTCAGTACCAATGGGCTTAAAAGGGAAAAATTGCCACCTTTTATGTGGATGTCCAGACATTGTTGATGTTAAATGTAGTTGATCAAAGCAATAATGTCCTCAGTGTTTGCTATATTGACAGAGAAAGCTAGTTTGCAGTTGCATAATCTGTCGTTCTGCCAGCATCCAGCGCTGTCATTTGATGTGACGTAGTAGCCAGGGGGTGCGTGCTGATGAAGTTCCTTATTCTTTTTGCTTGTATTTTTTATTTATTTATTTATTTTTAAATGTTGTCGCTGATGGCAAAAGAACTCAACAGAACTCATGCATAGCCCACTATAATATATGGAAGTTTTATTCCTCACTTGGGCAGAGGTGTGCTGGATACCCTCCTCAAGATTCAGAAGATAAACTGGAAAAGACAACCAAGAGCAGCAGGGATGAGAGGACAGATGATAACTGAGTGTGTTTTTTTGTTTTTTTCTCTGTCACATAACACTGTTTTGGCCCACAAAGTTAATAGCTACGGGCAAGAATGCTGGTAATGGCTGTGGGCACAAAAGCTCACACACAATGCATCCTGGTACATGTAGGCACTGCTAACCAACAGGAGAACTCCGCTTTCCCTGTCATATACTAATCACTGAGGAATTTATCGCTTCAATTAACTACATTCACCATCAACACCTATTGGACATCCATATTTAAGATGAGAAAGTATTATTTTCCCTCTGGCCTTCCTTTCTTTTTTACTTTTCAATGTTTTCCTTCTCACTCCATTTTCTCTCTCCTCATCCTCCTTTCTGTCAATGGTGATTACTCAATCTTTTTCTCCTGTCAGTCATCCCCTTCACTTTGTCCTGTCTTCCTCCCTGGCTGTCAGTTGGTCCTTTCCCTGGAGGCACACTTGGTTTCTCGAGAAACAATTTCAGACTACAGACAATGAAGCCGTGGAATCAGGCTAGAGGCCAAGAGAGAGAATGGGGGAGAGAGAAAGAGAGATCATCCTGGGACTAAAAAAGAAAGAAGGAGAGGAAATAAACCACCAGTCAAAGCACAGGCTAATTGGTAACCAACACTAAGATGCTAATAAATATTCCTGTTAAGACAGTGCTTAATGGAGTATTTTACATCCATCTTCATAACTAAGTTTATAAAATATAAATAAAGTGCCATGATAGGGTCTAGATTTTACAGATTCCATGACAGACCTCTCAACTGGTCTGAGCTGTTCTGATTAAATCAAACACATTTGATATTTAGAACCTGACATATGGAAGGGGTTCAGTAGTAGGAGGTTTGAATTAGATTTATCCCAAAATTGAGGTGAACAAAGTTCACACTGAGACAAGGGGAAGTGTGTTATCACAAAAATTTGCCTTTTCTCCGCGGTGTACATTAATTCTCATTAGAATGAGCAATATAGATGACAATTGTGAGTGATTATTCAGGAGTCAATTGATAATCTTTAGAAATGTTTGATTTGTTTTTATGCTCTTATTCATGATTACCATGAATTAGATCTTTAAGAAAAAAACAATTAGATAAGGTAGGATTTAAAAGACGTGCAGTGCTTTATTGTATACTGTAGTTTACAGCAAATGTTTCATCAGCATAATTGCTAATTCAAATAATGTGTGTTTTAGAATTTAAAGCCTCACTTATCTAAACTACACTGGCTTATTGGCTGATAACTCCAAATATTTGGCAAGTCACTGCTATCAGTTATTATATACGTGTTCCTTTTTTGTATGAGCCACTGGGAAACATTTTCCACGCTTTTTAACCTTCTTCACTTGTTTACTTTAGAAACAGTTTTTAAGTTGAAACCATGAACTAAACAAATAAATACACAAATTCAAATATGACAGTCAGTAGAGGCTACCAATACGGACATAACTAAATTAAACATTACTCTCTGTAATAAATAGGAAAAATAAAGCTCCTCTGTTTCTTCTTCTTTGGAAATGTATTCGTGTATAGACTAACACTGTCCACCTAACTAGCATGTCTGTACTAGTTGTGTTGTAGTTGTATTTTCCACAATGTTTTATGACTTTGGTCAGTTCATGCAAAAACAAATGTCTCAAAAAAATGGCATTATTCATCTACTGTGTCTACCCGTGGCCCTATTTATCTGTTATCATGCTGCACTTTGTGTGATTTCATTCCAAAGAAACGCAACAACAGGCTCGAAGCGAGCCTTGTGTAATGGATGGTTTCTACCTGTCTGTCTGTAGTGCTTCTGCCATGAGCCCAAAACATTCACCCAGTTTAACCTTTCCGAGTTTTCTGCTGGCTTATGTGCCAGAGTAGCTAAATAAATTTCAGAGGAGTGGAAAGCATCTTTATTGCAGAAATGGGCCAGAACTATCTGTCAAGCAGCCAAGAAATATGGTGTCATGGGCTGTCTTGTTGATGGCGAGACAGTATTAAACATGGTTACAGTCAGAGGAAATATTTCCGTGGCCTCAAAATGACCCACGTCCAAGAGCTCCATAGGAGAGTGTGAGTACATGACTGAAAAACATAATAGGGGAATAATTACTATCTGCAGGACCGATTTCATGATTTATAACTGATACTGAATCTGAAAACTAAACTGGACAAATACTGTGTGCAAATGCCATACCAGTGATAATCTAAATCAAATCAATAAAGCGATCTGTATGAACAACAACATAATGCAGTAACTCCACATCACTTCTTTAAAGTATACTAAGCAGGATTTTCTAAAAAATGTATGGACTGTATTTTCTTATTTTGCTGTGCTTGGGAGAAGGTGAGGTCAAGATTTTATAAAAAGACAGTGATCAGATGCCAGACCTCCCCTCCAAAACAGACAGACAAGGTGATTTAAACTGGTTAAAACACTGAATAAAGCCATTTCACACCTTTTGACTCTGCTCATTGGGGAAGGGCTGCTGACATAAAAAACTTGAAAACGCAAAAGTCCCTATCTGAAGCTTGTCTTTGGTTTGTAAATTTTGGGCAGGAACAACATGGCAGACTCCGAGGACCCTATGTTGGACTCCCTATGTAGATATAAATGGCTTACGGCTAATGGCTTATAAATGACAGACAACAAAACAAAACTAAAAAAGAAAACAAAACAAGATTCTTATTCTCAGGTGATTATAAATAAATGAAAACATAATTATTTATATTTTATTCAATTTCTGATAATCCTTAAATCCTGAAGGCTAGACCTTTAAGGCTTTAAGGATTTATTGTCTTAAAGTTAGTAAAGGACTACAAGTGTCATAGTTCTGTGCTCAAGCTCTGTATCTCATAATGTAAATTTGCTAAACAATGTTTTCACTAACCCAAGCAAAGCTCATAAATCACAAATCTCATAACTGTAATCGTGTTTTATCTTGAAAGCAGGCTATTCATCAGTGCAAAGTTGCAGGACTAATACAACAGATATTATTATCTCAGTTACGAAGGAAAGGAAAGAGAGCAGAAGACTAAAAGAACTCCACGATGACAGTTTTTCATCTATCAACTGAACATCGATCATCCATATATTCCCAGCAGAGAGAGGGTATTGAATAAGTGCTGTGTAATGAGATTTACCTTTATTCAGAAACCTAATGAAAATGCCTTTTATCTTGTTTATTACGGGTGAGATTAGTAGCAATTTTGAGTGTTTTTGTGTATTCTTGTCCATGTGTATGTCTATGCCCTTTGTGTGTGTGCGTGTGTGTGTGTGTGTGTGTGTGTGTGTGCGTGTGTGTGTGTGAATAAGAGAGAGAGAGTATGTGTGTGGATAATATCTGAGTGCAGGCCATGCAGCTGAAGGTCACTCTGAATGGAGGTAGATAAATGAACTGGAGACACCAACAAGCTTATTACTGTAAAGCGTGTGCACAAGTAGCACACGCACGCTAGCACACACTGCAGAGACTTATTACTGCAACTGTAGTGACATGAATTGCTCCTCCTCTGATTCCCTCTCTCTGCCTCTCTCTAAATCTCACTGTGATAACCTCAGTTGCTGAGACTTATAGCCGCCGAGGCAGTGGGGCTGGAAACCAGTCAGAACATCTATACAATATAGTGCAACCCAGTTCAAAAGGCGTGCAACAAATACGACTTTTGTGAGGCTAATGATGTTATCACCCTCATTATTGTGGCTCAGTGCCTCCAGAGTCAAACTACCTTGCAAAAAAGTGTATAAATTGACCAAATGTCCTGAATTTCATGAATACATTAATATTCAGAACTTAATGTACTTTGTACCTACTTGCACTTTTTAACACTTTTTGTTCATAAAAAATGTTGAACTTAAAGGAGCAGTGAGGATTTAGTGGCATCCAGCAGTGAGGATTGCAGATTGCAACCAGCTTAAACTTCTCGCATGCACCAAGCACAGACTCGCGGTTAGAATTCCTTCATTGTTCAGGTTTTTTCAGGGACACAGATTATTCACAGGAGTCTTTTTATTTCCAAAACAAGCAGACCTGTGATTTACACTGGTATAAACAGCAAATAAATTAGTTTTACTTTAAAAAATAAGTGTTTCTCCAACAATGCTCATCAGGGAGCGGCTGCTTACTATGGTGGTTGGTGCAAAAAGGGTTTGCCCATTCTGGGCTACTGTAGAAATATGGCAATAGATAATGGCATATTCTGTGGATGAGGACCTGCTCTCTATGTAGATATAAACAGCTCATTCTATGGTATTGAAAAAATGGAGATACTTACTTCCAGGTAATTATGCACTAAAGAAATGGTATTTATTATATTGTATTCAATTTACGTATATTACCATAAATCCTACACACTTGTCCTTTAAAACTTTTTCATGTTAAAAAAGTGGCATTTTTTTTAATCAGTTTTCATTTAGTTTATATAAATATGATGCACATGTGGACAACAAAATTATCTTGTGTAATATACAAAGAATATGCTGGATAATGGCAAACCCATCAACCTACTGGTGCTTTTTTTTTTTAAATAAACAGTGAGTGTTTCATTAAATTATTATGATACAAGAATTAAAATGCTGGACATAATATTTTAAATTTACATCATGAATTTTAATATTCCATATCCCACTTTTATAATACTACAATATGAATTCAAATTCCAACATAACTGAGTATTTTCAGTTTTACCCAGTCACTTTTTATGCTTTGTCTGATCCTACTTCATGCTGGCAGACTGCCACCCCAAGCTTCAGGACAGAACCCAGACAGAAATGGCTCTGTTTGATATAAGATGGTCAGCACCAAGCAGAATCCTCTGAGGCTGAAAAATCAAGCCAACGTGGAAGTGCCAAAAAGTGCAACTCCTTAAATGGCCACTTTACGCTGCCTCCAGAAGTGATTCAATCCACATAAACCCCCATGGTAAAATGCCCAGTTTTACAGAAGAAATCAACATGCTTACAGCCTGGTTCAAAAATGGTTTTGGTCTCTATAGCTTATTTTAACATTCATTTATATAATTCATCCATTTACATTTTATTAAGGTTTAAAATTATGCATATACAAGGGAGGGGCTGCTTGAGTGACAGGCTGTCTGTGAGGCGTGGCTACAGTCTGTAAGTCAGCTGCACCCTCTTGTCCAAATATAGACACTTGCTGGCTCCAAAAAAACAAGATGGGTCCACAAACTAATAGGTGATATCACTGTAACTGTGTCCATTGTTTTATACAGTCTATGGTCAGCACATACAAAACTTTGTCAATATCTGGCAATAATTTATATAATAACCAGAATTTAAACATATTGAAGCATGGAGTTTAAACATGACATTATGCAAGCTTGAAGCTGAATTTCTGGGTAAACTGTGAAATATTCTCTGTCAAAATCTGAGAGAGTGCTGCACTACAAGCTATTGAAATCGACCCACATAACCTTGTAGACCTTTTCTGTTCAGAGAGAATATATGTCAGTTCTTTGTGGACAATTGGACATTTTTTGAGCAGGTGCAAGGAGGATCCCTCCAATCATTTGTGAATTAAATAAGAGAAAAACAAAGCAAGTGACAAGACAAAAAGGGACTGTCTGGATTTAGAGTGTGAACTGTTCACAGTTGTAATTGACACCCTGTTGGCCAAGCCTGACAGAAGATACGGCTCATTTCAAATTGTCGAGGTGTGGTTTTGTTTTTTAAAAAAAAAACACATTCACGTCCCTCTGCTATCTGCATATTGGTCCTGAGGCTGCAGGGGAAAAGCTTGAAGAGGACCATGGAGGAAGCCATTCAATCTGAGCTATTTATGTTCAGACAAAATCAAATATATCTGCTTATCAACTGTTCAAACTAATAAAAAGACAGAACACAGCTAATATCTCCAATGTTGCCACTTATTACTGCTGAATTCATGTGCTTTTGATGTGGTGGGGCTTCACTCACCAGGATCAAAGTGTGCAGCAGTAATAACTGTATCTGCCTCAAGTTGTTTTTGCTTGGATTTATGTATTTTGCATTTTTAGCACTGCCCTGACTCTCTGGGTCAATCAGCTGGCCAGGCCACTGAATTCTTGCGGTGCTCCAGATAGCCAGTCTGGGCCAGCATTGCGTCTGAAAACAGGCCATCACTGCAATCTCTTTTATTGGTTAAGGTAGGGCTGCCTGAAAAAATAAAAAGTGATAAAAAAAATGGCTATAATAGCAATGCATAAAATATTGCAGACGCGTAATTGTCATAAATATGAAAATAACTTAGTCTTAACTGACTATTTACTAAAGCTGTACCTGAGCAGCAATTGTCCAATCATAGCTTAGCAACCGTAACTAGGCACAATAAGCCTATCAAGCTTTGGATTTTTTTCACATGCCAGAGGCATGCAAGAGACATGCAAGAAGCTTAGTAAGTAAATCCTACACACTGAACCTTTAAATTTGAACTATAGTTAAGAATATCATTTCAACTCCTACAATAGATACACCTTCATATATTCTGTTTATTTACCTTGACATGAGTTTGGCTTTTCCCAATCTCCTCTTTGAAGAATTCAAAACTCTTTGAACTGCCATGTTATGTTGCCTGTCTTGTCTGTAAGGTAATCTTGCTGAGTTAAAAGTGAGAGAAAAAGACAGCCAGGGAGTGATTGTATGGCAGAAAGACAGAACAAACAACAAACTCTCAGTTTATAATTCCACATCTAGTTCACAGACTCTAAAAGAGGCCCTTAGTTTTTGGGAACATGATGATCTGGATTCTTGTCTCTTCGTTCAGCCTCATTGTGTCATATCTTGGCTTTCACACAACCCTTCATGGCCATGTCCCAACAAACCAGATTATGAGAAAGATTAAGCAACATTTTTGACAGTTCTAATGAAATCTGATAAGTGGATATGTTATGCTTGTTTGCTGTTTGGCAAATGGGAACGAAAATGGAAACAAACAAAATATTTTCTAAATAAATTATGATAAAAGGTAAAACATGGCCCTCAAAATACAAAGAAACATGACACTAAACTTTTGCCTGCAAATGCAAACGCTGTGGATACAGTACATGTACGTCAACACTATAATATGTATTTAAATAGACAGCCTGGTGGGAGTTCAAGTTAGTTTTCTGAAGTGACAGAAGATGGATGTGTTTTGTTTTCTGTGTACTTACATGTGTGTGTCTCTCTGTGTGGTGTGTCTGTCAGAAAACAAGTAAATCCAAGGTAGCCAGATATGCGTCACTCCATCCTGAGAGCCTGGAGGGTCGTTTTTAGAAATAACAGACTGGTGAGTGTAGGAGGGTTCTCTCACTTTTCCTTTCTTTTCCCCTCTCACATCTTTTTCTTTCTTACTTTCTGTGTCTTTCTTTCTGACCACAGGCCCTCCTCTCACTTCCTCCCACTTGCATTTAAGAGGGAAAGCATCTTAAGAGAAGCTGTCTTCCTTTTCAGACCCCTAATCCCTTGTCTATTCATCTTCTTTTCTCCCATCCTCTCTCTTTCACCAGACACTGAAATGTCAAACACATGATTATCTGCCTTTCTCTCCCTTATCCCTCCCAGCTGCCCTTCTCTTCCATCTTTCTCTTCTCTCCACTCTCTCGTCTGTGCTCTGGTTAGTTTATCTCTGATGGACTCTTAATCAAACCCATAAAAAGCAACTTTATCATGACTTCTTAATGTTAATTAAGTGTTGGTTGACTTGACAAATGTTAACTGGAGTTTATCCAAATATTCATCAGATATGGTTTTTAAAGTGGGTGTTGAAAACTGGGTCAGACCATTTTAAACACTGGCATTAAATCAATGCCGTTGTTACACTCCTGAAGTTAAACTACAATGATTTTGCTGTTTGTAAACAAATAAAGCTACAGATTCTTTATGCAAATACTAATGAACTACATGTAATAAGTTCTTGTAGGCAAAGCCACTGTACACTCAGCAGAAATAAGGATATCTAAATAAGATTACATTTCTAAAATTAAAGCAATATATGCTTCTTCTTTCTTTAATTTTTTTTTTGTTTGTTTGGTTTTTTTTTTTACAAGATATGGGGCAATTTTTAAGTAAAAAATGTAATTTATTCCAAGCTTTTTTTGTCCTTAATTATCTTAATAAGACAATAAAAATAGTTAATGATATTTTATTTGTGAGTTACTTAATGTTTGAAACTAGAGTCATCAGAATTATAAAGCTGCTTGATCAACACTGACAAGTACAAAACAACTTTGTTGAAGTCAGAATTTATTTGAAGCATCTTGTCCTTTTCATCTCTTCACATATTAACGACAGATTATGATGAACTGAAGCCCACTGTTGTTTTGTGAGTCCTACACCACAGCACAGCAATCATATATTCCTATAACCAAAATTCAGTACAAAACAGAAACACTTCTCACACCTGGGGAACACACTATGAGTCAGTTGAACTATTGTACAGTTCTATACTTTTTAAAAGAAGTGAAAATAGCTTTCTCCCAAAGAACCCACAGATACCTTAAAACTAGTGCGGCCTTACTAACAAGTACATTTGTCTGGATATATAGGAAAGAATCATGAATTATTTTCTCAATATGAAGGAAAATAGGCTTAAATCTAGCAAATTCTAGTGATATTGTCTTAAAATGTGGCTATATGTAAAAAAATAAAATAAAATACATATACTGTATATATTTTAAAACCAGCACAGCTACAAGTAGGTTTGTCATCATACATCACAATGACCGACTAGCGACTATAGGCACATCATTTTGCTTATCTTAAATAGTATTTCCCCAGTTTTATTTATTTTCCTTGTTTTTGAGAGCTGACTTCTTGGTGAAAATCACACTGGGAAAAAACTTGAAACAACTTGAAAAAGTCAGAATTGATGGCAGTGAAATTTACTCCAAACTCATAATTGCATTTCGTGATGGATCTTTTGGATAACAACCACATGCTGCAGCTGCACTGGGATCAGATAGTGAAGATCACTCAGTATCTGGTACACAGATAAAGTAGAAAACTGGCAGAAAAGAAGTTGGATGAGAATCAACAAAAATGCCTAAGTAGAGGAAGCAACTCAAATAGTTTGAGATGAGCTGTCCGTCATGGAAGGCGAGGCAGTGGGGAGCCGTTAGGGAGCAAGACAGGAATGTCTACACCTAAAAGAGATGAAAGAATTCTGCAGGGCTGCAGCAGTCCCACAAAGCTTTAGAGCGGGAGATAAAAGCTTTCGGCAACAAACTAGATGAATCTGATATTGCAATGGTAAATCCTACCCAGAACCTTTTACCAGCCAAGATGCCTAAAGTGGCTGGTCTGAGGAAGTTTGACGTCATGCTCATATAGTTGAATGTAGGTAGTGTGACAAGCTGTCATACACCCAGCTCATGCAACAGATATGGAGTGGAAATGAAAAGGTGAGAGTCAGAAGCCATCAGGGCTTTGATAAGGGTGTGTCGTGCATGAAATAAAACTGATTTGATGCTGACAGAGCCTTAAAGAAAACATTAAAGAGAAAAACCTGGTGAAACCTTATCTTTAGGACTGACAAGCATCACAGCTTCTTTGTCACCAAAAATGTCTTGTTGGAATTGAAAGCCCATTCGTACGACAGACCTTTATTCCAAAAACAAAACAAAACCAAAAAAAAAAAAGACAAAACACACATTGCTTCAATAATTGCTGTACACTCTCACAAAGAGAAACACTTGGCTAATTATTATGCAGAATGATGTCATTAGACCTTCTTGCTTTGGGGAACGTATGATCCATCCTACTCTCCTTCTGATTGGCTTACCCTGAAATTCTCACCCTAACCTTGACCAGTTTCACTCCTCATGCCTAAACCTAACCAATCCAAGCAAAAAAGGCAATGACTACTAGCTAATCAAAGGCAAAAAGGTACGAATCATGTCTTTGTCATAGTTAAAAGGTCCAACGACATCATTCCACATGATAACTAGCAATATGCTTATGTTTGGGAGAGTGCTGCCTGCCCTTCAGAACAATGGATGTTTGTTTTAGAAATAATGGCCCACTGTACAAAAGGGCTTTTCGGTCCAACTGAACATTTTTTGGATTGTTGGGGCTTCGACATTAAGGGCTGTTGGAATCATGGGCAATTCACATGTGACATACGTTCTATACGTCACATGACATAATTGTTAACTTACATTCGTAAGGGAAGTTACATGACAAACTGATTTTGTTTAACGATGATCTTTTTACAAAACCTAACCAAGTAGCTTGTCGCCTAAACCTAAAGTAGTAACTATGTTTCCTATGAACATGGAAGTTTATTTCCAAAGGACACAGTAGCGAGTAATGCGCTGAAATTGAGAAAGGGGTCTCCACAGCATCATAGTTTGAAGCATAGGGCCACTGATCAAGATGCTGTATTTGATGACTTAGGAGTGAGAATGTGTTATAAACAGAGGATATGCTCACCACCGTTGCACCATTTTCGAATGATGAGGCAGGCAGAACAACAAGATTCTGTGACTGGCAAAGTATTTGATTAGTGAATGAGACATGAGAGACCTGCTGCACACAAACTGATAAGCGCAAATCATGAAGCTGCAGTCAGAGAAGTTAGAGAAGCACAGAGTGATAAGCACAGATGGGAGCGTGCACAGGAAGGATCAAACCAAATGGCAACCTGTGGTTCCAAAAGTGTACCGCGCTCTCATTCTGAATGAGCTGAATAAACAAAATGGGTCACTTGGGCACACAAATGCCATTAAAGTTGATTGGGGAGCTGTTTGTTCTTAGCCCTAAATATGAAGAGATACAAACCATTTTGTCACAAATGTGTGCATGTGTCTCAAGAATAGCAGAGAAAAACAGAGGGGCATGTGCACCCGTGATAAGTATTGAAACCAGTCAACCATTCTAGTAGGTTTCACATGACTATGCACGTCTAAAAAAACATATTTCTGTTCATTAAAAGACATATGATACATGAACCATTATACCATCTGAGCAAATGCAAAAACCAGCTAATAAGAAACGTTTAGTTCTTCAGAAATGCTGTACCACAACCAGAGACTTAAAGTACTCACAAAGAGAGGTTTAATGGAATTGTTGTCTTCATGTTAACAACATTTACCGATGAGCAGAAGTGTTCAGCATAATGAAGTGACTCAACACAGTCCATGTGACGGGTAAAATGAAACTGAGTGCATCTGGAATAGTTTCTAACATACAGACTTGACAAAATTCTGCATTGGGGATTAAAGACTAATCATAAAGCTTTAGGCACAGAGGTGACATAATGCTGTAAATACAGTTGAAGCTGCAGGGTGACATAAAGAAAATTCACTATATCCTCCACCTTGGCACATGCGCTACATGTAGTCTGCCAGCTTTAGGGTAGAAAAATCCATCAGAGGAGGTCGTACAGGTATAGTGTCGAGGAAAGGAGTGGTTCTATTTGCCAGGATTTGCTGCAGGTCATTAAACCACACATATTTCTCATGTTTTACCCCAAGCCACCACTCTGGTGAAGAGCAGTACATGTACGCTTTGTGTACGCTGTCACAACTTCTTTTCTTCTTTTCTTTACTGTAAAGTACAGCAGGTGCAAATACTTTTTTCCTTTTTGCTGAAAAGCTTGACAGCATCTGCATTTCTGAGAGTGAATGTTTTCTGAGAAGCTAGGAAATTTCATCTTCTAAACGTGGGCCAAGTTGTCTGCTTTAAAGAAACTTTTTGGTGGCAGTGCCAGAGCATTACTGGCTTTTAGGAGAAATTGTGCCCACACTAGCCAATACACCCTTGTGGACTATTTGTTTCTTTTCTTTTTGCTAAGTGATTGTTATGCCAAACCCACATCATCCTTAACTCCAGTCCTTGGCAATGAGTAATAGAGGGCACTCTTAGCATAATATGAAATTGTTCCATCGTGCTGAAAATAAAGATTGATAATGTGATTCATGCTAGCACATGAACCCGAGGTACCGAGCTTTGGCCAAGCACAGTTTCTTAAAATATAATGACGAAACTCAAGCACTTTCTTATTATTAAGGGCCCAAATTAATGCCGTACCTACTCTGACTTGAGTCTCAAGATCGTCCACAATGACTGATGGTAGGTTCAGATCTCTAGGTAGGGCTGTCAGACAGCTAACTTAAGCCTGCTGTCAGCTTTTTGATAAGTAATAATACGCTGAGTTCTTTTTTAGCCTCATTCTGCGTCTCTTTTCCTCTCTGGCTCCGATGCCAGACACCATTTTCCCTCACCAGCTTTGATGTTTCTCTCTTCCACCCTTCCCTTCTGTCCTTTATTCTAATCCACTTAGTCTCTCCTTTCTGTGTCTCTCTTTCCTCCTTGGCCCTCCCTGTCTCTCCCCAATCCTTTCCTCCCTGTAAAATTCAGGTGAAACTTCCCAAGTTAAGAAGCCGCTCTTCTCCGCTGCTGTCTTCCTATCATCCTTCCCTCCCATGCTAGCTGATTAGCAGCTGCTCTTCTCCACCTTTGTCCTTCCCTCACCCCTCCGCCGCCGTGCTGAGAAAATCCTGACTCAGAAGGAAAGCATGATATTTCAAATAACAGCTGAGCGGAGAGTATGAGTGAGAGAGACAGAGAAAAGACAGAAAAGGGAGAGAACAGAAGAAAGTAGTTACTGATGAATGGGCAGAAGGAAGACACAGAAATCAAGCTGTGCCGACACCGACAAGGAAACTGACAGGAAACCAGGATCAACAAAGTCAAATGCAGACGAGTAGTCAGACCGACACAAAAAATGAGAGGGAGACAGTTACAAGCAAATACAGAAACATAACCGATATGCACAATTATAGACCATAAGAGACAAAGGCTCGAACAGACAGTGGCAGAAAGATTTTTTAAACGTACTGTTTTACATTGCTGAGGTGTTAGGAAGTTAGAATGACTGCAGTAGTTGAAAAAGCACTAACTAAACATGTAAAATGTAACAAATGTATAGACTGATGTGAAGGTCAAAGACAAGTAACGTGGACGAAGTGGGGAAAAGTATTGGCTTATTTATACTCCCTTTCTGTATGGATATACAACAGATGGGTCCAAACATTGTAAACATCATTGCCCGCACACTTCCTGTGTCCGTTATGATAGCATAGATACAGCCAACAGATGGCACTGCGTTATTGCACAACAAACAAGGCAACGATGGAGGGGGTTGTAATAATGTGCCTTTTAACGAAGGCAGTGGTGTAGACGGTTGTAATCTTTGAGAACATTAAATACATCACAACTTTTTGGCAGAAAAATTCTCTTCACAATATTATAGATTTGTTCCATTACATTTTTTTAAATGTCTTTGTTGTTTCCTATGGTCATATCTCGCTTGAACAACACTACACTGCCCTCCAACTCTCCGGTGATACTGCCAACACCCGTCTGACCAATTGTGAGTAGCACCATTGAATGTGAGCACATGGATTGGCTGTCACAGCTGTCAATCATAGTGGAAAAGCCCCATTTTGAAGAATTTCATAACTCATTAAAACTGAACTTATCATGAAAACAAACAGTTGAACAAACATCAGGGTGATGAGAACTACCTTCAGTGACAGAATCCATCTTTGGGAAAAATGTATTTGGTGTGTACTTTGAGTTTTTAGTTTGGTCTGTGTCCATTCACTAACATGGAGGGGCGGGCCTTAGGACCTATACTGCAGTCAGACACCAGGGGGTGAACGAGACTGAAAAGCCTCACTTTGGGGGAGCTGTCATGTTGTCCATCTTTACAGTCTATGGTTCTGACAGACTTACAGCTGCAGTTTACAATTGTAAACCTGTTGTAAACTATATGCAATAAAGCTGATTTAAAAACATACAAACTTGCAAATCTTTTGTTTTAAAAAAAAACAACAACAACAAAAAAAAGCCACCAAGTTGGCATCTCCTAACATTGATGTTAAAATTGCCCATTTAGAACCATGCATTTATCAAAAGGTAAAATATCTAACAACATTTTATAACATAATAAGAATATCACATAGACTGCAAAACTGTGAGAAGCTTAAATGAAAGTTACATTTTTGCTGCTGTAATCATCTCCCCTCTCAAGCTGTTGTCTGGACTGGAGCCTTCCCTTCCTCTATTCTCAAGTACTGTGGGCGCACCTGGCAAACTTACTGAAATCTCACAGGAACAAATGTTGTGGAGGTCTCATACTTGGCCTGTGACAGAAGAGGGGGAAGTGAAGATGACACATATATAAATTTTATTCATGGCCTGGAAGTATTTGCTATGAGCAAAAAAAGAGGTCATCTGTATGGAACACCGTTGGTCCACGTTAGGCAGGTAGACAGGCAAGCTGCCATATTTCATTCTGACTGTCAAATAAGCAGATGCTTTACAAGATAGACGGGATATTGTTCACAGTGAGAGAGACAGAAACGCATAACGTGTGAACAGTCAGACGGGCAGATCGGTTTGGCAGACAGGCTCGGAGGTTTGCAAATATGCAGGCCTCTGGGTGGGCAGACACAAACAAACAGAATGGCGAGCAAACTTTGAAATGGAAAGGCAGATACACAGACAAGTAAGCAAACAGGCACAATGAAAGACACACAGGCAGAGAGGAAGAGGAATGGAGATGGGAGGAATATTCACTCAGCATCTTATGACGGCATTGCTCTACTTTACTTCTCTGTCATCAGGCACACTCTTTCACGCACGCACACACATGCTTACAGACACAGACATACAGCCAAGCAATCCAGTGCTTACCCAGGCATGCCGGGCTGAGTGCCATCAAGAGCCAGGGAGAAGCAGCATGCAGCTTTTGAGTGCTTACACACAGACACGCACACACACCGAAAGAAAAAGTGAGAGAGCATTGACATCTGTTACTGGCTCTTGTTCAGCCAAATCTACTTATGCCACGCTAGACCAGAATTCACATATGTTATTCCTATGATGTGACTGTTCATCCAGTATTTCAATCTTCCTCACCCAGAAACCACAGAGCAAATGCCTATTCAAAGGCTCAGATGAACACAAACAGAAATGTTAAGACAACTATTTGGTTTGGAGCTATTTCTCACTTCTGGGCAGCATCTCTGCAGCGTGGGCTGCCAGATAAGATTAGTGAGCTCAGGTTTTGGTCTTTGTACAGGTAAGAATGTATCAAATCTGCCATTCTCTCTGAGATAAACTCGTCATTGCACCTAGCTGTTGTTTACCAAGAAATGGTAACAGCACATCAGTCTCCCTAAAACCACAAAATGTTGGTTTTTACATTTCTGTTTATGTCTCAATTAAACAATTGAGATACAGTGGTAATCACCTCTAGAATTTAAGTGTTAGTAGATATAGTTTTTTAACTTAGGGAAGACTGCTGGTCTTGCTTTTTCTCCCTGCCTCTAGTCTTTGTGCTAAGCTAAGCTAAAGGCTTAAATCTGCACTCATACACGTGCATACCGACAGTGGATGAAATGACTATATGTAATGTGAAAAGTACCATTCCTAGTGACAAACCCACGGAGAATTATTACCTGACTGCAGTTCCCCTGAGCTCTACACAGTGTTCAAGTATTGTTGATTTTACTGTTCATTTATTTTGTTTTCAGCCAAAGAGTAGCCATTTTAAGTAAGAAGAAGTAAGACATGCAACTATGAATTAACTGGGTCTAGACCTTTGAATCTGCCCACTCCACTGGGTTCAAGGTGACTGATTCGTGTTGCAGTAGGTTTCAGTTAAATTAAAAACAATCAATGAGCAGTGTAAGAGGACTGAATGAGCCAACTGGCACCAAGGGCAGGACTAACACCATTGTCAAGGTGTTGTCAAGCAATGAGGAGTTACAACAGCAATTGTGAGTGCTAACCCTTAAAGAAGACAAATGGTTCTACTGACACTCTTCTTAATCGACATGTCGTCTCAATACTGCCCAACATCTGTTCCATCTTAAAACCCAAGAAAGAAGGTATGTTTCTATGGCTAGGCAACAGTGTGGACGTAGAATAGTGTCATATTCGGGTGGATATGCGGGTCTCTAATGATTCCTAAGGGGAAATCAGATCCCCTCTCCCAAGGAAATTTGCTGGAGTTGACATAATATCACACTGAAGATAAAGCAACTGTAAAAAATCTAGAAAACACCTAGAAAACAATGACAGAAGATTTCAAAATTCTAGCAACACTTATAGTATAAAGAACAACTTTATTTTAAGGATGGCTCAGAAGATTGCCTTAGCCCCACAACAAATTAATTAATTAATTAAGGTACAGCAAAACAAGGGAGTAACAATTGGCAGTTTTGACAGAGAAGAAAACATTACTTTCAGAAATAACTGAAAGGGACTGGGTCCCTATAGCATATTCAAGAGGAAAGAAGACATCACTTATACTCTAAGTACTTTTGTAAGAACCTGGTACATACAGCATATTTTGGTGGGAAGAAGAGATGACTGTATTGAAAAAATGTTGAACTGTTCCTTTAAACAATAAGCTCTGTTAGTTTTAAGTATACTCAAATATAAATGTAGGTCCTTGCCAGAATGTGTCATACTAATGATATCCAAGGTCTCATGAATTTCTCATTTTGGTGCTTTGAGAGTGCTTTTCTGTGCCCTGCCCTGAATTTAATTTCGACTTTATCCTGAGAATGTACTTGGTAGGTCATATTTCTAGTACTCTTATAGACAGTATTGTATATCTTGTTTTGTTGCTGCTAGAATGACCCAATGCCCTCCCCAGGGATCATTAAAGCTTTATGTTAAGAAGAAATACTTTACAAATCCCTCTTGGGGAAATTCAGTTTTTTTCACCCTATTGTTTTTTTTTTTTGTATTAAACACATATAGGAAAACAATGGTGGTAGAGAGATGCCACAGGGTCAGAGCCTTGCTCAAAGACATCTCCACAGTGCCAGAACTGAGCTGTACTAAACGTAGGAATACTGGTGTATGTTTAGAAAAGAAAAATAACACCTGGTTAAACTGCAGCCGTCACTGTGCTCCATGCTCCAACACATATCATATACGTGTTTTTAAAAAAGCTGTCAAACTTTGTCATTAATATGCTGGACTATTCAACACCGTGCCTGAACCGCTATCCCACTCTGCTGTGCTTGTCAGGTTCAGCTTTAACGCTGCGATAAGGGAAGACTGCAAGGTTTCTCACTCGAGTCATGCCTTCTTCTGTAATATTGCTCACTTACAGCATCAAATCTCTCCCTCTCTCGTTCCCCTCTCTGTAATTTAGGTGTGAACTCCTACATTTGCAGCCGCTATGTTCTGCCTCGCCTTTTCCTTTATGCGCTTCTGCCTCTTCCTCCTCTTCTCTTCTCTTACCCCCTCTGGCAGAGAAAATGATCCAACTTAAAATGAAAGTGTGACATTTAAATGAGCAAGAGCAAGAGCAAACACAAGGAGTAGAAGAGAGAGAAAGGGTGAAAGAGGTAGAAAAAGACTGGGGGAAAAGACTGATTAGGTAGAGGAAAGGACACCATCAATTGACTCAGTGCGGGGAATAGGGGTTAAAAGATAGGAGAGAAAGGGAGGAAAATTAAAAGGAAATGTGAACCCCCAAAGCATTGGTGAGTTCAGCCCTGCCCTCATTTGAAATGGAATCACGAGCCGATACCCATGTCATTACGACTCTTGCACATATGGGAATTGTGTGTTAAGATTTTAACATAACTGGTAAATTAAACTCTCTATAAGGAGGGGGTGAAGAAATAATAAAAGCAGAGTGCTTCATATGTGTTTAAAGTTCTTTGAATTTTACATCTGAGTTTAATATAGGTAGTAAATTTGCCTGATCTTTATACATGCAAATAAAAGTCTTTCTTCCTCTGATAGAGAAAATGCTGAAATAACTGCATTGCACCAGAAAATTGCATTAAACCCTGTTTCATTGGCTGGTAAATTAGTGCTAATGTATGCTGCTTGGACAGGTGTCAATGTAAATTCATGTTTGATATGATAATCACATGAAGGGGCTGCAATGGCAGGAGTTTGTGTTTATGTTGTGTGTGGAACATGTCTAGGCTGTAAAAAACTAATTTCTCCCATGCATTAAAGACCAGGACCTTTTTCCATTGCTACAGATAAGATGCGCAGAGCTGCGCCAGAGATGGGCCATTTCTGGAAAAGGTCCAAAAGCGAGCCCAATCGCATCCGAGCGGGAAGACTTGATGTCTTGCCAACTGCAGCTAACCCCTTTTCCCCCTGAAACAAGCATGCTTGTTGCTCACCTGTCTGTGCAAGAGACCAAAATGTCCCCTGAAGCATTGCACAACACACTGACTAGCAAAAAAAACCAAAAACTGCTTGACTTGAGGCAATATCAGATGACTTGGAGGTCTCTGATTGATGATTCGAATCTCCAACTTTCAAGAGGCAGCCCTTGTTAATACAAGCTGTCATCAGGTAACGACACACTTTCAAGTGGGTAACCCTGTTAGGATGGAAAAGCAAATCAATGCTGTGCTGACGTGCTAAGTGAAGCCTAATGAAGTCAAGCCAAGCCATCACAGGAGTGTGAAAAATGCATCTTTCTATCAATAACACCAAAACTATGATAGAAAAGAGTTGCGATGAATTGCACAAAACTCGGATATTTCAGTTAAGATGAGGACAAGGTCATTTATATTGTCTGCATCACATTCCTGTCTCACAGAGGCATACACAAGAAATACAGTAAGCATTATTATCCACACCACATTCTTGTAATACCATAATGCTAAACCTATGTATATATTATATGCATTTATTAGTGTCGATAACCTGTCTTTAAACAGATTTTTTAAAAAAAGTTTCTTGTGAGCAAGGAACTCAGCTGTCTCTATGACAACTGAACAAATTTCACCTGCTGAG
Organism: Plectropomus leopardus; assembly: GCF_026936395.1. Lineage (NCBI taxonomy): Eukaryota > Metazoa > Chordata > Actinopteri > Perciformes > Serranidae > Plectropomus > Plectropomus leopardus. The sequence goes on along the minus strand of NC_142181.1, from coordinate 16,984,722 downwards.
GCCATCATTATGTGGATATGTGATTGAAAGCTCTGGGAAAAGCTAGTGAATCTTGACTTAAGATTGAACAGAAGAATACTCTGCAGCAATCAAAACTAGATGACCCTTTTTTCCACCAACTGATGATCTCTGTGCAAGCCCAGTAAGGCTGAGAGAGAAAGTATACTCAGAGAGCTCTTTAAATCATTTCTTATTTTCCTGTCTCAGGTCTCCCTCCCTCACTTACTCTGTGTGGATGTTTCCTCATGATATGTACTTTACTCAGCCCACAGTGTCTAAGTCTGAGTTTGGTTATCTTGATAGTCACTCTTCTTTCATCTGAAATTAAGATATCTTCCATTTTCGCAACTTCCGGATTCAAAATTAAAGTCTTGAATTCCCTGCACTGTTCCACCTCTCCCGCCCATATCAGCGAACCGGTTCTGACTGAGCCTAAGTCATATGTGAAATGGCATCTTGAGAGAATTTGACTTTTTGGATCATTATTAATGTTAGAGAGCTTTGTGGGCACGGCTCAACTTTTTTTTAGATAAATTTAGTAAGATTTAATAAAAAATGGATAAATTAAAATAGTTTTCAATAAGGGTTTACCTTCATCCCCCCTATCAAAAACTTGATACCCATTTCTTTTGTAGCAAAAACATATCACAGAACAACATGTTCTCATCCCAACTTGTCACATGGTGCCGCTCTGTCAGCGTCCTCCTGCATCTACTTATGGATTAGGCAACAAAGTCACAGATGGTCAGGTTTAGGCAAGAGAGGCACATGGTAAGGTGTAGAAAAATAAGCCTAACATCCACATGAGAAGCAAACTCTGGACTCCTGCATGAGAGTCTGTTGTTTGTAGGACCCATCAACCTCCCCTCCCTCCTTATAACCACACTCACACTCCTTATTTTGTGTTGTAACGGGCAACATTATTACTTGACAACATCCTTCTGCGCTGCGTGCACAGGCACCCAGTTCCGTCTGACCGCGTCCTCAAGTGACGCCACCCGTGCCAGAGAATGTGGCATGCCTTGTACCATTGGGCCATCTGCCAACATATAATAGCAACGACACCTGTTCTGTTGGGATGCGTTCTCATGTGATGCCGTCCAGTCTCGTTCCAGGTGGACACCGAAAGCACTATTATGGGTGTGATCCTGGCACACACCCTCATGTAGATTTCCTCAAATGATCTGTAAACATGCTATAAATAATCCTAACCTATTTTCTTGGATGATGGCATGAGAAACTTTTTAAAAAAACTTTCAATAAAGTTTTGGGAGCTTTAATCCAGTGTGTGGATACCATCCATTTTCTCTCCTAATCAGACACAATAGCTTAGCATCATTATGTGTGAATGCCTAAGGTGCCAAAAAGCCATTGAGCTTACTGTCTCATTTGTTACACAGAAAAAAAATGAGCTTAATCTGTGTACCCACTGGTGAGCGGTTTTTTAAAAATGTATGGGTAGTGGTATGTACATACTTCACACTTTATTTCTCCATGTGACTGCTTACAAAAATGACTTGTTTTTCACATTTCCTGGATGAAATAATAAACAGATAAATCATAAATAAATTATGATTCTTTATATGCTCAACTTTAAAACAGGACTGTATGACGCCTTTGTTTACTTCAAGCCAATGCACACACAATGCGTCTTAGTCATTCAAGCTGCATCTAGGAAAACATTTATAGGCTTCTAAATATAGCTACGATTGAATCTCAGAAATATAAATATCTGTCCCTCAGGCTGTCATCTATCATTGTTACACCCTAAAGATGGCCCTTCTTCTCAAAAACAGAGGAAGTATTCCTTGCCTTCCAGACATCTAAAGCATGAACTTAAACACAAGCAAGTTGGAAACTTGAATCCTGGACACTCACATGCCAACAAGTCATTCATTTTGTAACTTTAATTGCTAACATAGGAACTGACTGCTCACTAAATCCCTCCGGTGAGCAGTAATTGTCCAATAAAAGCCAAGCACCCATGACTATGCACAGCAGGCATGTTGAGCTTTGGATTTCTTTGCATGTTGAAGCAATGTGCATGGAGAAGCAGGAGTTTAGGAATGTTTAGGTATGACACCAGTAGAAGTGCAATTTCAGAAATTGTTTATGTAGGTCCCATTAGGGGGTAGGATCAAACATCTCATGTACTCGAGTGAGCTGAAGGACTTGTTGGTAGCAACAGGGAGTCAAAGGTCAAATAAAGATGTAGTTGAACCAATCTCTTAATTACAACACTGCTCTACAACACTGTCAGTGTCTGTTAAATTGTACTCAAGTTGTTTCAGTTGTGAAATATTGCAGCCTTCACTGATTCTGTGGCTGCAGGGTAAAAGTGTACATTACATACAACACAGCAAATGAGATAATTCATGTGTCATAGTGTGTAGGCTGATTTGGCAAGTGCAAAGAGGAAATGATACAGCTTGAAGACTTTTAAAAGCATAATCCGGAGAGTTTTTTTCCACATTTCTTTTTCTGAGTATAGGATGTATTTTAATGCCTCTGACATCCTAATGATGTGTTGCTCCTTATGCTCTCATGTCACCTGGCTCAGTGTGAATGTGAATGCCCCGTTTAATACTCCCAGAGCAAACACTGAATACATGAGCACGTTTTTGGTAAACATTTGGTAAATTGTGGAAAAAACAAATGCATAAAGACCACACATCAACATGGAACAAACACTTTGCCAAAAAGCAAAAGGTCACGGCAGGCTTTAAACTAAACATCTCTTCTGCTATGAATGTGCACTTTTACTTAGTGTGATCAACTCACATGCTAATCACCTTGTTGTGCTAACGTATTGCTTGATGCTAACAGCTAAAAGTTTCCAGGCGGATCTCGTGCATGCATCAATCTACATAACGTCCGGCTGTATGCACTGGAGCGTGACCCGTAAACCATGAGGGTTCTGCATGCATACATGAAGAGTTAAAGCACTAGAACTGCGGTATATTAATCAGGAGAAAAGAATGAATGCAAGCTCTCACCCTGCAAAAAAAGCTTTATTACCTTCCAGACTATATGTTTCTCACAATGTGTTTGAACTCATGAGAATCATCTGCTTTGTAAGGCTCTCCAGAGAAAGAACTTACTGAAAACACTGGCAATGAAACACAAGAGCTAGGTAAGTGAGAAAGCATGTTGTCAGGACAACAAACTCGGGAACCTAAGAGAAAAAGGAAATGGATGAGGATGATACATTCAAGTTTACTGCAGAGACAACCTCTAGTGACCCAGATTCAGATTCTTGTGTTCTCACCTCTATGAGCCTGAAGGGGGTGATAAGGAAATAGAAAGCTTTAAAAAAAAGTTTTTATCGGAGCTCATACACAAAGAGAATCACCTTGGCTTTTGGCTTTCAGACAGTTCAACTCTAACTGTCTACCTTTTTGCTTTGGATCCTCTGAGAAAACTTTCCTGTTTTTTCTGGGTGTCAGCTTGTTGAAATAGACCCTCATAACCTTTGAGACAGATGGGAAAGCAAGCTAATACTGCTGTCTTTTGTAACTTGAAATACTGCTGACACAGTTTCATTTGTCATGTTGGTCAGTTTCTTTAATGTCAGAGGGTCTTGCATATTTTCTGGTTTTTAGATTTCTATGACACAAAACTGGCAAATGCAAATTAAGCATCATAAACGATACAAGTCCTCCAACCCATACGACCATATAAGTTGTTTGCTCGTACCCTCTAGTATGACCCACAGGAGAATTTCCTGAAATCACAGGTAAGGTGTGATTGATAGAGCAAACAGGAGAGATAGAAAATGGATATAGACGGAGATATAAAAGTGGATGTACAGTAATGTTAGAGTTTAGAGTGTGCGCACAAATATGCTGCAGCTCCTAAAGACCTGTACAAATGCCCTGTTTCTTGTTTACTGACTGCTGAGTGAAGTGATAAGGATTTGAGTAAGTAGAGACTACAGCCCAAGAGAAATCAAAATCTCCCCTGTGTTTTTTTTTTTTTACCACGATCTGGAAGCCACAGCAGGAAAAAGCAAAATCTCATGATAACTTAATTGCATTGTTAACTCACTGTAAAAAAAAAAAAAGGTCTTTCAAACTCAACAGAAACAAACAAACACAATTATGTGGAGGTCTGCAGGGAAGTTAGCTCACCACAACAGTTGCAATGGCTACTGTAGCCTACACTAACACTGTCCACCACTCTGACCATCCTGCTACATTAATTTGAATGGAAATGTCAGTTCTTCTGTCGCTCTATTTCTATGATCCTATATGACCGTTAACTTTTCTTTAAAAGTTTTAAAACACATGGTTTACACTGTGAAACAGTTGCAACTTCACCAAAACTCCTTCTTCAGAGTTAGGCAACAAAACTTGTTGGTTAGGTTTAGAAAAAAATTTGACTTGTGTTAATAATGTAGGGTGCATGCGCAAATCTAATCTGACACTCAACACAAAACTGAGAGAGCTGAAGTAACAGAGCGTTCTATTTCTCCATGAATTAACAAATGGCATAGTTAATCGCACACTGACTCTGTTCCGCTCTCTGCTGCTGCTTCTCTCCAGATGGAGTGCCTAGAGTACACTCTTCCAGCACCCCAAGGTTATGGACAAGTTTGTGCCAAAGTGTGCTCCGGCACTCCGAACTCACCTGTTATGTAACCCGACATATGTCATGTGACATACAACACAAATGTATTTAACGTTTATTTAACCAGGTTGGTCCCATTGAGATTAATAGTCTCTTTTTCAATGGAGACCTGGCCAAGACAGTCAGCAGTGAAAACATAAAGTTGCAGACAGAGACACAAAAGGAGACAAAATACAATTCACAAGCACTAAAACAAGCATTAAAAGAGAACTATCTATCAGCCAAAAGGGAATTCTCTGGGGGTCATTTGTAAAACAAGCCAGGCTAAAGACAACAACATTAATCTGCAACTCTTTCATTTTAGATTTAAAGACATTTAGCGACACCAGCTCCTTGAGTTTCAAGTCATTTTGCAACAAATTCCAGGGTGAGAGTGCAGAACACCCAAAAGCCCTTTTCCCAATTTGTGTGCAAGCATTTGGGACCAAGAGTGTAAAGAGGTCCCGAGAATGCAGTGAGCACTGTCCGGAACATTTCTGCGTGATGAAAACACAAAGATAGACTCAATTTTGACTTTTGGTTTTACGAAGGATATCAACAGCAGTCTCCTGGGTAAAAGTTCCATGTTTGTTGGATGAACCCCACCTCCTCCCTTTCTCTTTTATAAACGATGGCACCAGACTTACACATTTGCTCCTGTCATATATTTTTTTACAGCCACTAGGATGGTAACAATAAATGTAAACAGTAAAACAGTACTAAAAGTAAACAGTACTATGATCACAGTAAATGTGAATATGGGTCGTAATCAGCTGCTTGAAACAAACAATCTATGTAGTTGTATTATGGTGGATAATCTCGAAGGATACAATCACATTTTGTTCTATATCACTTCAGTGCCCCAAGTGCTGACCTGGTGCAAATCAACAACAACTTCAAAGTCTTTATATTATATACAGAATATTGTGCATCCCCTTTGCTATCTTCCTTGCCTCTCCTCATCCTTAGCTGCACCAGGATCAGAGCAGATGCTGAGCATTAGTTGGAAATATCCTCCCGTCACAGCAGATGGCCAGCATCAGGCACAGAGGCCTCATATCTTCCATCTATTCAATGGTTCCCCCCTGATCCCAACAAGTCCTCTGTATGAAATTACATTCAGAATATAACGCAGTGAAAGTGTTGTGCTTTTCCATTATTCACTTATATTGTATCATGTAGGCTTCAACATGTTGTTTGTTTTATTTATATATATATATATATATATATATATATATATATATATATATATATATATATATATATATAAGCAAATATTTATGATTGTTTTGTATAGCAGTGGTGTGTTAAAAATAAACAATTTGAATGACTTCCCTTCTATCAACACTAATATTCATGCTATACAGTTAAGCTTACCTTGCAATAAACAGATAAGTCATGGATCTGACTGAAATGTGTATTTTTGTGCAATATAATATGTATTTCTGAATATAAAAGACTTGACTTTGATGAAGGAATGAGGTTTAAACACATATTTTCAATAAAGACAAACAGGAGAACCATCCTGTGTGTACAATATATGTGGATTTTAATATTCTAAATATTAAAAAAGAATAAAAGCTACAGGTGCATGCATTTTGTTAACAACAACATATTTTTGTTTATTTTCATTTCTGAATCTGAGCAAATAATCGAATGGCATCATCATGGAATGTTGGATGATGCATTAGAATGGCCTTTGATGCATCATCCAACATTCCTGTAGAATGGACTATGGAAGTGACATCTGGGGAGAGGTTACCTATACTCTGCACATCAGTTCAACTGTGACTTCCTTCTAAGAAGCACAACAAAAGGATCGACTTCAACTTTTCAACTTCAAGATTATTCAATCTTAGAAAAAACTCAAGTGCATTATGGTAAGTAGATATAATTTGGTCCTGTGTAGATCAGTGTCTCTCCTTAGACAAGTGAGCTCAAACCGTTGGCTGCAAAACTCAAACATTTGCACTTTATTTCATCCAACTACACTATTGCCTTATGATAAGCAGATGCACTGTTCTTTGTGCTGATATTATACTCTGTGATGAACATATTCATGTGACTTTATAAGTGGAATAAGCTTAGATAGTTCGTCCCTTCTGGCAACTTATTTTAAGTTTATAATTTAATGAAGTTTGTATTCTGTGTGATCACAAAAGAGGTAAAATGGCGTTTAAATGCCTGCTTTACAAACAGAGATGTGATCAAACATCTTAATTTGAAGTTAGTTGGGACAAAGCTTCTCAGTTAAGTTTTCAAAATGAGTTTACATCAAGGCAGTAATTAAAATATATATGGAAAGGGAGACAGCCCCCTCAATATTGAAATATCCTACCCCTCCCCCAATCTATTTTTTTAAAAACTAATTCAAAGAATTTGCTATTTTACTACAGGCAACCATGCATTGCGGTCCAAAATGATCACTAGCAAATGTATTTATAATTTTAAATAAGCACAACACATTAGCGTTACTATTACTACTTATCTTCTTATATCTTATATCTTATATAACAGTGTACTGCAGTTTTCTGTACTGCAGTTCTGTATAGCACATTGTATAGCTGTACTTAGTTGTGATGCATAATATTTGCAGTAGTAAATTGATTTGGTTCCCTCTGATGTTGACTCAATGGCTCCTTCATTGATTTTCATGAAATCATTAGTCAGCAATAATAAAAAATACTTCAAAACTGACAAAAATAATCCTTGCATGTAAACTCAGCATGCTTATTTTCTGTTTTATGGAACAAAAAAACAGACATGTTGTGTTAACACTTCTTTGTCCTTTTCTCCTAGTCTACAGAATACAGAGTCCAAGCTCAGTATAACTCAGCTGAAGAGGAGAAGACATCCTCCTCCTCCTCTTCAGGTGATGATTTCCAGGCCATCATAGGCGTCATCTCCTCTCCCTCCTCAGACTACTTGATTCAGTCTTTTTTGGGGCAGGGGGTTTTTGGAAAAGTGGCCAAGTGCATCAAGTCGGCCACTCAGGAAACGGTGGCTGTGAAGATGATAACCAAATATTTCACAGCTGAGGCCCAGAACGAGGTAAAACAGCAGTGATGTTATTCAAAGGTTTCACTTGTATTTTGCAATACTTCAAATGTGCTTGAACCCAGTTGCCTTAAATCTAACATCTCATATGTTCTCCAGGTGGCCGTCCTTAAAAAACTGAGCCTCTATGATGCAGATAAATTTAACTTTGTGCAATACAAGGACTCATTTAAGCACAGAGAGGACTTCTGCATTGAGTTTGAGATGCTGGACATGAGCTTGTGGGATTTATTAGACAGGAAATCTCAGCAATGTTTCTCTGTAAAAGAAATCCGCCCGATTCTACACCAAGTAAGTACTTCCAGAGGTTTATTTAAAAGGCATTCACGAGGTGGACACATGCAGGAACACCTTTAAAATTGGATGTTCCCCCAAGCCATGTTATTGTTACTGTACCAGTAGAGTTTTCCATTTCCGCATGATGCAGTTTACAGACACAAAAGTGACACAATTACTAACAATTCTAAGTAATTTTTTAATTAATGTGCCTTTGATTTCAGGAAGACAGGCGTCTTATTTTTAGCAGGAGACCATCAATTTTGATGGTTAAAATGATGTCCCCGGGTAGATTTTATCAGTTTTTAATAAAGCTAACATGGGCTCAGAGCACTCACAGGGGTCTGTAGGCTTGGTTCTGTTTCCATGAGAATGAATCTGTTTTACTGAACTCTGGTCTGCAGCCGTAGCTAGCTGTCCAAGGGGAAGAACTGGGTTTGGGTCTTAGGCTGATAACGTGTGACAGGCACTTTGTTGAGCGGAGGGGTCTAGTAAACGATCAGTTCTTGAGAATTTGTCAATAGTGATATTTGAGGCCTTCTGTGGTACTGTCGTACTGCAGTGAACTTTAATGTAGGGAGTTCCTGTTATTTCGTCAACAGGGTCCACTGAAATCCTTATTATTTCTACCTGTCTAAATTCCACTGTATTCAATTGTAAGGTGTTTCTTTTTTTGTGTTCCACCAATTGTCAGTAAGTGCTTTGCCCTGAAATAACCCTCAGCTCAGCATGGTAAAGCTTGTATTCAGAAATAAATACTAAACTAAAGTACAATGATCAACCTTCTTACATGATATATTTATGACTCTCAGATGGCCAAGACTCTACAATTTCTGGGGAGCATTGGAGTGGTTCATTCAGATCTCAAGCCGGACAACATCATGCTGGTGGACAATGCGAACCAACCCCTGAAGGTCAAGATGATAGACTTTGGCTTGGCCTGCCATGTCTCTCAGACAGAGAGCGGACTGTATATGCAGCCGCGCCCTTACAGGTAAGTAACAGATGGACATTTTTATCTCTAATAAAGCAGTTGCTAAAGAAAATCTCTGCACACCTGACTGTGTGACTGGTGTGTCGTCAGAAGAATGAATATAAAAACAATGAGAGAATCTTCTGCACACTGCCCCACTTACTGCTGACATATTTATTGAGTAGAAAAAAACAACGGCATTCATCAGTATGCCTGACAGAAGTCTGCTAGTCTCTTTGTTTTTAGATCTCAAAAAAAGTAACCATAAACTAAAAAAACTAAACAGTGTGTTTATATTTCGTTTATTAGGTCTCCAGAGATCATCCTAGGACATCCATATACACCAGCTATTGACATGTGGTCTTTGGGCTGCGTTGCTGCAGAGCTGTTCCTGGGATATATACTCTATCCTGGCAGTTGTGAGTACGAGATGGTAAGTTTTTTCCCTAAAATTCAACAGAAAGGTTTTATCTATTGTGTCTGAGGGGTGAAGGTCAAAACCTCTGTTGCTCAGAAGCGTTTTTTTCTTAATTCTTAACATGTATATTACAAACAGTGTATTTGACTAAAGTCAAATACACTAAAGAATTTGTTTAATTTGTGCAAGAAAAGCACAAATCTTTATTTTCTTAGCAAGTGAGCTTTTCTGAAGCAAAATTCTTGTTGGAAATGTATAACTGACTTTGTGACTTTTTGTTGTTCATACAGCTGCAACATATAATGCAGACCCAGGGTCAGCTGCCACAACGAATTCTGGACAAGGGCAGCAAAACCAGGATGTTTTTCTGCAGAAAGAAGGGTCGTAGACGTCGGTGGAGACTGAAGGTATGAACATCTTGATCTTTTTACCTTTGTGTTTCCATCAGTCTCTTTGTCTTTCCATTCTATGATGCTCACTGTGTTTGGGACAAATCAACTAATCCAATATTATCTCTCTTTAGACGCCTCTGGAATACGGAGTAGTTCACAAGAGCAAGAGCTATTTCCGCTCCCTCGATGATTTGAAGAAGGTAGGATGTCCAGTTTGAAAAATCAGAGTTTTAGTCCTTCAACATGACATTTGCCACAAATAATAAGCATGACCCATAAGATGAACAGATTTTTCTGACCTTTGTGATTTATCCTGATTCAGATAAGACAAATCTGCCATCTGTCAGATGAGGACACCAAGGCAGAGGAAGAGGACATTGAGAACTTCGTGGAGCTTCTCAAGAAGATGCTCCATCTGGACGCCAGTAAACGGCTGACGCCCAGTCTTCTTCTGGAGGATCCTTTCATCACCATGAGTGACCTCACTGAAAACTATCCCGACAGCTTCTAGTAAGTCTACATTAAAATGCTGAGTGTTGGGGCGCTCAGTGGCTCATCTGGTGGAGCAGGCACCCTGTATGGACTATAGGCTTTGTCCTTGTACAGTTGCCGTGGATTCGATTCCAGCCTCGGCCCTTTATTGCATGTCATCGCCTCTCTCTACCTCCATTTCATTCTAAAGCTATCCTGTCGAATACAGGGAAAAGGCCAAACAAATAATTTTTTTAAAAAAGTAAAATGTTGCAAATCTGTGCTGCTACCATAGGTGAATCTTGATCTAACAATTAATGTCTTTTTTTTCAGTACAAAATCAGCCTATGAGATGATGGAAATCTGTCTGGATCCGAGCCCAAGCTCCAATGACATGAACCAGGAGCCACAGCCTTCCACCAGCACAGCAGGCACCATGAGCTCAGACCAGCACAGCATCCCTGGCACTCCTGTTTGGCAAAGTCAAAAGGAGCATCCCCTGGTACTGGAGATCTCATCGGCTGTCTCCAGAAGCCTCTTGATCCAAGTGAACCAGAGTCCACCAAAGCAACTCAGCTCGCCTGTTCGTGACCAGAACATGTCGGTAGAGCAGCAGTTGGCCAGCACGGCTCAGGGTCTGTCCTACACAGGTACAATTAGACCTGTGAGGAAAATGAAGAGGACCTTTTCTGAAGCATCACTGAGTGGTGACAGGCCTAAAGAGGTGCCAGCTGAGGCTTCGTCAAGTAAGGCCACAGCTAAGCCTCAGAGGAAAAGGAAGTGGGCCACTTTGGAACCACATGATGACTCTTCAAAAAAGAAGATATTGAAGATGAGCCCACTGGAAGACTCAGAAGAGGCTCCATCTGTAGTTTTGTCTACTGAGGCCAAAAAAAGACGTCAGAGGAAAAGGACGTGGGCCGCTTTTGTAGCCACACATAGTGGGTTAAGGTAAGTGATATTTAACTACTTGGTAGTAATTACATTTAATTTTTTTATTTTAAGAATCAAGAGATCTAAACACATTTCATCAATGCAGAAAACCAAGCAATGACTCACCAGTAAAGAAGATGAGGAAGATGAGCCCACTGAAAGAGTCAGAAGAGGCGCCGACTGTCGCTCCATCCACTGAGGTCACAATAAAACCTCAGAGAAAAAGGACTTGTGACACTTTTGTTGCCTTACATAGTGGGTTAAGGTAAGTGTTATATAACTAGTCTGTGATGATTACATTTCAATTTTTTAAGTAAGATTCAAGAGATTTAAACATGTTTCATCCATGCAGAAAACCACTAAATGACTCACCAGAGAGGAAGATAATGAAGATGAGCCCACTGGCTGAATCAAAAGAGGCTCCAACTGTAGCTCCATCCACTGCGGCCAAAACTAAGCCTCAAAGAAAAAGGAAGTGGGCCACTTTTGCAGCCTCAAACCCTGCAATAGGTTATGGCTCACCAGACAGAAAGAGGAGGAAGTTGAACCCTCTGGATGAGTCAAAAGAGGCTCCAACTGTAGCTCAGTCCACTGCGGCCAAAACTAAGCCTCAAAGAAAAAGGAAGTGGGCCACTTTTGCAGCCTCAAACCCTGCAATAGGTTACGGCTCACCAGACAGAAAGAGGAGGAAGTTGAACCCTCTGAATGAGTCAAAAGAGGCTCCAACTGTGGCTCTGTGCACTGCCAAAGTAAAACCTCAGCGGAAAAGATCGTGGGCCACTTTTGTAGCTTCACACCCTGGGGTAAATTACAGCTCACCTGAGTTAAAGAAGAGAAAGATGAGCCCAATCGATGAGTCAGAGGAGGATACGATCAATACGATTTTCAGAAATCCAGATGGTTCATCTACAAAAAAAAAAAAGAGAAAAGAGTCAACAAGAAGAAAAAAATCCTCTCTGGTAAAGGTGGCCCACGCCAGATCTCTAAAGAAAAGAACTACAGAGGACCACGGAGGACCACTGAGGACCATGGAGGACCACAGAGGACCATGGAGGACCACGGAGAACCATGACGACAATGGAGAGCAACGGACAGTGATGGACAACGCGGGAGGACCACGGAGGACCATGGAGGACCACGGAGGACCACGGAGGACCGCAGAGGACCACGGAGGACCACAGAGGACCACGACAACACCGGAGGGCAACAGACAGGGACGACCACAGAGGACCACGGAGGACCACGGAGGACCACAGAGGACCACGGAGGACCACGGAGGACCGCAGAGGACCACGGAGGACCACGGAGGACCGCAGAGGACCGCAGAGGACCACAGAGGACCACGGAGGACCACGACAACACCGGAGGGCAACAGACAGCGACGACCACGGAGGACCACGGAGGACCGCAGAGGACCACGGAGGACCACGGAGGACCGCAGAGGACCACAGAGGACCACGGAGGACCATGACAACAACAGAGGGCAACGGCCAGATCGACGGCCCAAAATGACATGAGGTCATCAGGTTTGTAGGTCATTAGTAACGCCTGTTAGGTGGAACAGGAATTACAATATGAGTATGATTTTTTAGCTTTTACCCAAAATGGTGATGAAGGTTCTGTCTTCCATGTCATGGTAATTCTAGGTGCTGTATCGTAGACAGCTGAACTTGTTTGAGTTTCTTGAAGCATTTGGCCTCTCATCCGTGTGCCTCCCTCAGTTCCAACAGACTTGTTGGGAGTCACAGGTTTTGAACCCTGTTTGGATGTGAATCCTTACGGAGTTGTTGAGGTCACATGTGAGCTCTGATTTTCAGAGTCGTTAGGGTCACATGTGAGTTGTTGACCCACACGGCCATCAGGTGGGTCGTTAGGGTTAGATGGATCCAGGTGTGAATAGGTGTGAAGCAGTCTTAGGGAGAGCTCAGGACTGCATTATAAGTGGGTGGTAAGTGAGATCGTAGGCCACCACCTCTGTTTGATGGTGGTTGTTCCAGTTTGGCAAGGACGGCCTCTTTCTCGCCTCTCCTGTGCTGTGCCATGCATTTGTGAAGTGATTGATTAGCTTTCCCAATGTACAAATCTGTCCATTCTTGGCTGCACTGAACTGCACACACTGCACTGTTCTGCCTTTGCCTGGGAGTTCTGTCCTTAGGGTGGACCAGGTTGTCCTCAGTGTGATACTGGGTTTGAAATGTGTGCTGTTCAGTGCAGCCAGGAATGGACAGATCTGTACATTGGGGAAGTTAATCAACCATTCCACAAACAAACGACCCAAGAAACTTAGAGCTCAGATTTGACTCAAGCAAGTCAGGCTACCTGCGATATAGCACCTAGAACTATTATCCAAAAGGAGACAAGGACATATTGGTAAGTACTTTCCCACTTTTCTCCTTGCTTAAGGGCGGTGTCGCTATCACTTGGGCATAACTTCTTTAAATTGTATTTATTACTTTTTAGTTTCCATTCTCTGTATTTAGTGACACTTAATCCCACCTGTTACCACATAGTATCAGCTCAGACTCAATGTTGAGATAGAACAGGATAGAAGCCAAATTGTTCAGGCGTTACTCTTGACGTGTGTATATATTTTGTTTGTATGTTTGTATTTGTTTGTTTTTATATATGTATTTGGGCTGCACGGTGGTGCAGTGATTAGCACTGCAGCCTCACAGCAACAGGGTTCTGGATTTGAATCCTCCTGAGTGGAGTCTGCATGTTCTCCTCGTGTCAGCGTGGGTTTTCTCCAGGTGCTCTGGTTTCCTCCCACAGTCCAAAGACATGCACATTAGGTTAATTGGAGACTCTAAATTGCCCGTTTGTATGACTGTGAGTGTGAATGGTTGTCTGTGCCAGCTCTGTGAGAGTCTGGTAACCTGTTCAAGGTGACCCTGGACCAGGATAAGCGGTTCTGGATGGTGAATGAAATAATGATAAAACATAAAATCGTAATAAATTAATAAAATTATTAACTGGATGTAATTTTCTATTTTTTCATGTCTCTTTTATATATCACATTTCACCATTTGTGGTGAAATGGTTTACCATTGTGTCACAATTGTGAAAATTGTGTCAAGTTCAAATAAAATATACCTATTTAATTTAAAGAGTCTAATGATCACTTACAGCTACTACCCATGCAATGCGATGTTAACATGGTGACCTGAGATCCATTGTTTTGCTGAAAAGCTAATAAAATAAACACTATTAGTGATCTGTTTCTTATGCTGGTCGTGAGAACAGTTATGGTGGTTAATGATGCAGCAAACATTCACCATTCCACTGTTTTCAAACTGGATAAACTCAACCGCATCACCTCCTGGCACCAATCTCTACTACAGCCTCTGTTTTTTAAAGTCCCACAATGCTTTGTGCTGCTCACTTCTGCTAATGTCACAATCCTATTTTCTATATGCTGTATAGATAATGTGACCAAGCTAAAGTGAGAGCTATCTGTGTTCCGTTAGACTCAACATGACATGCAACTTGAAAGCACAACAGATGTGTAGATCTGACCTGGTGACACAAGCCTCATTCCCACTACACAAAAACTCGCCAACACCCGCTAACATCTGGATTTTAAATGCAATGGGAATGCATACGATCACCATTCACACCCGCGTCAAATGACTCTGCAGTAGACACAGGTTTTTATCGCCTCCAGCTCCGATCAGCTTTGATGGGAACGCCTGGGAGAACGCACTAATTTCACCTCCTTAAAGAAGCCTATCAACAGCCGCCGCTGAGGAAAACAAGAGACACTCCTCCTGCATGCTTTTATCCTCTTTCCTTTCCACTTTGTGTCACAGTAATTGTCTTAATAATGTGTTTCATTTATGTCTGTGCTATCTCCTCATTCTGACATCTCTCTGGGCGATGGACTCTGCTCCACCAACACAATCTCTCAGCTCTTTAGCTTTTTAGTCAGGTTCCCAGGTCAATGTGGAGGGAGAGAGAGCTTTGAAGCTGTTAGTCAGCGGTTCAATCGTTTTTTTCTCTGCATTAACTTGCTCTCACTGACACACGGATACAATCAGAGAACAGCGCTACAGCTGCTGCCCTTTCTGAAGCATATACCTGCAGTCACTCATCTAAGATTCCTGACTGGTGCAGCAGAGCAGGTTAACTCATTTCAATAAAGTGTTAATTCCTTGCCCCTCACTCACATTTTCTGCATTTTAAAAATGCTGCTGCACCGTTTGGGGCCATATTCTCATATTCTATATGTTGCAATATGCTGCAAAATATCAGACAGTAATTACTAGCCTCTCTTACGGGGCTAAATTCAGAGGCTATTATCAAATCACATCCACTCTGGTGCTGACGAAAAATCCCTTGTTTTACTCATGAAACTACAGTTTATTGCCTTTATTGGCATGTCTTGGCGGTGACAAATGAAATTCACACAGCAGGGAAAGCAGTAATTTCCACGGTCTGGTGAGGCTCAGCGTACATTGCAAGACACAGATCACATCACAGATGAGGGCAGAGACTGCATGAGTGGTGGCTTGAGAAAGCGAATGTGTCTTCCATCACCACTAGGTTATCCTATGACATTGATAGGTATGATCAACTCCTGGTATCCATGAGCATGCTATTTCAGTGACGAGCATACTGTATTTCATCAGTTCTGCCTCTAACCTGCAGAAAAACTCTCAATTTCAGTCTCACTTGGAAATCAGCAGCCAACATCAGCAACTACGAGTGGCAGATCCTACCCCTGGGTCACAAATTGTAGCCCTTGGTCTGCTATCTATGCCCTTCAGCAGCGCATCATGGACCAGAGAGCGTGAGGTGACTTTTAAGTCGTGGCGGTGAAGAGTTGCTGTACAGACAGCTGCTTGGAGAATCTGCCATCATCCATTGGAGCCAAGCTGTTGGTAGCCAGATTAAGATACGCCTTTGTTACCGGCAGGTTTAAATCCAACAGTGGTCTTGCAGTGTGCACAGTGTAGTGGAAAAACCTGCCAAAAAGGCCCAATCCAACAACATAAAGATTTAGTGGAGACAAGATGGCTAAAATGAGTGCCCACATAGACTTGAACTACAAGTTGTAGATGTGCACTAGCCATTCTGATATATAGCCCTTTTCTACCAAATTAGGGTGGTGCTCACTGCACAACACAAGTAAACTGTAATAGATCACATGGATAATCTGCAAGCCTTAGTTCTAATATTATAGATATTTGTTTTTATTCAAAAACAAACATGGACAAACAATTAACTAAATATTTTTATGATTTCACACTTATTGTCTCAATTGTTGAACGCCCCATCCTCTTTATAGAATATAAATATACAATACAGAATATTACATGCCTACTGATGTTGTCATGGTTCGCACCTGCTATTTTTCTGTTCCAGCTGGGAAGCAACTTTTTAGGTCCTAAACCAATTTATTTCACTCTGAACAGTTCAAAATTAGGTGTGGGAACCAGAGCAGAACCTGTTCCAAGTTGGTGGAGCAATGAAATTTCAGTATTATCCCATAGCATTCATTTTATTATTCTGAGTCTTACCCCTCTCAGTGAAGTCAAGCTTTTTCGTAATCAACTATAAGGACTGGGTCACAGTAGAGTTTCTAATCAGTGCCTGGCTGATTACAATGTTATTGTTATTTGTTTTAATGAACAGTTTCCTGAGAATACCCTGAAATAATCAATTGGGTTTCAGGAATGACAAATGTTCTGCCACGGCTATCTGAGCTACAGTACATTCCCTTTGGAATTAGATGCATATTGAATGATTTGACCTTATTTAGCTCCAATTAGTGTAACTTAAACAAATTTTAAGAGTGAGTTGAAAACTCATTGAAATAACCAGCAATATGCTTTTTTATCTTCCAAATTTGCTTGAACAGCTAGTTTTGTGCTTGAGGCTTGTTGAAGCTTTAGTGCAAAGTCCTGAAATGTTTAATAGGCTGGTATAGACTAAGCGTCTGCAGTATGCTCAAACCTTAAAATTACGATAGATACAGGGGCATTTCATTAATCGTAGGTCTTCTTTTGAGCTGGAGTCCAGTCAAAACTAATACTTTCTGATAATACGTCATGGTTCTTTCAAAACTGATAGAAAATTTCATAACCACATCAGTTTGCATGTCTCTTCTTTGCAGTCTTGTCAGTAAAATTATGAAAATAATAGTTTTGAAGGTGTCACTTTTTATTCAAGTGGTTCACAGTGACAATTTCAGCTTACGAAATACTGTGACTGAGGGCATGGCCAAATTTTGGCCACTATGACAATCTAAAATGTGGGGCTTGAACAGAGGAACACAAAGCTCTAAAGGCAGACAGTTCCGGAATAGGGGACAGATAACCTGAATTACAGGTGAGGCAGAAAGATTGGCAGTGGGTCTATGGCAGCATATGTGTCATTCTCAGAAATCAAAGTCAATTTTCAGGGGTCCTGTCTGGTGGGGACAGTGATTCACTTGTATGTGTGCAAGGTGGCCTCTTCTCTGCGAGGTAGTTTTAAAAGCTAGTAGTCTATAATCTGAATCAATGAAATTGGTTAAAATGAAACTGGTGGAATTTCATGGGCTATACTGGTGCTAGTAAAGAAATAGCTTTCTTTTAGATAAAATGCAGCATATGGACTGCACTTACAAAGCACTTTTTTTTACCTCACACAGTGCTCTCAAGCAGTCTAACGTTAGAGTTTGAAAAAAGCATTTAAATAAGTAGAGAGTGCAAAGAAAGTGGCAGTACATTTTGGAACATAGTTCTGATGTGAAGTTAAAAACGGAAGATTTTAAGAACCATTTAGCAGCTGTTGTAACAGCTGTACAGCAGAGTTTATTCTAATTTATTCCAGAATATCAATGCAAGTGCAGACATACACTGCAAGATAGAGATCCCCAAATTATCTGAAAAGCAATAAATACAATTTTGTATGACAATGTTGATAATGCAGTAGCCTGATCGCAGTTCATGATTATTGGAATGGAGTTTAGATCCACTGTTCATAATAAAAAACAATAAAAAATGCTGAAAAAGTGTTGCTTGCCATAAAATCAGTGTTGTATAATACAGAATGCATGAGATGTGAATTAAAATCACTAAATGTCAGTGGTAGATAATTGTAGCTCATCAGTAGAGAGTGAATACACAAGGTTGCAGACAAGGTTAATATGTAATATACTATCTGTGATGACTTGCATTACATTTTACCATGCTTCATTCAGCATTGTTGAACAAGACTCCTTCAGAGTGGATTCCATTACATTATTCCATAAATTTGCACCTGGGATGAAAAAAGTCGATTCAGCGGATGGTAAAATATCTACAGCGTCAATTCCAAGGTGGGGTCTATCATAGGTCAGAATAGAGAGGTGAATGTAATGTATGCACAGTAGGAGGGCTGAAAGAATGAATGCATGCACAAAATGACTGTGGCGCCACAGAGAGCTTGGCGCGATCACTGAAAACCATTCAGGCAGTGTTGATGCACTTTTGTTTGAGAGTGGTGATGGAAAATGCTATCAACGTCTGGAGGTCTTGTTTGACCTCTGTCAGCGATTTCATATTTGTTGTTCTGTCCGTCTGGAAGAAGACAGACCTGTCAAGACCATGGCCTCTTTTATTGCATCATCTGTTCAATGGATTCTACAAAAGACTATTTGATTTGTGTTGATTTAGAGTTTATTTAGCCAATATGACAAATAACTAATGAATGAACTTGTCTACAGGGGAGGGGAAATACATTTGTGACTCATCCACTGTATGTGTTGAGTTTTAAACTCAGTATGTTTGCATGCACAGTTTAGTCGAGCTACAGTTATAACTCGATTAGGCAAATTAATTGGACAACTGTCCTTGTCCCAGCAGACATGCACCAGGGGAGAATCAATTTATTGACCTAAGTATGTCTAACTCTGCCATGGCAGGTGTAGATGCCCGCTTTTGGCTAGTTACAATAAACCTATATTATTTATACAGTCTATAGACCACATCACAATCACAACTGTCCATTTACAATAACTTCAGGGTAGGAAACTGCCACATACATATAATGAAACGGTGCTGAGCAAACTCTGCCTTCACTGCTTAGTTTTAAGCCACCTAAAAAAATCAATGGTGTAGTCTATGCCATATTCTGAATATTTTCACAGCTTTACCTTACTGAATAAAACAGACCCTACCCACAGAAATTTGAAGCCTTTATATCAAAAACACCAGATTCTACTGAGAAAAGGTATTTTTATAATACATTTCACACGTATGGCAGCCTTGGATAATCAGCCATAATTATTCAAGCAAGGTGATATGGTAAAAGAAATGCAGCAGAGAGAGATAGGTCGGCAGGGACCCTCAAGAACCTGAGCTGCTGATGACACACACTGAATGATGGTGCCTTTGCTTAAATTGCCCTATGATACAAACAGAAACTGAATCATTTTGCTGCAACAAATTTCAGCATTGACATTTTTGTTGAATGGTTTCACTGATGACGACTGTGAGAAAGACACTGCTTCAACTGACTACATTTACATTCAAAACAATGAATGAACATTCAAATTAAAGCTGGCAAATTTTTCCTTCAACCTGAACTCTGGATGTATACCTTAAGCATAAAAAAAGCATAAATCGAGACAAACTCTGAAATACCCAGCTCTTATAGTAAATACCAACAGAATTTCAAAACATTTGAGAAAATCATTCTCCTCTCCATCCTTGTCAGGACATTTGGTATTAGAACACACACACACACACAGAAAAAAAGGCAGCTTTCATGGTTTGAGAGGCGTTGATAATTTGAGTTGAAATGAGCTTGTCTTCATTAATGACAGTCACTGCTAAACCGTTTATCTTCGTATACCCAGGTTACTGTGCTAAAATGACTCCCTCAATGCAATTCCTACTAATAGCTCTCTTTAATGTCAAAGAGAGAGCACAGCCCTGGAGGAGAGTTTTTTCTTTCCGTCTTTGATACGTCTGAAATATACATGATGCATGCATGTGAAGAAATGTTGTCAAAAGGTAACCTTAAAACACAGCCACAGAGTCCATTTCTCTCCAGGTCCTGGTACAACCCATGTAAGGTGATGACAGGTGAGAGCTAATTACTGCAATTCAGTCAGCTTTAATGTGAATCAAAGTAGAAAAGGATACAAATTATGAGAAAAAGGTGAGCTCAGCTTTGTCATGCATGGTGACTTGGCTGTGCTGAGCACTGAATACCGTGTATAATCTTAAACTGCACATTTTGTGATTAGGAGACTGCACACAGGCTATGCTAGTGCTAAGAAATGCTATGATATTGTAGATACAAGGAGTTACAGTACAGTGTAAACAACTATAAATTTCAAGAGTTTTTTTTTTTTTTTTAGGATTAAGTTTTTAATTAAAGACCCATATTGCATTCACAATACTGTAGACCACATCGAGATGTAATAGAGGAGATGTAAACTATAAAATAGACAGACAACCACTTGGAGAAGGGTCAATTAATCTTGGTGGCACAGAGATTAAGAGCAGGAGTGTGGATAACATCCTCAACAATTAACGTCCTGTAAAAGGTAAAACGTCCACAACAAACAGTGTCAAATAAAACATTTTTACTGCTCAGGTAGTACAAATATGGCAGAAAACGGGGTCTGAACAGGTGACTTTTAAGGCTGCGGCCTGAGGCTGCAGCACCAAATATAATGCTATTTATAGAAAGGCAACATGCAAATGAATGAGTCTACCCCAAATGCTTAATGTTGTTGTGCAAGTCATGAACTGTATGTATACAATAGAACACATGTAATGCAAAACATGCACAACAATTGCATGGAAATATAAACAACAAAAAGACCATTGGGGAAACCTATTCACAGAAAAAAATCAAAGAGCCTCAGCTCTTACATATGTTCTTATAGTGATTACTACCACAAACAGGAGGTTTAATACTCTCTGTAAAAAATAAATCTGGTGTTTTGGGTTTGACAAAGAGGGGTTTTGTTTGTTGATGATGCTTTTGTGCTCCGTTATCCATGTTGGATTTGCCAATGCACAGTTTAGGACAAGGACATTGTATTTCTGTGTTGTAGAACTGCTCGCCTTGGGATTTTCAGCTCGTACAAGGGCAAATGCAGCTATGTCCACAAGGCTGATGTCCCAGTGATGGTGGCAGAGAATTGATGGTGGTTTGTTTCTGAATGGGTATTATATGATGTGTATGAATAAGTTGTCCCTGAGGTTTGCATTGTGTTTAAACCAAGCGGCAACATCCGGGACAGAAAAATGAAGCCAGCATGGAGGTGCCAAACACTACAGTTCATTGAATGGCCACATGAGGCTGGCTCAAGAAGTGAGTCAGTCCCGACATGTTTAAAGCCTGGTTCAAAAAATAGTTTTGGTCCCCATGGATCATTTCAAAATGCATGACAACTGTACAGTTGGTGGATTTTTACATAAGCCACCCTTTCATTTTTCTTCTTTTTTTAAAAAATTATTAAAATTTTTTTTTGCCTTTATTGGACAGGACAATGATAGCATGAAAGGGGGAGAGAGAGGGGATGAGATGCAGCAAATGGCCGAGGCCGTACTTGAACCTACAGCAAGGACTCTATAAATGGGGCACCCGCTCTACCAACTAAGCCACTGGGCGCCCAAAACGGTTTAAAATTATTTATTTTATAATTATTTATTAATTATTATTGACATGCTGTCTGCAAGGCAAAATCCATTTACTTGCTTCTCCACAACTCACTCCCCTGATCCAAATATAGTCCCTTCTGGCTCCAATAAGTCAAAATGGTGATGGCCAGATTGCCAAACTTGAGACTTTAAAATATGAGTCACAAACCAGTGATTGATGTCACGATGGCTACAATAATTATTTTTATACAATGCAATCATTGGCATTTTTTGGAATATTTTAATTGGAGCGCACTGCATGCCAATGTTTCAGTAAAATCCATATAAGTGGCTAATCATCTTGCTCTACCTTCAGCTTTTCATTTTAAAGTTCCTGATCCTTTACCTATAGCACACTCATCTTGTTGGGCCAGTTCTTGGATGGGTTTCAAGAGTTAGTCTTGTTAGGAATACAGCACTTTCATTGTTTTGACACAAGACAATAGTCTTTTAATGTAACACAGCTATGAAGGCTGCAGCTATTTCTTTCAGGAGTTCTAGGCAATAAGCCCAAAAAAGTTCTAGTTCAGCGGTACTTAATTCTGGCACTCAAGGGGACTAGAGCACTCCAATTTTTCACTCCAGTCATCAAATCGTGAAGTGAGTTACACCTGAGACACAAGGTTAATGTGATTTACTAGAGTGCCCAACAGGGACTGAAGGCCAGCGCTACTCAGATCCCAAATTGAAGCACCAAATTGAGTTCAAAACTAATTACCATAATTTATTCTTTTGCCTATACTTAAGATGTAACTAGACCACATATGCAGGTATTCAACTACACACTGGAACTCACTTTCAACTGTTCAAATATCCTGTTAACTTTTGCAAACTGGCAACAAATTTCTAGAACAGAAACACAGCTTGAGGCAAACTATGGTCCAAAACACACGGGTGCCCTCAGATATGCACCGAGACATTTACACTATAATAGCAGCGCTTTTAGAGACTTACTTCCTCGCATGGCACATCCTAGTTATTGGACCATGACTTTTGCTCTTGTCAGGTGATAGCATGTCCTCTCTAGAGCTCTGCTAGCTGTCACGATTAGGAGGAAGAGAAATTCATTGTTGAGGTGGAAAACAACCAAGTCTCTGCAACCGACACTATCGAATATTAAAGAAGACATTGCCTGGTGAGCCATAGCTGGAGAGGCTCTCCAGGTGAAAAATCAAGTTACATAACACAAACACGACTCCTGAATCCATGGCAGCCCTCTGTATTTACTTTATATGCTATGCTGATGTGCCATGTTGCGGCAATGTCTGCCGGTGCAAAGTGCATCACATAACACACTTCTGCACTGTGGCGACAGGATGCTTTCAGTGTAAAACTCATGGACCTTTATACTGTACCACTATCAGTGACTCCACCGAGGTTGTTTCAGAGAGTCTGCTTTGGGCACTCCAGGTGTCAAAACTGCCCCAATTTTCCACTGCACAACAACAGGAGCGAGTGACCCACAACTGAACTGTGGACTGCACAAAGTGAATAAAACAGCAGTCAGCAGTTTCAATTAACCCAATGATATGACAATATGCACATACGCAGAACTACTTTTGGTAAAATGCATAAATAAGTGAAAACCTAAAAAAAAAGGTTGAAGCATCACAGTCTATTGCAGGTGAATGATGCTTGCCACAGGTGCTGCTGTTGAAAAACTCCATTTGAAATCTTGCTAATGCTAGAGATGAAGATCCAAATCCTTTTAAAACCACACCACAACCTCTATAATACTCCTGTCTTCAGGGCTACTAAACTATAAATACTGTAAAAATATTATATGACACCAACAAACTACAGCTTTATATCTTCTTCATGTTTATCTGCTCAATGTTATAATTATTGTAGGTGGCTTAATAATATTATAGTTGGCAGACTGTATGTTATTTGTGCGCTGTACAGCTCTACTACATAGGAAAAACATAATACATATATAACTGACATAAATATCACATCAGACTGAGTATTGGGAGATATTCAGTTTTAGAGGATATTGTTTGGGATTAAGAGGAAAAAAAAGTATTTTCCTCATCTTTATTCCTGATATGATGCAGGGATCAACTGTCTTCCAAAACTGTCACAAACCATCTGTCATAGATTTGGACAATGGAAAGCTTTGATTAGGTTTTGGGGAAAAATCATGGTTTGGGTCAAAAATACGACTTTATTAAGGTACTTTGTGGTAATTGTTAAATCAATAACCCCTCATAAAGGTTAGGAAACAACTGTGAGTGAAAGAAACCTGGCATTTAGTCCCATGTTTCAGTGGGCCCGTAAAACTCATTGACAGATTATGTGTCACACTGGGCTTCACAGATAGACTTGATGTGAGATTAAGCAATGGAAAATATCATAGAAGCTCTGGACTAAAATCCTGAGCAGCAGCATTAAGCACAACACTAGTTTCTATGAAATGAGAAGATGAGGAAGGAAAATGCTCATTCATGGACTTCAGAGGAAGAACAGATGTAATTCATTGCTCTTGTGAAGACTGCAGTTGCCTAATAGCACAGAATTTGATAAAAATTCAATAAAGGATAGCAGAATCAAAGCCACTGTAAAATCACTGTTGGAAGATTGTAACCAGCTACTGAAGAAACAGTGATAGCTTTATGATTGCGGTGGCACCACAATGTATGTAACACTGACAGTAGAGCAGCTTTTATTGATTTCAAAGGAATCATTCTTTCATTGGGTGATTGCAATGTCTAACACCTGCCGGCTGTAGAGCCTGGGGGTTGAGGTTTGGGACCACCCTGGAAGACACACTGGACAGGCGCATCGATCAACTCTCATAAATAATTCACAGTTGCAACTTGATCATAGTTTCCACACAACAGAATGCCCCGAGGAAAAATCGCTTGTTTTCTTCCTGTTTGCTTTGAGTCTTGTCTGTCGCTTTGTATGGATGTGCAGATGCTTAAGCAGTAAACCTGAAAATAAGCAATTAGCAGCATCAACCTCACTCTCTCAATAACTCTGTTCACTCTAAGGGATTCTCGCTATTGATGCTGCAATTGTCCTTGGTGGTGTTCCCTGTCTGTCATCCCCAGAGAGTCTCCATTTCTCTTCCTGCCTGAGTTGCTGTTCCCTGTCTGACACTTTTCTCAAAAAACCTCCTCTTAGACACTTTTACCTTTTCTTCTTGATTCACACCTCTCTTTCCTTTTTGTTTTCTTTTTCTTTAATTCTTTTTCATCTCTGTTGTTGTTCAGTAGTCAGAACACATCACATCTCTCCATTACCTTGTCGGTGCCAGCAGACAAGCACCTGCCTACAGATGAGGAAAAGAGAGACGGCTAAAGAGAAAAGGAAGCCACGAGTTCAACAGCTGTGGGTTATACATACGGGTCAGGAAGGGGACATTACAAGATACAAGAGAAGTGGCTACATTAGTAAGCACACTGGAGCAAAGTCTGTGGTTGACATGTCAAAAAGGACATATGCACATGCACTTGCTCATTTTATGAATGAAAACAGTTTCTGATGTTGTCTGGGTTCTAAATTATTTACTATGGACCTCTTTTCGTTAGGCCTCTAAGCTTCTAGTTAGACCTAGTGGAAAGAGCTGTATTCCTCTAGCTGGAGGATCAGTAGGTAAAGATGTATAGTTTATTCCCAACATTCAGGGTTGACATCCACATAAATGCTTCTATTAATATCATAAAATAAATATACATAATGTAATTTCAACATGCAAATAAGCTCAAGCACTGATTTTTTGCATACACTCACTAAAACTTCAAGGGTCATTCAGTCTTTCTCCAATTAAGTGTGCTTTACCATTGACAACAAAGAAATTACTTGTTTAAAAATACCACCAAAAACTGATGGTCTAGTGTTTGTGATTAATGCTTTCTAATCCTACATTAATAATATCCAGGGTTAGGATTAATCTTTCTGTAAATCAAACATGTCTATATTTAAATTGAAATCAACACTATTGTCCTCTATTTATGTCTTTCTGAACGTATTAAATAGCATATCAAATAACCTGACCTTAAGTTAGTTTTTGTGTTTGGCCACCTTAGCTTTTTAGCTAAGCCTATGAACCAATGGCTCTTATCATCAGATCCTACCCTAATATTACAGGAATCAAATGTATGTCCAATAAACACAAGATATCCTTCTGTGCAGATGATTTCTTATTATACATGACTGTCCCACTGAACTTACTCTGACCACTATTAGGTCAGAGGCCTCTAAGCTTCATTTATTCTAAATGATTACAGCGCATCCTCAGTTTTATTTATATGTGACTTAGGGTAACTAATTCTACATAAAATAAAAGTAATTCTTGATTTCCAATTTAACCCTATTTAACAATGTTACAAACAAGTTCAAGTTACAAGTTCAAGTGGCTTGTGAAAGATTTTGTAGATAAAAGGGTTGCCTTCATAATCAGATTAACGGAGTGCCTAATTGTTTGGAAAATCTGATATACTGGAGATTTGTTTGTTGATGAACCTCATCTTGACCTCTCTTACAGCATCAGTGAAGTTAATAGATCCGGAAATTGTCCACTCAACTGGCCATTCACTCTGTTGATCACATTTATTGATCCTTTTTAAATCCTTCTAGTTCAGTTCAGCCACTTCCTTCAGTCTTGACCCAATGGACATTTGGGCTTTTGTGCATTAGCTGGCGCATGTTGAATCATTAAAAGGTTCACTATGTACTATAAACACAAGCAAATGTAAATGCAAATGCTTACAAATACGTTTTAACAAGGTAAGGGGTGATTATACTTATTTGGAAAGGAAAAAAACAAAATCTTAAATCATAATGTTAACTCCAACTAAAATTAACTCTATATGCAGAATCTTGATACCATAACTCATCACACTAGAAACAATTTAAGGTACTGTGCATTAAAGAGAATATTCCACCAACATTTCGGTGTAATTTTGGAGAAAAAAACTATCCACAAATCATAAAAGAAAGGATACATTGGTGGAAGAAATCAGAAAATGTGTGGTAACCTCTGCTAAAAGCCCATTTCTGTCCTTTTATTGACCAGCACTGAGGTATAAATGTCTGTACCACTGGTGGTAATGGGGCTTGAAATGGGCTGCAGGTACAACCAATTGTACTAACTGACTAAATTAACTTGTGATTTTGCTGAGTGATCAGATAGATTTCTGATCTCGCGGGCTGATTAACTTACCTGATAGTGACAAAAGACAGGGTTCAGTTCAAATCTGAATCCATTGTCCATCAGTCCATGTAAAGAAATAAAGGACCACAGGCTTTTAAGACAGGGTTTGTAATCTTAAACACAGGTAAAAATGATCAAGATGGCAGGGTGAAACAGTTGTAACAAAATGTGATGTAACAGAAAGGGTTAAATGTTTCCTGGAAAAAAAAAACATACAATACTTCTGCACATGTATTATTAGTAATTCAGTATGCTCAAGTATTAAGACTGGCAGTATTACTATTAAAATTGTCCATGTATGCAACTTCTTTTGCACAATGAAAGCTGACCCTACAGTCAAACTTTGCTGCCAGCTCGTTGTCAGCAGTGCTGCTGTCTCGGCTGAATTGGACCGTTTGCTGAAGGTGTTTCAAAGAGAAAAATTGTGTGTTTCCAGGTTTCCTCTACAGTGGTGACATGACAGAAAACAGGTGGACTACAGTTGTGTACAGACATCTGTGAACCAAATATGGACCACACACTGCTACCCACTGCTACATGGGGGTGGATGGTCTGGCTGCTGGCATTTCTGTCTTTTGAGAAGATGCTAGTTAAGTACTGTATTGGGATGACCTGGTTGTTGTTGCCATAGCTTCTTGGATGATTAGACCTCTACACTGTCTTTGCAGAAAAAGGGTTGGTTAAGCTCAGTGATAATAAACGTCACTCCATGAAGCCTAAAGCTTTGCATGCAGCAATTTGCTCAAGTATATTACTTAAATTGGTATTTTTTTTCTGTCAGTGCAGTCTCACTTAAAGTGTATTTCTGTTACTGTTTACTTAACTCCCCGTGCCTGGAACCAGCATTTTGCAAATATAACTAGCTAAGAAAAACTTTGACAACCACTTAAGCCCCTTTTACAGTGTCTGTTCGAGGTTGGGATGTCGCTTATTATTCTTATTTGCAGTTCTGTATAAAATGTAAGACTGTGGAATGGAGGGACAAAGTTGTCTTGACTTTAAGCTGGCAGCGGAGGTTGTAAAAGCTTTGAATCAGTGTCTATGTAAAAGCAACAGCCAGCATGACAGGACTATGGACAGGACAGGTGTGACATTTTGACAAATGTGTTAACCCACCACTAGGAGATTTCAAAACCAGCAAGCAGCAGTTGGCAGCTAACTCAAACAGGAAAAACACCAACCACAAATGTTTGAAAACTAGGGAGACAAGGAGCTCCTTACCCTTCGAGCAGAGGACAAGATCAGCTGCCACGCAATAGGGATGGTTAAATGATTGTGCCATATTATGCCATTATCATTGTGTGGAAAGCACTGCTGGAACTTATGTTATATGTTACACTGGAGGCCAACACTGTTGTGTTAAATGTCACACTCACAACGCCTCTTCTGCTTCAGAAATGTTGCCGTGTTATCTAAATTCACACACTGGGGTGGCATGATGCCTGCATGGTTTGGTTCTGTATAAACAACAAAGGCAGCTCAATGACGGGACTTTGTCACAGCCATATTCTGTGATCTCAGTGCAAAAAGAGTTTGAAATAGATAGAGGAGGGTGTTTTGTACAACCACAAGGGAAGGACAGCATGGAAACCAGAACTGTGCCAACGACAACAAATTTAGCAAAAAGGTCCGTCATTACACCAGTCCCAACAGTTTATCAACCAGCAATGGTGTGGAGACCGGTCAGCCACTGACTGAATGGATCATGTTTTTGTTCATGGGTCAGACAGTGATAGAATAATTCTCCAATCTTAAAACATTTGCCTGAAATATGCTATCTTTTATTTATTTATTTATTTATTTGCATAATGTCAAATTCACTCCTTTCTGACAAGTTGGAAAACAATGAGATCATGTTCCAAGCCCTTTTCCTTTTTAACTTATCAATCTTAACAGCATATTTTTGATGTGTTATTTTTTGGAATATGTGGGAAGGTAGTGTTGTTTCTGCACAGATAATTACATGGTTAAAAAGGTACAGAATGTAGGCTAAAGGGGCATGGTAAGCAGAGTTTACAGTGCATGCAGGACCTACAAATGCATGCAACCTTGATTCAACAAAGAGATTGATATGCCTATTAGAGTACATCTGCCTGCAGGCGCAGGTGATAGTGAGCAGTGCCTACTTTCTGTAACAACACTCTGTATCAGAGCTCTTAAAAAAGTCAATACAGTATAAAGAATGTTGTAAATGTAAAGCCACACAGAGAACAGTATAACTGTTAAGGGCATGAAAAAGGAGGCTTGTAGCTATACTTGCTTATCTATGTGAAAGCAATCTAATGCTCTGTGGACCTTAGGGATCAGGGTATTTGTCCCTTGTGCACCGTACACAGTGGTAGGTATTACAGCTCTCTCTGCTCTCTCATGCTGACAGAATATGAATTGGCAGCAGCACAGATCCTGAACTGCAGAAGCCTGTAGGTCAGCAAGGGCACAGCAATGCTGCGCAATACACCACACCCCATCATTGAGAATGTGCAAGCAAATGCATACTTCTGACAGAATTTTAATAGTGGAGAGGCCAACCAATCATATGATATCTGATAATATTTAACCAATCTCCCTCTAGACATTTTAGAGTGTTTAATAGCCAGTGAGGTAGAGAAATCTGTGAGCAACAGAAAGAT
Source organism: Plectropomus leopardus (assembly GCF_026936395.1). Taxonomy (NCBI): domain Eukaryota; kingdom Metazoa; phylum Chordata; class Actinopteri; order Perciformes; family Serranidae; genus Plectropomus; species Plectropomus leopardus. Next base: position 16,955,178 of record NC_142181.1, on the reverse strand, counting down.
ATAGTTGAAGATTGTTTTATTCATGTAGATCATTAAAGAAGTGTTTTTACTGCTGGAAAGATGGTATTTTAATAAATATAGGCTGTCTCTGCTGTAGAAAGACACAAATACTTTTGAAATTGGTACAACATGACCAGAGAAAACATAGAAAAAGGTCTTTGCTTTTGCTCAAGAGATAGAAAACCTACAACTATCACAATGCACTTCACTGCACCAGACCAATAAACACCCCCGCTGGTCAGTGATGCAACGCAAACTCGTCTGTTTGACACAGTGGCGGCCAGCTGGTAACAAACGATCTTGAATCACTGTTAATGGCAAGATAAAACTATATCTGAATTATTACTGAAACATTTGAGGCAAGAAATGCAATGTAGAAGCAAAATCGTGTTTCATATTTGATATTTGCCTAGTTTTACTGTTTGATCTGGGCTTTTTCAGCCTCTCTTCTCACATGAAACAACATCCCTTTTGCTTTTCTATCACATGCAGTTAGCGCACTTATAGTGAGTAAAGTCCCTAAAGTCACAGATTTTAGACTGTGCTGAAAATCACGTCACATGAACCCTCATGGCCATGCAAACTCTTACACATGCCAGTAATAATAAAGATCTCTGTAAAGACTTAATCTCACTGTATTGAGCACTTGAGCACATGACTAAATGGTTACATAAAGTTGAGTACAGTGTGACTCAGTGGTGGTGGTAAGTGGCTAAATGGTAAATGAAATGCCAAAGTGTCACTGATATTAATATATTTCTTTCTATTAAGAGCACAGATACACACCACAGGTATTGTGCTTTATTACTAATGTGTCAAGTGACATGATCTGTTGAAAACTGAAAGGTTGTGATGCTGAGAAAAAGGGCATGGGGTTACCAAAATCAATAAATACACCACATTTCATCCAAATACAGCACTTTTTTGTGACTAACACATACAAACTGACAAAAGCAGCTCACTGGCAGGGTTTCTACCAAAGAAACCTTAAAGTTCAGTTACTAAATACAGAAAATTAAACATACAACTGACTATGTTTTGGTCTTATTCTCTTACTCTTTTTCGCACTCTTTTTCATCATTATTTTCCCCATAGTTTGGTCTAAAAGCGTGCTTTAACACAGCAGTTTTCAGAGAAACTTTACTTGGTTGTTTTTCCAGTGACAATGTAAGGCTGGGGCTAAAGCCTTGAATTACATCACTCCTTCGCCTCCAGACTCCCCATGCCTTGTATTTGTAGTGACATATGGCCTGAAATCAGGTCAAAACAAGAGACACTACCCGTCAATGTCCTATTGTCTATTCACAGTGGACACATTTGGCCTTGAGCTTAAGAAAGGAAACTGCATAAGAGGCTCAGCCTTTACTCTAAAAAAATTGTTTAAGTGACAATATCTTCCCTGAGCTTATACTTGGAAGCATGGACATTATAGCATAAGCTTGTCTACAATACTGCAATCAAATAAAGAAAATATGTTTGAAATATCATCTGTGTGACAAGTACAGTCAAAACTGTGTCAGAAAGGTGCAATTCTTTTATTTGAGGCTGTATTTGGAAATGTTATTAAATAGTGTTGCCGATAAGAATTATCCTTTAATCTGCTGGTCTGGCATCACTTTCAAATATCAGAATAAAACTATATATATCTGTTCAGTTAGATATGGATTCTGGTTGAACAATATGCAATTACAAAAAAAGAGGCAAAACATCTACAAAAATTGATTTCTATGTTCTTTTAGACACGTCTAAAGGCAGGGGCATGCTTGAAACGAACTGCCTCGTAACAACATATCTCCCAACTGCATCGGAAGATACAAGTGATACTCCCTCAGTGGTGTTTCTTCTTCTCCTCTTCTCTAGAGAGTGATCATAATATCAAACAGCAGCAGGCAAATGAAAACCCCTCACTGTGTTTGAGGAAAATGGCACTTAATCTGCACAAAGTGCAGCTGCACTTGTAAAGAGCCAAGTTTGGGTCTATTTAGGAATGGTAATAAAAGGCATTTATTGCATTTGAGTTGTCAATTAAAGTGCATCATAATCACATAATTAAGCAAAATTTAACTCCAAATAGCTGCATGAGCTCAGTTTCAAGGCGCAGAGCTGACCAGTGAAACAGCAAGATAGCACAAATGTCTTGGTTCAAGACAAAAGCAGTCAGTCCATTGCTCTCTGCTTGGCTGCTTGGTGCTATATGGATGTGCATTGCACCGCAGCTGAGTTATTAGTGCATCCAGCCAGTTCAACACCTCAGTGACTGCTTATTCCCATCCAAACTAAAGCAAGGTGAAATGTTACCTATCTGGAGTAATCATTCTGACATGCAAAGACCTGCTCTTGCTTGCTCTCAAAGCAGCAGCAGAGTGGAGTGGAGGAACAGCAGTATGGATGAATGATCAAATGATCTTACCTCCAGTGGTTCACCTTCCCAGGCTAAATTCAAAGTTTTGGCATCTTTAATCTATCATGACCCTTAGGGGCTGTGTTCACTTAAGCATTTTTTTTTTCCCGAGGCCAGCTTATGTTTTGAAAAATTATTTACGGTTCGCTACAAAAGCCAGCAGCATGATGAGGCGATGAGCGCCTGTTCTGTGCTGAGCGCTGCCTGTTTGACTGTTATTCTTTAAAGAGGTTTTTAAAGAGTCCCTAGAGTTTAAGGATTTTCAGTTTTTGGTAAAACGCTCATGGTAGACAGCAAAACTGAATTGCCCTTTGTGATAAATAAAGTTGTCTGAATCTGAATCTGAATCATCACTGTAACTTTTTATCCAACTGTTCAAACACCATGATGACCAGTCATCACATCTTACATGTACAATTGCTGTTAAATTGAACAATGGAGTCAAAATATGTTAATATATTGTATATGCACTCCTTTCAAGAACCCATTTAGACCGAAGGCTCCATCCTCTCTCATATGTGCTTCAGCCTTTCCTTTCTAAAGCAATGTTTAATGGTGTCGACATTTTTACTTCTGCCATTGTATGTATCACTGTATCACTGCAACCAGATGCAACCAAAGTGTCTCAACTGGAAAAGTAAAAACAAAACAAAAAAAACTATGACCCCAAATCACTCTCAAGTTTACTCCTAGCTGGTGTTTCATGAGGAGTGCTTGGCATTTTTAGATGGGAAGAAAACGCCTTGGTGGACACAGAAGCCTTACTGCTTGTTTTCATCACGATTGTTCATGATATCAACAACAGCTGATTGATTTTGTTTGACACTGAACTCTGTCTGACATGGTGTGAGTTACGGCACCATGCAATTGTCTTTACGATCAGATCATTTCAGGTAAACCACCCTCTTGTCATGCCCCCCTGTTCAAATGTCAAACTGTCTCTTCATGTCAGTGTCTCTGCTGCAGTGATAGTCTGTCAGATGTCACATGTCAACCTCTGTGATGTCACAGCAACCTCTGTTTCTGTTTGTTCGCTCCATGTCCCACATTGAAATTGTCTTTGGCTTTAGATATCTTTCTCCTAAATTCTTCTTTTTTGTTATTTACTGGTGTGTTCAGTTAAAAAATGCCCTCAATAAGAAAGTTTAGTTGACCTAAATTGTGCAAAACCTTGTGATGTTTTTCTTCCCCAAATGGAGAAAGGCCTAACCAATCAAGAAGGAGGCTTTCCATCTCCATCTTCTTTTCTCTTGTCTTAGTCTTTCTCTGTGGTTTCGTCTTCACCTCTTTTTCTTAATCTTCTGCACTTTTCTCTCACTTGTTATTTCACCTCCTCTCTTTACTTTGTGACTCTCCTCCTCAATTCCCTCCTCTTATCAGATATTTACTATGGGTAGATATCTTTCTCTCTCAGGTTGGGATCAGTGTTTTCCCTCTCCTTAATTTATTCCCTGCTTATGTTTTATTTTGTCAGTTATTCAGAGATCTGGTAAATATTTGCACAGAGAGGCCTGCCGGTAATCAGCCAGTTGGCGTATCATCACTGTGTGTCAACTGGAGCAGGCCCGTGTGTGTTTGTGTTTGTGTGTGTGTGTGTGTGTGTGTGTGTGTGTGTGTGTGTGTGTGTGTGTGGGTATTGGAAACTATGAGAGATTGCATTTACTGTGTGTAAGAGAGGCCTCTCTGTGTGTGTGTGTGTGTGTGTGTGTGTTTATTGCAGGGGTTTTGGCTGAGGGTCAGGGATGAATTCAAGGTTCCAGAGGGAACGAGAGTGAGATTCAGCAGTGGCAGCAGACTGATATCGATCAGACCTTGTTTTATAGAGCCTTCCACATCGAAAACAAACTGTGTAAGGAGGGGAAAAAAATAATTGGAGCAAACAAATAACCTCACTTCTAATAAGAACAATGCTTCAGCTGACCACACAAGAGAAAAAAGATTGAGAGAAAGCTGAGGGAGAAAAGAAATGGACTAGAGAGAGGAGGAGAGAGAACACTGGCGGAGAAACGGCATGATTCCATAAACTCGGAAACTGTACGTTACAGTATTTTCGAGGACCATCATATTCACCTTAAGTGTTGAGGTGGTTTGTTGATTTGCTGCAGTGTCGAGTGTTGGACTGGGTTTTGTGTTCTACCAGATGGCGACATTACCAATGACTGTTTCAATTCAAACTGTACTCCAAAGAACTAGATGGTTTAGATGGATGGCCTGTGTGTGTGTGTGTGTGTGTGTGTGTGTGTGTGTGTGTGTGTGTTCATGCAGTATTGCTTAAACAGCCCGTTATTGTATTCCATCTATGCACATTGTGACTCTATTACTGTATGCCTTCTAGAGGAGTCACCATACAAATAAACCATTTTTTTAAACTTATTTTATGATTATACTGTACTTACAGGAAATATTCATCATAATGATGATGATGAACTGTTTCACACAAGCTCTAAAGCAGTGACAAACAGCAGTAAAGTTATCCAGGTTATTAAAGAGATAGTTATGAATATAAGAAGACTAGTGTTTTCTGACACAAGGATAAAGATAAATGTCTCTAATGTTGGTGTTTTTAAAATTACATTAAAGCACGAAATTGGCAAGCTTCATGTGTCTTACACTTGTTATATTTTGGGTATCCAGTATTGGTTCTGCACTACCCCTTCACACAGTGTACCCATTGTAGCTCCCCTAAACAGTTTTTCAAACACAGTTTCTCACCAGGCTGAAGCAACAGTGTTGGAGCAGCATGTAGAACTATTGTCAGTGAAGCTTCAACAATGGCTACAGCAGTGCACTTTTGGAGGGTATAGATTAAATATTTAAACAGTGTAATGGTTATGGATGAATGCAGGTTTTGAACAACTCTTTGGGTACAGAAAGTGTTTGTGCTTTTGTGAGAATGATGATAACGTGAAATGAAGGGGGGGAAAAACAGTTTTAACAGCTGGCTGAGATGGAAAACTTGAGGTATCAAAAAAGAAATGATTTCGTAAAAGGCTGCTGGAGACAAGCCTTTTTGGAATATGCAATGACATTGCAATACCTGCTTTGGCTTCTATTCTCGTGTAGACAAAGCATCTGTATCATGCTGCACTAACAAAGGGCCTGTATAACTATATTGTATAACTATATAATAAAAAAACTATATTGGTTGCCGCTGTCTTGCAGAGAGGGAAAGTATAGTTAGCTTCCACCTCTACAGTTTGTCTTGCCAAATTAGCAAAATACTTGTTGCTCACAGTATAGTAAGTGTCAGTATCTCTCATTCTCTTGGTTGATCTTTCACTTCCATATCCACTTTTGTCCCCTTAAAAACTTTTTTTTTTTCATTCAACAGCTTAAAAAAAAACTTCTGTTTTTGTTTGTTTGCTAGACGAGAAAGACAAGGAGGCACCTTGAGGCAATGCAAAGTCAATGGACAGCGAGGAGTGTACAGCAGTACACTGAAGGCTGTACACCTATTTTCAGACTTAAGCAGAATTATCCTTATCAAGGTCTTGTCTTTCTCTGTCCCTGCCTTCTCACTCTGCTAACCTCACTCTCTCACACTCCTCATTTCACATCTCGTTCTTTTTTTCTCTTTTTGTATAATCAGTGTTATTCAATATAAAGGTATTGAGAACTTGAATCAGAACACTAAAAACGGAGGACCAAAGTAACCAAGCATCAGCTTACTGCAGTTTTTGTGTGTGTACGTATGTGGTACACAAGGGAATAATGTGAAGAAATAATGAGAAGAGTAAAGTATTTTTTAGTGAGTGTATTTTTTTCTGTCATTGCAATTTAACTTGAGATGACTCTAATTAACTTTAAGCTCTAATTTAAGGAGCTTCTTGCTGAAAAAACCCAACTGGCTCATAACTAGTGTTTTGTTCCTTACCTATTCATACTGTATAGATCTGAATACATCTTCCACTACTGCTGAACAGTTAAACTAAACCCAATCTCCTTTAGGGACTGGCGCTATGTAGAGGGACAGCTCAACCCCAAATTAACATAAATAAATAAATTATTTTAAAAAATCTTTCCTTCTTACTTGTATTGGTGAGTTCCAGTGTCAGATATATCAGCCGTAAAGTCTAGAAACTATTTCCTTTCTTTTGAACTGCACTCACCAACTGTATCACCGCACAAAAGGAGGCATGAATCTAGTCAAGGACAAAAGGCTTGAGTTTGTGACAGTGTTAGATATAAACATTAATGATTTGATTTAGGGTTGAACTGTCTCTTTAACAGGTTTACCCGTAGCCTAGGTTTAGCCTACTATTCTAGTATGACAATACAATCTAAAGTAATAACGGTGGCAGATTTACAGTGTAATTTTTTTTGTAATCTTTCATATGGTTTTGATTTTGACAGAGGTAAACAAAGGAAGGTAACAGTAGCTGTCAGCTGAAATGATAACTGCTGCTAACAGATTTAATCACTGCAAACCTGATGGTGGAATCTGTGAGATAACTGGAAACCCCTCTAGATTATTATTATTTTTTTTGTTTGTTTCCAGCTCACTTGTTTCAAAATGAGACCCTCGTAAAAGAATCCTAAATATGCACATAATGGAAACATAACATTATACTCAAAGACTGACGCTTAAGCATAGACATGATTAAAAAAAAATGGACACAGTCATAATGACAGCACCCACTGGTTTGTGGACTCCCGTTTTGAAACCTCGAGTTTTGCAATTTGTCCATCACAATTTTGGAGTTTTGGTGCCAGAAGTGACCATATTTGGATGAGAGAATGGAGCACTGGAGGAGTGGGGGATGGGGGATGGCAGACAGCCTGTCACTTAAAGCATCCATGTCCTTGATAATGCCTAATTTTAATCCTTAATCAAATGTAAACAGGTGAGTTATTTAAAAAGTCACCTCCCATACAGTTATCATGAATGTTGGAATTAGTTATAGAGACCAAAACCATTTTTTATGACAGGCTGCAACCATATTTCATTTCTATTTTCTTTTTGGAACTATATTCTTATATATATATATATTCTTAGACAAGCAATGCAGAGTTTAGATTGATGCTGTACCTACTGCTTATTGTTGACTGCTGCGACTGTAATTTTGGTGTCTTAAAAACCCATGAAGGTTGGGCACATTGTGTGTATGACACAAAAATGTTTGTATCTTCAAATGATATCTTTCACAGTGACTATTTTGCTAATGCGTTTTTTGGTTTGGGTGAGGCTAAAAACAAAAATGTCTTTACATAAAACATACTGTTTTTACTTCAGCCCCACTCACATCACTTTTACATAAAAATCAATCCAAAGCTTGATAGGCCTGCTGTGCCTATTATAGTTGCTAAAATGCGATTGGACGATTGCTGTCTAGGGAGGAATGCAAAAATGTCTGTTTTGGAGGAATCATTTCCTGTAAATAATGTACTGTGTTCTAACTGAAATGTAATATTTTCTTTCATCTCAATTCTCTACACTGTAGCCAAGTAAAGCAAGTAAAAATCAGGTTTATCAGCATGTGTTCTGAAGGTAATTTTCTCTGTTGAATTTTCTTCTAATGACTTATCATCAGTCTTCTCATACAAACTTCCTCTTCATCCCTCTCTCTCCCTCTCCCACTCTGTCATCTGGTTCACTTTCTTGCTGCAGATTATCCCCCACGGTATATACACACCTTAATACAACACATACATCCCATACTAATAACACACACTCACAAACATCTATCTGTCTATTTATCTCCATCAGATTATTCTCCGAGGTGCACACCAAAATGAAAACCTTAATACACACCTCCCACGCTAACAACACACACATAGATACAAACAAACTAGTAAGAATACACATTTGCGTTGAAGATAAATTGAAACATATCTGTACAACAATCAGATGAGGAAACGAGGATTCAACATTTTATGGATGACACACGTAACCCCTGCCATGATGAAGGTGATGATACCTGATGGAGGTATCATTGCCACCATTAATGCTGTCACTCTGCTCCTGGGGGTCAGCAGACAAATCTGCTGCTGGTGTTGGATTTACAGATTTATCAGCCAGTGAGAAGACACCTGCTGCGATAAAGGCCTGGAGGCAGGAGGGGCACTAACTTGTTGCGGTAAATTGTCATGCATGATTGGCATGAGCAGATTATAAGACAATGGGCTCTTGGGCACACACATGTAAAAGGCCCCCGCCACCTCTCCTGCACAGGACTGGAAACACTCATACAGACATTTTTATTGTAGTGAATTTGTCTCTTGTGTCAGTTTGTCCCATTTTGTAGTTATTATTGTCCCATTGTAGTCATTTTGTGTCTCATTGAGATAATTTTGTTTCCTTTAGGCTGTTTTACCTCTTTTTGTAGTTAATTTGCCTCTCTGAGATAATTTTGTGTGTATGTTAAAGGGTAACTTGTAACTCTTTTTGGCTGTTTTACCCCTTTTTGTAGTTATTTTAACTGTATTCAAGATGTTTTGGGGTTTTTTTCTCCAGTAATGTGTGTCTTCTTTGTGTTGTGTCTCTTTTTGGCTGTTTTACCCCTTTTTGTAGTTATTTTATCTGTATTCAAGATGATTTGGGTTTTTTTTCTCCAGTAATGTGTGTCTTCTTTGTGGTGTGTCTCTTTTTGGCTGTTTTTCCAATTTGTAGGTATTCTATGTGCATTTGTTGTAATTTAGTGTTTTTGAGGTCATTTTGTGGGTTTTTCTTTTAATATGAGGTTGTGTCTTTTGGGTTGTTTTGTTTCTCTACACAGTCATTTTATGTCTCTTTTTGTTTGTTTTTCCCCTTTTTATAGTAAATTTGTGTCTTTTTTAGGTAATCTGTCTTTTTTGTCATGGTGTGTATCTTTGTAGTACTGTTGTATCTCTTTTTGGCTGTTTTGCCAATTTTTGAATTATTTTGTATCTGTAGTCATTTTATGTCTCTGATGAAATTTTGAGGGTTTTTTTTAGGTATTGTTTCGGTCTTTTTGTGTCTCTGTACTCATGTTGCATCTCTTTGTGTTTATTGTGTATATGTTAATTTGAGTGACATTTTGCAGGTGAAGGCCAGCGGACCCCCTGACACTTTGGGCCCCTGTAATCCACAAATGATGATGGGTCTACAGGCCCTAAAAAAGTAGACGCAGAAATGCAGTTTGATGGCCTAATAAAGTGTAGTCTCAGCAAAAAGAAATCATGGTAGTGTTGTATGTAAATCTTAGTGTTCAGTGGAGAACAGCAAAGCCTTGTGAGAGCATTGGATGGTGCGGTACGCACAGAACAGCAAAAAGGAAACGTAGTAAGCAGCAAAGAGGAGAAAAAAAGGTGTGTGTGCATTGCCCATACAAATATGGTGTGTAAAATTGTGCTTGAGCGTTATGGTACGTGTCTCTCTCCTGTCATGCTTCATCCCCTTAAACTGACTTGCTTCCTGTTTCTTATTACCTGGGGCACCATGGCAACATGGTGACCATGAATTGATGGATGTCACTTTCTCTATGTGTATCTATTATCGAGTGTGTGTGTGTGTGTGTGTGTGTGTGTGTGTGTGTGTGTGTGAATGAGAAAAAGGGAAGAACACGAGCCTATGTGTCCGTGTGCGTGTTATATGAAGAGCTTTCAGGGGGTAAATTGAGACAGGTACTGGTGTCGTGCTCTGTCTTGTTCTCTTTCTCTTTCGCACATCCTCTCACCCATGCTCTCTCCCTATCTCGCTGTTTGTAGGTAGGTAACCATGACAATGCCATGAAACAGACCTTAGAACACACATTTAGAATAGCACATTTACAGTGTCATCATCATCATCACCCTCGCAGGAAAAGCCTCTCAACTCCCTGAGCTGCAACGTACGTGCCTATGGGGCAGTAAGGCTCATAGACATGTAATTCACTTTGTAATTTTTTTTAATTATTCAGGAGGTTAATCAAATTCAGCTACCCATGAAACATTTTGGCATTTTAAACATCAGCCACAACGTCTCAGTAATTAGAGATGTGCCAGGTGGAGAATATTGGTTAAAAAATGAATGACACATATATATTATCTTTGTGGTTTGGCTGATAGACTTGTCTCTCCTTACATCTTTTTTTCAAGATCAGATAATAAGTTTACAGTGTATCACTTTTATGTTTCTAAGTTAGCTTATTGGGAAGCCCTTCATAAGTGAAAGGGGCAGGCCTTCCAGTTATTGATATTTGCCCCAAACTGCAAAAAATCTGGCGTTTGACAAGAGATCCTTTATGAACTATTCTCAGCCTCTATGTCAGTTAAATGCTTACACATTCTAACCAGAATGAGCCATTGCCACTTTGGCTTAATTAAATTGATGACTTAAATGTGCAATGGCTGTCCTATTCATTGTATTATAATGACCCTGAATGTTAACGTGTAGATGGTGTTTTAATGCTTTAATGACATGCAATTTTCAAGGGATGGTGTAATATAATACTGCTTGTGCAAATAAACTCAAGCACATTCTTAATTATGAACACACACACACACACACACACACACAAACACACACACGTGTTCTACTAGAGCTCCTTAAAATTTTCTTTGAGAGTTGAAATGCATCACTCGAGCCTGATTGACCAGGCTGCATTGCATTGATGCATGTTGTTCAAATTAGGGGTATTGGGCATCATTCACCAATATCTTCCCTAGTTTTTCTGTCATTTGTTCTTAAGACAGGTCCTAAGAAAAGTCTGAAATCCAAGTCCATGAAATGCTCCTAAATGTCAGTATTCTTTGCACCTGTGCTCTTATAATCAGGGTTCATCATTTTCACAGAGAATTTTTAAAAAAAATTCTATGGCTTTTCAAGGACTCATGATAAAATATCCATGACCATTCTCAATGTTTTGCTTCATCTCCAAAATGCATTGCAGTAACAAAGTAGTAATGGGGCATAGCATAGGTGTGGTAACTTTAGGATTCATAACCCTACATGTTAGATCACTCTGACACAACATTAATTGTCTCTTATTTAAACATAACGTCAGCTAACTGGCACACATGAAGGAAGAGACGGAACTTGGGAAGAAAATGAAGAAATGTAAATGATGATAAACAAAACGTCAAACATCAATGCATATTAGAGCTATGTTGCCATTATGTTACTTTTCGTGGAAGGTTATCCATGAAATGAGAAATTCCATGACTTCACCAAGTTTTCCATGACTGTGTGAATCCTGTATAATGATTAATCCTGTGTCCTGGTAAGATGAATGCCACTGCTTGTTGATCCTAATGGACATAAATAAATGCCCTGTGAATCCCTATAAAAAGGCATTAAACTGCAGGGCCGTGTGTACACACAAAAACTTAATAAGTTAAGAGAATTAAAGTCCAGAATGTCCAAACAAAAGTCTGAAGAGGTAGGAGCCCCAGACTCCAAACCAAGCGACAACCCTTGCTCACCAATGGGTGATGTCACTGTAGCTACGTCCTCATACAGTCTATGTTCCAAACATAAAAAGAGAGAGATACTAGAAAAATGAAGATATTTCTGCAGGAAGTGAACACCAAACAAGCTGTTTTGTAATATGCATTAATCAGCCATCCGACCAGCAGACAAACAGTTTCACGTAAAAAAATCAGACGTTTGATCAGCTTGTTGCTGAGCTGCTGCTTACGACATGAAAGCATGAATGCCACAATCTGGAGCCAGTGTTGATGTAGATGTCCCTTCTGGGCTACTGTAGAAACATGGTGATGCAACATGGTGATCTCTGCGGACGATGATCCGCTCCCCATGTAAACGGCTAAATCTAAGGTAACAAAAATACCTTTTTTTTTCTTTTTTTTTCAGGTGATTGTATACTAAAGGAAACATACTGATAATATATTCTGTTTTTGCAAATACATCCCTCTAAATCCAATAGACTGGTCCCTCAAAGTGAGTATGACAGGGCAAAATATCAATAACTGGCAAATCAGCTGCTCTCCTTCCATTTAAAACCCATGACACACTGTTGTTTAGTAATGTAATGGAGAGTCAAGATATAGGACGCAGTGTCCATTAAAAACTTAACTGGCCAAAATGCTAAATTGCCTTTTTGTTTCACATGTGCATTGTTTCAGTACATTTCATTGAGACAATAATATATTATGTTGACTGAAAACATAGAGCAAAATCTGAAGCAAAATTATTTAAATATATTGACAACTCATCTCCACAGCCTCAGCATGTAAATAAGTCCCCTCTGCTAAGCAGTGATACAGTGTATATGTATATAAGGGCCTTTATTGTGAAAGGCAAAAACAGAACAAGTGGAGCTAATGTGCTGCCATTGACTACCAGAGAGACTCTGCCATCTTGGTTCAAATTACGGGACAAGTCTGCTCACATCACTAGCTAGCAGCAGACAGCGGCAGGTGACAGTTTAGCAGAACAGCTGTTGTTCTGTACATTATAAACGAGGAGCGCTCACACAGGTGTGTGTGTGTGTGTGTGTATGTCTGGGACACAAACAGCAGAGGAGCAGCAGAGTCGTGCGTCCCAAAATTACACCTAAACATGCCAGTGACTCTCAGCATAGAAACTCTCCCATGACTATTTTGGTATAAACATTCACCCGCCAGTATGGCGGATAGCCCTCAAAGATTTTCAGAACAGAAAATCCGCCCACATTTGGTGCTTTGCGGGTGTTAATTTCAGATCCCAAAAGAGCAGCATCCATGTTTTATGGCAGCACAATTATGTCACCAAGGGCAGATGACTTTAAGCTGCACAAACCTCTCTGGATATGAAGCAACACCCACATTTATCACCATGTGTTATTGAATAAGCTGACAATGCCCATAATCTCCTTATACACAAATGATTGTGCATTTTTCCTCCAACAATTAAAGTTGTTTTCTGCCCCAGTGCAATTAAATGTATCCAACACAGTAACAATTGCTTCTCTGAAGTCATGGATTTGCCCTTACGAGTCATATTGTTAATTGCTGCCAACAATCTCTGTTGCAATTAAAATGCAACGCTTCATGCGCTACTTGCCAGACCTGATGGAAAGAGGGAGATGATGCACACAGCTGTTGCAGTCCGGTAACCCGCCGTTTTAAGATGTGCTAGGACACTGAGAGAGGACTGGTGAGATTTGGCAGTCCTGAGGACGTTCAGTGATGTAGAGAGGAAAGAGAACTTTTAATTGCCTTGGTATTTTTCATGGAACTGTGGGTGTGTGTGTGTGTGTGTGTGTGTGTGTGTGTGTGTGAGTTCCCAATAATTCCCTGGTTTCAACTCTCCTGATAATCAGCACTGCATAAACTGGGAAGAATGCCGAGTCTTAACCAAGAGCACTGTAGTTTCTGTGCCGTATGCTCATTGCATGACATTTAATCCTCAGTGGATCAACTGGTCATTAGATCTCAGTGAATTTGGTGTGCCTAATTGTGCTTTGACAATGCACCTCACTATGTGACGACCCTGTCTGGCAGAGCAAAAGGCAATCAATCTTCACACCAAATTGCTGTGTGCTGCTGGATTGCCAGTGACAGATTCCCACTACGCCTCCCTTCCTACTGTGCAGGTGCAGTGAGGGGAGAAACCTGACTGTTTCTTCAGGATAATGTCACTTCACCAGCAAAAAGTTTTACCTTGTGCATTGAGCTTGCACCAAAATATGATCCTCTGTGTCAGTTTTAACACTGTCAATTGACTTAGCCAGTGGTTCCCAACTAGTCCAGCTATGGGGTCCAAATTTTGTCCTTTGTCATTAGTTCAAGGTCCACACATAAGATAAATTACCACATATTCAATTTTACTTCACAAAATGTATATGGCACATGGGCTTAGAACATAATAAAATACAAACATACTGAAAGAATTAAGTGCAGTTACTTAAAAGTTAGCACTGCAACCAAAGAAATGCATATTATTGGTTCAAGATCACTGAATAAAAATGCTGCAAAGTCAATGCAGGGAAAAAAATAGTTGCTAAACAGCAGGAGACAGAGCTTCAAAATAAAAGCTCTGTGCTGGAAATTCACTTTGCCTTAAAAAAAAGTGAGTTTTTGAAAAAAAAAAATTGACGTGTTTGTGAGTTACTTGCGGTCCATTCAGAATGGCCCTGAGACCCCCTTTTGGACAGCAACCCACCAGTTGGAAACCACAGGTCTAAGCTTCATGCATCCTAATGCAATTATCATATTGCAAGGGTTGGATGTTGGCCCAATCTAGAGTAAGATCAAGTGAGCCACATATCATATCTAATACAGTATAATATTCAACAGTATTGACAAAATGGCTTTACAAGTGGTCTTTGTACAGATGAACTGCTTTTGATTTAGTAAAATAAATATTAACTTGAAATAAAATAGCTACCATAGAGTAAAAAAAACCTCAAAGAGAAAAGCACTTTCATCAAGAGAAAAATAGCAACATCAAGAGGACTTGTGCGCTTATCCCAATCAGCAAATGCAAGTAAAGAGCACTAAAAAAAAACAAATATAGGCAGGTGCACCATTTTGTGCAAGTACAAGACATATTTTGATATCCACTTTTAAATCTTGAGATAAATATGTATCTTTTGATGACAACAAGCATTCAAAACCTTTAATGTTGGATTTATTATTATTGTACATTTATCACTACTCAAAGCAGAAAGAGCCAAGAGATACTGACTTTAAATTTGATTCATTTGTGATTGGATTCCTCATGTTTCAAAGATAAAGTAGCAGTCAAAAATGATGCAATGTCATTCTATTCATGAAAAAAACAGTTCTAAAATTCTTTAAATTTTTTGATACAACACAAAAGTTTCATCAGAACTCAAAATGATTCCTATGAGTCCGGGATATTTGTCATGACGACGCAAGCTGAGTTCTCTGTCCGTGCCCACAAACAATATGCTGCTCAGATATAAAACAAGCCAACAGAAGAAATTAATAAAACATTCACAAGGAACTAAGTTTGAAAAAAGACAAAAAAAAATGCATTTTGAATTAGCATGTCTCAAGCTTGAACAGAATAAAAGAAGCGACAAGTAAAGTTTTCTCTGTGTGTCAAAATCAGTGTGGCTGTGAAACAGAGAGCAAGAGAGAAAGATGAGTGTGTGGTGATGTGATATGTGTGTGCGCTTCAAGGCCAAAGTCTTGAACAAAGGCGAACAAAAAAAATTTAAGCTGCTCTGCTATGACAGGTCAACAAGTTTATGTGAAAACAGTTGCATGTGTGAGTTTGTGTGTGGATGCGTCTTTGTGTTTGTCTGAAAGAAACTTTGGTACTAATTTTCTCATTTTTTGTTTGCATTTGTGTGTGTTTTTATCTGTGTGTGGGGATGGGGTGGTGGGTGTTGGGGGATCTGGCTGATGCAGGCTGACGGCAGCTACAGTGTTAGGGGGCGTTCAGACAGAAAATAGCACTGTGTAAGAAAAAAAGTGAGGGGCTGCAGGGTGAGGGAGTGTTGCTTCAGGTACCACTGAGATGATGAAACGTGATCCAGGCAGACTGGTTTTTGGTAACAGATCAATAAGTCAGACTGCTTATCTGAAACCATAACATTGTGCAATAGTTTATAATACTATGAGTTAAGATTTCACAGTTTGAAGTCACCACCCAAACCTATCACAAGGCAAGAACCTAAAACAAGGTAAAGATATATGAAGTTTTTAATTCTAGCTATTTAAAGGCAGAATGAGTAGGATCTGTTGGTTGTGGTTTGTTAACACAACATTTGAAGTTAGCCCTTTCTCCCTAGCTCAGAAGCTGCTTTAGATTCATGGTTATGATCTGGCATTTGGTTGCTCCCCCTAACATCCTGCACACTGTTGACATAGGGTACACATCACTGTAGATCACTCTGCAGATAGGGACACCGCCACACTAACACACTCTCACTCCCAACTTGCCAAATACTAAAGTCAGTTTTGGATGCTCAGGGACAGTGTCTCAATTTCCGCTTGTTGTATACACTCTGTCTTTTCAACATACATTTTAGTTTTCACTGGAAATGTAGTGTTTCTGCTGGTTGAATGCATACAGTCTCGTTTCAAAATAAATTATTTACGTATTTAAAAAACATTTTTATGGTCTACTTCCTTTGGTTTAGGTAACAAAAGCATGTGGATAGGTTTAGAAAAGGACATCATGGTTTGGCAAGTATATTTGTTACTCATTTAATGTAATGACGCGTCCAAAAATGCCATGACATGGTGCATCTCATACCACCATTAAAGGGTGCCTCCTTGTGTTGTGTGTGTTTTTTTTTGAAGGAAAAACCTTCTCATTTTGCCTTCAAACATAATGTAAATTGGCCTATCACTAGCTGTACTGCTGCTGGAGCTGCAAAGCTCTGTTTTACTCTACAAAACTTTGCTACTTCCTGCATTAGCACTAAACGTTGGCACTGACCATAAATTGTGAGATGCCGAAAATCTCGGGATACCAAGGAGGGTGAAGGAAAAGAAGTCAGGGTCTCAAATGATGTCAAATAATTGGGGCACAGCACACGCACAGTAAAATCTGGTCTGCAGTTGTCGGGCAATAAACCAATAAGGCCGGGTATGTATGTATCCAATGCTAACATCAATAAAGGCACTGTATTTTTTTTCCACTCTGTGCTACTGTCAGTCTGAACATGGCCTTACTAAGTATACAGGCAATGACAGGGGAAATATACACCAGGGTAAAGGAAAAAGGAATAATACAAGTGGATTAAGTTAAGTGGAGAAATATGAAGACAGTCTTTTAAAAAATACAAAATAAGGAGAAATGTTTGACAGAGCACTGGAGAAAGCAGAGAAACAGAGTGAGACACACACTAAACAGAATGATATTGAAAGCAGAGAGCCACTGCAAGGGGTAAGAGCATTTAATGCCCACTACCTTGCAGTTCCTTCTGCTCACATATTCCCTGCCCAAAGAGACAATTTTAATATCAAGACTGAGTCGACCAAATGCTCTTATACCCTATATCACTTTGCTTCATATCAGAGGCAATATACTAATGTCACTGCAAGTACTATTTTCTATCTCTTTTGCATTTAAATATAATATCTGTCAATGTGGCGTAGCCCCAAAGCAACATTTTTTATTATCATTGACTATGTCCATATTGGAGCTGAAGGTAAAAAAAAAAAATCACACATAAAAAGCAAGTATAGAGCAGCAGAAGATAAGGAAGGTACCACATAAAACTCCTGATATGTATTATAGGCCTATGTATGATTTTTATGTCACAAAAGACAAATCAATAATTTTCCAAGTGAGTCAATGAGGAAAGTTCAAGCAGTGCGCACATCCAAAAGTAAAGACTAGGTGCTGGACAAAAGAAAAACATATATCAAAGAATAGATAAAGTCTACACACTAGTAAATGCTCCCATGAACACTTTTTTTTGCATTGAATTCAAAATGTACTTAGACCATGTGCTGTAGCCATGGGTAACAGTTTTGAAGTTTTTCAAACATATTTGTCAGGAGAGCAAGAACTATAATCAAAAGCTATTGACTCAGTGAGGTGATGTTGTTAGCCATTGTTGCAGCTTCAACGTGGCTGCTTCCATCTTTACCCCCACTGACAGGGAAATGCTCAGCTGTCAATCTTGTTAATGATTTCCTGTTGTCAAATAAGGCACATGCATACAAACACAGAGCAAAAAAGATGTAAAAAACAAAAAAAAAACAAAAAACATATTTGGCTCAAAATGCATCATGTTATGTACCGCATGTGCTTCAGCTTCAAAGGGATTATCATTAAAAAAAACGTAATGCACAACCCAACAAAGTGAGAGTGCCAACAAATGATGTAAATGTGCTGACTTTCTCACTGTGCACTGATTGTTTTGACATAGATAGGGCCTCAATCACTGGGCTCATTTCCAAAGCTGGCTTGCACAACTGACATCTGTCCAATGTTACTCCAGGTAACATTCACGCTTTTCTTCTTGGCGACAGGTGCTGTGTCAGCTGGTGTAATAGGGACTTCTAAGCTCTCTGTTTTCCAAAGCCTGGCATGGATTGTAACCGTAATGAGCAGACGCAACAAATAAGGTGTCACTCCGACACAATGCTTAATCAAGGAGAGATGATGGTATGCTGCAAAATTCAAAATTACTTTGGCTCCACTAAAAGTATATGCGCCAATCAGGAATTGCACATAACTGACATGAAGAGGAAAACTGACATCCTGTTGGTGAAGCCGTGGTAATTGATTGTAATAAAACTTTCAAGACAATGTTTTAATTTAATAAGCATTTTTGTTCTATGGTGTCTGGCTATTATGGTCCATGGTCCTGCGTCCCTTTTCAGCCATACTAGCAACATGGTTAAAGGGTTGGTAATGTCACTGTTGGATACATTACCGTCACATTTTGTACAGTCCCCAGAGTTTCCCAGAGGATGAAGCCCAATGATTATGCGGGGCTTCTAGATTTCCTACAGTGCTATCAGCAAGTTTCAAGGGCTGTACCTGACTCACAATTATGCCCGTCTAATCAGATTTGGCAGTTCAATATAGAAACTTGCTGATTTGTTTTGTTTTCCATAGAAAGTTTTAAAGTCTGAATGGGCTCCTGGGACATTCTCAGCATATAGTAAACAAGGTAACAGCGCTAACCACAGACAACTGTGCAACATTTTTTGCCGGCCCTAGACATCAACAAAACCAGAGGCTGCATGCTGTTTATTTGCTGTGAGCTGTAAATTCACATCTTTACCTTATGGTGGGCACTGTTGGCGCTAGTCTGCCTTTGTCTGCTCTTTTTTGGCTGGTTCAGCATTTAGACTTGGCGTTGGATGGTAGAGACTGTTGATGAATTAAATCAGTCTGACTGGCAGTTTAACTGAGTGCACAAGAGGAGAAATGGAAGTGAAGAAAGCAAGTAAATGACTAAAGTCAAGAGGGCATGAGATCAAAACAAACTTGTTATGTTAGGTAAGATTTATTTTTTGCCATTGAGCTCTTTCACAGAAATGGTTTTGTAATTGCTTATGCTAATGTTCACTATATTGCACAGTATGCTTTGTCCTTTCAACATTGGATTGCATCATCAATGTGCTAACTGACTAACTAGCATCTTGAATACGTCCTGTTGGTTTTTCAGTTTCCCTTTGTGAATGATGAATACAGACTACTGCTGTGCGCTGCTATGCAGAGTTATTTCCTTTTGTGTGCTGACTGGCTGTTGGTTATAGTCGTGGTGGTATGTTCAGGTGCAACTTTTTGGCTAAACATGGGCAACATAGGCTTCACCGCAACTAGTTTCCTCAATGTCCGTTTGGTGTGTCTTGTTTATTTTGACACTAAATGAAATAAGTACTGGTAATGTAAAAGGGGCTTACAGTGAAAAATATACCCAATTATTAAATGGATTTGGAAAGTGAGATTGCGCTTGTGTAGTGCCTTCTTCATTGTTTGCCCGCTCAAAGCACTTTAACACTACAGAGTCACTTTCATCCATTCACACACATACACACACTGGTGGCCAAGGCTATCATAGAAGGTGCCACCTGCTACTCAGTTTAACATTCATACACCAAAACACACCAATGGTACAACCATCAGGAGCAATCGGGTTCAGTATTTTGCCCAAGAATACTTGGACATGCAGACTGGAGGAATCCGGAATCAAACCGTCGATCTTCCAATAAATAGACGACATGCTCTACGCCTCCAATGTTTTGGTTTTAAGCACTGTGACTGGCAGATGGACAAATGGAGTGACTAGCCAGTAATACAGGCAAAGAAGTTGAACACCTATGATAGAGCAAGTTATTTATTTTTCTAAGAGGTCGCTGAAGCAACAAGGACAGTGAATATTGGATTTATTTTTGTCAAGTTGCCAGAAAAAAGATCTCCATGTGAATGTTAATGATGGTCTGCTAGATTCGTAAATAGGAAATTGATTGCTTACACAACCAAAACAACAATGTCAGGGTTGGCTGTGGCTCAGGAGGTAGCAGGTTGGATAAAAGTGCTTTATAATTGCAGCCATTTACCTTTTATAAGGCAATGATGTGTCCGGTTTGTCAACTTGCATTGGAGTGGTTCTGCCCCCAAGTGGCTTAAAATCAATGAATGCAGCTTTAAACAACAACAAAAATGATAGAGGAGATAGAGAAAAAAAGGGTCAACCTCAATTGTTGTGATATTTTTTGCTAACGGAGGACTCACAAAGGCTAGATGACCAAAGACTTATTGATTATTTTCAGATATGTAGGTGTGATTTACCCTGTATGTGTGTGAGTTCTTATCAGTAAAATTAAAGTTCCATTAACAATATTTATTGCATTTATAAAGTTAATACACTGATGGTATGCTGCAAACTCATTCTGCCTGTTTCAAACTACATATATCATAACATCAAATCGATGTTCATTTAAGTCTTTTGTTCCGTGCAGATGATGTCCTTTAAGACATCCCTGTGATAAAGGGTTTTACAAATTAATTAATTTGACAAAGCTTTTATAAGAAAGAATGTGAGGTGAAAGAGAAAGGAAGGTAACATGGGATTTATATCTTACAGAAGCGTAATGTATTGACTTAAGCAAAAAATTTTGTTTTTGCTTTTTTTTTGTTAATTAACAACATTTTTTTCATAGAAGAAAAATGCTCTTGTTTTTCTGAGTTAGGATGAGATTATTATTAAGGACTATTTAAGAGATTTATATCTCATTAAATCAGAAAAGAACAAGAACTGGATCATTTTTTTCCAGGAAAACTTTACTTAGAAGTCTGAGGCAACAGTCTTGTTTATCAAAAAAAACAAGGCTACTGTGAAATATGGAGGAGAAGGTGAAGAGGGAAGTGAAGGGATAAGTGACTGATAAAGTAAGCAAGTGAGGAAAGAGAGAAGGGGGACAGAGGAGGAGGAGGTGGTGTGTGTGTGTGTGTGTGTGTGTTTGTGTGTGTGAGTGTTCGGGGGGGGGGTTGTTTGGAAGAGATCGTGTGTGCAGGAGAGTGAGGACAGTTGGGGTGTTGGTTGTAATGGTAGCTATTCAGATGATGCGGTGCTGAGAGAGAGGCAAGGTGTAGAATTATGTTTGACAACCACAGGTGCAAAGCAAGCCAAAAGGAATAGTGACAGCAGCATGGAGGAGTGAAACAGAGAGTATAAGAAACAGTGATGGAGGCTGGAACAGTAGGAAACAAAGCAGGAATGAGAGTGAGCACAGAGGAGAAAAGAAGTGACAGTTTGCACTGAAACAGAACACCTGCTTTCTCCATTTCCTCTCCTCCTACTCCATTCATTAAAACTCTCTCTTGCTGCCGCTCTCAGCTCTACCCTCCCCCCAATTCAACCTTAGACTCCCCCATGGTCTCCCCATCTCGCTATCCAGCTCCCCCACCCACCCCCCTTCTCTCTTTCGCCCTCATCTTTGCCTCGCTCGTTCTCCCCGAGTTTGTTTGTTTGATAGACGAGGTAATTACCAGGAAGTGTATAAGGATCCCACCTGAGAGGCTCAGTGCATGTGTGTGTATGAGTGTGTGAGCCAATATCATTATAGGGGATTAAGATGTTTATCACACTGCTGTTGTAAATTTTGAGCACAAGAGCATGCACACACGCACATGCACACAAACACACACAGACACAGACACAGACACATTCCCACTGTGATAAACAAATACTAATAGACATAGATGCATAGTAGCACTGGCTGTCTGACGGTTACCTAATTTGTGATTTCAAAATTGTTTGGATGTGGTAAAAAGAACATCTTTACTTTCATTTAATTATGATCTTTACAACATTTCTAACAAAACAGCCAGTAAACAGCTCAGATTAATTAAACAGACTGACAACAAGATAAGCCATTGGTAACATGTCTGGCATTTAACATCATAGATTTTGAATTTATCTTTCCTTGATAAAATTACATGTACTTTTTAATATTTTTTCCAAAGACCAGTTACAGTTAGGTGAGAGTGCATTAAAGGGCATGCCACCAATTTTACACATTTGGTTCAGTTAACAGGTTATGATTAGCGCTGCTCAGCCTGTAAAAACAGTAGTATAATGACTGGAGGAGTCAAGTCAAGTCAGTTGTACTTATGAAGCCCATTATCACAAGTCAAAATTTGCCTGCATCTAATGGTGAACTGAAATGTCTCCAAAATGAGAACTACAGTGGCTGATGGGAAAATGTGAAAATCATTCATTTTTGGCTATGGTCATATACTTGCAAAGTCAATCCAAATATTACCTAACTAATAGCTTTAAGGATATCTTAAATAAATTAAAACATAGCGCCCCATAAATGACATTATGTACTTAACATTTAGTTATGTATGTAATACAAAGCTATGCTGGTTAGTTTTAGGCAAGGTAAGTTACTTTGGTTGGTTTTAGGAAAAGAAACATGGCTACTATAGCACATCGCTATTATAACATAAAAAAACACTTGTTCTCGCATGGTTTCAAACAATGGTCCAATGTGCCTCCTTATGTGAACTTTTCTGGTCTTCTTTCTCTACTTCTGTCAACACATTGTTCACATGATTTCAAACAAATTTCTGTCTCATGGTGATGTGGGTTATAGCAGAATTGTGGTGCCCTACTTTTCTTCGGTAAAAGTACGAACAGTACATGAGAACAGCCTCCTTGAGTACAGTATGTATTGTGCAGAAAGAAGCAGCCAGTTGAATAAAAGGATCTGGGGCATTATCTTCTTCCTGTACAAACAGAAAAAAATACATCCATGGAATGTGTTTAGACCTGGAAATGTCACAGAGTGACAACTGTTAACAAAGCTCTCTAATGCTTTCTGTTGACTGTACAAGGATGCTCGACAGTGGGCAGAAAGTTGCCTCTGTGTCCTTGACTTGTTTGTGATAAACGTTGATCTAAGCCTGTAACCGGCTAACATTTGTATTTACTGTAAAAATGTTATTTGAGGCAATATTTACCATAACTTTGAGATAAATGATAACAAGATTAAGATATGGGGATGAATTGGATCATATGAGTAAGCAAGCAATTCTAAACAAAAGCTAAACCTTTCAGCTCACGGTTGGTCCTTTCATAAACTGAAATTCTGGAATATAGTCTCGTCACGATAACAATGCTTGAAGCAAATCTACTTTTTATGTCCTTGTAGTAATAATTTTTTATGATTTGTTAGCATGCTTAATTAATAAAGGTCTAAACAGTTTTTGTCTCTTTGTGTATTCATGATTTTTAGCTCTGTGTGTGTGTATGTGTGTGTGTGTGTGTGTGTTTGTAAGGTGATAGGTTAGCCTGGGGGAAGGTCGGTGAAAAGCTGTTTTCAGGCACACATTCAAAAGTTACACGAGTATGAGAGGATGCAGAGGCAAGAAAAGCAAAGAGGAGGAGGACAAGAGGAAGGTTTTACTTCAACACACACACACACACACACACACACACACACACACACACACACACACACACACACACACACACACACACACACACACACACACACACGCACACACCTGTACTATCCTCACCACAAAAGATGGTGTAGACTGTCTCTTTTAATCTACCCATTTATTATACTGATCATGGTCACTGTGGTATTTAATGCTTTGGGGGCACTTCATAAACTGAAATACTGTGATACATGGACACATATCAGGATATAAAAAAGGGTTAGTGAATAAAAGTGAAAGATTGAGAGAAGGCACCATAACAAGTGAGAAAGCGGAAAAACTAGAAATCCTTGGTGGAGGGAAGGCTGATCCACAGTTTAAATGTGTTGCATTGATCTGCAGTTAAAATAAAAAATGAGACAAGCTCGTACACAGAGCATTTAATGAAAAAAAAATTGCTAATAAAAAACAATGTCATATGTCCTTGTGGTGTGAAAAGATAGCAATTTTTTTCATATAACTTGCTCACATTTCTTATTTTCAAATCTACATTGACAAAAGACTGAATGCAGAGTACAAAGCAAAGAGCGAGATGAGGGGAAAGTACTAAAAAAAAACATTCAGTCAAACAAAGGAATGAATATGGGTTTAAAAAGGATGAAGGAAAAAATAAATACACATAATTGTGATTTACACGAGGATTGAGAAATAAATCATTGTAGTGGTTCTTCATTGGCTTAAAGAGTGAAAAAGGCAATGGATTATTGTTTCGTAAATGCAAGAAATGAGGGAACAAAATCTAAATATTGCCCCACTGTGTAGGTGAAAATGTTACACTAACTAACACAAAAACACATTAGCCTGCATTGTTACACAGCTGAAAACTGATTACTCTGAGTAACCAGTTCTTCAAAAGTGACACTGAACTTTGTCCAAATGACAAACCGTGTAACACTCAGTCTTTTTATTCATGTGTCTTAATGATGGTCTAAAAACCTGACAGTGTTATTAACAGAACTAGCACATGTAGGTAGTGTCTTATTGTCTTGTGCCTCGCCATGGGCAGACCATGAGACAACAGGCCCCTGGACACAGACATGCAGAGGACCCCACCACCTCTCCTACACAGGAGCAAGAAAAACTAACTTTACAGTTGTTCAGCCTCTTTTTGTTGTTGTGGTTTTGCCTTTGTGGTTTTTATGCATATCTCCGCATTTTGTTTTATCTCTTTGTGGGAATTATGTGTCTCTTTGTAGTTTTTTGTTTCTGTGATTGTTTTGCCCTTTTGTCTTTGTTTTTGTCTTTCTCTGAATTTTTGTGTATCTTTGTGGTAATTTTGTGTCTCTTTTCAGTCATTTAATGTCTTGTAGTTGCTTCACATCTCTTTGTGGTTCTTTTGCCCCTTTTCATTGTCATGTAAATCTTTTTGTGCCTCTTTGCAGGTGTTGTGCATCTCTTTGTAATTGTTTTTATTTTCTTTGTGGTCATTTAAATCTCTTCCTGGTCAGCACGTGTTAATTTAAGTGACATTTTGCAGGTGAACACCTGGCAGGAGCCCCAGAAACTTTGGCCCTTGGGCCCGTGCCTGTGCCCAGTGGGCCTGTTCATTAACCCATCACTGTGTTTTGCCAAGCATGAGTGAATCCTAGCTACAATACAAGGTGTTTGTAGCCACAGTATTGTTAAGTGCTCCCAGGTTTTACCGTGATGGATGACCTCCTGTCCTCGCCTAATGAAAACACGAACACACCGCTGTAATCAAATCTATGAATGCAAGTGAAAATCCATAACATTTTGCTCTCACCACCAGAACAATCAATGTCTAGCTCCCACCTTTGGTCTCTGCATTATAAAAACAGGGCTGTTGTTGCAGGTAACAGGACAATAGGCCCTGGCCATTAAAACGAGAAACAATATTCGGTGGCAAGTAGGTGAAAATTGGACAGAAGATAAACTGGGAAAATAACAGAAGAGGACAGATATAATAGAGGGAATAAAGAAGAGAGAAAGCACTGAGAAGGTGATAACGCTGAGAATAGCGGCGAGCCATCAACATAAAATCATAAAAGAGAAAGTCAGGGGAGAGAGTTAGTGGAAAAGTCAAGGAGATGATAAAGCAATACACTCATAAAGACAACAAGGAGAGAGGTATTAAAGAATAAAGATCAGACACGTAGAGAACGAGAAAGGATGTCAAAATAAATGAAAAGAACGCACACAGAGAGCATTGTAGAAAACTACGAGGGCAGGATCTTTTTTGTTTGTTTAGCTTTTACAGCTCTCTACATATTACACAGAAACAGTTTGAATTAGACCCACAGCATGGTGAATTTATTGTAAGAGCCTTGGATTATGCTCAGGGAGTCTCCAAACAACCTGCTGAGACAAGAAAGATAAAATCCTCTCTGGAGCGCAGAAGCTTCTCAAGAGAAACCACACTCACTAAAAGAGTCATTTACCCCAAAGCATGTGGGCGATTTTTGCACAAGAAATGGGAATTAGTCAGAGTGAACGAAACTCTTATTCACCAACGTGTCACGTCACCGTCTGCCAAGTTGTACATGATCATCAAACGTTGTCAGGCTATCATGAGCAGGATATTGTTGGGAATGATTGGTGAGTGCAGTGAGACTCTAAATTTACGCACATGTAGGCTGGGCTAATTCAACAATGAGACACTGAGGAGGATGTCGATATTAATAACCTCTCTGCGACAATTCTGTCCTCAACACAATCTGTAGGCAAAAACAACAATCACGCCCAGATGCGGCGCACACCGAACTCTGAAGTCATGTCTTCCTGAGTAAGTGAACACTTTTGTCTTGTGACTGTGTACTACCATTTTTGTGTGGGAGCCTTTGTGTGTCTGTCTGTGTGTGAATGTACATTTTTGTGTTGACGACTAAACAGATCCTTGGGCTGTTATACTACTTTCAAAGAAAAACTTTTCAGGAGATTATAGAAACTCTTCAAAGTCTCAAAAACAAGCAACACAAACACACATCCAGACGATGACAGAGATACCGGTAGTTACACAGATAGGCACACACACTCATGCACACAGACACACACTCCAAAAATAAAAATGCTCTGCTATGGAAAGTTAATACAGCATAGCTTATTGTCCTTTTGAATGACTGGGCTGCTGCCAAAGACACTTTGTCATTCATTTTGTTTGCACGCTCATGAAACCGTGTATCTCCAGTGCAGTCTTTTATATCTCTATTTAAAGAGTTGCTGTTCCTCCAAACAGCATATCCCATTTTTGAAGGGATAAGAGATGTGTTGTTAAAGAATAAACCTTTTTCACAGCAGACATTTTGACTCGTCATAGCAGGAAAAGTAAAGGTTGTCCTCGGCTCTGTTCCATTTGCCCTTATAAATGAGGAAACATGCCTAAAGGCTGTGTCCAGCGAAGTGTTTTTTCCTGAGGCTAGCGTATTTTAAAATTCTTTGCAATGGGTGCGCCGTGTATAAATACTCTGCTAAAAATGTCAGCAGCGTGACGAGGCATTTAATGTCTACCATCTGCCCATTTGGTGTTTTTTTTCTAAGTGCTAAGAGTTAAAAAATGTCCAACATTGGGTTAAATGCTGCAATTACTACTGTCACTTTTAACCAAGCCATTTCAACACTGGAGAAAGGACAATACATGTAAAATTGCCATGCAACAACAAAAACAATGAATGACAATGACTTTAATCTACTGTAGGCCAGTGATTCCCAACTGGTGCCATCACGGGGACCAAATTTCTTTTTAGTCATTAGTTAAAGTTCCACACATTATAGATGACCACATACCCAAGTTCATTTTACAAATGCAGCAACACATTGGCTTGGAACACAAAGAAATAAAACATTTTGCAAATGGATCCGGCCCTCCAAAATAAAAGCTTTGTGCCGAAAATTCTCTGTACTTTAAAATAAAGTGTGTTTTTTTGCAAAAATGTCCTCGTAATGGTTGCAGGAAATCGCCGTTTCCAGAAACAGGTATATATATCAAACTAAGATAAAAACCATAATAGCTAGAGCATTTATTCTTTTTACGACAAAGAGCTGAAGCTTCTGCCTTTCATATAATCACCTAATGTTACCTGACCTTGCGGGCCATGCAAACATGTATTTCACCGTAATTACGGTGGAATTTCCTCCAAAATTTCTCAAGGACAGCTACGGGAGTTTGTTATTTGCATAATCCTGTAAATATTGGTCTAAAATATAAACCATGATGGCTATGGCTAGAACATACATTCTTTTTTTCTGTAGAAAGCTGAGGTTTCTGGCTTCTTTTTTGTCATGTGCTACACAAGTGATGATGTTGCTGTGCAACGGTACCTATGATACAAAAATGCACAGTGGAGCCAGAGGAATGAATGATAAATCCACCACATCGCCTTTGCACTTTAATGTAAGATATTTTGTTTATACTTTATAAAATGTTTTGATTTTGTTTTATTTTGTAAAATCTGATAAAAAAAAAAAAAAAAACAACTTTTGTATTCTTTTTAATGACACAATTTCAATAATTTTATCTATAATTATGGTCCATTGACTTACATAACCTTTAAGCGTAGGTTGTACAGAATTTGAAGCATTTAAAGATAACCAGAAATGACATAACATGAAGCAAAAATACCAATGTAGGCACTGGCAGACCAGTTCAAATAGTTGGCAGAAGCATTGTAAAAACAGAGCTTTACTGCCTTGTAAAATTTGTCAAACATATAATAACTGCGCATATATTATCTACACCTTTAGACCTTTTTTTTTTTCCCTTGAAAGATATTTTGAAGCCCATTTACCAGAATAAAATGGTGGTATTGCAGGTTTCTGCCAACCATTGATTAAGATTTTCTATGTATCATATAAACTCTTCTTAAGTGACGTAGTTTATATTACTTGTAGCCTGTATGAGCTGAGTTTCTCATCAGAAAGAGGAGGGGTTGGCAGATGGCATGAGACAGAGGCAAGAAGATTGCCAAACAGCAGGCAGCAGCAGACCACGGTACATCAACAGCTGTTTTATCAACACCTTGGGACATTTCCAGCTGTGACATCAGTAGGTGACACCAGTAAATTTCCAGTGCTTGATATTCAAGCAAGGTGAACACTTTTACAGTGGTGACTGTGGCACCAAAAGTGGGTATTTTAAGCCAAAACATGCTCTTTTCCGCCCATAGGAAAGTGTTTGTGCTTAAACCTAGCAACATAGTTCTGTCCCAATTTATAAATAAAAAACTGACAAGTAAATAAACAAGGTTCCAATGTATTCACTGCATATATGACACGTTCAAGTATCCATATCCATAGATGGCAGAAAATTACAATGCCACCATTTAATCTGGGCAGCTATGTTGCCATTTTGACATGCCACAAAAGCAGAGGTGTAAATAATAACACTGATTTTGAATAAATTTCATGTAGCTGCTTCAGTTTCAGGGTCCCAGTATTGTGCATGCTGGCTCACTGTCACACTGTCGTGGTTTACTGGGACTCTTGAATAGAACAGAGCCATTGTTAATCTTATCAGTAACACCTGTACTGTGCTTTTCATACTCTGACAAGTATGTCTGCTGTTAAAAAGGCACATTTAGGATGGAATCACTTGCAGTTTTCAACTGAGTATATGAGTGATTATTTTTTTTACTATAGGCCTACTGTTTCCTGATAAAAAAAAAAAAAAAAAAAGTTGTTACCACACTAATCCTGTGTGTGTGTGTGTATGAGTTTTTAGCAGCTATGTCAGTGTGATTTAATTCCATGTTTTTTGTTTTTTTTTCATGATGGGGTTGCCTATCAGCCTCCACAGAGGGACCTTGGTGTTCTGTAAATGGCACCTGGCCCACTGCAGACCTGGCAGTGGCAGCAGAGACACAGAGAGAGGAAGAAATGGAGAGAGGGGGTGGTAGTGCAAGGCCAAAAACAAAGAAAAATGCATCTGGCATTTAGGAGGAGACAGGAAAGGATATTTCTGTTGTGTCTTGATTTGAGTCAGGTAGTTTAACATGCTACTTTCAGGGCCTTGGCAAGCTGGCACTGAGAGAAAGACGGAGGACAGATGGAGAAGGAAATAGAGCAGCAGGAACAAACTGCGGAAATAAGAAACAATGAAAATTAAAGGGAGATGGAGAAAGAATGGCTGGCATTGAGAAGTGGCATGCTATCAGTGGAGCTGCAGGGAACAGTTTGTCCACCAGTATTTCGCCTTTCCATTTTAAAAAAACATGCAGAAAGCCCATTAAGGGCTATTAGCAACCACCTGCTGTTGAGCTGTTCTTGTTTCTATATAGTAAATTGAAGTCTTCGACACAATGTCCATAGCTGGAATTTTTCTAATGATGGCCAAAAATAGCTGAGCACGAATATGTGACAGAATGCGAAGAGTAGTTAAAAGCAAGCTTTCAATTTAAGCAACATATTCCACATAGTAATTCCTTAAAAATACAGCTTATTTTAGATGAAAAGTGTAATTTCCTCTTTGAAACAAGGCACCATTAGCCACTAGGATGGACTTAAATAGAAATGGAATAGTTCATGTCTATGACAAAAGAGTTGTCTCAGGCAGATCATTGCTTTAGCACCCCTCTTTCCCTTGTCTACACCAATATGTTGTTTTACTGCCTAATACATCTGATGGTCGAGATAGAGCCACTGGTACACATTTACACGCAAACTCTTGCTTTAACATTAACAACAGGTCGGTAACAGCTCATTGTTCACTACTGTGACCCAATTGTCTACTGTGACACAGTGTACCTTTCTAAGTGGAAGACATGCAGTCCTGATAGTTGTTAACTTGCCAACTCCCGCAACGACCCAAAAAGTCGGTCGTTTGTAGTTTTACCCTCAAATAACTTAGCAACCAATCTGTGTGTACTAATTTTTGAGCCTCATGTGCTTCAGTTATGTTTCATAGCTGTAATATCTCAGCAGCAGAACTGTGTTCATATCTGCTTCAACATTGTCTGACTTGGTTTACATGCATGGAGGTGTATTACATTTGGTCTTTGGCTGTCATTATACTCATATTCCTGTTTGTGTTTGCTGTGTCTTGTAAGTCCACATGGACTGGGCACCTTTTGGTGCATGACACTCTGAAAAATACATTAGCTTAGCCTACTGCTTCTGGTAATCTACTGATAGCAAGTAGAAAGAGGGAAAGTGAATGTATTGTTTCCTTGTAGATCAAGAGCATCAGAGATTTGGGTTGATCTAATGGACAGAATTACTGTATTTCCATTAGAAAAGGAAAATAACTTTTGTAGTAATGAATATTATAGACTGGGGCCAGGAAGTAGGACTGTCTAACAATATTTTTTTTAATCATGATTAATCACGTAATTTGAACAGTTAATCGCAATTAATCACATTTTTAAATCACAAATTTACAACTCTTATTTTGCATAACAAAAGAAGTTAATAATGAGAAGGTACAGCAAGGTTAAGGGACCACTGTAAAATGACCATGCCAATTTACCATCGCCAAAATTTAGCCTAACTTTGGAGCATTATCCAGTCCATTTCGTGAGAAACTAGCATGATGTGGTTGGCTGGACAGACTTTAACTGCATTGCGATTAACATGTTACTGTTGACATCCCTAGAAATTTGTTACTACAAATAATCACATGTCTCGCAAAAGTGGATTTATTATAAAATCACTTGACTGTAAAAAAAATGTGTGTGTTCCCACACTGCTTATCTGATCTGACCAAAGCACTTTTTCAGATAAACCTGTCTGTCCTCTCTGTGATCTTCCTGAAACCCTGCCTTCAGGCTGTCCTGGAAGTGCCTCCACATCCTGGTCCAGGTTTTAACCCGTAAAAAGCCTTGTGGATGGAGCCCAAAACTAAGGTGGTGGTCACTGTTCCCTGGCTTGCATGTGACGCTTTGTGTAAGGCAGCAGCTGACATCTTAGATATGCCAAGAGCCACAGTTGGCAGCACTATGAAGGGAATAACAACTATCCTCAAAGGAGAATTTCACTTTCCCAAGCCAGAGGGGATGGGGGAGTAGCTTTGCTGGTCTTGCTGGCCGTGGGGCATTCTGGTCCACAGTCTGGTGCCATATCAAGATTCTCCCTCTGGCTGAACAAGAGAAGAAATGCCATGTGAACCCTTGGTGCGATTGCAGGGTGTCTGTCACGCCAGAGGTGCAGTTCTGGGTGTTTACATTTTCAATGTTGCATCTGTGCAGGATTCATTTGTCCTCTGCAGGTTCCCTTTGTAAAAACAGGATCTATATCAACCAGATGCTGTCTTTTTGTAAGGAGTTGGATGATGCCTGCAGCATCTTGTTTCAATCATGACCTTAGCCTGTAGGGGGTGACAGCTATCCCTGTCAAAACACACACAGGCCTACACACACAGCCTCAGGAGACACAGTGAATTGTGCATACAGTAAATTAATTCTTTACTCTTTGCATGTTAATAAGCAGGCCACGCTGAAGCATGTTACAAAGAACAGCATGTGTGGCAAAGAGCATCATTTATCTTTGGCATGCCTGCTGGCCATCGTCTTTCTGAGGGCGGTGGAGACCCCACCTCTATTTGTCACTGAGTTGATGTGAGCGCGCTGCATCCTCCACAACGTCTGTGCAGCAGAAGGTGATACCCTAGAGAAGGAGGAAGACTAAAGCCAAGATGATAATTCGGATGAAGATGGTGTGGATGAGATGGAGCTCTAAGGAAAGGCTTTCTGAGCAATGGCACACATGTCCACTCTTGCAGAATCGCCTGCATGTCTGAGTCAGCGTGTCTACATCTACGGGGCAAACCCTTCCAGATGTCCATTTTCACTCCTCTATTGGATCATGGTTACTGTACACTCAGTGGTTATGGTTACATACATACTAGTATTCCCCTATTATTCCAAATATGAAAAAAATCTGAATTTGATGTGGGTCATATAAACAGCATACTCCGAATTTTGCATTTTCTGAATAGGAAATGTAGGATATGTTGGCATTATTCTGGTTTTAGGAGGATTATTTGGGTATGCAAACAAATTTGGAATATTCGTCTCAGTTTGGTTTTTTACTGCAGTTTGTGACACATGGCCTCTCGTCTGTTTTCAGGCGGCTGTCTGGCGTTGTCATGGCTATGTTATACACAAACAAACTCACCAAAAGTTTGCAAAGCTGCAGATGAAAAAGAAAATCTCACATTTCTGGTCAGAAGGAGAAACACTCCTGCTTTTAAACTTTATGAAAGACTCAACAGGTTTTTGGATATATGCAAATATTGCAGCACCGACCTTTTCAAGAGGAGGAATGGGGAGTCCCAAAAGACCGTCACCAATAGGAAACTGTAAAAAAAAAATCCTCTGTTGATGCAAAGAAGCAAAATGACAAGTGGCTCCAGCTTTTTTGCGTCTTCATATTTCAATGTGATAAGAGGCATTACAGGCCATGTTAATCAGAGTATGCACAGCTGCATGTAAACAGAAGTGCTAGTGAAATATTCATTTTCATTATACATGTAACCAGCTTAGTAGGAATATTGTCTTTTTCGGCATAAGGGGAAAAAAACTAAATGTATTTTGGGCATGTAAACATACTCACTGTTTATGTTCAGTGCTGCCCACAATACTATAAATTACTGTGACTCTGGTTATAATGTAAACACATCATCAGAGAACTGCTTAACAAATCCAGCACAGAACTCCCCAGAGTTTAGGACTGACCCTGTTACATACATTAATTTCCTACCAGCATACAGAACAGAAGAATGGGATAAGAAAGGTAATGAAAATATAATTTTATAATTAGGATCAGAGGTCACACTCATGGCTTCGGTTAAGCCTCAGTTATCCTTGGACTGCTGTCATACAAGGCCTCATCTGTGTAATGGAATAATCAGTCTCCCTGGAAGAAGGAAAGCCTGCCCTTCTTTGAAGACAAAGGGGGTGGAAATCAACTTTACACTTTACAGTCCAGAACATCCCATTAAAATTTAACAGTGTTCTGCTGTGGTGATTTTAGAGGAGTCAAACAAATAAACTGGAGCCCTTTCAGCCAGTTCATTCAGAAGCGATTTTGAATTTTGTCAAATGCGTATCTTTTTTTCTACTCTTCTTTAATGGCTGATCAGACCTTTACAATATATAGTAAAAAACAGCCATTTTCAGTGATGTCATTTATTGTGAACTGTGATTGCCCAGGTAAAGTAAAAGGACAGCCTGCCTATGCGACATATTATAAATCACCTAACACGTTACAAAAACATAACAAATTAAAATAAGATTGTTGTGGAACTCAAAATGTTAACAGAAATGGTATTAGTCTATGCACATTAGATAATAAGTGAAATTAACATTAAAATAAGAAATCAAACTATTTCAGTATGCAATTTCTTAACTCTCATTTACAAAGTTGTCAATCAGCCTATATAGATCAACAGCTTAATAGAATCCATGAAATTAAGCTATAGCTTTAGTTTTGGTGGACCAAAGTTGGCCACTCCTATAGAAAATTCCTGGGGGCTCCGCTGCTTGTTTAATTCAGGGCCAAGGTTCCTGCAAAACAGCTCCATTTTACTCAGCAGTTGAGAAGTAAAACATGAGGACTTTGATTGGGTCTTGAGGGCTGCAGTGTTGAAACATACATTGTAAATTATCTACTACTTGATAATTTTACTGCTACTTTCCTCTCTGCTCTGATTGCCAACAGTCTGCTCTCAGCACATCCCCTGTCACTCGCTTGTCCACACTCACACTGCGCTCAGGGGGGTGAGGGCGAGGAAAGCGGGAGAGGTTTGTTCAGTTAACTGTCGTATCTGTCAACCCTGCATTTGCAAAAACATATAGCTGAAGTAACTATATTGTTCCAAATCCTTGCATATTTTTAAGTGGATATCCTGATGCTTTCATAGTGGGTATACGGCATGTACCAGTGTACCACATAAACTACATTACTGGCCTTCTTTGATGTCTCTCTTTCTTAAAGGTATGCTATAAAGGATTTTCTAAAGAAAAAAATAAAAATAAAAAAAGGTTAGATTCATACAAAAGTAATCCCTCTCAATCATCTCCTATGTGTATGGTGGTGTAATTACACACAGAGATCCTGCCCTGTGCCTGCATTTTCTTATTTTTTTGCTATTTTTGGGATGTTCCTGTGCAAAGCCGCTGTTGAGGTTGGGACTTAAAAAAAAGGTAGCAACCAGGTGCCAGACTTTAAAAATCACACATCTATAAGGAAGCTACAACAATCACGGACACAGCGCTGAAAAAAACACAAATGTGGCCAGAAAAAATGCTCCAATGTGTACTTAAAGCACTTTGTCATATTGTAGTTTGTATATTTTGCTGGGCCTTGGATGTGACAGTCACTTTTAGAATGATGAGACAATTTCTCCGTGTTTTGCTCCACAAGCCAAGAGGAATCTTATGCTCTACTGTATCCACTAATGAGGTGTCACTACTCTTGAATAATCACACAGGATACTGAACCTTATGAAGTCTGTGTGTGCACCATCACGTGTCTTTGATTTTACGTGTGTGTGCTACAGCCAGAGAAGGCTGTCATGTAAACAGAATGTTTGGCTGGTCTTCAAAAGCGAGGGGATTTGGCTGAAGAATAGAGACCCCTCTATATCTTGCTGTGCCTGCCTGTCTGTCTTTCCCTTTTTTTGTCCGTCATTTCCTCTATCACCACCCCTCTTTTTGCTGATTGGAGAAAAAAAATCCTTCTTTCACTCATTATTATGGAGTAAATGTCAGTGGTGGAAATGTATAGAATAATGACATTAGTTTTTACATTGGTTTCCTTTAAGCATCACTTTCCCCATGCAGTTCTATCCACCACCTGGATGCAATGCCCAAAGAAAATGAAGACTTCATTTTACAGCAAAACAGTGCCTTTTTCCCCCCAGAAGCTATGGGTTGCTATCTCCAGTTACAAAGTAGTACCAATGTAAGTTCTTTGCAGTTACTATACCCAATATCGCAGCTGGCAGACTGAAAAAAAAGTAACAGTGGAAACTGGAGATGGAGATTGAAATACGTTTCTATTGAGGACCCAGTTCCGATTTTTTCAAAACCCAAAAATCAATGATGTTTGAGCTTATCAATACTGCTATTGAGTCCCGTGGGTCCTATAACGTAACTTAACATTACTTGAGTGGAGTCACGTCATTTAAATCCAATCACTGGTCCGCATACATCAATTGTACGTCATCTTAAACCTAAATGCAGCACCTTCGTCTGTCTTCAGGACAGGTTAAAAAAAAATCTGTCAGCACTTGCTGCACAGCTGGCACAGTCTTCATCATCATCATCCACTGACAGCAGCAGGGGTAAACACACCCAAACTTCATAGCAAGTCCTGTCAGTTAAAAATAGTAATCCAAGTTTGATATCCGAGTTAAAATTGGCAGAATAAAAGCTAAATAAACAAAGTTCCAAACGGTTTCATTATGATGTGTTCACAGTCGGCTCAGTAAAATGAATGTTAGGCAAAGGTAAATAAAACGTCATCATGTTGTGTTCAACTGTACCAACAAGACAAAGAAAATTTAGTTTTTGGTGAGAAACTTGAATAATTCACTTGCTTGGGTGTAAAATGTGTTTCTCAGCAAAATAAAACAGATTGTAGAGTTGGAATTACGACCTGTTTATCAACTTGTAATACATAATTAAAACTACTGATTCCTAGATTTTTCTAAGTAAATATTCAAATTAAAATACAATTTATTAACAATTTATTTCTTAATCACTAAAAACATGACTGAAAGTGACAGTAAAACCAGTTTTGTTCAAAACATATTGTTGCCTGTTCTTTCCACAAAATAATAGAAAAGTATTCATAGTGATATCGAAAAGGACTCAGAATGTTAAGGAGTCTTGATAATGGTATCAACATCCATAAAAATGAACGATCCCTATCCCTTGTGAAAACTCCTTCTGGCAAAAGAAAAAGATCCCCATTGCTCAATCTGAGGAAAAAGGAAAGTGGTTGATTTGTTTCCACCATCAGTCACATAGCTGCACAACGTTTCACGTTCACACTGACATCTTTGATTACACTACAGTATGCTCAGGTGTCAGCGCTGCATGTAAGCATGTTTTAAGGCATGCCAGTGTTCAGTCATCATGGCTGCTTTATTTAAAGATCATACACTGAGACAACTCTCGTCTCTATCGTTTTCCCCACCGTGGTATTTTCTCTTCTTTCATCTCTCTCCCTTCCCACAACACTGCTCACTTACTTCCTTCTGTCAGTCCAAATCTGTTTTCCCTCATTATAGAGTGCTTAGCTCTAAAAGGTTTGTCAGAAATCTTGACACTGATCACTTCAGCGTCAGCTTAACTCACTTGCTCCAAGGTGACATTTCTACCTTTTTATAAAATGACACCTATTCTGAAAAAATTGATGATATTAAAGTTAAGCGTGCTTGGTAAAGCATATTGCCAGCAGACGTCTAGACATAGCATTCGTGATTGATTGAGGTATGTGGTGTGACACTGACTCTGTTTACACTTGGTTTTACAATGTGTAATCAGAACACAAATGGTGAGTGGCGACAGTTCAGTGTTAACACCTTTGTCTGTCATGGGTCTCAACTAACCACTGTGTTGACACTTTTTCACACAAGTCAAAGCAGCCCCACGCACAGTTATTCTGTCCACACTGATGTTAAGGGCTGCATCAGTCCAGCTGGGGATATCGCTGTCAGCAGAATGCATCACATCTCTTTTCCAAAAAAATCGTGGACAATCATGCAACACTAGGTACAACTCATTGATAAACAGGCAAGTTATAGAATCTTAGTGCACTCTTACAAAAACCGCCACCACCTCCTGCATGATGATTATCTGTTATGTTCTCGTCCAGCCCATTTCATTCCAAACTTTGTCAGCGCTTTTGGTGTAAGTAACCAACGCCAAAAGCTACCTTCCACATGCGCATGAAATGCTGCTGGATGGCGCCAATTGAGACTGTGGCCAGAAATAACTGCCGTCCACCAGCGTTATTTTACGCTGGTGGACGGCACCTGCCGCATCCACACGATATGTGTATGGGTGGCGTCACTTGAGAATGCAGCCGGACAGAACCTGTCATGTGCACATGAAATGCTAGCTATGTTTTCCATCTTTATAGCTGTATGTCTATTTTTATGTAAGTACATTGAGAATAACAAAAAAATGCACAAACTTGACCAGTATAGCTGACTGTGATTCTAGTATCTGGGCTGTAAGCTTGCTAAATGTATGACTCAACTCGACTTGCTGCCTTCGTTCATCTGCCATATGGTGCTGAGCAGGAATTGTTATCAGAGCTTTATTTGTCGAAAAAAGATTCCTTCTGCAGTTGCTGTGAACTGGATTCATAGGATTATTCTTCAGGAGTTTATTAATTAAAAAAAAAAAAAAAAAAAAAAAGAATACTAATGTAATCCCTATTGACCCATACAAGAAAATGTTATGAAATTATAAGGACCAATTTCAACATGGAAGTGAGTCATAAAAGTGGAGAAATGATAAGAAGTCCCCATCCTGGTTATGCCAGAAATATCACTTGAGCTTAATGCAGAGCATCTTGAGTCCCAAGATACGACCAGCTGTGAACGCACATTGCAGTTTTACTTGGGACTCTACACCGTCAAAACAGTGCATACTGTAACATATAAACAAATCCGTGAATAAACAAACACACGGCACCTCTTACATAATATGTGCTTGGCCCACACAGCTGATAACATCTGGGGTGATAATATGAGGAGACAATTATATGGATGGAGAATGAATATATAAATTACACATCAGGGAGTGATTTCAGAAAATAGGCGGGGGTGAAAATGCATCATGTTCCCCTGTGTGTAATATACCACAAACTTCAATCATATTCAATTATACTCTTCAGCACATGAATACAATTATGCTGTATAGTGATTATTCTATGAGCACATGACTCAATTTACATGAAATAACACAGCCACTTTGTTGCATTTTGTTGTAAATAAATGCAAATCATCCCTCATGTTGTATGTTGTAGGCTGCAGGCTGTATTCCATTAATTACAGTATATCCAGATGTATGCAGAGACTTGATTCATTTGGCCAGAATCAATGTGAAAGCTGTTATTCCTGTATATTTTTTTCCCAAAATACACAAATGTTTTAGATCCAGACATGGAATAAAATAAATAAATGAAATAAACTATTGCTTGTCATTGTCAGAAATGCATGACATTATAATGATAAAGTTATTCTATTATATTTCTGAATAGAAAACATAAAACATAGGGTCCAATTATCTGTTTATACCATTTTATTAACAACCAAACTAATTTTATAATAAACTGCATATCCCTTTTTTCCCCCACCTATCCCTGCATGAGTTACTGTTATTGCTCGTAATCTCTAGTTTATGATATGTATTATTGCTTGCTGAGCAATACATTTTGTACTGCTTTAATGTAATTTCTATTATTCATCTGACCTACAAGTGACCTGAACAGCTTGAGATACGTCCACAAGTCAGGTTCTCATGCCTTAAATCGTAGCAAAACAACTGTAGATTAAGACGGAATACTAATCTCATGATAGGGGAATCAAACTAATTACTTTTGCTCTCTTCATATCTCCATGCGTTTTCCTGTCTCTGCTACCAGAAAATTTCTTTTTATTGCAGCCCTCTCTCTCCTTCTCACTGAGCTTGCATGCTACAGACTGTGAAGTAGGACAAAAATCTGATTGCTGTCGATATGTTGTCTAGTTTTTCTTTCTGTCCTCTTTTTTTCTCAGTGTCCTTTATGTTCCCCACTGCATGTAAGGACCTCTCATATCTCAGTAGGGGTCCACCATCAGGTGGTTTGATGTTCATTTTCCTATGAAGATGTTCTATTTTGCTGCTTCTACATCATGTTATATTTCCATCGTTTTTTTCATAGTTGATTTGCACGCATATCATAAAGCTCAGTGATGAAACTATAATGTCGCAGAGAGCGACAGAGCATATGCCATAAAGTCTACGATTTCAGCATCTGGAATGCACTGAGATATATTTCTTTCAGCTTTTCAGTGTTTGTAGAGAAGCTTTAAAATTCCTTTCAAATTAAACCGATTTTAAAATGATGTGATGGCCACAAGTCTCATTACACATGTGGTACGTTCACAACATTCTGATGTGTCCAAAGTGTCACTGCCTTCTCCACGTCCTTATTATGAGAGGAGTATCTGCAAGGCTGACAAATAAGCAGCTGCTTAGGGAAAATGTTGGCTTCAGTCATTATGAGACTTCAGCCTAAGGCAGGAGAATCTGTTTACATATAACTTTTATAACATGGTTACTGTAAAACTTGTTTACATGGAGGTTGTCAGTAGTCTGTGTTCTCCCCCAGTGCTGGACCATATGTTTAAACCAAGAGTGGCACATACATTGAATGTATATGTTTCTTGATGATTTATCATGCTGCAGCCTTCGGGGCTTAAAAATGAAGCCAATGCAAGTGCAGAAAACTGCAATTCCTTGAATAGCTTGGCAACTTGTTTACAACTCTTTTCATCTGTCCTCCTGACAAAATCTAACTAAAGGGAATATTTGAAGCTGCTGAATACAACCTTTTCTACCCTCTATGCTAGCTTGCATCTTTGTGGTGTGCATGCGCATATACGACAAATTAATCCAAGGATGTGATTGATTGTTGGGGTGTTAGTCTCCAATATGCTTTTAGTCTAGTGTGTGGGATTCAGTATCATTGGGTGGTGAGGTTGCAGATTGCAACCTCACCACCCATCTAGATGGCCTGATCTAGAGAAAGCGTTTGTTTTTTTGACTGTAGAAACAACATGGCAGACTCTGTGGAAGAGACGTGATGCTACACTGGATGTGCGGAGGGATGGGCGAGGGATTGTCAAATATTCGATGCTGCTTTGATTGGTTGTTTCGCTGTGAGGCAACAAGTGTTGATTTTGACCACATTGACAAAACTTTTTCTGTCCATCATTGCATCCCAGCAATATGTGTCAAACGTGCAGCTCCACTTCTAGGTGAACACTGAAGGACAACAGAGGGCTCGTGGCCCTGGGCGCCGACCCTGTGGCCCTCCCATCCTCTGGTTCTCTGTACGAGGAGTTTTAAAGCTACGGTGATGATACTGGTATCAAATGAAACTAGAAGACCCGAGGACTCCAACCATATCATGCTAGCTTCTCTGTAAGAGGTGGAAAACACTCCAGAGTTAGGCTACATTTTGGCAATGAAAAAAAAACATGGTCATGGTCAAGAATCACTTCACCTTGCAAATGTATCATTTGACAGCTCTAATTTTAATCCTTTAGAGCCTTTTTCCTCTTAATCCCTTAACTCACTTCAGGAAACCAGGATTCAAGTTTGCATGACTTTAAAAGAAATTTACTGCAAAAGCATTTGGAAATAATGTGATTTTTCTTAAATAAATGTCAATATGTTGACTGAAACCAAAGTCAGTGTGCACTATTCTATCTGGGGTTTCTTCCTATTGTGTTTAAATGGGTTTGCTGTGTTTGCTACCCACAGATGCATTATGAATACAATTATCTATCGGTTTCGACCCATTCCATGTTGGGCATGCTGGGGAAGGCCACTGTGAGCCTGACAAAAAATTAAGTAGGTAGAAAGAAAAATAAACACAAACCTCAGGTCCTCATTTGTTTGCAAAACACACACAATTTTTACAATGTCCCCTAAACCCATGATTCAAGTACAGCATCTATCATTATGGAAACAAAGTGGTGTGCATGTTGCGCCTGAATTTGATTCATAAGGAGCTTAAAAGCTGTTTTCTGTAGAACTCATGGTTCTTGGTAATATATGTGATCTTGAAACAGATATCTAGTATTTCATTTTTTTTTTTTGTATTTCAGCTTTATTTCAGTCTATTTTCTTCCAACCAAAACAACACCTAACAACTGACACCGCAGTTGGTTTAGAAGATGATATAACGCTGTGTTTTCATTTTAAATTACACTGTTCTCACCTGTCCAAACTAACAAGTAAACACTCAAATAATTTACTTCAAACATGTTCCCTTCCAGTACATGCCCTTGGCTCCTTTGCTATTTAAAGAGGACAAACAGCAGTAGCACTGAGTGTTTACACATCTTATGTGTGCATGCAGGTGTGAATCTCAGTATAACACCTGTAGGGTGAATGACAAGTGTTGATGCCAGTCACCTCCAGGAAATTTCTTTCCTCTCCATCATATACCTTAATGTAAAGCTTGGCCACAAGTCTGTTTTAAGATATACACATGGTGAAGACTTGACTTATTACTTTAAAATAAAGCGGAATAGGCTATGCCATGGTCATAGAAAATAGCTGTATTGGTTTTAAACAAGATACTCTCAACACACCTCCAATCAACAGTTTAACCGCCATGTATAAGAGCACAAGATAAGTTAAAAGTAGGTAACTATGGCAACTACAGACCACAGTATAAGTCTGAGGTGTACTTCTGAAATTTATATTGCACAAACAACTTCACAACAAAGAGTTATATATATAGATACATATATATGTTTAGATTGTGTGTTGTGTGGTAGGTATGTGTGTTTGTGCAAATGTGTGTG
Organism: Plectropomus leopardus; assembly: GCF_026936395.1. NCBI lineage: Eukaryota > Metazoa > Chordata > Actinopteri > Perciformes > Serranidae > Plectropomus > Plectropomus leopardus. The sequence goes on along the minus strand of NC_142181.1, from coordinate 16,913,007 downwards.
CATGTGAGGGTTAGTGTGAGGTCAATGAACCTACAGACCAAGACATCATGGAGAGTTGAGCAAGCCTCACAGCCCGAGGCTACTATCACACGCCTTACATGAGGTCAGTTATCCCCATCGACTTCTTCAAAAATGTCAATAGGCAAACATGAAACTCAGAGTGGGAAGGCATCTGTACACACTGACTGCCAGGATGTTCAGCCATAAGCATGTCAGTATATTAGTAATTCACGTTATATGCTTTTACAGGCCTTATATGAGAAAGTAACCCGGCCGACAGGATGGTTTTGTAGTTTGTAAGGCCAGCCCCAACAATGTTGGACTGGTTATATACGTACATATACATATATATTAGCTGCTGTACCGGGTGCAAAATTCAGCTACTGACCCTTCACTCTCGCTGGAGGGCAAAAGAGAATTTCAGCAATGGGTTGACACTACACAGAATGCTAAGAGTGAGACCGCCAAACTTTTAACTCTGAAATTGTTCTGCTCCTGCTTCGAGGCCAAACTATCACCAACTCTTTTTTTTCAATCAGGTGCATTCTACAGAATATTAAATACATACTTGATGAGCTGTTAAAGTGTTTGAAATTGTGCAAATCAAATATTTTAAAGTGTCAATGTACAGTATAACAGTGAATTTTTGCAAGCTACCTTATAACATCATGGCAATGACATGCAAAACTATACACACAACAACAATGCAAAAGTCGATGTCATGCACCGTCATGCTGCTCACATATAAAGACAGCCATAAACTGGATCATCCCTGTCTATTTTAGCCCATGGTTACATATATTTAGTCTTCTGGAGGCTCGTAAAGATTACAGTTGGATTAAAATTTACAGCCTGAGAAAGGTTTTTGCATTGCCCAAATTGCTAAGGAATTCCTTGGTTCAGTCATTGGGAACTTCATAAAATACCCCACAACTTCCTACAGTGTATTATTAGTACTTTTTTTCCATAAAACCCCTACGCATGACAAATTTGTTAGAAAATCTTCCATGTTTAGGTCAACACTGCCTAAGCGGCTCTGTTCTTCTTGGTCAGCATGGAGAGGAGTTTGCTACTTCGTTCAGATTATACAGGGACTCCCCAGACACCCATCCCTGCTCACATATTATGCATTATACACAGTGCAGTGTGTGTGTGTGTTTGTGTGTGTGTGTGCAAAATACCGCTTGGAGACATCAAGGTCACAGTTAATTCAGTGTTGCACTGATCTCAGAACACACACAAACACACACACACACATGCACACATTGAGAAAGAGAGAGAAAGATATAAAGAGTTATAGATATAGGTACAAATATGTATAGATAGATATATGCCCACACACAAATTCTTGTTTTACCGTTTTTTTTTGGTAATTTGTGAGGACCATGTTAACAGACATGCACACAGATGCAATCTATGTAATTGTCTTTCAACAAAGTACACAGAAAATAATGCTTAAATTTGCTTAATCGGCCATCAGTCATTATTATTACTCATGTCACATTTGCAACACTGGCCTTGAAAGTCAGCCTGATTTTCAGATGGGTAAGAAAGAGATGACAGCAGGTTTATGGCACAACAAACATAACAGACGCTCCTCTGAAATAACCAGGAGAAAAACTTTAGTTAATAATAATAGAATGATGAGCTACTGTATGAGTAAAAAAGAAAGTTAATCTTTAACATTTCCAACTGTCTTTTTACTAACAGTTGCCTCTGAGGAGACTAACAAATTGGCAGCTGTGTTGCATTCACCCCACAGCAATATGGAGCCAATTAGTTTTGTTTATATATTTTTAAAATGTCTTTTTTGGACCCAATGGCAAGACCAAATTCTCATATACTGATCCCTGACAGAAAGCACTTACTGCCCCTGCAGAATTCCCTATACATTGCAGCCTTGGCCAGCCTCCATGCACAAAATGAAACTTGTGTACATACAGACTTCTGCTGTTTTTTTTAATCAAAAATATGTTTTTTTTTCACTTGTTGTCCAGTCATGATCATTTATATAAACTGAGACAAAGTTGTTCAACATCAAACAATGTGTCTGAATTTTTTGTATGAGCATATTCACTGTCTTACTCTTTGGCACAGTGAGTGAGAGCTTATGGGTTTTTAAATGCAACCTCATCTACTTTGTAGTTTGAAGTTGCTGATTTTCCTGCATGCTCATCTAATTTGTATTTGACATCATAAGATAAATATGAGGCTAAAAAGCTCTGAGACACAGAGGGCGATAAATAGTGAGAGCGAGAAAAAGTGAGAGAGGTGTTGGGTGATGCCTGTGCGAGTCACTCACCCAAGCTCACCCCATCTTTCAGTTCCCCATAGAGCCTCACTCTCTGCCTCCTCTCTCCTCTGCTCATCCTTCACCTTTTTTGCTACATCACTTCTGTCAATCTGTCATTATGTCGTTTCTTTTCTCTTTACCCCTTTTGTCCAGACCACAGAAGAAGTACTTTCTCTGGTAAATCTTCCAGCTTTAAATATCACCTACTTGCCTTTTGCAACCAGACAAGCACACACACATAGTATGCTTCAGTACTCACATTTACAGATGCAGTACAGTGCATGGGTAAAACTGACCACATGCAGTGCAAGATTGTATTTTAATGTCTCAGTTTTTTCTTCAAGGACACTATAACATGCTGCTAAAACAAAATGAACTGAAAAAAGCCAACACAATTATTTACAAATATGACTTTAAAAAAAAAAACTTTGGCTCCAAATCTGATTCATGTGCCTACTCCTTTATTTAGAAATTGTCTTAATTACTTGGAATGTGGAATATAAACCCAATTCATTCATCAGAAAAGGTTTCTTGACATGACCTCTCAAATTCTGGTCACTCCATGTCTTATTAGTCAGCTCGTGTGGTTAAAGGTGCAGTCAGTTATTCGAATTCTGTAACCTTTTTGCCACATTCTGTGTGTGCTGAAAAAAAGTCAGTAAAAGTATCAATGAAAGTTATCTAAAAGTGTCAATAAAAGTAATGAGCTTGATCAACTGTCATTAAAATATAGAAATGGAGGTTGGTTTTAGTAAAAGTTACATGGTGAGGATGTATCTTACGAAACTGTTCGAGACTGCATCCTTATTTACTTCCATCAGCGCATTGGTCACATGATCACAGCCTGTTAAAAGACATGGGATATGTATGAATTTGGGTGCATGAATTTTTGGAGGAAAACATTCAGTTTCTGAAAACAGCCAGTCCATGCAAATCCCCTGGCTCTGTAAATGGGAAACAAGCAGAAGGATTCAAGTTGAGCAATACAACACTATGAAGGCTAACCTTCCTCTTCCACATCCCCGCCCAGCAAGTAACTGAGGGGGGCCGAGAGGGGAAAACACCTCCCTTGTTAGGAAAATGACCAAAATGCTTCCCCCTCATTAACAGCCATTTCTCTCCATCCCCCAGGTACAAACCCAGATGCCGTGCAATCTGGACCCAAACCTATGACCGATAAATTATTGAGGATCATTAAATTTTGACAGAGTGCTTCTAATTTAACCGGCACAGCATTTGTAGCACTGGTTTAGCAACCAATAAACTCACTGGCCAGTTGCATGCGTTCAATCATCTCACGTGATGCTACTCAGCTAATCAAATCAGGGTATTCTGATGAGCTTTGTGACTCGAGTGAGTGAGATTCACACACAGGGGAGAGAGACGAGACGAGAGAAAACAGATGGAGAAAGAAGAGAGTCAGAGAAAAGTAATTTCACATGGTGTACTCTAAAGAGAGAAAACTAGACAATGACAACAAATCAAGGATGGGCAGTCTCTTGCATGTTCATTTTTCAAAACCAGCATGTCTCATCATATGTTCGGAGATCATGGTGATTATCAAAAGCTGCAATGTGAAGCATTGATAGAAGTACAGATATATGTAGTTTAATTCCAGAATTATGATTAATAGACAGGTAAATAATTTTGTACAGAAAGAGTGATTACAGGTTTCCAACCTTCTCAGCGGGGTGACGTGCTCAGCTGAACAAGCTCGGTCAGTATCATCAGCTCTTTTAAGGAATACTCCGAGTAGAAAAAGACACCACCTGCGAGCTGACGGCTCCGTCAAAGCAGCATTTCAGACGCTTTTTCCAAATCAGGGCCCGGCATTAGACAGCGCTGTCCTATTAAAGTGAGTTCTCAAATAGACTCAAAAGAGAACCGCATTCTCACAAAAACCACATCTTGGGGGTGATTTCACTTTGTTCGCACATGGCTTCCCTGCCTACCTTTCTACTGAGGAGTTTTTCAAACTTTGTCGGCTTGTCAGAGAAATGTCAGCTATGCTTTGTTTGTACTTTTGCCACTGTTGGCAGTTCTGACATATGAATAAAGTTGCATCACTGATCCTTGATGCAAATACAGTCACATCACATACACACGCACCAACCCACTAAAAGTTGAACAATCTGTTTATGTTGGTGAATGTGTCAGTTCAAAAGGCTGTCTACAACAGAGACTATTGCTCACAACGAGAAACCTAAAGCCACTTCCTAAATTAGTCACTATTTCTGGCAGCTGCACAGAACGCAGTGTGGAACTGAGGAAGAAAGGTGAGGATGAAAGAAGGAAAAAAAGGAAAGAAAGGCTATAAAATATGTTCAGAATGGAGAAAAAAGGGAAACTGAAAACAGAAAAGTGTATAAAAATTTACATAAACTACATACAATATATAAACAACAATCAGTTTGGGTTATAACTTGCACCTAATAGGTGATGTTTACCTGAACACAAAACTAGTTAATATAACTATATATCTTGACTTTACAAGTTGACAAAGACCTGAGGTACCAAGGGCTGAAAAGGACGCATTAGGTGAATCTCTTAATTGCACTTGGAGACTTTTTGCATTTTCTGTTGAAATTTGGAAGCAGTTAGAATTGGGGCACAACTTTGTACAGCTTTGTACTTAGACACAAATCTTTAATCTTCTGCTCACCAGTCAAGACAAACATTGTGTTGATTGATTGTGTTGTTTTATTTTCACACAGTGGTGCTTTCTTGATTCAGTTCAGTCAGTTTGTAAATTGATAGGAAAGTTCAGCAGGTGAAGTTTTGGAATTTTTTTGTAATAGTAGGCGGCCGTGGCTCAGAGGGTAGAGGTCTGTTCACCCCAGCTACTCCAGTTTGCATGTCAAAGTATCCTTGGGAAATATACTGCACCCAAAATTGCTCCCTCTGTCCAATCATTGTGTGTGTATGAATGATTAACTGAGTAGAAGTTGGCACCCTATATGGTAGCCTCGGCTCTTAGTGTGTCAATGTGACTCTATTGTGGAAAAGCGTTTTCAGTGATCAGAGGCCTAGACAGGCGATATGCAAGTGCAAATCCATTTACTATTACTATAACAGAAACTTCAGCTGTGGTAAAAAATAAATAAATAAATAAAAATCTAATCTAATCTCTTAAATAAATGACACTTTGCTGGTGCCACATCACACATCTCCTCTCAGACTACAGTAAATTACAGCAACAATTTGCACAATATTCTAGCTGGCTTGACCATATCCCATGTTTTTCTTATCTTTTTTATTAATGTGAAATCTCAGATAACTTATAATAGACAACTTTTATGTCACGTAAATGTGTGGATACAAACAATAAAGAAAAGAGATGGAGTACAAAAGAAATATAGAATTTCTGTCGCAGTGGTAATAACAATAATAAGTGTCTGAAAATTCCTGTATGATTAAAAGTTACTTTACCTTTGATTCCGGCTTGCTTGTCTGACAAATACATGCCAATAAGCTAACCTGGGTATTGCATCAGCAAGAGAATTACAGTGTAAGGACAACTTGGGGGCTCAAACAAGAATATATCAACTCAAGGCCGCAGCAGCCTACAGCATGGCATGTTGTTTACTTTGTCTTGAAACTGATGGGACCCCATATGGGGATTTTGCACCACACACAATAATAAAGCTGCCAGAGCCCTTCTCTCTATATCCTTTATTTCCCCAGGTGTTCCTTCTAAGAGTCATTACTAATAAAAATAATTTTGAGGCAAAATGATATGGGAAAAGCTGCATGCAATGAAAGAGACATTGATTAAGGAAGCACAAAGCATAAACAACAGCATTGAAGGTGACCTATTTAGAACAATATTATTAAAAACAAACAAAAAGAAAGAAAAATGTCATTCTAAAATGAGATATCCCTTAATTCATAAATGTCATTCATGCTTTCACCAAATAAAGTCTTCCTTCACATTTTGAGTGATCACTAGTGACACAGTATTTTTATATTGTGCTGATTATATTAATCATATCTCAAAAATGTGGTATTAGGTTTTGCAGTACAACTATTTACAACTATGACAGAATTACAGACAAAAGTTCAATCCCTCATTGTTTCACATGTTTCGTGGCCTTTTAAAAGGGTGCAGATTGAAATGCACAACAAATAAAGTAATCTTTTTGCAGTCACATGCGCATTACTTGGTGCTTATAAAGATCTACATTAATTCAGCTTAATGTCAAAATCCTGTATCAGAATGTCATTTTTGTGACAGCAAAATGGATTAAAGTCATACCACACTCAAACTTCTTGTCTATTTTGTCAGTATTAAACCTCTCCTGCTTGAAAAGTCTGGAGAGATTGTATTAAAAGTATTAAAATGTTCAGAGAAACTTTTCAAAATATGCCTGCTGCATAATCTGCAAGTCACCACTGTCCATCACAATGCTCAGAGAATTCTTTAACAAACCAAAAAACATTCTTTAGACTGGTTCTAGAGCTCTGAATTACTGCTGATACTTTACATTTGTCCCCTGATTCAAACAGGTCTGGCATTGTGCTTTTTGAAGGCTGGTGCTGCCAAATGGAGAAACAGTCGGTAGGATTAAGAATGTTGATGCCTTTGTCCTGCACAATTTGCTGGGTACTGAACGTAGCTACATCCATGAAAATGGCAAGAAAAATGGCAATAAGAGTGAATAATACTAAACCAGATTTACAGTTTGTTTTAAGTTAACTTACAGAAATAACAACTCTTACATTCTTGTTATAAAAAATACTAAATTATCTGCTCAAAGCAACTGCTACTTCAGCATCGACATACCTGTAGACTTAGAATGATTGATGGTATGCATACATCAAACAAAACCTATAAACCCATCTCCATCCAAAAAGTATTTCCCCACCACTCATAGGTGGTTTCCAAGAGCGTAACCAAAAACCAAAAACACAACAGCGAATTGTAAGAAGTGTAATTAGTGACATATTTATAGGCAAATGTTAGAAAGCCTGACCTACGACAGAACCCATCGACTTTTGGTCTGACAACAATAGAGACTCTAGGGACAAGGGCCATTATCAGCTGATATCCGAGCCAAGATTTCCCCGTCCTTGTGCAGGTCAATTTAGCTAATCTCTATAAGAAGATATCTGCATATGAATGAAGAATCATTTTCGAAAAGCATGTATAAAACGAATTTGTTGTCAGACGATAGCTGATTGGTTCCAAGACTGCATTTCAGCCAATGTGTTGCACCTCTCCTCCTCTCCTCACAGACAGTTTAACTGCCAGTCAGACATTATTGGTCAATACTACACTACAAACAGAATCCAGAACACTTCCAATACTGAAATTTTGTCCTGTCGCCATAGAGATTAGCCTTCTACCTGTAGTGAAAATATAGCAGTGGGTGCTGATTTGCCTAAGCATATGGTAAGTAAACCTCAGGAAAGAGGGAGTGCTGCAAGAGTGCACCAGAAAGATGCTCTGTCCTTTTTTTTCTCCAAGAGAGGAAAATAGAGTATTCTCAGTTTGCATAATCCAGTTAAAATTAATGTACATTATTTTTAGCCATTGAAGAGCAAATCATCACAAAGTGTATATCAAGCAAGAAAGACCATAAACAACTGCAATGGACATAGTCATCACATTGACATTTAAGGTGAGTTTATTGATTCAGTCTATAGCTGCTCAATGTTAACGAGTAAAGATGAAAAGGCAGCAAATTAACCTTTTATTTTACAATTAAGTGTTGACTAATGTAAACTTACCATTGTAGGAACAGTTTTTACACAACCTTCGAGGAGAGCGTGCATCATCAATGCGCTCCAGTACTTAAACAAAAAGCACAATTCCCCCTTATGGAAGGAGGATAGTCTGGACTTGACATCATGGCTTTGGCTCTGTATCAGCTCTTAGCTTTCACTGACCACATTTTTCTAAATAGTGAGTCTTAGTGTAGAAGTTGTCAAAAACCCAACTTTCCTAATTAAAGTCAAAGCTTTACTGTCAATTCTGACATGTATGTTAGACATAT